>NC_135816.1:40866666-41533001 GCF_964213995.1 Mustelus asterias | reverse complement strand
GGAGTTGAAGAAGATGTCACTGGACACAGAGGACAGAAATGCCCCTGCTGCATGGTGCGGTGGCCTCCTCCTCCCACCCACTGAGAAGAGGGCCTCTCGCCTCTCCCCCATGGCCTCCATCATTAGATCCAAGTCAGCACTGATGAAGCAAGGAGCTGCCCTGCCACGAGTGTCAGGCTTCCAGCTCCCCTGTAACATTTTGCCTTCTTCTGGTGCCGTGGAAAACTGTGACACAAACTGCAGATCCTCCCTCTGGACAACCAGCAGCCTCAATAAGGCTGTACTGGGGAGTCTAAATAGGTCACACACTTCATCTGACCCACATCCCTTCCCAACCCGAGTACCCCGAAGTGGACAGGAAAGCTGCCCCTTTATCAATTAAGGACTCTCCGTGTGGAAGTTTGAACTTTAGTCGGTTTCCTACCAGAGGCAAATTTCTGACCCAAAAGCAAACCTGTCTCTATGGTGAATATTCAGTTCCAGGACTCTGCAGTCTACCTGAGAGTTCAGCCACGTCCAGGGATGTTGTTACTGGGACCAGCAGTCAATGTTGGCAGCCTACAACAGCTTTGCTGGAAGCTCAAACAGTTCCCATACAACCTTTGGATTCAAACATGTGCTTCACCTCGTAGAGCTAGATACCCATCTTTGAAAGGGCAGCAGAGCAAATGGATAAAGGTATCATTTAGCTCCTGTAGTTTGCTTTTCTGCAAATCAGTGGAAATATTGATAGGCTTCTAATGGCATGTGGTGCCTTTTCTCAGGATGTCACTTGCATGCTTCCTCGCCACTCCCTGAACCAATACTAATCACAGTGCCAGAACATCAGTACAGAGTGCTGCCGTCTGCAGCTGGGGCCTCAGAGGCCCGAAGTTACCATCAACAAGAACCTCAAGTGGCCCCACAGGAGCAACAGCAACCTGCTGAAGCCACTGGGAGAAAACCACATAGGAGCAGCAGAGTTAGTTTGTTTTTAAAGAGAAGATAAGTCGACCACTTGGGTGACAATAAATAAATATCATGTTTGGAACAAAACTCAACACCACGATTAATCACATTAGATATTTTGGTCTATGGTTTCTTCCTACTGCAGTTTGCCTGAATTGTTGGAATGTCACATAGAGGAAGGCTAAGTGCATCCAATGTACAGTCATAGATGCAGTGAAGAGGTTTTTTCTGACTTTTCAAGTAAGGGATTGAGGGGATCACCAATAGAACTGCTCTCAACTGCCCCCTGGCTCTTCTAACTGCAATGTATTCTGCTTGCCCTACTTCTTGTGGTTCTCCCTCACCTTCATTCAATTCTTCTTCATCTGATGTTGTCTTCTCTTGTTGTTCTGCCTCCTGCAAATCCAACTGCATTGCCAGGTTGTACAGAATGCACAAAAGTACAAAGATGCGGCCCATTTAGTCTCTGCCATATTTTGCAGGGATTCCCAGAATGATGGAAGCATCTGAACTTTTGCTCCAAAGCCCCATGGTATATTCTATGAGGCTGGATTTCACAATCCCCTGCTGGGCATGGTTTCGGATGGAGAGGAAACATGTTAAGTACAAGGTGTGGCAAGCCCACTGCCTCTCAACCATCCCTAACCTGGTCCCTACAATACAGTGGCTGAGCCGGCACCAACACCGGCAGCCCAGCCAGCCCACCATTTAAAGAAATAATGGATGGGTAATTGAGCTTGTTACCAAGGCAACTGACTTGTATTTCATGTCTACTTAAATCATAAAATGGTTGGCATGGGCAGGTGGGCAGAAGTGGGGAGCCCGATTTTGAAAAAAAAAAAATTTGGGAAGAAAAGTGGGTGCACAGCGTTTGGGGGTGTTCTTTGTGCATCGCAGGCATCCCATCCCCAGGATGTTGCCCAACATTTGTTCCTCCCCTCCTGGCCTCCATAACTACCCTCCCTCCCCCACCCCGCTCCCACCACACTCACCCCTATGGTGCCTAATTTCCCCATGCCCTAAACGCCCATGACCTATCCAGTCCAGGATCCATCAGAGGTCTTCGTGTCCATACTACAACATTTAAGAGGCATCTTGACAGATACATGAATAGGCAGGAAATGGGGGAATACAGACTGCGTAGAGACAAAAAGTCTTTAGTTTAGAAAGGCGTCATGTGTTGGAGCAGGCTTGGTGGGTCGAAGGGCCTGTTTCTGTGCTGCGCTGTTCTATGTTCTCAGCTCTGGTGCTGCTGGGATTGGTAGAGTTTCCAGCCAATCAGATTGGCTGGCAGTTCTTGAGGGCGGGTCTTCCTCCCACTCTCTATTAACCCACCCGCAGCATGTTATCACTGTAGCACGTTCTTTTTTATTTCAGGTCTGTCGACTGCTGGCTGATTCTTGCAATGGTGTATGGGGACAAGCAACGTACTCCTCTGTGAAATTCAACCCATGATGTTCTTGGTGGTCCCATGTACATGTGTTGATCAAGAACAAGGAGGGATGTTATCAGCCTGCTGTCAATGGGGTATCCCTCAACTCTGAGAAGAACCAAAGTGAGATGATGGATGAGTGTCACAGAATGAAGGTAATGTGGCAGCTGTCAGTGAAACTGATGTAGGCTTGCAATATCCACCTGTGATGGTCACATACCAGTTCAACATTCGTGGAGCAGAAACTTTGCCTGTTCAGTGTTGGATGTTGGCCTTTATGGCAAAAGGAATGGAGTATCAATGAAGGAAATTCTGGTAACAGTAGTGACACTGTGTCTAGAGTACTAAGTACCTTATTGGTCTGCTTATTTAAGGAAGGATACAGTTGCAGTTCAGTGAAGGTTCATTATGGAGATTCCAGTGATGAAGGTGTTGTCTCATAAGGAAAGAATTCAGCAGGTTGAGCCTGTACTCATCAGCATTTAGCAGAATGAAGGGTGGTCTTACTAAAACATAACATTTCTGAAGGGGGTTTGACAGGATGTTTCCTCTGGTGGGGGAATAGCTAGAAGACAAAGCTTCAAAATAAGGAGTCTCCCATTTAAAGGATCATTAATCTGTGGGATTCTCTGCCCCAGAGTTGAGCCATTGAATATTTTCAAGAAAGATTTTTGATCTACAAGAGGGTCAAGGACTATAGGGGGCAGCCGGGAAATGGAGCAAAGGCCACAATCAATTTAGCCATGATCTTATTGAATGGTATTGCAAGCTTATATGGCCAAATGGTCTACTTCTGTCCCTATTTCGCATGTTCTGATGTCCACATAATCTTCTGATAGCTATATGAGTAAAATGTCCTGTACAAGTAACAAAACCAGTCGCTGCTGCAAATCTCACAGCTCTTCCATTCTGCCCATTGTCATCCATTGGGAAAGTAATGCACGAGCTTGCTTTTGATAACTTATTTAATGTAGTATTGTATTGTGAACTAGGAGATGTTGATTGTGTCCTCTGCAGTGAGAAAGTTATGAGCGATGGTGAGTGTGGCAAAGTATGGCCCCTGATCCACCAGGCAGCTGGTCCTTGCCGCAACAGGCATTGCTCATCATATCCAATGAGGAGTTCTGGCCTATAGATCTTGCAGACTAAGTAAGACCTTTACAAACAGACCTGCTATCTTCTAAAAGATCCAACAGCTGTTTTTTTCTGGTTGTTCAGATTGCTTCTTCATCTCTAACTGTTCATCCTTCCAAATTAAGTGAAGCAAAATCTGAGTGTGCTCAATGAGGTCAAGTTAGGAGATAAAAAAACAGAAAAAAAGAACAACCCAAACTGGAAGCCCATAAAAGCCTTTGGAATGCTCCATTGACAATGGCAACAGATTCTCATGTTAAGTGCAGTACTGGTGAATACCTTTTTATATTTAGCTTTCAATCATGTCAGCCAGTTTGTGAAACCAATGCTGCCAAATTTTGCTCAGTGGGCTAGTTACTGGGCCGACTTCCAACCCGCTCAATTAAAAATTACATTGGGTTCCAAAAGAGATGATTAGATCTGTATTTGAATTAATTCACGAGGCACACATCTGTTTATAGAACAGGCTTGTTCCCGGCCTTTCAGCTCTGGAATTAAAATGGCAGTCGGTGGGTTTCCAACTGCAAGGGTTTTCGCAATTCTAACTGCTCAACCCATCCTCTTCTCATCAATCAGGGCGAGTTAAATTTTGAACCTGGGTGCTGGAAGTGGAAGATTTTGCAATAATAGCCATCTAATTTTAATGATTCCCCAAAATAATTGTAAGTGTAACAAACTGAAATGATAATGATGCTTGAAAACCATTTTTTTAATTTATTCTTTCCGGGCATGTGTGCATCTCTGGAAAAGCCAGCATTTGTTGCGTTCGAGGCCATTTCATAGTTAAGAGTCAACCGCATAGCTATGGATCTAGAGTCACATGTGGACCAGACCAGATAAGGACAGCAGATTTCCATCCATAAAGGACATTATTGAACCAAATGGATTTTTGCAACAATCAATGATAGCTTCTTAGGGACTATTACTGAGACTAGCTTTTTAATTCCAGATTTATAATTGAAATCAAGTTTCACCAGTTGCCGTGGTGGGATATGCTCAGATCATTAACCTGGGCTGTGCGATGACTGGCCTAGTGACGTTGCACAGCACCACAGTCTCCCCATAAAATTATGAATTAAATAAAAGTTGAAGTACGTTTTCCTTGAAGTAGTCTTAGTATTCATTGTATTTGTCATAGAAATAGAATTCACATCTGGGGCTGCTAGATTATTGACAATAAATTACTTTGGCTGTTGTTAATTATAAATCCATCAGAAATCACGCAGTACCACGCAATGGTTTATTTCCCATGAACTGTTATTCCCTGAGGTGTTTCCCTTAAGTATTACATGAAAGGTAGTTACTAATGGAGTTTGGCTGAATATAATGAAGCATATCTTTGAAGTGGAAGTTGTGGTTGACAGACCAACCCACAGATCAATTGATGGACAATGCTACAACATGACATTCCTTTCAGCGGGAAGAGAGTTTGAGTCATCATATTCCCACTGGTTGGTAATTTTCACAATTTCACGCATCACAAGTACTTATTTCTACATTGCTGATGCCTTTACCAGGCTCCCTGCAGAAGTGCAAAGCATTAGTTGAGTTGTCCTGTCACTGAAGATTGAGCAGACCAAATCACTCTGCATGCAAAGTGTCCTTGAATATCATAAAATCTGAATGAATTATTTTGACCAAAGCAAGTTCGAAAATCAATCGTTTCAACAAGTGTTTGCAAACTGATGAGCAGTTGAAAATGCAACTTGATTCAGCTCTTAACCAGAAATGTTGCACCTAAGATGCCATTTCTGTCTGCCTCCTCAGCTGCTCGCTCATACAGAATCCACAAGGCTGCAATCACAATGTCCATACTGATCTGGAATTGCATTTCTGGTCCATTGCCAAAGCCTTTACTTCCATCTCTGGAACAACACCCATTTCAACCCTTACACTGCTAAAACTTTCATTCATACCTTTTCATGTCAAGCTTTCATTTCACAAACACTTTACTCCCTGGTTTTCTCAACTTTACACAACTCCTAACTCATCTAGAACTCAATAGCTGTAACCTATTCCCACAAATATTTTTCCCCTATTCATTACTATTGTCCTCAGCAAGATCCATTATATCCCCATCCCCTGGTTTATAGATTTGATATTGCCCATCCTGATCTCACACAATCTTATTTCCTCACTCCATCCTAAATCAGGGTGGCAGGTTGGCACAATGGTTAACACTGCTGCTTCATAGCCCCAGGGACCCGGATTGAATTCCAGACTCGGATCACTGTCTGTGTGGAGTTTGCACGTTCTCCCCGTGTCTGCATCGGTTTCCTCCAGGTGCTCCGGTTTCCTCCAAAGATGTACAGGTTAGGTGGATTGGCCATGCTAAAATTGCCCCTTAGTGTCAGGGGAACTAGCTCAGGTAAATGCATGGGGTTACGGGAATAGGGCCTGGGTGAGATTGCAGTTGGTGCAGACTTGATGGGCCGAATGGCCTCCTTCTGCACTGTAGGATTCTATGAATCCCCTCCAGCCCTACATCCCAGCTCATTCCCTCTATTCTTCAGACCAGTCTGAAGCAAGTTTTCCTGGAACATTCAATTACCAGGTACCTACACTCTGGTATTCTCTTCACAAAGCATCTTGCTTTGCTGCTTGTCTCTGTCACATTCTGGAATCCACAGAAATGCTCGGAAATATATCTTTGTTAGTGTCGAGTTTTAAAACAGAATGCAAGTCTCGATGCTAATGGGCTAGCTTCTTCTCATTGGTTGTAAATTATGAGTGTGGTGAACCATCGTTGGTTCCCACCAGGTAGTACTGAGCCAGGGTCTGGCCAGTACTATGAGTCTGTATATATGTTGCTGTTGGGGTTAGGGTTGGGTTGTTCTACATGTTACTGTTGGGGTTAGAGTTGGGCTGTTCTACCTGTATTATAGTTATTATGGTACATCCCAGTTGGGCTCCGCCTCCTGGAAGAGGTATAAAGGTCACTGCTCTGTCTGGGACCCTTCAGTCTGGGATCGTGTATTATATATGGTTGCTCTATTGTAGTAGTTAATAAAAGCCTTTATTTCCTCGAGCATCTCTAGCCTCGTGAGTTATATCGCGCGTCAATGAGCAATTTATTAACAGGTCCTGATAAATGATAAAGATCTCATGACTATTGTATAGTTTTTGATCATGTTCTATAGCTCTGATTAGTGAAGGATATAAGACAAAATGTATGAACACAGGCAATCAAGCAGAGATCATTGAAGAGACAGTTGCAAAGCCCAGAAAAGACAGCACGATGGTTAGAATGCAGGGTGGTTAATTTCTAAGGGTGGAATTCTCAGTGAGATCTTCCAGTCCTGCTGAAGTTGATGGCAATGCAAATTCCTCACTCCTGACGCCATCAGGCAACCTGCGGCAGGAGTTGACTTTGGCGGAACCAGAAGATTCCGCCGGTGGGAAGTGCTGGAGAATATCGCCCATGAGTCAAGCCACACAGCCACAGATGTGGACAAGGGTGGGATAGTTTTACTTTTTATTGTCATGCAAAGATAAACGATTAACTTGAATCTGACTGGAATGGATATTCCATGTATTCACTTTTCTATGAAACAAATCAATTTAATTGTTTGTATCAGACTCGTCGAACCAAGTATTTTTTCAATCTATCTTCATGGTTTTTAAGACACACGTTTAAAAAAATGCAGAAATCCAGCCCAGATGCTACTGTTTCCTCCCTAAGTTAGGCTATCAAACAAATACAGAGCAATGTGAGTCAACAGTTATAAAGTGAAGATATTTAGCATACAAATGAAAGTGATGCTACCGAATCCAACAAGTTATCTGCAGCATTCCTGAATTCGTAACAGTTTCCTTATTTCAAAAGCATCCTTACAAGTTGCTTCTTTGATCATCCTTTCAGTCTCCCACCTTCAGCTTGATAACTACAACTACCCCCATGAGCTACATTTGTATTCTATCCCAGAGCCATGATCAAAATGAATGGCGGACCAGGCTCGAAGGGCCGAATGGCCTACACCTGCTTCTCGCTTCTATCCATCGTGTATCCTATGGCACAGAGACCCTTAAATAGCACAAAGAATAAATTAATTTCTGTAGTTTGTGATATACCTGTCATTATCCTACTCCACACAAGCTGATGACACAAAGGTTGGATGTGTTGTGGATAGTGTGGAGGGATGTCAGAAGTTGCAGTGAGACATTGATGGGATGCAAGACTGGGCGGAGAAGTGGCAGATGGAGTTTAACCCAGATAAGTGTGAGGTGGTTCATTTTGGCAGGTCAAATAGGATGGCGGAATATAATATTAATGGAAGGACTCTTGGCAGTGTGGAAGATCAGAAGGATCTTGGGGTCCGAGTTCATAGGACGCTCAAAGCAGCTGTGCAGGTTGAGGCTGTGGTTAAGAAGGCGTATGGTTAAGAAGGTGTATGGTGTACTGGCCTTCATCAATTGAGGAATTGAGTTTAGGAGTCGTGAGATAATGTTGCAGCTTATAGGACCTTGGTCAGACCCCACTTGGAGTACTGTGCTCAGTTCTGGTTGCCTCATTACAGGAAGGATGTGGAAGCCATAGAAAGGGTGCAGAGGAGATTTACAAGGATGTTGCCTGGGTTGGGGGGCATGCCTTATGAGGATAGGTTGAGTGAGCTCGGCCTTTTCTCCTTGGAGAGACGAAGGATGAGGGGTGACCTGATAGAGGTGTATAAGATGTTGAGAGGTATTGATCAAGGGGACAGTCAGAGGCTTTTTCCTAGGGCTGAAATGGTTGCCACAAGAGGACACAGGTTTAAGGTGCTGGGGAGTAGGTACAGAGGAGATGTCAGGGGTAAGTTTTTCACTGAGGGTGGTGGGTGCGTGGAATGGGCTGCCAGCAACGGTGGTGGAGGCGGATTCGATAGGGTCTTTTAAGAGACCTTTAGATAAGTACATGGAACTTCGTAAGATAGAAGGTTATAGGTAAGCCTAGTAACCGCTAAGGTAGGGACATGTTCGGCACAACTTTGTGGGCTGAAGGGCATGTATTGTGCTGTCGTTTTTCTATGTTTCTATGTTTCCATAGTTTCCTGAGACATTTGTGCTGTGCCACATTTACCCCAGCTGAAAACAGTGGGATAGAAACATAGAAACTAGAAGCAGGAGTAGGCCATTCAGCCCTTTGAGTTTGCTCCACCATTCATTTTGATCATGGCTGATCATCGAATTCAATATCCTGATTTTCTCTCCTTTCCCCCATATCCCTTGATCCCTTCAGCCCCAAGATCTATATCTAATTTTTTCTTAAAATCAGACAATGTTTTGGCCTCGACTACTTTCTGTGGTAGTGAATTCCACACATTCACCACCCTCTGGGTGGAGACATTTCCCCTCACCTCAGTTCTAAAAGGTTTACCCCCTATCCTCAAACTATGACCCCCTAGTTCTGCATTCCCCCACCATTGGGAACATTCTTTCTGAATCTATTCTGTCTAACCCTGTTGGAATTTTATAAGTTTCTATGAGATCCCCTCTCACATTACTAAACTCCACTGAATATAATTCTAACTGACTTAGTCGGATATTAATTAACATCATCTAGCTAAACAAAGGGCGATCCAGATCCTTCTGGATTATGCCAGTTTTCACAGTGCTGTCATTTAACCTTAAAAATAATGGCACTGGCCATTGGGCTCTTTGTGACTAAGCAGCAGCCTGAGATATTGCTCCAAGATCAGTTACTAATAAGCCATTGAAATCATAAGAAATTGTAAACACAGGAGAACATGGTCAGTGCCTGTAATTCAGTAGTTTTCAAATTGGTGACTACAGGAACTCTCTGGAGGTTTATGAAGCAAAGCCAGACAGAGGGTAGACAAGGGAGTCTGATCAAGAGTAAGCGAGTGAAAGGCATCTAGAAGTGGTTTATGTCACCCCTCTGCTTTTGCCCTTCTGCTGCTTCTCTTGCTGCTACCAACTGCCCACTCCAACCTTGCTCTATTCTTGCTCTCTTTGGATTCCAGCTCTCCCCATGGTCCTGCTCCCTTTCTGTATTGCTTCCACAGTGCACCTGCTCTTTCACTGCTCCCCACGTCCTGAGATTTTGCTCTCTCTATACTGTGTGGCACAGTGGTTAGCATTGCTGCCTCACAGTGCCAAGGACCTGGGTTCAATTCCTGGCTTAGGTCACTGTCTGTGTGGAGTCTGCACGTTCTCCTCATGTCTGTGTGGGTTTCCTCTGGGCGCTCCAGTTTCCTCCCACAGTCCAAAAAACATGCTGGTTAGGTGCATTGGCTATGCTAAATTCTCCCTCAGTGTACTCGAACAGGCGCTGGAGTGTGGCGACTCGGGGATTTTCACAGTAACTTTATTGCAGTGTTAATCTAGGCCTACTTGTGACACTAATAAATAAATTTTTCCAATGCTCATGATCTCCTCCATTCCCCACTGCTTTTTATGTCCTCTACCTTCTCCAGGCGACTGATGTCTCTGGGCTCCTGCCCTCTCTGTACTCCTACTCTCTTGTACTCCATGAGGGATAGAAAGGCTCCGGAGTAAGAAGCAGGTACATCCAACTCACTCACTGAGATTGGGAAAACCAATTTTCTTAAAAGCATTATCAACACACTCTTTCCACACAGAACTTTCATATTATGATTATTATGTGCTATTATAATTTAGATGGGAGTTGGGGTCTGTCATAAGTGCACCCTTTGAAAAAGGGTTCTTCAATCAAAAGATTTGAGAACCACTGATGTAATTCAAACCTGATGAGTGTACTTTCAGAAATAACATCCAAGTGCTTTCCAGAATAACATTATTTTATTGACTGGGACAGATTCCATTTCTAATGTGTATTTAAAATACCTCAGTGACAAGCAGCTGGTCCTACACAAACATTTTGCAAGAGCGAAACTGAGAGAAAGAGCCTTTTGACAGTCACTTATTGCCATACAGGAAGAAGTGAACTCATTGGAAGCTATGAATGATGTTGGACTCATTCCTGTAAAACCTGCAATTCTGCAGATAGTGGGCAATGAAGTAAAACTAGTTTGGTGTTTTCAGTCGTATTAATGGGGGTATCTTTTCTGTTGTTTAGAATATTAGTTTCCTACTAAATAGTGTTTGGTCAATATTGCTTTTAGCTCATTTGTTACAATTAAAGTCTTAATGTGAAATATTGTTGTGTGCTCCTTTCAGTTGATCACGGGAATCCAAAAGGATTCTAACAACAGAGCAATCTGTCTTGTACTACAATTGTTAATGCATTGTGGTCTAATGTTAATTTGCTCTTGTAGTCTGTGTTTTCTTTGCATCCACCTTGAGATTTTAACTATATGGGCTGAAAGTTCTGAACTTCAAAAATTTTGGTGACAAAATCATTTTTATGTCCCCATCATGCTCGCAACAATAACAAGACTTCAGAAGCAATTGTCTGGGAGTGGGCCAATTTAGAATCCATTTTCCAACGTTCCACTGGGGCAGGCAGCTGGGGTTTTGAAAGGATGAGGTGGATACAGTACTGCCAATCGCTAGAGTACACAGCAGCCTTACTCCGTCATCAGTGAGATGATTGCTGAAGATCAAATAGCTGGAGTGGCAGGAAAGCATGCCTTCTTAAACCTCTGACCTGGGGAGATATCAGCCTTGCCCTTTTGTGCTAATACACGTTAAAACACTTTCAAGTCTTACCGTGTTATAACCACAACTTCCTGTGGTGCAGCTGCCTGCTCTGAGTTGCAGGATGCTGACACAGTGGCTGCATCCAAGCATCACCTGCAAAAATTGCCTTGAGGTGGGAAACTAGCTGTAAACTGATCCTTTAAGTGCCTCAACAGGATTTGTGCTTCCGACATACAGGCTGCCAACACTGGACTGAGCCTCCCCCCCTGGTAAAAGCACAAGGAGGTGGGAGCACATCAGGAAAACAGACCAATATATTTTTTCCCTATCAGCCCCCCCCCCACCTCTAAGCCTGCCTTGAAAGGGCAGAGAAAATTCCCCCCTATGGCACAGTAATTAATAATCATCAAGCTCAAAACCAGCATAAGCTCAAATTCAAATCTGGTTACTTCATTCAAAGACACAGATATTCAGTTACAACTACAAATGAGATTATTGCAGTTAATAGTCTAATGTTACTGTAAATTTTGAATATTTTTTTAGTATTAATCCTTTATTTCAATGTAGTCTGTGATGTTCAAAGTAAGTCTGTGAGCAACCACTGAATTCTTTCATATCCAGGAGCACACATGACTAACCGGTTCTATGCTAACAGGAACATCTGCTGGTTATGGTGATAAATGTCTCAAAAACCTTTCCACTACAGATTGGTAATAAACAATCAATAAAGGCTATTAATAAATACATACATCACTATGAGCATTAAGAATGCAAATTAATTAAAATGAAATTATTTCAGTACAAGATCTTTCAGTTGTCAGCAGAGATCTAACCTACTCTTCAACAGCATGTTTTGCCACTGTAGTTACATGGAAAAACTGAGCCTATATACTGACACTGTATGAACAGGTATCTGAGGAAGCTGGTTAAAAGTGTTTCACAGCAGTAAACCAGAGAAGACCATGAACATTGTCTCGAGCTATGGCACTACAACAGGAGGACAACTGATGGTACCAGTTAGATTGTGCAGACATTAGAGAGTTATTGTTGTTGCGCTTTTAGAAGCCAGTTGGCTCTTTGGCAAAGACCATCAGGAGCTGATGTAGGCATGATTAGCAGCAGAACAGCAATGTTGACTGTCCACTTGAATCCACTGCTAATCCATTTGTTATGTCTGTCACCATAGTGAGTTAAAGGGCCTCATCTATCTCCCAGCTGTTGACAGTCAGCAGATGTTTCAACGATCACCAGTCTCAGGAAGAGAGGGGGTGGGGTGGGTTGGGTGGAGCTGGAGTGGTTGTAGGAAGAGAGGGCTGGGGTCAGCTGAAGCGAGGGCTCCCAGGTTTTCAGATGAATCCATGTTGGTCCTTCTGACTACAATCAAGAGCCCAAAAGACAGAGCCTAGGGTATTAGCCTTTAGTTTTGGGCACTGAAACTCAAAAAATGGCTATTAGGACTCCAATCACTGGCCTCAAAAAGTGTTATTAGGACCCAATGAGAAGGGGTGAACTGGTTCCCCTCTACTCAACCTCCTCGCTGGTTACAACAAAGGTTCAAGCTTCTTTTTCACAAGGAAATGCATTTTCCGAATCCACATATATTTAAGCTGTTAACAACTAGGAGCCAATCAAAGATGGTTTTCTTCAGTAAAAGAAAGAGCAGACACATTCCGCACTGCATCTGAGGAACAGTCATCCATATATTCGGCCATTGTGTGTGTGACACACGCGCGCGCGCACGCACACACGCACTCTAAAGGGATATGGGAGGAAGGCAGGATCAGGATATTGAATCTGATAATCAGCCATTATCAAAATGAATCATGGAGCAGACTTAAAGGTCTGAATGGCCTACTCCTCCTTCTATTTTCTATGTTTCAGCACGTGGCTGCAGCCTTGCCTTATTGTGTGTAAGAGGTTTTCCGTGGATCTGTCTTTGTTAGCCATTGTTTCAATATTCAGCACTTGGCATTTCTATATTTCTTCCTTAGCGAGTAGCAGGTTTTGATTGGTCTCTGAATTATAGGCAATGTCCCTCTCTTCACATTCTCCCGAGGGTGATTTGATTGTTTTTCATCTTCACCTTGGAAGGTGCCCTTGCATTTTTAAGTAGTTTGTTCGGTCTCATTTTAAATTACAAAATTTCCAATCAATGGAAAGTTGAAAAATCATATTTTCAAAATTAAAGGGGCAGGGACTCATGACAGGGTACAAGAATTAAAGAGTTAAATTATGAGGGAATTCTCTTGAATTTAAAAGATTTACGGATGAACTAATTGATTGTTTAAATTGATTAAAGGGTATCGATAGGGTAGAAACAGAGAAACTATGTTTTCTGGTGGCAAAATGCACAATCTTAAAATTGGAGCTCAGTCTTTTAGGGGTGAAATCAGGAAATACTTCTTCACACAATGAATAATAAATACAGCACAAGAGGAGGCCATTCAGTCCATAGAGTTTACACCAGTTCTTTTGAAAAACATAGGAGCAGGAGTAGGCCACATAGCCCTGTGAGCCAGCTCCACCATTGCTGAAAGCAATCCATTTAGTCCCACTCCACTGCAATTCCTCATATTCCTGCAATTTCTTTTCAGCTTCAAACATTTACCCAATTCCCCTTTGAAGACTACTATTAAATCTGTATCCATGCTCCATCAGGTAGTGCGTTCCAAATCATTAACTACCTGTCCTTCCTAACAAATGAATATCCCTGTTACTTCAGTTCCCAGTCCTAGTCACTCTGTAACCACACCTCCATAATGGTAATTAAATCATACCAATTTCCGTTTATTTGCACTTTCAAGCTATCTACCTTGTTGTAAATACTGTGTGCATCCAGATAGAGTGCCCTTAACTTTGCCTTTTTAACATTATTCTGCATTCTGATCCTATTTGATGCTTGCCTTTGTTTTGTCTGCTTTCTAATTTCCTGTTATCCATTTCGCTTCCCTCCAAGCTGAGCTCTCTCTCAAGTTCCCATCCCCCTGCCAATATAGTTTAAAACATCCCTTTACCACTAGCAAATCTCTGCAAAAATGTTCGTCCTGTTCCTACTGAGGTCCAAGCCATGCATCTTTTACATTAAAAAGGTATTTTCCCCATGGCTTTCCCAATTCTTTTGCTAATTGTTTAAAATCTGTGCCATCTGATTTTGGCCCTTCAGCCATTGAAAGTAATTTCTCTTTATTTACTTGATCGAAACCCTTCACGACTTAAACAACTATATCAAATCTCTTCTGAGCCTTCTCTGTTCTAAGGAGAATATCCCAGCTTCTCCAATCTATCCACAGGGCTGTAATTCCTCAACCATAGAACAATTTTAGTAAATATATTCCACCCCCCTCCAATGTCTCATGACCTTCCTAGAGTAGGGCTCAGAATTGGACACAGATTTCCAGCTAGGGCTGCATTAATGTTTTATATGGTTTAGCATTACTTCTTGGCTTTTGTATTCGATACTTGTATTTTTCAAGAATAGGATTGTTTTAACAATTTATTTAGTAATCGGTCCTGTCACCTCCAAAGATATGTGCACAAATACCCTAAGATCTCTCTCTTTTTGCAAGTCCCTTAACATTGAACTAATTAATATGCATCTCTACATTCTACTTGCCATATGTACCACTTTGTTACTTATCTGCATTGAGTTTCATCAGTCATTCATCCATTCCACTGACCTGTTTATCTTCTCTTGCATTCTAATACTATCTTCCTTACTGTTTACTGCATCTCCAAGTTTTGTAACATCTGCAAGTTTTGAAATGGTGCCCCTGCATTCCCAAGCCATTAATGTTTATCAAAAACAGCAGTGTTGTTTGTACTAAGTCTTGGGTAACTCCAAGGTAAACCTTTGGATAAACCTTGGGGTGAAATCAACTCCCTCCAGCCCAAAAGACAACCATTCAGTGCAACAGTGCACTTAGTCAATTTTTTATCCGAGCTTCTAATGTCCCTTTAATCCATTGAGCTTCAATTTTGCTGACAAGCCTAATGGGCGAAATCCTACTAGAATCACGGAATTGTTATAGCCCCGAAGGAGGCCATTCAGTCCATCGTGTCTGCCTGGCTCCCCAAAGAAGCCATTCACCTAGTGCCACTCCCCTATCTTCTCCCTGTAGCCCTGCACATTCTTCCTTTCCAGATAGCAATCCATTTGCCTCTGGATTGTCCCGATTTAACCTGCCTCAGACACACTCTCAGGCAGGCTGCTCTAGATCCTAACCAATCACTGCATGAAAAAGTTTTTCCTCATGTTGCCATTGTTTTCTTAAATCTGTACCCTTTCTCTTAGGCACAATCAAAATGTTAAAGTCTGAGATCGAGGATTTTGTTTGATGGGAGTATCAAGGGATATGAAGCAAAGGTATGCAAATAAATTTGACGTACAGCTCAGCAATGACTAATTGAATGGCAGACAGGCTTGAGGGGCTCAATGACCTACTCCTGTTCCTGTGTGTTATGGATGATCACAGAGGTTTTGGGTAGAGGAGGAATCAGCCCAGAAGTTATGTGCATGCTGGGACCAGTGGCATATAAGAAAAATGAGGTCCTACGAAAGAAATCTCAACAAATTGATGACTTTATGAGTACCATGCTGTCAGTATCGGAGAGAATATCAAGAAATTAAATACATGCTTGGAGAAATATCATAGATGAGAAGCATGCAGGCTCCTGGGACCAGTTCTGGCGCATGAGTGGCCTGGTAAACAAAGGAAAAAGCATGATGTGGAAGCAGAAAGAAAAGCAAAAGGGAGAGGCAGCATTGGCAGATATTCAAAAAAGGGAGACTATAAAGAAGGAGGAAGGATTAAAATGCTTATGACTGCCGAATAGAGGCCGGTTTAAATTGTAGTCATGTAAATACATAACATGTTATTAATAAAATTGGCGCATTGGTGGCATAAGTTGCTATAGGAATTATTAATCTATGATTCTGCTACAACCAATGTTTTTGTAAACTGCGTGCAATGCACAGCAATACAGGAGGTTTGAAGGCATCATAAAGGCCTTGTTCCATGTTAAAAGATAGGCATGTGTAGCCGCACAATAACATTTAAAAGCACCACAAAAGCACAGAACAGCAGAATTTTTCACGGTTACTGGATATGACAGTAGGGTGTATGGATTATGATAATAGGGGATGTTGCAAAAGCAGATTCTCTTCCATCACTATTCTGCCTAGCCACTTTAAAAACATTCTTTTTCTTATGTATCAGTGACATCAGATCTCTCTGCAGTGTCTTTCCAAAGGCTTTATTTGGCTCCTTTGGCTTAATTGCTGAGTCCCCAAAATGTGCCATGTCCAATGACCCAATGAGTGGGTATCACTCCCACAAACCTGCCCACCAAATAATGTAGCTTAAGAAACTCCTGAAACTTCCAGCAGTTTCCAGTGTTCTGGCAGGTGCTACTTTACAGCTTGGATCACAAACGGTGAGATTTCTAATTAGTCACGGCATTGTGCGAATTAAATAGTGGCATATTTAATATTTGTTGTTATATCGCTCATTTCTTTATACACCTGCAGAGGATTACAGGTTTCCAATTAGCCTGGACCAGGGCAGGAAGATAGCCAAGAGCATAAATGTTTCCTCAGACAGAATTAAGATTATTCAAGTGTTAAGGTGAGGGGACATACTTGTATCTGTGGGAACTGATAACATTAATTAATCCCTCCCTGAGATAGCTCCAGTGTAAGCAACATACTGAAGTTGCAAGTGTTACAACAGAGATCATAGACTGTAGCATCATTCTAACACAATGCATGAATGAAAGGGAAAATCGTTAGTTCCAAGTAGACGTCTGATCAAGCTTAATTCAAAAATCTGAAAACTTTATTACAAGATGGTTAATTAGGGCAGAAAACAAATGATTCTTTTGAAATAAAACATCTACATCTGAAAATCATTAAAGTAGACACTAGAGTGGCTGAAAGGGAACAGCCGCTTTCATCCTCACAAGGCTTCTTGTCCTATACATTAATTGGTTAAATTGGGATTGCTGATATCTGAAGCATACATCAAAATCTTGCTAAATACAAATGGGCCATTTTGAAAGAGCTGTTACAAGTTATTAGAATCATCAGTGAAGATAGAAAATAAATGAACAAATGTTGCCAGAATTCATTAAAGGCGCATAACTACGTCGGACACCTACCTTCACTGTGCTAATATATTTTTATTTCCAGTCATGTTCAGAGGTCATATATGTTAATCAGTGGCGTCACTGCATGAATCCACATGATGGGGGGGATGATCAGAATAGGAGTCAGCAATAATTTGCTAGGCTCCCACCGACAAGCTGCATCCAGATGCCCGATTGCCTTGTCAATTCTAATGAGGTCCAATACCGAAACGGTCGCTAAGTTGTCAAGGCCCATTTGTCCGAAACAAATGCTTCACTCAATCACCAATCCAAATTCTCGGCACCATAAAACCTATCCAAAAATCACACACCAACAATAAAACTAATGCTAAAAGGTCTTTGTCAGGAATAACTTACCTAAAGGTTTTAAAAGAGGCATAATCGGGAAACAGCACTCATGCCTGGAGTAGCACTGACTCAAAAGAGATTCATTCACTATGGTCATAACATTTAAAATGTTTGAATACAGAAATTTACATGCTGAACGTTGCTAATAAAAGTTGAGATTTTCCAGGAGAATTTTAAGTTAACTTTACTATTTTCTACTTGACTTGGGGAATATGAAGAATTTCACAGTATGGCAGATCCAGTTACATAGCAGGAAAGATTGAGTAATTTGACCATTTCCTCTGAGAGATAATGTCACATTTACAGTAATACTTAAATAAAGCATTGTTTTGGCTTTCAGCCTTCCCAAACTTCACAGGAAATGTACCAAGGTTTAGAAATAATTAGAACCCTGACTTGCCATTCTTTCTTCTTGGACCATTAAACTTTCCTTTTGACAACACGCTTCATCTTGAATAAGGTAAAAATTCTTTCAAGGAGATGATGTAAATAGCTGCACATAAGTCTGATGTTTCATAGGCTAAAGCACAATTCATAAATGGCCTTAATTATAATGAAACTTTGTCAAACTGAAGGGACTTCTGGGGTGGATGGAGGGGTAGGGATTTAGATGGGGAACATGCAGGGTCCAACTTACATACCATTAGAAATACTAACTATAACCTCAAAGAATTAAGCAAGTTCATGCAGATCATCACTGTCCCATACACCTCTTTAGAAGTCAAAATCAAATACTACATCTGATTTAAACCAGGTTTTGAGTGTAACCAGACCAGAGCCATCAGCACATTGTCCAAGTAATTTGTCAGCATTTAAACAGACAGACCGTGACAACTTCAGATATAATAACAGAGGAAGTGGCAGCACATGTGCTGATCATTACTGGAGAATTTCAGGTCAAAAGTGAGACATGTGTAGTTAGAATGGTCTCGAATGTATTAAGAGCATATTTGAAAAAAAAACTAATCTTTTTCATTTCATTGTATTTTCTAAATTAATTATCCACCCTTTAAAACCTTTACACTGGTACAATTTCCTGAAAAACTGCAATGAAAGCCATGAATTTGGGAAGCTAACTGAGGTGAGGTGGAAGGAGAAATTGGCACACAAGTTGTCAAACAACAAGGTGAGATTGCCAAGTTGCAGCTAAAGAATACTCAATTAAAAAAAGGAAACTACTCGTACTTTCAGGACGTTATGGATATGTAAAGAGATTCAAGACTAATAATGGTTAAATAAGTGGGACAATAAAAGGGTTACATTGCCTTGGATGGATTTCATTGGAACAGATTCGGAGAGCAGCTCCAATATTTTCAATGCGTCCATTGAGTTCTGATGAATGAGATTAGGCCACAGATTTACCAGTTTGCTGCAGATATTGCAGTTTCAGCTAGTTTCCCAGGAATGTCACATTGCTGACCAGTATGTTGGGATAGCAAATTGTTATGTGAATTGGAGTCAAATTTTGTCTCATCATGCTCCTGTAAAGTGTCTTGGAGAGTTCTATTAGGTTAAAAGTGCTACATAAATACACACTGCTGTTGTTGAAAGTTAGTTTGCTGGGGATATTACACTGTTAACAAAATTTGCCAGTGATACTGCAGGATGGCACTGGGCTCCCAATGCCACTTTATCTCATCCTTTTTCCTTCTCAGCACCTGGGTGCTGAAGAAAATGTTACCTCGGGTGCGATAATGGAATTCTAAGTTTGAGTCAGGAGAGGTTTAGAATATAAAAGCCAATAGATAGAAATGAGTATGATCTCAAATCACTATGTGTATTATTGGGCTCCGCACTACAAGAAGGATAATGAGGATTTATAGAGAGTACAGTGCAGACACATTAAGTTGCTGCCTGGTTGGAGGAAATACAAATATGAAGAAACACTTGAAAAATGAAGTCCTTTTCTATTCTAATGATAAAATTTGTTTAATATTATAAAAAGGTGAGTCAATGGAAAGAATGAATAGTGATAGATACAAGATTAAATGTGAGAGACTTAGGACAAAGGGCAGCCAAGAGTTTATGCAGAGAGTTGTGTGGATGTGTTACAGATGTCCAGAATCACTGAATGGTGCAGAAGCTATGTCAGCATTTCAGATAAGATTGGCTAATTCGATAAAGGAAAAGGGGTTAAAAGGAAATAGAAACAGGGTGATTAAATGTGATTCGGATCATTTTCCTTCCATGGAGGGTAAAAGTTGCCTTAGTCTGACTGGGCCAAAAGGCCGAGTTCTATATTCCATGTATAGTTAATTCAAACTGAGATAATTGCTCTCGATGAGATTCATTCTATGGTTTTAGAATGCATTCCGATTGATTTGGGTAAATGCAATTCAACGACAAAAAGTAAATTCATATCGGGCCCCCAATGTAATAAAGCATCCCAAAAGGCTTCAAAGGGGCATTATCAAACAAAATTTGACATTGAGCTACATTACGAGAAGCTAGGGCAGGTAACCAAAACATGATCAAATATGTATCTTCTAAGGTCAATGATAAAGGTGGGTGCATCTTAAATGAGGACTCCTCCAGTGTTGTATTGACATCCAGTCTTGGATGAGCAGAAATAACATCACTCGACTTTGCCCCTATCTCAGCACATCTGGTACTGAAACCGTCACCCATGTTACTTTTGTTACTTTTAGACTCAACAATTGCAATTCTCAAGGGCAATTAGGGATGGACAATAAAGGCTGGCCGAGCCAGCAACGCCCACATCCGTGAATGAATTTTTAAAAATGCACCCATAAAAGCATAAGAAATAGGAACAGCAGTAGGCTGTTCGGCCCATCAAGGCTGCTCCAACATTCAATAGGATCATGGCTGATCCAACATTCCTCACATCCTTGCCCTCTCTCCATAACCCTTGATTCCCTTACAGATTTAAAATCGACCTATCTCAGGCCTAAATATACAAAAGGACTCTGCCAATACAGCTCTCTGTGGCAAGGAGTTCCAAAGACTCTCAACCCCTGAGAGAAGAAATTCCCCCTCACCTCAGTCTTAATTTGGCATCGCTTTATTCTGAGGCTATGTCCTCTGGTCCTAGACTCTTCCATGAGGGGAAACATCCTTCTCAGCATTACCCAGTAAAGCTCCTTAAGAATCCCATATGTTTCAATGAGATCACCTCTCATTCTTCTAAATTCCAATGAGTAGTGTCTCAACCTGGTTAACCTTTCCTCATAAGACAATCCCTCCATACCAAGGATCGTCCTTGTAAACCTTCTCTGAACTGCCTCCAATGAAATAATACCTTTCCTTAAATAAGGGGACCAAAACTGCTCACAGTACACCAGATGTGGTCTCATCAGTACCTTGTACAGTTGCAACAAGACTTCCCTACTCGTATACTTCAACCTCCTTGAAATAAGAGCCAACATTGCATCAGTCTTTCTGATTACCTGCTGCTCTTGTGTGCTAGCTTTCTGTGTTTCCTGCATAAGTACACCCAAATCCCTTTGTGTTGCTGCTTTCTGCAGTTTTTCTCCATTTAAATAATACTCTTCTTCTGTTCTCCTTTCCAAAATGAACTTTACATTTTCCTATATTGTACACCATTTGCCAACTTTTTGCCCACTTATTTAACCGATCAATCAATATCTCTTCGTACATTGTTTGTATCCCTCTCATAACTTGCCTTTCCATCTATTTTTGTGTCGCCTGCAAATTTGGCTACAGTACATTCATTTCCTTCCTCCAAGTCATTAACATATATTGTGAACAATTGCAGTCCCAGCACTGATCCCTGTTGAACCTCACTGATTACAGGTCGCCAACCTGAAAGAGATCCCCTTATCCCCACTCTGTTTCCTGACCATTAGCCAATTCTCCTGGCTGGTCTCCCACATTCTATCCTCCATAAACCTGAAGGTATCCAAAACTCTGGCGCTTGTGTCTTAACTTGCTGCAAGTCCCTTTCCCCCCATCAACCCTGCACTAGCTGACGTACCAACATCTTCATTTGAAAATTGTCAACTTTGTTTTCAAATCCCTCCGTGGTCTTGTCCTCCCAATCTCTGTAATCTCCCCTGGCCCTACATAATCCTATGAGATATCTTCACTCCTCGAACTCTGTCTTCCTTTGCATTAACTCCACCTTCATATGCCCAGGCCCCAACTCTGGAATACCCTCCTTACACGTCTCTGAACCTCTACCTCACTTTCTGCCATTAACTCTTTGGGCTTTGCTCCCATTTCCGGGCACAAAAACTTGGTTCGGCACGAGGGGGAAGGGGGGGGGGGGCGCTGCCACTCTGCCTGAGATCGGTGGGGCAGGGTGTGGGGAAGGCGAGGAGGGGATCGAGATCCGTCTGGTGACAGGGGAGTGGGGGATAAGGGGGTCAGTATGTTGTGGGGGTGGGGCAATGTCTGTGGGGGCCACAGGGGGCATTATCCGGCCGGGAGCAATGTGGCAGGGGAGCACCATTCTATCATTTGTTTTGTTGCTCATGCGCAGCTGGAGGCGCTGATTGTAGCTGCAGTGTTTTGGACGTGTTAAGCCTCGCCCACAGGCTTGTACAGCACGATGCGGAATCGCTGATTTTTTTTCAGGCAGAGTGCGTATGGGGACGCCGTAGAACGGGTCTAAAAGTCAGATCTGATACACTCCCAGTTTCAAGTCCATCCAGCACTTGGAATCAAATTGGTAAAATAAGGCCCTTTTTTTCAAATCTACCTCTCTGACTAAGCTTTTGGTCATCCAACCTAATTTTCCTTATGTGCCTTGGTGTCAAACTTTGCTTTGTGATGCTACTGTGTCTTGGGACATTTCATTTAATTACATTAAAGGCACGATATAAATATAAACCATTGTTGAGAATGAGTAGAGAGATAGAAAAGTTTAAGAAGAGAATTGCAGAAGTTGGGGCCCAAACTATAGGCCCTTCACTGAGATTTCAATTTGCAAGAAAAGAGACCAAAAGCTCTATTTCTGCCTTGTTCAGTTCTCTTTCCTACTGTAGTATCCAAATTAAAATTCAAGGAATTCTACAAGCCTCCTAGCTGTGTTTCTCTCAGTGGCACGCTGTTTGCGAGTGGTGGGATTCTCCAATCCTGCTGCTGTCAGTGGGATTTCCCAGGGAAACCACCCCACAGTAGTGGGGAATCCGGGATGGGGAGGTGGGCTGCCAGCGGGACCAGAAAATCCCGTCCGCATGAACGGCCAGAGAAGTCCCCCCCCAGCATTTCAATTAATGTTTTTGGAAATTGGGCAGCACGGTGGCACAGTGGTTAGCACCGCTGCCTCACAGTGCCAGGGACCTGGGTTTGATTCCTGTCATGAGTCACTGCCTGTGCGGAGTCTGCATGTTATCCCCATGTCTGCGTGGGTTTCCTCCGGGTGCTTCGGTTTCCTCCTGCAGTCATAAAGACGTGCTGGTTAGGTGCATTGGCCATGCTAAATTCTCCCTCAGTGTACCCGAACAGGCGCTAAAGTGTGGGGACTAGGGGATTTTCACAGTAACTTCATTGCAGTGTTAACGTAAGCCTACTTGTGACTAATAAATAAACTTACTTAGCAGAAATATTTGGGTAGCACTTCTTTTAAAGGAAAATACAAATATAGAATAAGACTACTCAGAATACTGACAGTAAAGATTCTTTCTATATGCAGCATGTTAGCATGAACTGCACAATCTCTACTCCTCTTAGTGACCTCCATGCCCTTTTGTCTACTTACTGATGAAGCACAGATTCTTCTTGGTTATTTTTTTTCAGTTCTGTTTTAGTGATTGGTTCTTGCCATCTATTAATTCTGACATTTTCTCTAATCTAAATGTTTACATGTCTTCAAATTCATTGTACTTTTAAAAGTTAAACATTAACAAAATAAAACACATCTGGCACTTTGACATTTTGAAGAATTCATGACAATATTAGAAGTGTTCTAAATCAAGGACTAGGCAACGAGCCAGTGAGTGAGAATATTATGAACAGTACAGCACAGAAAATGCAACAATATGTGTTTCATTGGGACAGAATTAATGATACCATGGTGCAGTACCAAACACCAATCTGAATTCAGAAGCGACTTTACAAATAGGAAGTATTGGAAGTATTTAATTTTACAGATTTTTAAGGAACAGATTATACAAATAAATAATTGTTTAATAATTAGACCATATGCTCAATGTTAGCATAATAAACCACAGAGGAGGTTACTTACGGAATTCCTGTGTTGTAATCATGTTGTGCTCTGTGGTGGATAAGGATTGTGTTGAAATCTCTGCAACAGATGATGACTGTAACAATAACTTCATAGTTGAGGATACGGCCGAAGGGTAACTGTCTGAACTTTTGAAGGGAGAGTTTGAAGTGGGTATAGCTTGCAGCACATCGAAGAAAGTTGTAGCCTGTTGCTCTGTCTTGAGAAGTGATCCTTCCGAAGTCACTTCACTTGAAGGCACAGGTAACGTTTCAGTGAAATAGGTGCCAGTTGAACTCTGCGCAACTCCTTTTAGATCAAGTAAATCTGGAAGATCACGCTCGTCATCTTTTCCATTCACAAGAAACCATTTTGCACCAGCAATGCACAATATCAAGAAAATCAAACATGCCAGGACCAGAATGATACAGATCTTGTCAGGGTTGATATACTTTTGCACATGGCTCCTCTCTGTGCCGACACAACAAAAATAATCAACAGTAGGTTCTGCTGGACTTGGATCATGTCCATCGAGTTGGCTTTGGGTTTCCTCATCCTCACCTGAGGCATCAATGGGGCTGGAGGCAGAGAAACAGGGCACAGGTGGTGCCAAGGAATAAGCAGACCCACCTTGAGCCATTGCCGATGTCTTGAAATACACGATTAAATCCAGAAGGGCAGAAAATGTTAGTATCATAGAAAAACTGGGGGAAATGCACGAATTATGCCAAAATTATGTTCTCCACTTCACCCAGGGTAATAAACAGAAGTTGTCAAAAATACATTGCGTAATGCAAGTTCTTTGTTTCTTTCTTCTAACATAATGGAGTTAGGATGAGTAGAAACAAGAATTGATATTATTTTTAAATTGCACTATTTCTTACCAAGAGATAAAATATTGCAGCTCCTTTTGCTGAGAAAGCTGTTCCCTTTTACTAGATATGCACAACTGACAAGCAATCCCCGACATCTTGCAGATGAACAAGGTCTCTGAACACCTTAGCTGTCAGTTGTATTAAAATCTAACTAGCAGCGCGGCAGTGTGTCCTCCAGTCAAAAACTACTTGCAATCGAAATATTCCAGTCAGAACTGCACACCGCCTAAACAACCTTCAGCACATCGTCATAACAGGGCACAAGGAAAACCATCTAATATATCTCTAGGTGAGAAAGATGAGCAATCGATTGTGCTAATATAAAGAGTCACATATGGAGAGCTGCTGGTAAACTGATATGAAGGGCACATGATGCTGCCCTGGGGAATAGCAATCACAGTTTGTCTTTCCATGAGGAATACCAAATGCAGTTTGTGCACATACTGATCAGATTTCAGTCGACTACTATGAACAAAGAAAGACAAGAATCTTGTGACGCAGCTCCTGGATTATAAGAAAATCTTCAAGTATTCAATCATTAATGCAGTGACTTTCTTTTTGCTTTTAACCCTGAGACATGGTATAGCTGAGTGTTTCCATGGGCAGTTTTCTGTTTGAACTATTGCCCACAGGCAGCTGTCAATCCATCAGGCTCCAATACCACCCACCAGTTTGTAATGTAGGAAATTGTGTAACTCACCTGTTATGGGTGGGATTTGTTCTCTTACGTACCTCAGTTGCAGCATTAGCCAATGTCTGTTATGGCAGATATCTTCCAGAAGACCACCATTACAAAGTAATTGGATGTGAAGAAGTACACGAGCAATACAGTTTACTATTAAGTTAAACCCAGTTAGAATCAGGTAATGCAAGAGCTAATTCATTAGGTCCCTCTACAAAATCACACAATATATAATGCCTGAGGAAAAGTGAGCCAAATATTAAAGTAGCAGCTTCAGACAACTAATTTTCCTTTAGTTAATTAAATTTCTTTGGTAGATATGTAGTGAATAAATATCAAGACATCACTGAAAGCAACATTTTGTCACAACTACCCAGTAGAATAGCACATTAGTAATGGAAACACATGAGGCGGGATTTTCCGGCCGCACTCGTCCCAAGAGCGGAAAGTCTTGCCCGAGGTCAACAGACCTTTGCACAGTCTGTGTCCCACCCGCTACAATTCCCGTGACGGGCGGGACAATAAAATTCTGCCCATGGCATTAAATTGGAAGTCTCATTAAGTAGGCTGTTTGAAGTCAACAGGAAGGAAATCAGGTGGGGTGGATAACAGATGCATTAAAGTGTGTCATTTTGGGTTCAATTTTTCAAAATATATTCCAATGAGACTTTGGTATGATTTTGGTTTAATTTTAAGATCAACTTTTCATATTTTGAAAGAGAAAACTAGAATTTACGTTTGTATTGAGGGGATTATAGAAGTGAACTTTAACTTTGGTATTCACAAAACTTGTGGTCGAGAATTAGTCACACTTATGTGTCCCACCTAGCTTTCTTTTCTATTGAACTCAATTGAGTTGGGCATAGCAGGCAGCCAATTCATTACCGTACATCTTACGCTATTGCCATAGTTGAATTTCACTGCATATAAATGGTAGATGGTGGGTGGAATGGATGGATAGAATTGTATACTACTGTTGTGGTAGTCAGTGGAGAAATGTTACTTGTGGAGCCTATTATCAAGTGTCCTTTAAATCAATCTTTGTTGGTGCACTGAATCAGCATGCAGAATTCTAAATGCTGTTGGCCTGAGCAAAAAAAATCATATTCAATGTTTCTGCAGTCCCAAATGATAGGATAAAGTACATAGTATTTACACAGTTTGGAAGGTTTAAGAATAATGGCAATCAATCTACCAAGGTCTCTCTTTACAAACTACATGCAATCTGTCCCATTGAGAACTCACTCAATCTATTCATTCCATCAAAGAAGACACTGAAAACAGGTAGCCGAAAGCAAAGATCAGTAAAAGTTCTCCCTGCTTTTCATTGTTTCCTCCATTCACTAACGTTGGCATAACCCAACACCATATTAATGACAACCTTTTGCTAATACTAGCAAACAGAAGAAGCTATAACCTCAGAATGTTAATTCAGTCACACAACACAAACACACAACTCTAACCAGCTGCTTTGCATAGACAACTTATCCATGTTCTCAGGAGAGCATGAACCCTTGTATTCCATAATGTATTACATCATGTGAGACTATTCTGATAAACTGCAACCTAGTTTTAAACAGACACTTGTCCAACTCCCTTCAAAGGAATTAATTAGCCTAACATTAACTGTTTTTCTGGGAATCAGTTTTGCATATTCATGTTTGGAAAAGAAAACAAGTTTTCCTCATCTCGAACATTGCTGATTTAAATTAATATCTTCTGCTTATACATGGGCATAAATATGCTACAACAATATTCCAACAAGGCATTATCTTGACGTCAACTGATGATTCTTGCTAATTGTAACCACAATGGTTAAAGTGAAGATGCATGTTCTGGTCACTGTCAACCATTATTACCCACAAATTAATTCCTAATGTCTTAATACATGACCATCAGGCTTATAAAGAACATTTGAAAAAAGTAATTTTTCATATGAATATAAATATACGAAAACAACAATTCCAGCAGCCTGCAATAAGAAAGCATTTTTGAAAGATGATACTCTAATGCAGTGCCACAATGAAAACGAGCATGACTTAATTAAATTAGCTCCTTTAAAGAGTCTAAAGCATTGGAGCTGTCTCACTTAATTATGAATCCATTTTTCACATTCTGCTTCCATTTCCGTAATCTCTGGGTACGGCAGACTCTCTGTTCAATCAGTGATCAGACATCTTGCTCATATTAATTCAATTTCTTCAGAAACAAAAATAGAAAACGCTGGAAAATCTCAGCAGGTCTGACAGCATCTGTGGAGAGAGAACAGAGCCAACGTTTCGAGTCTGGGTGACCCTTTGTCAGAACTAAGAGCAAAGAAAATCAGAAAAGATTTATACTATGAGGGTGGTGGGAGATGGGGCAGTAATGGGACAAAGGGAATGTGAATGAGAATGAAGAAGATGAGAGGTCACACGACACCAGGTTATAGTCCAACAGGTTTATTTGAAATCACAAGCTTTCGGAGCATTGCTCCTTCATCCTTTCTAGTTCTTATGTTCTTAGGTCCAGAACCTGACCTGTTGGACTATAACCTGGTGTCGTGTGACCTCTCATCTTGTCCACCCCAGTTCAACACTGGCATCACCACATCGAGGATGAAGAAGGCTGAGAGAGGTGCTAAAAGTGTCCATTAAGTGATCAGAATGTGTGAAAAGCAGAACAGAGGTACAGATGGTTAAGACAGTTGCCCTGAAAGGGTGGGGGGAGGGCAAGAAGGAGATGAAAAGAAGAAACAGAATGAAAAAATAAATGGAAATGAGGGAGAAGGTGGAGGGGAGAGTTCATACTCTGAAGTTGTTGAACTCAATGTTCAGTCCGGAAGGCTGTAAAGTGCCCAATCGGAAGATGAGGTGCTGCTCCTCCAGTTTGTATTGGGGTTCACTAGAACATTGCAAAAGGCCAAGGATGGACATGCGGACAGGAGAGCAGGGTGGTGTGTTGAAGTGGCAAGCGACAGGAAGGTCTGAGTCCTGCTTGTGGATGGACCAAAGGTGTTCTGTAAAGCGATCACCCAATCTACGTTTGGTCTCTCCAATGTAGAGTAGACTGCATTGGGAGCAGCAAATACAATACAATACACCAGATTAAAAGGAGGTGCATGCGAAGCACTGCTTGACCTGAAAGGGTGTTTAAGTCCTGGGATGGTGAGCAGGGGGGAGGTAAAGGGGTGGGCATTGCACCTTCTGCAATTGCATGGGAAGGTGCCGTGGGGAGGGGATGAGGTGTTGGGTATGATGGAGGAGTGGACCAGGGTGTTCCAGAGAGAACGGAATGCTGACAGGGTGAATGAGGGGAAGATGTAGTGAGTAGTGGCATCATGCTGGAATTGGCAGAAATAGCAGAGGATGATCCTTTGAATGTGGATGGGGTGAGAATTGAGGTCAAAAGGGACCCTGTCCTGGTTCTGGGAGGGAGGGAAGTCGGGGTGGGGGGGGGGGGGGGGGGGGGGTGGTGGTGGGAGAGCAGTGGCCCGGGGGATGGGTCAGATGCGGTCGAGAGCCCTGTCAACCACAGTGGGTGGAAAACCACGATTGAGGAAGACATATTGGCAGCGCTATGTTGGAAAGTGACATCATCAACAGATGTAGCAGAGGTGAAGGAACTGAGAGAATGGGATGGTGTCCTTACAGGATGTGGGGTGTGAAGAGCTGTAGTCAAGGTAGTTGTGGGAGTCCGTGGGCTTGTAATGGATACTGGTGGACAGTTTAACCATGATGTGGAGATGCCATCGTTGGACTGGGGTAAGCACAGTAAGAAGTCTCACAACACCAGGTTAAAGTCCAACAGGTTTATTTGGCAGCACTAACCAGCTCCGAAAGCTAGTGCTGCCAAATAAACCTGTTGGACTTTAACCTGGTGCTGTGAGACTTCTTACTGGGCAGTTTAACACCAGAAATGGAGACAGAGAGGTCAAGGAAGGGAAGCGAAATGTCAGAGATGGACCATGTGAAGGTGATAGAGGGGTGGAAATTGGAAGCAAAATTGATACATTTTTCCAGGTCCAGACGAGACCATGAAGCGGCACCGAAATAATCGTACTGATAAAGTTGTTAGAAAAATAACACTGCAAACAATACGTAAACAATGCGTAAATTATGCACATCAGTATTTGTGTATGAATGTTGTGGGGTGGGGACGGGTGGTGCTGTGATCTAAGCGATAGCACAAAATAGACCGTTGCAAATTGAAATCCATTTTGGTTTTCCATTAACTTTACTGGAAAACAATTGGACAGGCTGTTAAAAAGGCTGCAGATTCAGTAAAACCTGTTCTGTTCTGCCACTGAATACCAATTTCACTCCATGCCTTTGAAAACAAATGATTTGCTTTTACACACTGGAGGGTAACCACCAAGAGAGAGATTTGCACATTTCACAATTGTTGTCTAGCAGACTTCAGTCATTCAGTCTCAGATTTTCTGACTAAAGGTTGCAGATGCAATTTTTCACTTTGACTATCCTATTCCTCATTGTAAACATGTCGGAGCAGTACAAAAGAGTTCCTTCTGCAGTAAGCTGTTGAGTTATCTCATTTTACAAATTACATGCCCCTACATTTCTGACACTTGTGGATTTACGAAAAATCAAACACTCAACCATATGCTTTCAATGCAAGCACTCTTGACATCCAGTCACTGCTCCCTCAGACTGAGTAATTTACTTGCTTTGCATTTGCTAAGGTTTTTTTTTCTGCTTGTAAGCTCGGAACTGGCACAAATACAAAGAAACTGCTCGCTTTTATCTATCAATGGTGTACAAAGTAGCTTCAGCCAAAAACGGACTGTTTAAAATGTTCGAATCTCATTCCTAATCAGGCCCATAGCAAATCTAGTCAATCCATACAAAGTTATTACTTCACAACTGTTTTCTGGAATGCTGCCTGAAGGCTCAACTGTACAATAGCTTTCACTCCTCGTTTTAAAGTTTGACAATTAAAGTAGAAATGAATCAAGTAAAATTTTAAAAATGTTCCATTTTACGTTTTACAGTATCCACTTAACAAGGACACATTCTTCTACATGATTTTTGATGCATATGTGGTTACATGTTGTCAATGTAAACGATGGTCACAGAGTTTTTAAATACGTGCTGCTTACTATTGCAATATTTATGGGTCCATTATATCAATTGGGGTTGACATTCTGTCCCAAGCACTGAGGAACTTGGGCTGATGTCTAAATCTGTGGTTGGGGATCAAGACAAGGGGGTGGGGGGATGATGGGGTGAGTGGGCAGGTTCATAAGGCCAGGGTAGGGGGGAGGCAGGAGGGTGACTCTGATGGGCCAAGGGGCACCCAAAAGGAAATTCTCCCCACCTTGCATGACACCAACCTGTGAAGCTAAAGCTGTTGAGTTTCCTGCATGGCATGGAGCGGGGTGGGGCCTTTTGGTGGTCATTAATTGGCTGGCTAAGGGTCTCAATAGGCCCAACGATTGCCAGGCCGTCCAATGCTTCTCTCTCCTCCATAAAATTTCAGAGAGATCAAGGGTGGGTGGGGGATGGGAGGCCATCATTAAAGAAGAAATAGCAGGCCATCTGGATAAGAATGGTTTGATTAAGCAGACGCAGCATGGATTCATGAGGGGAAAGTCGTGCTTGACGAACTTATTGGATTTTTATGAAGATGTGACTAGTGCGGTTGACGGAGGGGAACCGGTGGATGCGGTGTTTTTGGATTTCCAAAAGGCGTTTGATAAGGTGCCTCACAAAAGGTTGCTGAGGAAGATTGGGTCACACAGAGTTGGGGGTCGGGTGTTAGCATGGATTGGGGATTGGCTATCGGACAGGACGCAGAGAGTCGGAATAAATGGGTGCTTTTCTGGTTGGCAGATGGTAACTAGTGGCGTGCCGCAGGGATCGGTACTGGGGCCTCAACTATTTACCATTTATATAGATGATCTGGAGGAGGGGACTGAGTGTAGGGGTAACAAAGTTTGCAGACGACACAAAGATAAATGGAAAAGTGAATCGTGTGGAGGGCGTAGAAGGTCTGCAGAGAGATTTGGACAGGCTGAGTGAGTGGGCGAGGATCTGGCAGATGGAATATAACGTTGACAAGTGCGAGGTTATTCACTTTGGAGGAAATAATCGCAAATTGGATTATTATCTAAATGGAAAAAAATTACAACATGCTACTGTGCAAAGGGACCTGGGGGTCCTTGTGCATGAGACGCAAAAACCCAGTCTGCAGGTGCAACAGGTGATCAAGAAGGCAAATGGGATGTTGGCCTATATCGCAAGGGGGATAGAATATAAAAGCAGAGATGTCTTGCTGCATCTGTACAGGGCATTGGTGAGGCCGCAGCTGGAATACTGTGTGCAGTATTGGTCCCCTTATTTGCGGAAGGATATATTGGCCTTGGAGGGAGTGCAGAGAAGGTTCACCAGGTTGATACCAGAGATGAGGGGTGTTGATTATGAGGAGAGACTGAGCAGATTGGGTTTGTACTCGTTGGAATTTAGAAGGCTGAGGGGGGATCTTATAGAGACCTATAAGATAATGAAGGGGCTGGATAGGGTAGAGATGGAGAGATTCTTTCCACTTAGAAAGGAAGCTAGAGCTAGAGGGCACAGCCTCAAAATAAAGGGGGGTCAGTTTAGGACAGAGTTGAGGAGGAACTTCTTCTCTCAGAGGGTGGTGAATCTCTGGAATTCTCTGCCCACTGAAGTGGTGGAGGCTACCTCGTTGAATATATTTAAATCACAGATAGATGGATTCCTGATCGGTAAGGGAATTAGGGGTTATAGGGATCAGGCGGGTAAGTGGAACTGATCCACTTCAGATCAGCCATGATCTTATTGAATGGCGGGGCAGGCTCGAGGGGCGAGATGGCCTACTCCTGCTCCTATTTCTTATGTTCTTATGTTCTTATCTGCTGGATTTTACATGGTTCCCCCACCCTCAAACCTGCTTTTATCGATGAGGGTGGGAGAGGGGGTGTGGTTGGTGGATGTAAATTCTAGCCCCATGTCACCAGATCATTAGCACAGGCCTCTGGATTCTTAGTCCAGTAACAATTAATGCTGATGCATTCGAGTTTTTAGATCTTGGTGGATTTGATTTGGTAAAATGAACCACATGTTCTAAGTCGCCCGGTTTACTCCCAAGTTCAGAGCAGCATCTAATTTACCTACAGAGTAATTTGAAGAGCAACATATGCTCAATTGTGGCACTTTTGCTGCTAAGTTATAATACTATTATTGACTTAAAGTTTGGTTTGTCACTTTTAAATTGTCAGCATTTCTAAAATTATAATTTAACTTTGAATCAAACAGCTTTTCATGAATTACTTCAGATTGCAGTTTGCCATCATACACTCGACAATATACCACTGATTATGAAGAGAGGATTTCAGATGATAAAGAAAAATGCATAAGAAGACGAGATTAATAAGTAACTAATAGTTGTATTTTTTGACCACAGGTAAAATATATTGACTAAGATTTTCCTCGTAACGTTTGACGCAAGAACAACAATGCAAGAATCAAGCACTTTCACATTTTTTAATTCTAGCAGTGTAAATTAATGTAACTATAGTTACTCATCTTGTGGATTTGAGAGATTTTAGCCATGCAATTTAATATTTACTTCCAGCCTCTGCATTTATTTGAGCACACACACACACACCACCTCAGTCAATCAGTTGTGCATCTCATGTTCAGAAATATACAAAATGTTAGCCATTAATGTCATCACGTTTTAGAACTCCGAACAATTGCACCTGCTGCCTCGGACGACTTGTTGTATAATTACAATAATTAAGTCCTGTGTGTCACAATGGAAAGGTCAACCAGCTCATACTCTGTACAAAGGGAAACTTACGACTGACAGCAGATTTCTTACTTGGAACAGCAGCTGTCTTTTGCATCACTGCTTCACTCGGCCTATAGACAGCAATATGCCTAACAATATGACAATATAGCACTATTAGGACATAATAGCCAATGTATAATTGTCACACTGCCCTCTAAAGGATGATACAGTGAGTTCAGCTTACATATCTGCTTTGCATCTGTTATGGGAACATAATTCATTATGTATATATAAGGTCATTTAAAATTATAACACTAAAGTTTCATTGGCTTTAATTGTACTTGGTGAAATTACTGTGAAACTTGAAAATGATAAATTGTAGATTCCTCAATAAGAAAGACATTAAGAAAGGCTATTTTCCATAATACTTAGTTTTTTTCACGAAAGGTTTTCTGTCCTGGCCACTTAGACCTGGCAATGGGGAACACTGGAAAAAAAAATTGAATACGCATAACCTGCCATGTTTTAAAGCAATGGATATTGGGCACCGAACCCGGGTAAAAAGCCTGAAGACGAACAATAGATCAAACCCGTAATCAGTGCCGAGATACTAAGTGATCATGTTAATTTCAGTTCTGTAAACTTTCTATCTTAACATTGCAAAGATAAACAGATTTAACTCATAGATTTTGGCAACAGCTACTTGCTGTGGAAAGAGTTATTGCCTGTGCAAAAATTAATGGCAGCAAGTGCAGGTTTAAGAACACATTTATTTATGGTCTGGTCAGCACTCGATGAACCCATTGGCTTTATGTGAAATAAAAGAAAAGAAGCTGCTGCTGGTAAAGAGAAAGACCTTGTGGAGTTATCACTTTCCTTTTCTGTGCAACGTGACATGGTTTCCACTCCACCAAGATTAGAAATGCTGGAGAACGTAGTTCAGTAATCTGCTTGAACAAATGTATCACTGATAAATCAGCCTCTGTCTTGGATTATAACCTGATTCTGATTACTCCATAATTATGCAATTTAACTACTACTGCTGTAGGTTTTGGGCCACCTGTATAATTATCTAAACCACTTTATTATGCAGCTAAAAATCCCTAATTCACAGCAGTAGATCAATATTGCACATTACTGGCAGAACAGTAACAGCATCGTCTTGCTTTCATTGTCCTCTTGCTTACAGAGTTGTACTCACATACAGAAGGCTATTACAATTGATCATGCTCGCTCTTTCCTGGCATTTTACTTGGATCCCAGATGCCAATTAAAAAATCTGATGGTGGAAATCACCTGTAACTTGACTTGAGCAGATGACTCAAAAATGTAAAGGAAGCAACAATTTTAAACTTCTTAACCAAAGATATTGTTTCCTTTAAAGCAAAGGTCAGAATGCCTTTAAAGACCAATAAAGTTAAAGTTTATTTATTAGTCACAAGTTGGTTTATATTAATACTGCATTGAAGTTACTGTGAAAATCTCCTAGTCGCCACACTCCGGCGCGTGTTCAGGTACACAAAGAGAATTTAGCATGGCCAATAACCAGTCTTTCGGTCTGTGAGAGGAAACCGAAGCACCTGGAGGAAACTCATGCAGACACGAGGAGAACGTGCAAACTCAGCACAGTGACCCAAGCCAGGAATCGAACCCAGGTCCCTGGTGCTGTGAGGCAACAGTGAACAAAGAATAAAGAAAATTACAGCACAGGAACAGGCCCTTCGGCCCTCCAAGCCTGCACCAATCATGCTGCCCGACTGAACTAAAACCCCCTACGCTTCCGGGGACCACATCCCTCTATTCCCATCCTATTCATGGATTTGTCAAGATGTCCCTTAAAAGTCACTATCGTATCTGCTTCCACCACCTCCACCGGCAGCGGGTCCCAGGCACCCACCACCCTCTGTGTAAAGAACTTACCTTGTCCATCTCCTTTAAACCTTGCCCCTCGCACCTTAAACTTATGCCCAATAGTAATTGACTCTTCCATCCTGGGAAAAAGCTTCTGACTATCCATTCTGTCCATGTCCCTCATAATCTTGTAGACTTCTATCAGGTCACCCCTCAACCTCCAGTGAGAACAAACAAAGTTTCTCCAACCTTTCCTCATAGCTAATGCCCTCCATACCAGGCAACATCCTGGTAAATCTTTTCTGTACCCTCTCGAAAGCCTCCACATCCTTCTGGTAGTGTGGTGACCAGAATTGAACACTATATTCCAAGTGCGGCCTAACTAAGGTTCCATAAAGCTGCAACATGGCTACCAATTTTTTAACTTATTGCCCTGGCCAATGAAGGCAAGCATGCCGTATGCCTTCTTGACTACCTTCTCCATCTGCGTTGCCACTTTCATTTATATATATATTTCAAACAGGAAAGGTCCCAGCACTGATCCCTGAGGAATACCACTTGTCACAGCCCTCCATTCAGAAATGCACCCTTCTACTCCTACCCTTTGTCTTCTATGACTGAGCCAGTTCTGTATCCATCTTGCCAGCTCAATTCTGATCCCTCAATTCTGACTTCACCTTCTGTACCAGTGCTAACCACTGTGCCACCATGCCATCCATAATCAATCAATAAGACTTGTGATACAGGTCCTCAGGAGGCCCCAAACTTATTTGTTAGGGAAGTAATGATTTATATAATAATCCACTGAATATCAACTCTGTATCTGGCACAAATTCTGTTCACTAAGATTGCTGCCCTGTTGTGTTCTGCCATTGCGGTTCTTGAGCTGCAAACATATCATATGGCAGGCATATGGCAGTTTTATGCCTTGTAAGATGATGGTCTGTGCCGTGGTCATCAACTCTGTGTTAACTGTTACCTGCAGTGGCTCAGGAGCCCCACTCTGGCATGGCAGTTTTTTGCTGCAGAGGAAAACAGTGGGCTGAGAAGGTGCACATTCCGCAAGCCTCTTTTCTCTGGACCCTCTTCTCAGCCAGTTCAGCTTTTCATTTCTGCTCACCTCATCCATTGCCCTTCCAAACAGTCCAGGCTCCAGAGGTCATGGCCATCAGCAATTGTCTCCTAGTTCTTAGTGTCAATATCCACCATTTTCATATCTCGCTTGCAGGTGTCCTTGTGGTGGAGGTATGGACAACCATGAGATCATAACTCAGTGGCCAATTCACTGTACAGATGGCCTTAGGGTGTACGGTTGTCATCCAGCTGATGAGCCAGTGCAGACCTAGCAATGTGTGTATGCTGATGGAATTAGCACACTCCACCACCTCCAAGTTGGTGACCTTGTCCTGCCAAGAGATGCTGAGGATACACCTGAGGCAGCAAATTTGGAAACTGTTCAAATTTTTCTCCTGCCTACCACTGTAGGGGAGTGCGCTGAGGATGCAAGCTTGGTCAATTCACAGTTTGGTGTTCTCATTCAGCCTGATGTTGTTTCATATTCTTACTCAGCTTGGATATAACAGTTGCAACTTTTGCAATGTGTGTGTTGATTTCGGCATCAAGTGACAGATTGCTGGTGCTTGTGGAGCCTAGATATGTGAACAGCCTCCAGTGTCATATTGGCTGTATGGCTACATCCTGGACCAGGATCCTGAACTCCCTGATGCTGATGGTCAACTGAAACTAAATAGCCTGGCTATTTATTTATATTAAAATGCTGAATGATTTGGTGAAAGAATTAATGAACAAAACAACAATGTAAAGAAAGACAGAAAGAAAGAAAACGCCACAGACTACTATTTTGTTTATTATTCTATTATGTAGCTGCCTTCAGAAGCTTCTAAAGATGAGATAGCAAACCAAAATGCCAGACATTGAGGTGCTCACCCAAGCTGGCAATCCAAGCATCCACACCATACTGAGACAGTCACAGCTGAATTAGGCTGGTCATGTATCCAGAATGCCTGACACTTACATATCAAAGCATATCTTCTGTGGAGAGCTCAAGTCTGTGGTGCGCTCTCATGGTGGTCAAAGGAATTCTACAAAGACACTCTGAAGGTTCACTTCAGAGTTTTGACAGCAACTATTCATTCTGGAAGAAGCTTGCCAGGATCGCTGCAATCAAATAATAAAGGGTGTGGTCTCCTTTGAAAACAAAAGAATACTAGAAGCAGTGAGAAAATGCCAGGAGAGGAAATTCTAAACCAGTAACTCACCCAAAACTCAATCATTTTTGGTATCCTGCCCTATTTGCAGCGGAAGTTTCCAGATGCAGATCAGCCTTGGCAGTCATCTATATACTCATCGGAACCTTACCAAACACCTCAGAATATGAACTTTGTCATCTTTGCCTCCAAGAACAAACAACGAATTGTATGTCATTACTTTCCTGCCATATGCATTAACTGTGAGAAGGTGGCTGGGTGGTGCAATCATTTTAGCTTCTTCTGCTAGGGTAGGAATGAAAATCTTGTTTTAAGTGCTGTACTTACTGACCCATTCTGACCCCATTCCTGTTTGCCATCATTTCCCTGGGGAAATGTTTGAGACTGGAGCAACATTCCAATATGATATATGTAGTATCCCCAGACAATTTTTAGGTACCAATGAACAGAACTTGATACCAGATGTTGAGTGATCTGGCCAACTACAGCTACTCAGAACAAGGTCATTCTTGCTTTTTTTTTGGATATGGGCATCACTAGCTAGGCCAGCATTTATTGTCCATCCCTAATTGCCCTTCAGAAGGTGGTGGTGAGCTGCCTTCTTAAACTGCTGCAGTCCATGTAGTGTAGGTACACCCACAATGATGTTCGGGTGGGAGTTCCAGGATTTTGACTCAGCGGCAGTAAAGGAATGGTGATAAGAGCAAATTACTGCAGATGTTGCAATCTGAAACCAAAAGAGTGTCGAAGAGAAGAGCAGTACTTCTTCAGGGTAGACATTCCTGGAAGAGAAGTCAGAAGGAACGGTGATACATTTCCAAGTCAGGATGGTGAGTAACTTGGAGGGAAACTTCCAGGTGGTGGTGTTCCCAGCTATCTGAGCCTTGTTCTTCTAGATGGACGAGATGATTGGTTTGGAAGGTGCTGCCTAAGGAGTATTGGTGAGCTCCTGTAGTGCACCCTGTAGGTGGTACACACTGCTGCCACTGTTCATTGGTGGTAGGGGGAGTGAATATTTGTGGATGGGGTGTCAATCAATAGGGTTGTTTTGACCTGGGTGGTGTAAAGCTTCCTGAGTGTTGCTGGAACGGTTAGATTCTCTCTTATTGGAGATGGTCATTTCTTGGCACTTCTGTGGCAAAAAGTTTACTTGTCATTTGTCAGCCCAGATCTGGATATTGTCCCGGTCTTGCTGCATTTGGACTTGGACTGCTTCAGTATCTGAGGAGTTGTGAATGGTGTTGAACATTACGCATTCATCAGCAAACATTCCCACTCCTGACCTTACGATGGAAGGAAGGTCATTGATGAAGCAACTGAAGGTGGTCTTTACTGGGAATAAGGGCACCAAAAGCAGAGCTGACTATGATTGTGCAGAAATAGTAGCAGTTCAACAAAAGAGAGAGTTCAATGGCTTCCTTTCATAGAAGCAGCACTTAATGCTTCAGTACTTGAATAACTCTTTACAAAATTGAAATAGGACCCCAGACAATATTTGTTCTTCATCAACAAAAATTGTCAAAACTGTTTTATTAAAAGATGCATAGGAATCAACAGCCTTTTCTTGGCCACAACAACAATGACATACCAAAATATCTGAAAACCCATTTGCCTGCATCAACTTCCCTCTCCCAGTGTGGGTGAAAGAGTCTACTCATTATTTCATTCCTCGGTAGACTTTAATTAGCACTGTCCTGTTTACAAGTATGTTGACTGTACAAGAACATTCAGATCATGTATAAATACTTTCTTATGAAGAAAATTCTAAAAATCAACACAATTTAACTCCCTAATACTCATATGATAACACTCTCCACTCCACATATTAGAAACATTAACAAAGCTACAGTACATTTACATACTCACCAGCTTGCACATTAATGGTAGTTTTTGAAGTGTCCTTGCCTAATGCATTCTCAGCCTCACATGTATATTCCCCAGCATCTTCCACCTTCAGTTTATTTATCTGAAGCCTTGAGTTTTTTCTGCAGAAAGAAAATGAAATTGAATCAATCTAAAGTATATCTCTATGTAAATTGTCAGAATAATGAAATGGAAATGTTGAACAAGACACAGTTTTACTGAAGACGACATTTGTAATCTGCACTTTGATTCATTTTCTTTGCTCTAAATTGTGTCACAACAGGAAACTGTGACTGAGTGAGATTTGTCTATATCTTTACCAGCTAACCAGACATATTAAACTGTTTAAAGGAGATCTGTTTTAAAAAACACAAGAAAAGACATTGATCGAAAATGACTGCCATGAGTCATCTGACATCTAAATTGATCACATCTCCGGAAAGTTTTTATACAAATTGCAGTGCAGATGTGTTGCATGGAACTTTTTGGGGGATGGGGTGGAGGGGGGGGGGAGGTGTCAAGGTCAATTTCAATTCTATCAAGACAATGGGAACTGCTAACCAGCCAGATATTCAGCCGACATTCAGAACCCCCTGTGGAGAATGAAATAACCCATTTCCAGTTGATTTCTATCCTGAAATGTGTCAAATGTGTCGAGATGAGAAGATCAAGAAATGGGATTACTTGATTACTTGCAGTGCAACAATGACTCTAAGATATGCTAATCAAATTCCTCTCTGAGAATATACAGACAGAAGTTTTAAAAACTAATTCTGTCAAGCAGAATCAGGAGGAAGAGAAAAATTATTACAGTCATCTAAAAATACTAATGGTACAGAGCGATAGAGATCTCTCTCTCTCTCACTTTCTCAATGAAGCTAAAGGCCAGTCTTTAACAAAGCGTAGACCTGGGGCCTGGACCAGATCAACTCCAGAATTCTGCAGGAAATCAACTAACTTCAAATGGCGACATTGTTTGACATTCTATGCTTTAAAGGCAAGCAAAATCATATATTCTTTTAACTTTTTATTGGACTCTAACTTTCTTCTGATATCTGTGTGATAGTGTGTTTCGTAGCTAATAAAGTTACTCTTCCTTTGACTCAAGAAAACCTGGTTTGATTGGCTCACAATTAATAAATAAATACATTTGAATTGGAAAAAGGATTTACGGGGAATATACATTTAAATACCTTTGTTGCGACCTGTTGAGTGCACTCCTCCTCACCCTGTCATAACAATTATTTAAATGATATACTTCAGCATAAATTACTGATACATTTGTCCTCATAAATAAAATTGACAACACTGAGGAATATGGCGAGGCTGCCAATGACATTAGTATCTGACCAGGAGAATATGGGCGGCACAGTGGTTATCACTGCTGCATCACAGCTCCAGGGACCTCGTTCGATTCTTGGCTCGGGTCACTGTCAGTGCAGAGTTTGCACGTTCTCCCTGTGTCTGCATGGGTTTCCTCCGGGTGCTCCGGTTTCCTCCCACAGTCCAATGATGTGCGGGTTAGATGCATTGGCCATGCTAAATTGCCCCTTAGTGTCCCGGGATGCGTAGGTTAAGGGGTTAGCGGGATAAATATCTAGGGATAGGGCCTGGGTCAGTTTGTTGTCAGTGCAGACTTGATGGACCAAATGGCCTCCTTCTGCACTGTAGGGATTCTATGAATTTTATTTTAAACAGGTGCAATATGAATCTACTGGGACTTATTGGAAATAACAGGACCAGTATTTTGCTTTACATTCATTTTGGGATCTAGCCAGCAACACGTTTTACAAAGACTTATGGAGAATTAAATTGCATCACTTTTGATGTCCTATTCCATAATTATTAGTGCAATTAATCCACATTTTAGACTGCACTATTGCTGCAAAATTCAGAAATATTGATCTGGATTTTGCAGTTAGTGGCAAAGCAAGCATGAGCGACTGACTTCAAGGAAAACTGCCCACAAATATCTCGTGATCTCTGTGGTGGGTTTTTCCCTATTCTTTTTGACTGTATAAATCCAGCGCTAAGTCAAGGAGATGGCGGCAAGCAGATGGCAGCCAAAGCACACTGAAGTATTCATCCACAGCAAACGAGGAATTATCCTTAACTTTTAATTCATACTTTTCAGATAAAAGCAAAATTAATTCAGATAGTATTTGAAATGTGAATATAAGCAGGCTTTTCAAAAAAATTTTAAAAATTTTAAAATCACAATGGAGAAATTTGACATACCACAAACAAAAATGTTTAACAGTAATTGTGAGATTAGGATAGCATTAAAAATTCAGTTATGCCTCATTCAACAAAGTGCAAGTTTTACAAGATTTTTCACAGTGAGATTAAGTGCATAAGATTGGAAGTTCTCATCAATTAATAAGATATACTATTGATTACAGTATAGAGGTACCTCAATAGTGCACCTTCTGGAAAAGCATAGAATCACTAGCAGCAACTCCTGGATTTCCACATTATTCTGCACATGTGTAGACTCTGAAAGTTCCTCTCAGTTTCAGTGAAGTTATGACAGTGAACTTTGAAAGTTTCACCACCATTACCATCACAAAATCCCAGTGATTGTTTTATATTATTGATGTAAATGCAGGAAATTTGTGTTCTCCGGTTGTTTACATGGGAGGGGAACCATCCTAAGGAGCTATGTGGTGTTCCTGCAGGTGAATGTGGGATAGTGGAAATGATTAGGAATATAATTGTCACAATGTTTCAGCATTAAACTCCATAAATTGCTTGCATACAAATCTGCTCTGAAAACAAAACAGTGCACCTGTGATATTGGGCCTTAGTTATGCCAAAACCTTCCAAGAAATCCCAGGGAGTCATTGACCAAAAGGGACTGAGGTAAAAATTGGAGGTCAAGTCAAGTTCTGATGTCTTTTCAAACATCACAGCAATGGATTCAATGCTAAGATCAAATCCCTATTCAGCTTTTCTGTTTAGAAATTAGCTGTGGCACAGTGGTCTTTTTTTAAATTCAGTCATAGGACATGGGCATCGCTGGCTGGCCAACATTTATTGCCCATTCCTAGTTGTCCTTGGAGAGCAGTTGAAAATCAACTACATTGCTGTGGCTCTGGAGTCCCATGTGGACCAGACTAGGTAAGGACGGCAGATTTCCTTCCCTAAAGGTCATCAGTGAACCAGATGGGTTTTTCCGACAACTTGCAATGATTTCATGGTAATCAGTAGATTCTTAATTCCAGATTTTTTTTATTGAATTCAAATTCCACCAACTGTTTTGGTGGGATTCGAACCCGGGTCCCCAGATCGTTAGCTGAGTTTCTGGATTAATAATCAAGCGATAATACCATCAGGCCATCACCTCTCCTAAATTCGGTGGAGCATGTACCAAAGCATTTTGTGTGCAAAAGCTTTCCAGTCTTCCATTTTTGATATATACAGCATAGCTAAATTATTTATAAAATGGTTGCTAAAGATAGGACTCTGCAAAATTTCTAGAATGTTTGATCATTGATTTGTTTAGGAGTTTGGAGTTATTTAAAGCATCCTCATCATCCTTTTAACATAGGTGAGCAAATTGCTTCACTCATCCTAATGATTCAAGAATTACAGAGAGGAATTTACTTGGGCTCATTGTAATAGATCAAACTGCTTTGTTTATCATTTAAAAGTCTAGACATATTCAGTTGAAAGTGCATTTGCAAGACTGAGGCTTTGTATGAATTTTAAAGCACAGGTCTCTAACTTTCATTTAAGAGCTTTCTCCTTCAATTGTTTACGTTGCATGAAGAGCTATATGGTTAGTTTCATTTTTCACATTTAATGCCAGTAGAAAAAGCATCTCAACTCCTCCAACCTTGCCTATTTACACTAAATGAAAATTTACAACTGAATGTGACCTTGTTCTCAGAGGTAACATAATTATCATAAACCAGAAACATAAAAACTGTGGTGAATTGCAAATACGTATGGAAAAGGCACTCCCCATGACAGTCGTGCTTTCTCCCCCGATGTGTCAAACTGGGAGTTTTTGACTTCAACACTGTCATTAGAGAAAGATACCAAATGAATAGAAGGCACTTACCCAAAGTGGGAGGGAAAATCAAAGGCAAGTTACCAATCTCATCACCAGTCTCCAGTTATGTAGCAGAGTTAGCAGAAATACGCTATCAGTTTACATCTCCTCACATATGCTTCATTGATCATAAGAGGAATGGCACTTTACTCATCATGTGCCACATGTGTCCATTCCTCCCATTAGCAACAGTAAAGATTTATTTTAAGAGCTGACTATACAAAACACATTGTATTTTGACGGGTACCAGCCGTCAAGATATTGGAGCTGTTAAATGAGGCCCATAGGAATATTCCAGGCCCATTGTATCCTGATGATGTCACTGTACTCTCAAAAAAATAACATAGGGCGAGATTTTCCAGCCTGCCAACCACATGTTTCCCGCCGGCGGGAGGTGGCGCATTGTTTGCTAATGGCGGGATTCTCTGGTCCCACTGCCGTCAATGGGAATGCCCACTGATGTCACTCTATGCCACCAGGAAACCCACGGGCAGGGATGCGCTGCCAGAAGGACTGGGGAATCCCGCTGGCATGAATGGCCGGAGAATTCTGGCCAAAGAGTTTGTTTTATTCTTTCATAGGATGTGGACTTTGCTGGCAAGGCCAGCATTTTTTGCCCATTCATAATTGCCCTTGTACAACCTGGTGAATTTGAAGGTTGGAAACAAACTGTCTTCTCATTTTCTGCATGTTTCCAAGATGCATGAAATACTGGCGCCCACTTATAATATCTAAATGACCTTACTCCAGGAAACTTAGTGGGGTCAGCTTTTGAGTCACTGACAAGATGTTGTCATGATTCCAATTGATTTTATTACTGGACAAGTCAGATCCCACAGTGGAACCTGGCTTGATGGATAACGTTTTTTTAAAGAAACCATGGAGGGCAGTTACTGAACACATTCACAGAACTCTGCTAGTGTACTTTTAACACAAAGGATAAAATGTTTATTAAACAAGGAAAATACTATATTACACTGGACAAAAAGGTTGGAAAGATTTCAATACAAATGTCAGCAATTAAGTCAAATCACATAATTTGTTCACCTTAACTATACCTTTACAGATAAATGCAAATTTGTAAAAATAACACAATTTACAATATCCAGCTTATACTCTAATATTCACAGTAAGTATGCAGTACATGTAAACTAATAGGCAAACTGTGGTCGGACATCCCACACTCCAAAACCAAGTGACAGATGCCACCAAAACAGATTTTATGGGTTTATCATTTCCCCCCCCCCCCCCCCCCCCCCCCCCCACTGATGCTTGTCACATCGTAAGCCAACCAGTCTTGTCAGGGCTTCCAATCTCCTCGCTTGAAGAACCTACCTTGGGATACTATCACAAACTCCCTAATGATGCTTTCAGCCAGATGTCTTCAACAATGATCCACCTCCAGGGTTTCAATCCCTCTTTCTGATGTTCCTTCCCCCTGGATCTCTACATGCATTCATGCTTCATCTTCTGCACACACTTTGATATTTGGCAATGCCAAGCAAAATGCCACTGCTTCAAAGGCCGGGTCACCAGCCTTTGGCTGCTGCCTCGGATCTTCAGATTTCTCTCAAGCCCACTTTGCTCTAAGTTTGCTCACTGCAGCTCTCTCTTTAATTCAGGATCTTTTTTCTCTGCCTCTTACGTTTAACTTCAGTTAACAGGAGCTGTTTCAGATCCCCATCCTTGTCCCTTAACAAGACTGTCTTCTTGGGGACTCTTTCCACCCCTTTCCCTGGTTTGGGAACCTTCTCCTTTGTTTGGGACCTGCTCCATGACTCCCTTCTGTGGCCTGCTCTGTTTGGCACCTTCTTCGTAATGGCGTTCCTCTTCCAGATCAAATTACATGCTGTTTCACTTTCTTCCTTGTTATTCCTTTCTGCGCAGGAACAGTTTCAGCTGAAAATATAAAAAGAACAAACGGTGCATATGCACGGGGCTTTTTACCGACTTGAAGACGGTGAAAATGGACCAACTGAGCATGTGTGGCCATTTTACATAGAGCCCACTGGGAATTGCAAATCCTGAACCCAAGTGGGTCTGACCTCTGATTTAAGGACAGATTTTTTCCTCCTTTTTTTCTTTGGGGTTCATCACAGCGTGATTACTATTCTGTCATAGTTAGAGCAGTAGAGCAGGAACTTGCATTTTCGGCCCCTATATCCAAGCCTATTGTACCAGTGTCAATGTTCCATTCCTGCTCCCTCCTTCAACCCCAGCCAATTCTCATGGCCTTTCTGCTGGATTTCTTACACTCAAAGTTGCTGAACTCCCTTGACAGGATTCTTACATCAATCAGAAAACTTCCAATTAATCAATCTGGCTGAATTCAGTCCCAGGTCCAGGTAGAAAAAAGGACAGTGGTTAAACCAAAGCAGCTCCTCACATCTACTAATGTGTATTTACTACATAAAGTTTTCCTTGTATTTTTGTCTCCAGCTGTAAAATCCAGGGTAAGTGGAACATGATTTAAACAGTGCTCTACACAATTGCCTAGCGAATTAACAAAAACTCTCGTGTCAAATATAAATGCAGCAATGCATATTTTATGAACTTACTTCCCAGTTTTTATCCTGATTTCTTTGTTTTTCTTTATCTCTCTTCCATCTTTGAACCACTTATACGTGGGTCGGGGATTTCCTACAGCTTCACATTTCAGAGAAAGCTTTTGTCCTTCCAGCAGAGTCTGATTCTTCAGTTTCTTAAGCTTTGGAGGGGCATCTGTGAAGACACAATTTAGCCTTGGAATCAGTTCACTGAAAGAGCCTGTCGATCAACTCTCTTCAAATACTAATAGATATTCACTTAAGTAATCATTACTCTAAAAAGTGGTAGCCAGAAATTTCCTCAGGGGTTCTCCCAATTGGTCACCAAAATTTCAAGAGAAAGCCCGGATAAAAGAGGGGCTTTTGTCGACATGGCTTCTACCACAGCCATGGTGATAACTATTACTGGTAGGGAGAAACCCCCGAGAAGATTTCTGATCTTGGATGGCTGCAGAACTGATGCACACTGTAACATTCAGCATTCATTTGTTAACGTTTCTATAAGCTCATAGCAGAAACCACGATACAATGCCAAATGAAAATATGCCTGATATCAAACAAATAAATGAGGAGCTCCAGAAAGATTGTATTTGGCATATATTTATAATATTAACTGTAAGAACTGTTTTGGGTATAAATACACGAAGTAGGAATTTGTTCCTACTCTGTATGGTCGCCTAAAAACACTTGATATTAGTGGGAGCTTGTCAAAGTTCCTCAATTAGTTTAATCTCTAGAGTTATCATAGGACTATTTTCAATAATCTGTTGACACAAGTGTATCGTCTGCTGGAATGCTGCAACTTAATTACTAAAATCTCTGTCAGTGATTTAACAGCATTATTTTCAAATCGTATATTCAGCTATTTGATGCCAGTTTGAAGGGTGGGGAAGTACAGAAAGCAAATCAGATACAGCTGGGATCTATCATTCAATTCTCTGTTGATACCTGCATCTCCAAGTCAATCTGAAACGCATAACATTTTCAGCTTTGCTGACAGTAGAATTATCCAAAAAAAATGCCTTTGGTGTGAAAACATAAAGCTAGAGGGGGTGAAATTCAACTTTGGCAGGGTTGCAAAACAGAGTAGTGGATTAGTCGCTTGCTATAAATCCCCACCCACTTTCACTTTCCATTATATAACACAGAGCATTACATAACATGGTGCAATGTGTGTAACAAGAATCTGTTCCACTCCCATCCCCACTACACACTGCCAGACTTCAACCACATAAAGTTATTCCTACTTGTGTAATAGACTTACAACATGTTAAATAGAAATTATATGGATTGTAGGCATCAGAGTCAATATTCTGATAATAACTAAAGCAGATTTTAAAAGTTCTATAATTGCTTCCTTTGGTGATAAATATAAGTTACTCTTTGGCAAATAGTGAACTCTGTGAAATAAATCATTGCATATTATAAAGCTACAGAACTTGAGTGTTGCAGTACAGCAGCAACATGGGAATAAGAAGAACAGTGGGATGCCATTCAGCTGCTGGAGCCTGTTCCACATACAATTAGATCATGGTTCATCTACACCTCAACCCTGCTTATCCACATTTGCTCCACACCCCTGGATATCCTGACCTGACAAGAATCTATGAAACATTATCTGCATGTACTTTTCTATCTTCCGTTATCCCTGTATTCCTGAGATTCGTTTTTTGTCCTGATCTGTTCCATATTATCATTTGAAGATCTTTCCGGTAGTATATTTTGGTGGAAGCGCTGGCTGTGGATGGAGAGCTGGTCCACAGGTCAGTCACTGGGAGATCTGTCTGTCATGGCGAGGTTATTCATTTGCAGTGGAAGTTCAATGAAATGAGCTGTGGGGTCAGAGTGACAAAGAGGTGGAAACGATTGGGAAACACTCCTGGAGACAGACAAAAATATGCAGAAGAGGAATAAGCCGGCAAGAGAGCAATTAGGAGGAAAGGGAGGAACTGTTGACCAATAAAGTTAAAGTTTATTTATTAGTCACAAGGAGGCTTACATTAACACTGCAAAGAAGTTATTGTGAAAATCCCTTAGTCGCCACACTCCGGCACCTGTTCAGGTACTCAGAGGGAGAATTTAGCAAGGCCAATGCACCTAACCAGCATGTCTTTGGACTGTGGGAGGAAACTGAGCACCCAGAGAAAACCCATGCAGACACAGGGGAACGTGCAGACTCCACATAGACAGTGACCCAAACTGGGAATTGAACCTGGGCCCCTGGCGCTGTGAGGCAGCACTGTGCCACCATGCCATCCCACAGCTCAATAGTAAAATGGCTTTAACAGTGCAACCTAACACCCGTAAACCAATGGGTATAGTTCACTGAGTTAAATCATATGCGTTTAGTACAATTTGAGAAAAACAGACAGAAGTGGAATACCAGATTTGACTTCAGAAACAGAAAATAGTTTGACTCTTAGATGACACAGACACAAGAAAGTCATTCAAGTTTGTCAAAAAGGAAAGTTGGGATGTTACTCTGCAGACACACCAGTGAATTCACGAGGAGAGACTGTTCACCTGCTGTGTGTGTGGGAAGGAATTCATTGATTTATCCCACCTGCGGAGACATCAGTGAGTTCACAAGTGATGACAGGGGTTGGATTCTATTGTTAATCACATCCAGGACTGAACAGTGTTCATTCTGACAGTTGGTGAAGTGGAAGGGTCAGAGGGTTTCTTTCTGCTAGACTGGCCGGTTTCACAACTTTGCTTCCAGTGGGCTGATGCTCTTTGAGCCTGGGAGAGCACATTTCCACTGAAATGATCCACAAAAGCTGATGAAGGACATTTATTTTATCCTGGATCATAAATAGTGTTTTTCCCACCACTACAGGTGGATCTAAAATAACTATATTTGTCTCTGTTCCATTGAATCTACAGCATTGCTGAAAATTTTCTTTGTGGTTCTGTCTCCAGTACATTTGGTGGAAGCTTGGTGGAAACCAGTGGAGTGATTTACAGCTCAGAAAGGCAGTGAGAGAATTGCTCATGACTCATTCCTTCAGTCACTGGCTTCAGGAGCCCAGGTCATTTTATATGTCTGGGCTTCACTTGGTTAGTGTTGACCAAGCAATTGCCGTAAATGAACCTTCAGAAATCTCGAACATTAAATCTTGCTGGCAGCATTCCCCCGCTGATAGCTGACTGCTCTGTGCTTCAACTATCTTCCCTCCCCCGGCAGAAATGGACAACCTTGAAATATTCCCTGAGAGTTGCACATTCCTTTTGAATCATCACACAAAGCCCACCGAAAGACTGATCAGTGATGGATTATGTATCACCACTGTCAGCAGTTTAATTTGACTTTCAGAACATGTGTGGTAGATAAATCAGATATTATTCTGTACCTCTCCTTTGCTGGTGTCTCCCCATGTTGTCCCTCCTTGTGCCTCCCCATGTTGGCTCGATTTCTTGGGCAGCCCACTGAACAACCCCCAGACCCGTGTTCCTCCTTTCCCTCACATTTACATAGCACTTCTCACATCCTCAGAGTGTCATGAGGTGCTTCATAGCCAATATAACACCTGTGAAGTGCAGTCACTGTTGTAAAGTATGCTTATATAGTTTGTGCCAAGCAACAACTCACAAACAGTGGTGAGATAAGTGACTAGTTAATGAGACTAAATTCAATATCTTGTAATGATTTCAACCAGGCCATTGAGGTTGTCCTCTTGGAGTATGAACACCCTGATTAAGAATCCAATTAATGGGCCAATCAGGGAGTCTTTGCCTTGTACTTAACCAGGTGTGTCAGTTCCTCTGACACCCCTGGAGGTAGACTGCTAACACTCTGTGTACTGCTGTTAAAGTTTGTAAACAAAGGAATTTTGCTGAAGGGACTTCTGCCTCTGAAGACTTATTACAGTCAACAGGTGCTAAACAGGCTGACGTCTCAGGAAAGGAAAATCAGATTGAACCCAAGATGGGAAGATGATCCACGACTGACATTTTGCACAACTTCTGAAATTGAATTTTACTCCTAAATCATGTTGGTTGAAAGATACATTTTGGCTAGAGCACTTCTGGGAACACTTTACTGCACTTCCTGACATTATGCCATGGAACCAAAGTCCACTTCAGACTGAAAGCCCAGCAATTCAAAAAGCCTACCCTCGACCCTTCTGTCTTGCAAAGTACAGCTCAATTTCCAACCTTCCTTTCCTCTCCAAAATTCTTGCAAATGTTGCCCCCTCCCAAGTTGGAGCACACCTTTGCTGCAACTTCGCATTTGAATCTCTCCAATTCCACCCTATTCTGGTTCCCTATTATGGTTCTGGTCACTCTATTGTAGAAAGGATATTATTAAACTAGAAAGAGTGCAGAAAATATTTATTAGGACGCTACCAAGACTTGATGGTTTGAATTATAAGGAGAGGCTGGATAGACTGGGACTTTATTCTCTGGAGCGTAGAAGGCTGAGGGGTGATCTTATAGAGGTCTATAAAATGATGTGGGGCACAGATCATCTAGATAGTCAATATCTTTTCCCAAAGGTAGAGGAGTCTAAAACTAGAGGGCATAGGTTTAAGATGAGAGGGGAGAGATACAAAAGTGTCCAGAGGGGCATTTTTTTCACACAGAGGGTGGTGAGTATCTGGAACAAGCTGCCAGAGGTAGTAGCAGAGGCTGGTAAAATTTTATCTTTTAAAATGCGTTTAGCCAGTTACATGGATAAGATGGGTATAGAGGGATATGGGCCAAATGCGGGCAAATGGGATTAGCTGAGGGGTTTAGAAAAAGGGCGGATGGACAAGTTGGGCTGAAGGGCCTGTTTCCATGCTGCAAATCTCTATGGCTCTATGACTCCACCCTTGCCACAGCACCAAATGAAAATCACAAATGACCTCCTCTGTGGCTGTGGGGGGCACACAGCAGGCGGAGCTGGTAATGTAATGAATTGGGAAGGAGGAATTTGCCAGAAGTGGGTATTTGGTACAGAGGTGGGAAGGATGCTCTCACTAAATTAAAGACACAAATACAAAAACAGAAAATAAAATGACAAAGAGAAAATTCAAGAATTTTAACCAAATTTGTCTTTTCTGTTGAAGTTTGTGGCAGAACCTCTGAAATATTGCCTTCCAGACTGAGATTCTGGTGGGTATCACCTGTGACAAGTGCAAGTTGGTTGATGGACTCAAGACTGAAATGGTCAGCCTTAGTGAGCACTTGATCATGCATCAAAAGATTAGAAAGGTTTATGTTTTTATGGAAGACCACGCTGGGAGTCAGTGTAGGGAAAATAAAATCCTGGTGCCTTAAGGAGGAGGATATGGGCGGGATTTTACGGTCTCGCTTGTCCCAAAACCGTAAAATCCCGCCCGAGGTCAACAGACCTTTCTATGATCTACCCCTCGTCCACTCCGATTCCCTTGGCGGGCAAGGCAGTAAAATTCTGGCCTTTGTCCGTTAGAAAGAAGTCACGAATGGACAGTAGGACGTCCCCAGTACTCGCCAGCAGTTCCTTTCATTTCAAAGGAGATGATGTGGAGACTTAAGAGATATGCCATTCGCTGAGTCAATTCTGCAGCCTGTCAGTGAAGGTGGGAAAAAGAGGAAGAGTAACAGACAAGTTCTGTTATGAGGTGATTTGATTATCTGATTCACACTAACATTCTGAGCAAGCTGAACTCAGAAAAATGAACGGTGCAATGCCTGGAAGGTGTACAGGTCGAGAACCCAATGTCCCAGTTTTTTAAGAATACCAGCAGGTATAGGTGAGCAAAACTGTTGTCACCCATGTGGGAACAAAATAACATAGGTAAAGGCAGACAAGAGGTTGCTCAGGCTAAATGGAGACAATAGTAAGGATCAAGTTTAAGGGAAGGACCTGAAAGGCATTTTAAAAAAATTATATTACAATTGCCACAACCCAGTGATGAATGGTTGAAGATAATTAGGCTGACGTGTGGCTGAGGCTTTTCAAAACTTGGAAACGTCTGGAACATTACAGAGCACACAGACTCCATCTGAACAAAAATGATGCATAGAATTGTCGACAGATAGGATAGATAGAATGGCAGGGAAGCGTGAAAATTAGAAGTGGGGATAGTTGTGATGACTGTAACTACTGACCAATCAATATTAATGGGGTAAAGATTAATCTCAGTCTATTTTCGGGCTAACCAATCGGGTCATGCCTTCAGTAGCTTGACCATCTCCAAAGATAAAAGCAAAATACTGTGGATGCTGGAATCTGAAACAAAACCAGAAAATGCTGGAAAATCTCAACAGGTCTGACAGCATTGGCTCTATTCTCCCTACACAGATGCTGTCAGAACTGCTGAGTTTTCCAGCATTTTCTGTTTTTGTGACTATCTCCAAAAGTGTGTAAGGGAGAGATGAGGGCAAGGGTATCCAAGGGGGCATGGGACGGTGGTAGTTGGCTGTTGTTAGCAATCACATGCAGTTAAAAAGAAACTACTTACATCCTCTATCACAGCTGCTGGTTAGGCTGCATCCAAACCTGGAAAAGCTGAGGATGTGGGCTTCACCCAGGATAGCCCAGTTTCCAGTAAGGATGTTTAAAATCAGGTATTACACCTCTGGGAGCCCTCAACATTTTACTCCACATGACCCGAGGTCTCAAGGCATCAGGTCAAACATGGGCAAGGAACCCTCCCTGCTAGTTACCACCTTGCTTTAGCTGAACACCACTGGAAAGAAGCACTGAAAGTAGTCAGGGCACAGAATGTACCCGGGGGATGGGGGGTGGGGGATGCACTTGGGCACTTCAATGCCCATCACCAAGAATGACTTGGTGGCACCATCACTGACCAAGTTGGCCAATTCCTTAAGGATATAGCTATTAGACTGGGGCTGCAGCAGGTGGTGAGGAAACCAACGAGAGGGAAATACTGATTTGACCTCACCCCCACTAATCTACCTGTTACAGATGTCTCTGTCCATGACAGCATTGGTAGGAGTGATCACTGCAAAGTCCTTGTGGATATGAAGTTCCATCTTTACACAAAGGATACCATTCATCGGGTTGTGTGGCCCAGGGAAAGCCTTGATTTGGAATGGTTGGGTGAAGGCGACTCATAAGGGACCAGCAGGAATAGCTGATGTTTTTAACTTACCCAGAAATTGATTGTCATAATAATGTCTCTACTGGCAAGGCAGGAAAGGGGTGTCTGGAGTTCATGAAAGATTGGTTACGATTCAGTTTGTTAAATTATCAACATGGGAAAAAATATCTTTGATTTAGTTATATATCATAGGGACAATTAAATCCCTAACACAAAAGTGGGCGGGGCATTAAGTTCCAATTATCATTTTGTGATTGCATTTGAAATGACAAGGATTGGAGTAGTTATAGATACCTTAACAAACTTGTCAAATTTTAAGAGGACAAGTTTCTGTACTTGAGCAGTTTGGACTTGGCGGGTTTGAATATTAAGAAGTGAATAGAGAAATGATGGAATTTGATTCTGAATGCAGTGAACTAAGATGCACCCCTGAAAACTTAAAAGCACTTCTGCCTGGCTGAACGAGGCTGCTGTGTAAGCTGAAGAAGAAATAGAAGGAATTCTAGGTCATGCTGAATGAAGCTGGATACAATGTATTCCGGGAGTGTAATAAAAAGGTATTAGAATGCCACATAAGCATTTTGATTTTACATGGCCACAAAAGTAAAGGATGATCATAAAAGTTTGGTTTTTAAGAGAAAAAGCAAACTCAAAGATTGCGCAGGGATACCGAAAGTGGGATTCGATGAGAGCATGACAGCTGATGCTGCACAGGCTGCGAATGTTCTCAAGGGGACAGGCAACGTTTTGGATCTGAAAGAGGAACAAAAGGGAGTTGCAGTGGTGTGTTGTGACACTATTCACTTTACTACCAGCATGGGTTGCCAAATAACTGAGCCTCGGATAAATAAACCAAAGGATGAGATTGTCAGAATCCTGGCATGATTCTTCCAGAAATCACTGAATACTAGAGAATGCCTGAGTCTGGAAAAAGGACAGATGTTGGGCTGCAAACGTGACCTAGAAACTACAGGCAGTGAAGCCTGACGTTCACTGTGTGTAACGTTCTGAATAACAGATAAGAACGTGGGCAATCGGATAGAAATAGAATCACATGGACTGCAGCTCCAAGAATAATTGGAGATTAGCAATAAATGCTGGCCCCACCAGTGACACCAACACCCCAAGAATGAATTATAAAAATACATAGCCAATATGGGTTTATGAATTAAGGGAGGTCATTGCAATCTAAATTGTTGGTTTTCTTTGTGGATGCGACAAAGTTAGTTGATTGGAGTAAGGCACTGTTGGCAGTATGCTCAGATTTCTCTAAGGTCTTTGAGGTAAGGTGTTTGGAAGTTTTGTACTGAAAATAAAAACGGCTGCAATTAATGGAAATATTTTACAATGGATATGTTGATTAATAGAACCCAATGTACAGGGGTTGCTATGAGTCTGGGAGAATATTGCCAGTGGGATCTCATTCAGGGCCTGTTTTCACCTGCTTTGTTTAATACACCAAAACTGGGACCTCTACCACCCAGATGAACCCAGGTATAATTCTGGTGAAACAAAAGCTAAATACAGTGTATGCTGGGAATCGTAAATAAAAATGGAAAATACTGAACCATGCAGCATGTCTGCCAGTATCTGTGGAGAGAGAAATGGAGTTAACGTTTCAGGTCAATGACCATACATCAGACGCTGGCAGCTCCTGCTGAGTATTTCCAGCAAGTTCTGTTTATAGTTCTGGTGAACCTGCACTGTATCCTTTCCAAGACCAAAATAGCTTTCCTGAGGTTTGTTGTCTAAAACTGACACGCTATTCCAGGTCTGTTCAACTGAAGTACCATTTATTCACTTTTGAAATGCAGCCTTTTGAGATAAAGGCCAACATGACATTATTCTTTTCAATTACTTTCTGTACCTGAGCCCTGGCTTTTAGTGATTTGCGTACATGGACATATAAGTCTCTTTACTCCTCCACCTCGCTTAGTCTTCCACCAGTCAGGTAACATTCCACTTTCTCGGATTCAACACTCAGTGTATATGCCACTTTATAAATTCCTGCTCTCACCTAAACATCTTATTTTGCCCCCGAGCAAGCGTTAACTACCAACTTGGATACATAACTTTCTCTTCTTTCATCCAAGTCATTCATATAGACGCTGAAAAGCTGAGGCCCCTGTATAGATTCCTGGGAAACAGCATTGTTCATATACCACAATAAATTACATAAGCAGCCCCAGCTGGGAGTCTCAAGTTCAGTGGTTAAATTTGCAGAAAATGCAAACATATGGAGGGGGTAGACTGCAAAACCGAATAGAATAAACTTACAGGATGATTAGAATACACTTCGGAATTTGGCAGACGACCGGCAGATGAAATTCAATGTAGAGAAACGTCTGAGGCAAAAAAAAATCAGCAAAGGACTATTACTTAAAAGGAAAGAAAATAATATATATGGTAAATGAAAACGATCTGGAAGGCTGGATTGACAATAAATTGAGGCTATTGCAATAATGCTTGGTGGCATTGAGGAAAGCAAATCAAATTCTGGCATATATTAAAAGGTCAATATTGAGCTGAAATGTTAACATTCAAAAGTGTCAGAAGCACAATAAAAAGGAGAAGAAAAACAAGAAGTTATTGCTCATTTTTTCCTGACCTGCAGCCAGAAATTTACAAACACCTTTCAATGTACAAGCTTCCCTCACTAATTGGATGTGCAGCACTGGTTTGCATCCCAACCATGGGTCATACAAACATGCAGGGTATAAATGGGAGCTTAATGAGTCATTTCATTTCAAGAAAATCTCCAACGGCAGACTCAAAAGTCAAAGTTCATTACCAATACTCTTATATTATTCCCTTCCTTCCTTTCCCCATTCCACAAATATACACCACACTGATTGCTGCAGAGAAGATTCATGAGATCAACCTGAAACAAATGGATGGAAATCTAAAAGCAAAACAGAAAATGCAGGAAGTACGCAGTGGATCAATCAGCATCCATGCAGAGAACAGATAAGTTAATGTGTCAGGTATAGATTCTTTGTCAGAATTAGAGAAAATTCTAAATGAACGGCATTTCAAAGGGAACAGAACAAGGTAAGAGGGAAACAAATCAAATATACACAGGCAAGAAGTAAAATGACCATGCTTAAAAGGCTGTTATATAAATTTCTGATCTGCACTGGATATTCTCTTGGGTTTGGCATCGCTTGGTCTCTGGTTGCTCTTCTGAGCAGAACCTGTGCTCCTTATGATCAGGAGTAGTTCATTGTTGCTGCTCAATATCTAATTACATGATATTTACACTATTATCCCACATGGCTCATTATGTCCATTACACCAATCTTCCAAAGGCAGTCTGATAAATACTTCACTGAAGATGTAGCTGATTATAGATCAACAGGCAGCTCCATTTTAAAACAGATTCACATTTTATAGCAAGTCTCATTTTACTTCATTGCAAAGTATGTTGCACTTTGCTCTCTTGGCAGACGAGAGCCCAGATTTTCACTTGCCCTGTCAGTGACCGCCCGGACATCGGATTTATTCGGCACTAGATTAGATGTCAGGGTGGGCGACCTGGGAGAAACTGAGGAGGATGCTGAGTGCGGAGGAAGGCTGGGTAAAAGACGAGCCTCAAGGCTCTAGCACGATGTCTGACGTTTAAAAATTATGATTAAAGCATGAAACATCCCTCCAACCCTCACCCTTTCTACCCCCCTCAATCCCCCACACACTCCCCATGTCTCATTTATGCCAAGCCATGCCACTTTATTCTCCCCACCTACCCCATAACCCCTCTGACCCTTCATGCCAACCTATTTTCCCACCCAACCCCATTGCCCTTTATAGTCGCTATGCCAACTTCATGCCAACTGAGGCCAACCCCACCCACCAACCTTTGCCCTTACACCTATCATGCCATCTCACCCAGTGTTCACCATGGACAGACCTCGGGCCCCATACAGAGATTAGGTAAAAATGTTTAAAATAAAGTTCTAAGTGTCTGATGCACAGTTTACTATCTTGAAAAAATCACTCATTCACGAAAACCTCCGCACCTGCTCTTACCTGCTGTAAAGTGCATATTTTGGGTTTTACACTCTTGGCCTAACAAAATCCCACTTCAGTGGAGGCAGCTGATGATTTAAATGGCCAGCTGCCTCTGTAAAATGTGCATGGTGAAATGCAACCTTAGCCCCCACCCCCCCAGTCCCACCCCACCCCAGTCCTACCCCCATGAAAATAGGAAGTGCCATGTTTGGAGATGGGACTTTAGATTTTTGGGCATTTGTGTATTTGCTCTGCAAGTTCCTCCGTCATAGTGGAAATCTATGGAAAAGTAAACAGTATTGACTAGAAGATTCCCTAACTCTGGTGGAAGCGGAACATAAGAGATCTTTCGCACTTTAGGTTAGACTTCCGAACCATGGAACTACACAAACATTCAGCATAGAAAAAAGCCTTTTGGCCAAATGGGTCATGGTAATGTTGCATGGAATGTTTATGTTCCACTTGGCCACCGTCCATCCTTCCTTAACTAATTGTCTCAGCATAACCACTGGTGGGTGGCACAGTGCTTAGCACTGCTGCCTCACAGCGCCAGGGACCCGGGTTCAGTTTTGGTCTCGGGTCACTGTCTGTGTGGAGTCTGCACATTCTCCCCGTGTGTTTCCTCCGGGTGCTCCGGTTCCCTCCCACACTCCAAAGATGTGCAGATTAGATTGATTGGTCATGCTAAATTGACCCTAGTGTCAGGGAGATTAGCAGGGTAAATATGTGGGGTTACGGGAATAGGGCCTGGGTGGGATTGTGGTCAGTGCAGACTCGATGGCATAAATGGTATGTTGACCAGAGGCCACAATCTGTGGGGGAACACTTCAGCAGTCACGGGCATTCAGCCTCTGATCTTCGGGTAAGCATTCTCCAAGGCGGCCTTCACGACACACGACAACGCAGAATCACTGAGCAGAAACTGATAGCCAAGTTCTGCACACGAGGACGGCCTCAATTAGGATCTTGGGTTCATGTCACACTATCTGTAACCCCCACGACTTGCCTGGGCTTGCAAAATCTCACTAACTGTCCTATCTGGAGACAATACACATCTCTTTAACCTGTGCTTAACCCTCTCTCCACTCACATTGTCTGTACCTTTAAGACTTGATTACCTGTAAAGACTCGCATTCCAACCATTATTTTGTAAATTGAGTTTGTGTCTTTATATGCCCTGTTTGTGAACAGAACTCCCACTCACCTGATGAAGGAGCAGTGCTCTGAAAGCTTGTGGTTTATGCTACCAAATAAACCTGTTGGACTTTAACCTGATGTTGTGAGACTTCTTACTGTCCTCAAATAACCTCAAATGCTGCCAGACCTGCTGAATTCTTCCAGCACTTGGTGTCTTTTTTTTTGCAGGTTTCCAGCATCTTTTTGCTGGAAATACTTTACTTTTGTGTAACTACTTTTAATAATTTGCATGCATGGGGATGTTCCTTTGCTTTTCACCAAGGGCTTCACCTCTGACTATCACCCAACTCCGAAAATACATAATACCATGTATGCTGGAAATCCAAAACAAAAACTGAAAAGTACCAAATCTGTGGGAAAAGGATGGAAAGTTAATGCTTCAGGTGGATAACGCTCGGACTGGCAAAAGGTCACATTCCTGGGATGTGAACTTGATTGTTTTTCCTTAGATGCAGCCTAACCTGCTGGGTTTTTGCAGCATTGGCCTGTTTTTGTCTCAGCTGTGTGTGTCTGGGGATCAACCAGCTGTGTTTCCAATCAGATCTGCCTAACCACCCTCCTAGGTGAGAGCTCCTGGCAACGAACCCCAGCTGACTTCAAATGAATAGAGCCATTCCAACATCTCACGCGTAAATGTTTACTGAGCTGTTTCAAACGAACGTCTATTGTTCTAAAGAATCTGGATTAATAGCTACATCTGAAATCTAATCTGCACTCCCTTGCAAAGCTGTTCTGTGGATGGAACCCCTTGTGAATGAAATTTAACTTCAAAGTAACATATTAGCATCAGTTTCATCTGATTCCTTCCTCTGCCAAATAGACAGAAATCCCAAAACTTAACAGTGGCACATCTAAAGAACAGTCCGCAACGGCTCATATAACTGACAGATATTATCAGAAATCCCTTAGACGACCAAGGAAATTAATAGATTCTTATTCCACCAATATTTGCAACCAGTTACCTCTCGAGTAACATTTCTCACTGAGAGCTGTCTTGCCTTGAGTCAGGAATTCGGGGTTTGAGAATTACTTCAGGATATGATAACCAGATTCCTCACTAAGATACTGAGCAAATTCTGCATTGTTGGGATACTGGTGAAACCCTCAGTGCTCAAAATGGGCACATAAATGGTGGGGTTATCACACCATCTGCCCGTTTGTGCCAGTGGGAGGCCTGAACCACTGGCAAGCTGCAGGTGCCAAGTAGCACCTCGCCAAAGCTTTCTAGTTCTGGCTGAGTACGAAATAAGTTTACACAGAGCTGGCAGTCAGGTCGGGGCTGCAGGGTGGCAGGAGAGCTTTGAATTCCTGTTCCTTCCAAGGCCTATCAAAAAGCCAACTTATTAGCTGTTCGGTTAGCTTTGTACAAATGTTGGGTTAAAGTATGTGCGATACAGGCTCTGGCCACATGTAACTCTATGGCTGGGATTTTCTAGTCCCATTGCCCAAAGTCAATGGACCTTTGGCTGGACCATCAAATCTGAAAATCCCGGCCATTATATTTAGTAGTGGGAAGTGAGCATTGCCGGCAAGGTCTGCATTTATTGCCCATCCCTAATTTTAAGGTGGTAGTGAGTTGCCTTCTTCTACTATTGGCACCCAGTGAACAGAGGTCCTACAACGAATAAAGAATCCGGATTTGCATCTTACACAGTCTTCCATGCTCCTCTACATGCAGGCATTATGAGGCAACTGTGATGTCCATCCCAACATCATCATTGCCCCCATCCCATCCAATTTTCCATTGTGACTGCCTATGTTTGATAATAAGCAGGCAGCCAGTAGTTGCAGATCAGCACCACATAGTATTCGAATGTTCGGAACTGTAAGGGTTAATGTGGGACAGTACCACCCACATGATGATGCAGAGAGTCACATGGAGTGAGGCTGGTAGAAATCGACATGAAGTTCATACCCAATCAGGGCTGTATCCTGTATGCTTATATATAGTTATGTGTTATTAATAACAGTCATTGTTCAACTATACAAGCCTCTAGACCTCTTCATGAGACAACACACACCTTAAAAATACCGCCAACCCCCACATTAAACCAAGGCCCAGTCTGATTGTTTAAATGGATCGAAAAATCCTATGGGGCGTCGCAGTGGGACACTGGTTAGCACTGCTGCCTCACAGCGCCAGGAACCTGCGTTCAATCCCGGTCTCGGGTGACTGCCTGTGTGGAGTATGCACGTTCTCCCTGTGTCTGCGTGGGTTTCCTCCGGGTGCTCCGGTTTCCTCCCACACTCCAAAGATGTGCAGGTTAGATTGATTGATCATGCTAAATTGCCCCTTAGTGTTCGGGGAATTAGCAGGGTAAATATGTGTAATTATGGGGATAGGGCCTGGGTGGGATTGTTGTCGGTGGAGGTGCGATGGGCCGAATGGCCTCCTTCTGCACTGTAGGGATTCTATGAATCCATGGCACTTTTCAAAGATCTTGGTTTCCTGGGCAACATTCATCTCATCTACGAACTACCACCAAACAGGAAGACTGGCCATTCCTCTGACTGCAGTCTGCAGGACTTTGCTGTACGCAAATGTTAGCTGTGTTCAAAACAACATCATTTCAAGCATAATTTGAAGTAGTTTGGCACATAATTAGACTATGAAAAGAAAGGTTCACAGTTTTCCTTCTTTAATAACTTGCAGAAAACTGCAAATGATGTAGATTATTTCTTGTTAGGCAACACATTAACCAACTGTAGAACTTAATGTTAAATTTAATACTATATTTTATGAGTATTATTTCAAAAGAATTTAGACCACATCGACTCTCTCTCCAATAGTTCTTCTGACATCATCTCTTTGGTCAGGAAGGGCACTTTATATTGCACAACATTCTAATTAACAATCAGTCTCACTTATATGTTAAGATATCCACCCCAACCTGACGAAGGAGCTGTGCTCCGAAAGCTCATAGTATTTGCTACCAAATAAACCTGTTGGACTTTAACCTGGTGTTGTGAGGCTTCTTACTAAGATATTTTAAAGACAGAGATAACTTCAACAAAGCGTTAACAAAATTCAGTGGACATCATGTAAATATTTAAATATATTACTTAATTTTCAAAATGCCCTCCAAAATAACTGCTTCAATTTTAGTTTATGCACATAATCTACATTTAATCAGTGGAAAGATGACACAGTCTTTCACATTATTGTGCTAATCCTGTAACTGCTCAACAAAACGGCTGATATATTCCATCCTGCAGCACTCAGTTTCTGGGAACTGATTGGCATAGGCCCCAAGACGATGGGTAGGAAACGCATGCATATTTCTGGCATGAAGTGCAGCACTTGCCATATCGGTGCAGGATCAAAAATTGGCATTCAGGGCCTATACCTGAAACAAGCATTTTCCCTTTGCAAAGAAGGGGGCTGTGTTACTCTTAAAGGGACAATCACCATTGGGCCTAACCCTTTTGGAGACCTCCACTTTAAGAAGTGGCTTGCACTGATCAGCACTGGCTACACTCAGTAAACACAGCGTCATGCTGCTGCAAGGTTGTTCCATTTTCTTTCATTCATTCGTGGGATCTGGCCAGCATTTATTGCCCATCCCTAGTTGCCCTTGGAGGGCAATTGAGAGTCGACCACACTTCTGTGGCTCTAGAGTCACATGTAGACCAGACCGGGTAAGGACAGCAGATTTCCTTCCCTAAACGACATTAGTGAACCAGATGGGTTTTTCCGACATTCGACAATGGTTTCATGGTCATCAGGAGACATTTTTAATTAATTTCAAATTCCACCATCTGCCGTGGTGGGATTCGAACCCAGGCTCCCAGAGCATTAGCTGAGTTTCTGAATTAATAGTCTAGTGATAGTCCCACTAGGCCATTGCCTCCCCCATGTCCCACCAAGAGGTCTGAACGTTTGTGTGGTTGAACGTAAAGGGTGCGACCTTACCGGCCGTTCATGCCACGGTCCTGTTGCAGCGAGATCGGAGAATTTGGCGCCCAGCCAAATCTCTGTTCACTGCAGTGGGATCGGAAAATCCCACTGGCGTGAACAGTGGTAACATACCGGCCAAAGTGTTTATTAAAAATTCTATAATAATATACATATCTCCAAGGTATAGACCTATCTGGGTGCTACCATCAAGTCGACGGTCCATCTTATCTGTCTATTGTCATGTGACTCTCTACAGCATACTGTGTTGGCGGAACTGCTCCCCAGTCTCCCCCTTACTAGTCTAAACATCCTTATACTACACCTCCCGCAAGTCTTTACCAAACATATTAACAATATAATCTGTCCTTACATGCTAAGCTTACTTTTTTTGGCAATAATTTGTACTCAGCCACTATGTGGTATGGTACTGGCTTCGGACTCAGCTCCAGCACTCCTCTAGCTGTGCTGGTTAAATAATCGGTATGCACTGCCTGGTTAGTGCCCTGATTATTTTTAAAGGTAAGTTCAGACTTTTTTTGAATTCTGCTCACACTTTTTGTGATCTTACTAGATCATTTAACTCTGCCTCTAATCAAGTTTGGCTTTTGAATGCCATTTTGTGGTTTGGCTAGGTCATTTGACTTTTATGTTCGATCTGGCTGGGCTTTTGGCTCATCCTTTTGTGATCTGGCTGGGGCCTTTGACTCTACATTTCATTATATTTGGCAACGGCATTTTCCTGAATTTTTCGCACCCTTTTTATGATCTGGCTGGATCTGTCTCTGGCAAAGTCCTAACTTATTTCAATTCTATATTTGTGCTACATGTGGCTTTATTATCTGCTTGCAACTTGGAAAGCTCTACAGTTTAAAGCCTCCTGGGCGGCACGGTAGCACAGTGGTTAGCACTGCTGCTTCACAGCTCCAGGGACCTGGGTTCGATTCCCGGCTTGGGTCACTGTCTGTGTGGAGTTTGCACATTCTCCTCGTGTCTGCGTGGGTTTCCTCTGGGTGCTCTGGTTTCCTCCCACAGTCCAAAGATGTGCGGGTTAGGTTCATTGGCTATGCTCAAATTGCCCCTTAGTGTCCTGAGATGCGGAGGTTAGAGGGATTAATGGGTAAATATGTAGGAATATGGGGGTAGGGCCTGGGTGGGATTGTGGTCGGTGCAGACTCGATGGGCCGAATGGCCTCTTTCTGTGCTGTAGGGTTTCTATGTTCCTCTTTTCCATTTAGCTGCTTCTTCAGCTCTCCAGTCTCTTTGGGGGGCAGGTTTGGTTCCCACCGCTGCCACCATGCTATATGGTTGTTTGGTGTCTTAACAAAGAGATCTAAAGCTTTTGAGCGAGAACATAAAGTCTTTATTAACAATTCATAAATATATAAATATCTCCAAGTTATAGCCCTATCCGGATGCCATCATCATGTCAACCTCTCTCAGATTCTCTCCACACACTTGCCAGAAATTTACCGCCATGCGCGCCCCGAAATCAGGGTGGGCGAGGCTCGCAGAACAGCATTCTCCGTTGGCCTGGGGCAGGATCTTACGAGCCTCGGGCGGGCGAGGTGGTAAAATTCCGGCAACTGTCTCCTTTCTATTGTCACGTGATTCTTTACAGCATACTGCGGGAGGCACTGTCCTCCAGTCCCAAATTAACCCTTACCAATCTGAACAGCCTTACAATACACATGCCAATGCAGGCATGAATTACTTTTGTCTTAACTGTAGCCTTTCAAAATGGACTTTGATGAACTGTATCATGGTTGCCAAGGGATAATCTCAATTTTGCAACGTCTGCAGCCAAGCAAGCTTTCTGGGTGGTTCCAAATTGGATTATAATGGACAGGGGTCTCCCTTGAATGGACATGTCTAAACAGTACTCTTCTGTGGAGTTTCTGCTATTGTTAAGGCTTATTCCAAAACACAAGGACAACAAATTCCCAGATTCTTTGACTTTGGGTCTGCCATATAACAAAGGAGGGCTATCAAGACTAAGTAGACAATAAAAATTTAAAGGTCACTCTCTCCCTTCTATTGGATATCACTTGACCGTGTAACTGAAATCCCACCTAACTATGAAAGACCATGATTTATCTTCCATTGTGTATCAATAGCCATTTGACCATTTATCATGTGATCAAAACTGTCCTCTGATTTTTGAAATCCTTTTCTTCAAAGACTGAGATTAGGCAGCTCACAGAACACCAACAACAATATCACAGCTGTAATTAAAAGAAGGCTGCACCATCTTGCCTTTTCAAGACCTGTGGGACTTAAGTCTTTTAAAAGTCTCCTCTAACCTGTTTGGAACAGCTGCGAGTTCACCGATAAGAAACTGGACCCCCGGTTACAACAGCCATCAGGGATTACCTACATTCCCTGCAACAGTCTTTACTTTGCAGGAGCCCTGAAAATAAGTGGGGTTTGACCCTATCCATATGAACTTTTCTGAACTTCAATTCCAAAGTCGGAAAATTTCCCTCCTTCATTGTATCCTCCAGGACGCGTGAACTGCTAACTATTCTGTTTGGTTTTAATATTTATGAAAGTGCACGACTGTCTTTAATTGTATCTTTCTTGGGCAACTGCAATGTCATTGATGTGGTGATAAACCTTTCTGGGGGGTGTGTGAATAAATAATACTCTTTATTTAATTTCATGGAAATTTGCTGCTGATGACGTCACACGAATGAGGGTTTAGGAACACATATCTGCCTTATAAAAATTGAACTGACTACAGGCTGAAGGCAAGGGGGAATTGGGAGGTTCATTATTCCACATGTCAACCTAAGCAGTCACATGTAGTGTTTATAATTGAACACTATACCAGCCAGTCACTGTCTAATGCACTTTTCTTTGAATACAATCTTTAAGAACACTGACTTGCATTGATGCATTATATTTTGAACCTGCCTGCAGATATAGATAACTGGCAATTTTTAAACCATGCTCTTGATGACAATTTTGACAGCAGAAATATTGTGAGCCAACTTTTGCACACCTAAAATTTTTCACACTTTCGTTAAGAGTGCCCATGCATTAGTTGAATAATATCAGCTGCCAAAGCTCACCGTGTTGTGTATTGCAATGGAACATAAACCAGACAAACCCAGTTTCAGATTTGATTACTTTTCCCCATCCAGTGATACATCAGCAACCCCTCATGGAAATGAAGTATAGAACTTGTCCACAAGCTTGGCAGTGAGTGAATTAAAAGCGGAAATGTTGCGATGGAGCAGAGGGATCAGATTCTATTGCAATAGGAGCAAAGTACAGTGGGTTAAGATACACATTAATATCTGCTGCTACAGTGTGCTGAGTTACACATTAATATCTGCTGCTACAGAAATCAGGTTGTGTTGTTTTCAAGAAATCAATTCTGAATTTTTTCATTTTACGAATTTCATTGCTGGATGCTGCAGTTAGATAAGTAAAGTTGAATGTGGCTGGCTTTTCAACAACCTCATGTCTTTTTGAGTTATGGCTTATCCAGGGCTGCACAGCTCCACACGACATTGAAGTTCAATGTGCAGCACAACAGAATGTCACAGGCTGCTATCCGCGTTGAGTTGTCAATCTCAGCCATGCAGAAATAAGGAGGCTCCAAACAAAGTCACATACTTCCACATGGAGGATGGTTTCATTCACTGCCTTGCATCTAGCTTGACAGCAACATTGATATTGGGCTGGGTAAAGGATACACACCTACCCTCTTGGTAATATTTGATTCATGGCCCGTGGACACAATTTTAGCTACTCAATGTTTTACTAACTGTAATACAACATTGAAAGTGTTTTATCATCAGCTTAAAGAAATGCAGAAAGGGATTACTTGTTTAGAAATTAACACTGGGTTGAATAGATGTACTGTTCTGAGTAGTGATACATTTAAATAAAAATACTGCACTTTCAGTTTGACTTATCTACCAGTACTAACAACTGGTTAGTCAAATTAAAGTATATAACATATAATTCATTTCAGAGATCGTGTTTAAACATTGGTAAACAAATAGATATTAAACGATTACCAGCACAGAAGCTGTCAACACACATACACTTGATATGTTGCAGCCATAGCACATTGGAAAATGTAACACAAAATCCACTCTCTTTAAAATACACTGAAAACTATTCGAAGGAAAACTGCTATTCAGACTTATTTCAAGTCAAAATCTCACCAAGGTTACAAGTTACAATAGCCATGCCTTAGTGGTTATAGCAGTAAAGGAGTTTAAATTGAGTATAAAAGTTAGAAGAAGTGACATTTCCACATTGAACTTGGCATAAAGGAATGCAGCTAGTATTAGGGATGGCACCATGATTCAACAGGCTGCACAAATAAATCCACATGCTTGAGCCAGACTGTCTTTCCAGGTACCACAATGGAGCATGAGCATAACAGTATGCCAGGTTACTCCCAAAGGGGATTCTGCCCAATTTTACACAAGAATTTAAGAAGTGAATATTTGACTGCATTTATTTTCATTTCTTCCAGTTTTAGCAAATAAACTTCAGAATATATATTTGCTACTTCTTAAGCATTCCATCAAGACTTTTTGTAAAGTACTAAATTTATTGTACCGTTTATCTTTAAAAGTCAAAATAACCCATGTTAACCTTACATGTTAAAACTCATCCAAATCATACCTTCAAAAAGATTACACTGATTTGCAGTAACTTGTCCCTTTTTGCATAAGGGCACAACCTTAAAAAAGTCAGAGGAATAGCAAGTAATTTGAATTTGTAACTTCACTAACTTTATGGAGACATTGTTTGAAACAATTTACCTTTTCTTTTCCCCTTGCCTTTACCACGTTTGTCACCTTTCTTTTTTCCTCTGCCCTTTTTCTTGTTTTCAGACATTCTGTGCAGTTGAAAACTAATCCTAACACAGACGCAACAGACTGTGCTATATGAAGATTGGCTTAACTTCCTCGTCCCTTATGTTTATTCAACACCCACTAGGGTGCCTCCTACTACTGATGACGTTTATTTGAGGCTGCCCGGATGGGGGTTTCCCATCCAGCAACCATTAACTAAACGAGTTGCTTTTCTCAGTGATTTATTGACTGTATGTTTTAATTGTTTTGGTTAAAGTAGCACAGAGGCAATTTTGTTTAGGTCCAGAAAAGCTAAATCTATCCCGAAACATTATTTAGAGGGAATTGGACACACTTCTTTTTAAAATCAAAATTGACTTATTCACTGAAAAGCAAGCAGAAAATAGTACCAATCCTAAAGATGTACATTTTCAAAAGTAGTTTTAACTGGTTGAGTTAAATTGTGTTATCATGAGAAACCATCATTAACAAACACTCACAGCAACAGTGCATCATATTATTTCAATCATTACACAAGTGATAGGAGACCCCAAAATGAATCAGCATGGAGTATTTAAACACTGACCGTGCTGACAAATGCTAATGTCAACTCTGTGCTCTTCTGAAAAATCAATCTTTGTACACACTATGAACAACGCTATGGGGTCATTTTAATCCTGAATGGGTTTCAAGTGGATGGGAGGGTGAGCGGCTGCGAAACATACTTGCGAGCAAAAAATTGAGTCAGGAGAGATTTTAAAACCTGGACCTCATTTATATTTGACAAGCAGGTTTTTCACTCATTCATTATCCTGTCCATTTGGAGGAAGTATTTCCTGGGTGGGCCTCCTATTTACAGAGGGAATACACCTCTTAAGGGGAGGTTGAGCTCATTGCTACACGATTGATCCTAATCATAGAATCATAGAATCCCTATGGCAGAAGGAGGCCACTTGGCCCATTGAGCCTGCACTGACAACAATCCCACCCAGGCCCAATCCCCATAACCCCACATATTTACCTTGCTAATCCCCCTGACACTAAGGGGCAATTTAGAATGGCCAATCCATTTAACCTGTGCATCTTTGGACACCAAAGGACAATTTAGTATGGTCAATTCACCTAACCTTCACATCTTTGGACATTAAGAAGCAATTTAGCATGGCTAATCCCCCTACCTACACATCTTTGGACACTAAGGGGCAACTTAGCATGGCCAATCCATCTAACCTGCATATCTTTGGAGTGTGGGAAGAAACTGGAGCACCAGGAGGAAACCCACACAGACACGAGGAGAACATGCAAACTCCACACAGTCACCCGAGGCCGGAATTGAACCCAGGTTTGGCACTGTGAGACAGCAGTGCTAACCACTATGCCACCGTGCATCCTGATGCAAGAAGATTTTCTGCGGCTACGTTTTGGCAGAAAATCCTCAGTTTTCCTGGGGTCTCCCTGGGGATCCTAATCAAAGAGACGAGAATGGGAAGGGAAATTTTCTTTTCCATCCATCATAGGAAGATACAAGAATATACAAACACCACATAACTTAATTATAATTCCTTGGAGCCTTGAGCACCATGAACCTTTGTAAGCACTCATCCGACACAACCACTACAAGTCAATTAAAGACAAGTATGCTGTAAAACACACAACATAATGGACCACAGAATAGTTACCGTATTGCATTAAGAGCAGTGATCAGTTGATAGTAATTGGCATGGCCACTTGGGCCAGTAGATGTAATACTTCTAGTAGCCAGTAGGTGAAAGGATAAACCAGAGTCTACTTGGAATATATTTATTCACAAAGTCAAACATGACAGGCTCATATCTCCTGATTCCATTCTACTTCTCTGTCAGAAAGTATCTCCGGACTAGTAACCCAGATACCTAGGGCAAGATCTGGGGACCCCCGTTCAAATCCCACCATGGCAGATGGTGAAATTTGAATTCAATAAAATATCTGGAAATAGAAGTAATGTTAAAACCATTGTGAATTATCGTAAAAATCCATCTTGTTCACCAATCCTTTAAGGAAGGAAATCCACTGTCCTTACCTAGTCTGGCTTATCCAGATCCACAGCAGCGTTGTTGACTCTTAAATGCCCTCTGAAATGGAGGGCAGTTAGGGATGGGCAATAAATGCTAGCCCAGCTGGCAATGCCTATGTCCCATAAATTGATTAAAGAAAAGTGCTGTTGAACACTCGGCCAAAATCATGTTGGTGTCCTAATGACATCTTAAGACTATCTATTTTGCATACATTCATGAGCCTACTTCTGACAGACTCTGAAGCCACTCAAACGAATTGAGTAATTCAAATGGGGCCTTTAAGATTACAGCCAGAACAGTGTGAGATTAGTCAAATTGATCAATTTTAATTACTTCATTGAGTTTTAATTTTAATTACTTCATTGAGTTTTAATTACTTTAAATCCTTCACCCTGTTCATCCAGCTGGGATAGGTTATAGTTGACATCCTAGTGTTATAGAGTTGTATGCAGCTAGGATTTGAGGTAATGTCCTGAATGTCAGTCCAGCCTACATATAATAGGTATGTGACATGCATGCAGGAATCTATTTTTATTGCTTTTGTTTAACCAGAAGGCCATTTTGGTAGACAGTGACAAAAGAGAGGTTCTTACAATCTCATGATATTGACGTTTATTTTGCTGTCTGATACAGTGGCCTGTCGGAGATTCCATCCAGTGCACCATTGGACAGGATTTAATGGAGTCAAAAACCTGGTTCCCCCTCTGAAAAAGTTGAAAGTGACCCTACCCCCACTCTGGCAACTCGCCTTGCAGGCATTTCATTCTTGGAGGGACATTAATCGCTTTAAGGCAGGACTTGTGCTTTCATCTGAGCAGGTGATACCACCTCTGAGAACAGCAGGCCAATCAAATAGCCAGCAGCTCTCTGGCCCCAGCAGTGCCACTGAAAGCCGTGGAAACTGCTGGGACTGCAACAGTCCCCAATTCTGAGAAGCCAGAACTGGAGTGAAAGGAAAGTGGGGAGGGAATATTGCCAGGCCAGGCTAGAAGGCCCTGCTGATACACTGCAAAGGGGTGGGGAATGGGGTGGACAGGCCAGGGCTGAGGAGGAAAACTAGAGCTGCAGGGACAACCTGGGTGGGGGTCTTCAATGAGCTTAGGGAGACCCTCCCCCCTTGCAGTGGAAGCGGCTGGGTTGGACGATTGGCATGAAACTCCCCTGTTGCTGATTAGATCACCATGGGAGCAGGGTGAGACCCTTAATGGCCATTAATTGGTCATGTAAGGGCTTCAATTGGTCCACAGACAGGGAGGGGGAGAGGGGTTGCTTGTTAATGTCTCCCATTTCACTGGTAAAATTGTGGCAGTGACAAGGAGGGCAGGTCAGTAGTAGGCATGGCACGCACTACATTTTACAGGCCCTTACCTGCAAACTCACCACTGGGAGGCCATAAAATCCAGAGCATAGTCTTGTAATGTCACAAACCTTCTGCATTTATGTGCTTATAGGTGAGTTGCCTGGAAGCACCATCCTGGCATAAGGCCAGGGGCCTATCACTCCATGCAGGCTTTGAGGCCTTCCCTGCCTGCTTCTCCACAGCTTCGAGAACCCACTTACTGTGACCCCCATTTGACCCTGACATGGGTGTCCCGACACAAAACCCTGCTCGATGGTTGAAAATGAAGACTTGGTGAAGCCCAAATAAAAGACAACAAAGAAAAGATTCTTAAAAGAAACAAGGGAGAAAAATAATACATGATCGGTCCTCTTTGGCCCTTGTAAATTAGCTGAAGAGCACCCAGAATCTATAGGTTCAGTTATTGAGTTTTAATTATGATCGAGTCCTATCTGTTGCATGATAAATTCTTATAGGATTTCCTCAATGTGTCCTTTAAGGTATCGAAACACCACAATGTTACATCAATAATAAGGAAATTGCAGAAGCCACCTAATTTGACATGTAAATTGAATTACTGTTTACTTAAAACAGCCAATTTATAAAGATATTGAAACCACCACATTTTAATTCCTTGTGATCAACCCAAACAAACAGTGCTATAATTTATTACAGGACTTCTTACAAAGCTAGTAAGCTTTTCAGATCTGAAGAAGCCATTGTTTGAAAGAATTCTTTTATTCAAAGTAAATAATGTAGCTCAACCCATCCATTCAATTCAATCTAACTGTTATCTGGAATAGGGTTCTGGATGAAAACTGACAAAACCAACAGCCTGAAGACAAGTATTTGCAAATAATACTTTGCTGATAGGGTCAGATGGAGGGGGTTGGAAGAGGTTTGTGTGGACCATAAATGATCGCGCAGATCAGGTAGGCCAAACGGGCCATTTTTGTGTTATACATTCTCTGCTATTTCTCCCCATACAAATTGTGAGATTTCCATTTAATTACCCTGTCAAGTACAAAATCGCATTTTCTGATATGCATTAAGTAAACGTGCGGCATGACACAACAAAGATCCTCTCATCACAGACAAGAACTACATGGATAATGGAGGTGGATTAGGAGGATTAGTTGATTAAATAGCAGTGACCTTCATGCGATCCACTTTTGAACAGTTTTGATAACTTGAGATAAAAAGACATAATGCAAACGATTTTTTCAAAAGGTGGGCGTAAACAACATTTGCACCAAACTTTCTCTGCATCAATTACAAGACTGTAACCTTCTCTAATCATAAACAAATAATAAACATGAATTAAATTAAGAGTTTTGTGAGAAAACAACTCTTACTAAATGCAGGTGTATGCGTGGTTGTGAATGTTTGTGTGGGATGTTAATCACAGGGACAGAAAAGCCACAGAACCGCATGACTATACCCTTTCCTTGAGCACATCAACCAAAATGAACATGAGATTCTTAACCCTTTCAAGATAAACTTTTTCATGCCCAAGCTTTCATTATAACCCTGCGGTCAAGTCTTGTGAAACAACCATTTGAATGTTACTTTTTATTTACTCACATTGTTAACAGAATCACAATGTTCGTTTTACATTGAAAAGCAAGATAAATCACTCAAAAGTTGTTTGTCGTCAAGTAAACATTCCGTTAAAGCTTTGAATAGAGATCTGCACTGGACAAGGATTTTACACATATTATACTTTGTTTCTCAATAGGATAAACATTAGAGAATTTTTAAATTATCTATTTAACCTTAAACCTATTTCTTTAAAGTCATGAATGGGCTGGTACTTGCTTTCGTGACTGAGTAAACCCCCAAATCACACACCTTTTTTCCTATTATAGGATTACAAATGGTTCAGACTCATGCTGAAACTAGTTATCATAACACAGAGTTTGGTGGGAGAATACAACTGTGCGCGGAAACGGCATGTATAAAAATTCACACATTTTTGTGCTTCAAAGTCAACAGTCACACTTCGCAGGTTATCACGAACATTGAACCGGAAATAATCTGATTTATGTTGCTCAACATAAGGTTAGTATCTGTAAACAATATTTTATCAGCACGGAAACTGTCATGTTCATGACAAGGCATCCACTGGCAAGTTAAAATCAAAGACTTGGCCTTCCATGAAAAAAATGCTTCCACCCTTAAAAAGCAAGCAAGGACATGCGTGTGGATGTATATGTGCTTTCAAGCTGCTTATTAACTTCTCCCACTGCTGCAAGTTGCCCAATCGCAAAGAGTTTCAATTCAACTGTGCATAGATACTAATGCTCCATGTAGGTGGCAACAGAAACTTGATAATAGGTTTCAGCAAGTTCTCACACTCTGAAAAGTGCAGTCCTTGCAATGACAAATACGTGACTTTTACCTGAAACATCATCTTTATTGTAAAAACTGAAACTCTTGTACTGACCCATAAATACAAAGAGAACTGGATCATGTCTGAGGTGCCGCTGAAACTGTTTATTTATCACTACAAGAAGGCACTATGGTGATTCCAAGAAGAAAACTTTGCCAAGTAATTTGAAGCATGGTCTATGCATGTGACGTTTTTAATATATATATATATATCAGATCCTATCAATTTTGTGAAACATTTTAGCCCTTTACAGAATCACAGAATACCACAGTGCAGAAGAGGCCCATCGGCCCGTCAAGTCCGCACTGATGCATGAAAGGCCCTGACCTGCCCACCTAATACTTCCAAGAAGTTTGTTGCTATCTACTTAAAGATCTGATTTTAAAATATCATTCATCTGAATGATGCATCCTTCGTCCATTCCGTTTTTAGAACATTTTATGTCAGGACTTGTGAATGAAAAGCCAGGTCATGTAGTTACAAATATGGTTCATTTGCGGTCCAAAGCGCTGCCTGACTTTGACATGCTGAGTCCTACCTTGGGAAAAAACAATAATTGAACTACACTGCAACATGCTATATTTCAAATTTTAAAACATGGCAAGTAATTTAGTGGGCAGCACGGTGGCACAGTGGTTGGCACTGCTGACTCAAAGCTCCAGGGACCTGGGTTCAATTCCCGACTTAGGTCACTGTCTGTGCAAAGTTTGCACGTTCTCCCCGTGTCTGCGTGGGTTTCCTACGGATGCTCCGGTTTCCTCCCACAGTCCAAAGATGTGCGGGTTAGGTTGATTGGCCATGCTAAATTGCCCCTTAGTGTCCCGGGATGCGTAGGTTAGAGGGATTAGCAGGGTAAATACGTGGGATAACGGGGATAGGGCCTGGGTGGGATTGTTGTCGGTGCAGTCGATGGACCAAATGGCCTTCTTCTGCACTGTAGGGATTCTATGCCCTCAGTTTAAATTATTAATCACATTTCCAGTTACTAGCCTGTATGTCAGCAGCTACAGCCTTGTTACTGAAGTTACTGAGTTATGCCAGGATTCTCAAGTTTTTACAAAAATCATCTTTATTACAAAGGTTTGAATATTTCCAGAGATTGGATTCTTTGTGTCTCATATAGTTTGATGTTCCAGTGTTAACATGATTAACACTCATAAATAAACTCTTAAAATAAGTGGTTTGGCATTATTCCATGTTTTGTTTCTTCGAACAATAAAGTTTGAGACAATTCACAATTTTCACTGATTTTCCGATTAGAAAAGGTGGCAGTGATGCTTAAGTGCTGAAGCAAGCGCATGCAGCTACCGTAATTAGAAGTTGCAGTACTTGTACCTTTTCAAATTCCAATATTTTTGTCAGTCCCACTGCTGCTTATAAGCTACAAGTTCCGGTCATTCCAAGCCACTTCATTAGAAATGATTTGCGCTTTAGAAAGTAAATAATGATTAACTTACGAAGGCACTAAATTAACCGAGAAGATCACAACTGTTTGTGGTCATCAGAAAATGATAGTGATGTACTGACTCTCTGTGTAGGTAGCCATCTTGTCATAATGTTCGTCCACAACTTTTCTTTTAGCATTTGATGCCACGCATCGAAATAATGGCTGTACTGAATCTAGTGAGGTCCAAAAAGTGCCATTTAAATAATTATTTTAAATGATGTTGCATTAGATAAATGTGCAAACACTTGTTATCAAAGTTAAGACAAGAGCACTCTTGTTATCTAAATCAAATTTATTTAGTAACCAATTCTTTTTATTCTGTATTATCTTCATAGATTATTCTTGCAAACATTGAGGCTGAAATGTCCACTTTACAGAGTTTTGTTGGCCGTCTAGTATCAGTTTTCCATTAAACTGTGCTCATATTAGTTACACAATCCATGTGCAAAACCCACCACAATTATATCTACATTGTTACAAATGACATAATCGAAATCACCATTTTTTCTGCGGGATTCTAGTCCTGGATCTTGTAAGGATCTTTGAATTAATGCATTAGAAGTAAACACACCGCAATCCCTCAGCAATATAACTGACTTCTCTTAAACATTGCTGTTCAAAGAAATAAAATGTGGAATAATGCCAGGCTATTTATTTTAATATTTTATTTATGTTGCTAATCGTGTTAACATTGGGACTTCAAACTAAAAGAGATCACAAATATCTGGCACTGCTACATTACATAGCGCCATTTGGAGCTGTTACTTTTTTGGTGTGGCAAAGGTTAAGGGCGGGGTGGGGGGGGCATTGGGGTATTGTTGGCTACCTTTCGCCTGTTGTGCTTCAGTTATCCACTTTTCATAGTTTTCAAAGATAAAGCAACTAATATCTGAATATAAATCACAAATAAGAGAGACAATTCTGGTCTCAGCAGCAGATAAGCATCAATGGGTGTGTTTTTCAGTAGGTTGTATAATTTTACTTGGAGCTGGTGTATTTGGTCCCCTCCAATATGGTGTGCTTGGCCAGTTCTCCAGAGGAGCAGCAGGCATATGGCGGTCTGGACTCCTGGGAGCTGATGGTGCTGCATTTGTTGTAATGACAGTAAGAAGTCTCACAACACCAGGTTAAAGTCCAACAGGCTTATTTGGTAGCAACATCCACTAGCTTTGTTGTAATGAGCCAGGCGGAAAGCCTCACCCGCAACGTGCTCGAAAATGTTGTTGGCCAACGAGTTCATGAATTCCTGACCTTGGAGGAGATGCTGGTCTCAGGGTGAACCTGCTGCATCACTTTGTAGATGTCGATGGAGTAACTTTCTTTCCAGGCTGTTCTCCCTTTCTTACCACTCTTCATTGACAGCTTCTGCAGCCCTTTCTTGCCACCCTTTTTGGAAATTGCCAGCTTCCTTTCCTCACCCATGGTTGCATTCCATTTCAGAAACAGAAGGACTACACCACAAACAATTCATTCAAATAAAGCTTCAATATGCAGGTTAATGAGATAACTATATGAGACCACACAGCTGGAAGGGAACGGATCACCTGCAAGTGATCCAATTCAGAAATCTGGGTGTGTACTGCCCACATATTTTTATTCATTAAAATGAATAGGTAGAAAATCATGCGAACGAAGCACCCAAGTTTCCCGTTTGTATTTCCAGTATGAAAGGTTCCACTTTGGCAACACTGGCTTTATAAAGTTCCCCAGTGCAAAAGACTGCAATTTAAGACTGGAGAGTGTTTTGAGAAAATGATTTGCTTTTTTCTCCTACAAACAAAATATCACAAACAGCCTGCAAAAAATGACTTTAGTTTCAATCAGTTGCATGCCAGCCTGGTTTAAGCAACATTTTGTCTCAGCTGACCTGGTACATACAATAGATAGAATTAACTGAACCATTCAAAAAAAAATAAAGCTTTGTTGATTACATTAACATTGCTATGTCTATAAATTAATGAGAACTAATTCTGGCTCATGGTTCAATCTATAAGGTAACTTCACTTGCAGGTGGGGCTTGTATATTCAGCATCTACTTCAATGTTCTAGCTAGAGAACCCTAACTGATAATTAACATGATTACTAAGATGTACACAACAACGTTGATGAGATAATCTCTCATCTTTACCCAAGGTTGCAGCTGCAGTAGAAAAAGCAGAGTGCAAAACCATCATTGCTATGTTTGCAGTTTGACATTGTCAAACAGTTTATTGACAATGTCAGGTCATGTTAAAAAGGAATCAAAACCCAGTTATTAGAACATCACTAGATACCCAAGTGTGAATTTAGTAAAGATCAGAACTGAAGGCAACAAACTGAGCAGAAGAATGATACAGTTACTGTTGATGAACATGTGACACATATGAAGCATTCATGCTAAGACACATCATTGCATTGCTGCCTTGCTGTCTTTATATCACTGGCACACAAAGGATTAAAGTCAGCTTCACTTCCAGAAAAATGTGCCAATTTGTTTGGATACAATCACTGCAGACTTAGTTGTTCGTTTAAACTAAAGGGGGTCTTTGTAATCGAATCCACTCAGCAGGAAATTGATGGGAAGTGATTAATTTCCCATGTTACATCTCAAGCTATTTCATTTCCCATTACCACTGAAAATGCCCCCTTGGAGGGGACAATTCAGGTACAAATATCTGATGTGATGGGTTCAAATATGTATTTGACTGACATCTCTTTCCAAGTCTAACAGAGTGATATAAATAATTTGTTTGGTCATTTTTAAAATAGATATTCTTCCCGTTTCATTCAAAGTGGATGCCTTCAGAGCTATTGAGGCCAGATGGGTCCTGTAGATAGTGAGAAAAGTAGAATTGCCATGTAAGAATAATGTGCACTTTGTAATTTAGAGCAGCGGTCAAAGCAATTTGCCTTTTCCAGCTTATTCGAGGAGTTAGTTAGTCTGAGTAAATCCTGTAATATTCATTACTGAAAGAAGACATTTTCTCAAAGCTTTTCACCTTGTAATGGTCAGGACAATCACAAGAAAACCAATGTCAGGGAAACAACAGGTTTATACTGTATGAGAAGGGGGTGCTGATTGGTGGGCAAGTGGACTCTGATAGGCTGGTGTATTCTCCATGGCAACATCCTTCCTAGAGTTCACTTGTCAACCAATCAGCACTCACTTCTTGTGCAGAATAAAGTTGTATGCCGGAAACCTGCTAACTTGTCTGTGACTGGGATTCTCCAGTGTCGCTGCGATGAATGGAATTTTTGCTGAGCGCCAAAGTTTTCATTCTTGCTGGCAGCGGAGGCAGGATGAATGAGATCGGAGAATCCCCGCCATTGTTTCCCTGGACAATTCTATGAATTGACATTGGTATTCTTGCGATTGTCCCAGGAAGTGGAAGACAAAAAGATTTGACAAAATGCATATTTTCAATGATACACAAGTTCGGTACTACCAAACAAAAATTCACTGCATTATTTCCATTGTTCACTTCTTATTTTAAAAGTTTAATCATTTTATTTGGCAGGTAAAGTCTAATTCACCATCTAGTGAAATATTACTTGGTGCCAGCCAAGCTGAAGAAGATCATATGAAAGCACATTGATTGGACTCCCTGGCCCTCAATTCCATAGGATCCTATAGTTCTCTCACTGGTCATACAGAATTAAAGTTTATTTATTAGCGTCACAAGTAGGCTTACATTAACAATGCAATGATGTTACTGTGAAAATTCCATAGTTGCCACTCTCCGGTGCATGTTTGGGTACACTGAGGGTGAATTTAGCATGGCCGATGCACCTAACCAGCACACCAATGGACTGTGGGACGAAACTGGAACACCCGAAGGAAACCCATGCAGAAATGGGGAGAATGTGCAGACTCCGCACAGACAGTGACCCAAGCCGGGACCCTGGCGCTGTGAGGCAGCAATGCTAACCACTGTGCCACCGTGCTGCCCGTGATGTATGCCAGACCTTATTTGGCCTGGGCCATTTTCACCAGTTTCCGCATTGGCCTGCAACAGCAGAAATTTTCTTCACACATTTACCAGGTAGACGAGTGGTTAAAGATGGACTACAGCTTAATGAGGGGTGCATACTGCTGAACCTAAGTTGGAACCAGCAGTAGAATGTCAGTTAGCATGTAAAACAAGAAGCAAATGGGCTGCCACAAAGATGCATGTGGTCTCATTGATGGTTCTGGCTGTGAAAGAATTGGATGGCTTTTTATTAAATGATTGGTTGGCCCCCTTTGCCCAGAGCTGAAGGAAGTGGTCTCCATCTAATGGTGGGCAGTTGTCTTAGCTTGTCAATGGAGCAGCAGGTAATAAAGATGCAGCACCTCAAGCTGGCACTTGTGTCCATCTTTTGTTGGAAGTCAAGCCCCTTCTACTGAGCCGTGAAACTTTAGTGGGGTTGGTGTTGGAGGGCATCAGCATTTGTGATTCCTATGCAATTCCTGGGATCTCAACCAGTAGGATTACAAGGACAGTAAACCAAAATCAAGTGATGAGAACCATTTGCCTTCAGACATGATAGAAATTTACTTTGGTTTCTGGATGACTGATAGTGTTTTCTATGTCAAAGGAACGGGGTTCATCTACAGAAGTAATCTAAAACAGTGCACCCCCCCTCCCCTCTCCCCACCTCCACCTCCACAAACAAAATAGAGAGAGTGGAACCCTCCATAATTTAGCAGAATCTATATAAAAAGAAAATATTGTAGCTAAATATTCCCCGATATAGATAACCGAAATTACATTTAGGCGGAGCGTGAATTTCATCTGAGGGAAAGACTTCTGAAACATCCTTGTTTTTGTCTTGTAAAGATATCGGTAACAGCACCCCCCACCCCCCACCCCCCCCCCCCCCCCACCCCCACCACCCCCACCAAAAATATGGAATCTCCCAGAGGAATTGGAGAGATAAATGTTTCAATAGTGGAATGAAATCTTGTTCTGATGAAGAAGATGGCCAGGGTGAAGACGAAAACACAACTCAGAGTAGTGAAAGGGAAAGTCTGGAGGATACGTTTGGTTTGAGGGAAGTGACATGCTATTTTTAATCATAAAAAAGGGCATTTGTAGGTTGAATGTTGGAAGTGAAAAATAAGACAGTAGCAATTGTATGGTGTCCCTCTAGAAAATACTGTCCTAGCGGGTAAAGCTAATGACCTACAGGTAGTTTTTCCCATGTTTACTGGTAGAGGGAATCAAGGTGCAAAAAAAATTAGACGTTTTCTGTTGGAGGGTAAAATGCCCCCATTTTTCTTTGGTGAGGCTGGTATGTCAATTGTAAGTCAATTCTTAGAGATAGAGGGAAGCACAGCTGGCAGGTGGTTGGTATGAATTTCTCTTCAGATAGTTCATTGAACGTAAGTGTGTTAGTTAGTGAACGGTATTGATGGCGTCCTTCTGCGCCGTAGCAATTCTGTGATTCTGTGATGTTATTCCATTCCCTTTGAAAACATTAATTTCAAGTGTGACATAGTCACTGATCCTGTTATCATTGGTGTCATTTTTGATTTGCCTATGAAAGCTGTGGACTTTTTGTTGGGACATGACTTGGCTGGAGAAAAGGTATTTGCATCTCTAGTGGTTTCGGGAAAGCCCGCTGATGCTACTGAAATTGAGGTTTTACAGAAAAAGCTGGGTGACTTGAGGGAACTCATTACTCTTTGTGAATCTGCTGCTAAGATTGATGCTCCTACTAAAGATGTGACAGAACAATTAGAGAAATTCGGTTTTCTGGTTTAAAAGTGACATCACGCTAAGGAGGAAAAATTAATGGCAGTTGGAGAAGCCTTAAAACAGCTTGAACTAAAAATGCAGAAAAGGCGTTTCAACGATGTCGCAAGGCAGATGAATTAAATTGAAATAAATTGAATAAGCTGGGTACAGTTTTAACACTACAGAGCTGGAAGAAAATATACTCGTTCTTGAATACAAATTAAAAATTCAGAAAGAAGAAGTGGCAGTATTTGCCAGAGCTTTGGGGGAAGAACGGCTTGTGTTATTGTAACATTCTCGTAGATAAAGGCCGTTCAAGCAATGACATGAAGAATCAACAATCAAGTCCTATATTGGGCAAGAGCCATTATGATATATAGGAGGGAGGTTACCTTTGTCTTTTGTGCAGCAAAATTATTTTTGAGGAACAAGTTTACACTGCTGATGCACATAATGCATAGAATAAATGCTCTCTGATAAATAATTAATTCATGCAATTGAAATTGATGAAGGCCATGTCAGAACAAAATTTACTGCCACTGGTTGCTTCCTGCACTCGAAAAGAGGGTGCTGGTTGGTTGGCACAGGGACTCTGATTGACATGTTTGCCAGAAGCATTGCCACAGTGAATACACCAGTTGATGGTGACTGACAGTTAACTGCCAAGCATGGGTTGAAATTTAAACCGGGCAGCTTGACTCTGGTCAAGACATTGCCCTTTGGAATGAACAAGTGAATGGCTACCACTTATTTTGTTTAGCTGAAATAGGTGCAATGTGTGTATATGTTCTTTCTGTCTGCAAAGAACAAGGCACTGTTTATTAATTTTTACAGCTTCCGTATATGCAAATTCACCACACTGTGAACCAAGCTGACAATCTTAAATTGGTTGTCAGTGTAATTATTAACACATTGAATATTATTTATTTAATCACATCGAATGTTGGATAATGTGTTTTGCATTTTACAAGCACAGGCTGATTTTTAGATTTATCACTAGATTAATACTTAAACTACAAATGAATAATTAATCTAATTAGAGTCATGGTAGTATCTACCTAAACTGTATAACAAAAGGAAGAATATTGCTATTATAAGTTATTTTAATTTAGAGGAAGAACTAATCACCCCAAAAAATAATTCATCGCATGTGCCATGAATACATAATATATTAGAAGTACTAACATTGATTTTCAGGATGTCAAATTTGAAAAAAGGCAAGAATGGGGTTAATTTAAGAAAGAAAACTGGCGCAGTCTGTTAAAAACTGACATGAATGACTCGAAATGTCATTACAGCATATTGGTCTTGAATTTGCAAGTAATGGACAGATTCTATTCATGCTGGTTGATGGAAGAAGTTCTAAAGAACTACTTGGGACTGTTAAAATGAACTAAAACTCCGTGGTTTTTAATGTTGATATTTGTTATACCAATTGCACAATTTATTTTGCTTCTTGCAAAACATTGGCGGTAGAGAGATCACATAAAATGTCTAAAAGGTCCAGAGTGAATGACAACACACAGACCACTCAATCAGTACCCTCCATCTCTCTGTCAAAATCTAAATAGATTGACCTTACTGATGTATGCGCTTCATTGCCAACCTAAGCAATGTTCCACTGCTGACATGTTTCGATGGGTGCTGCTGCCTAAAATTAATTGCAGCCTTTCGTCACCTACTTCCAGTCAAACTGATGCAATTAACATTTTATTTTATTAGCAATTTTTAGAACATTGCCATAATGGGAATATTGCAGAGAAGCTTCTAACTTTGATGGAAGAAATGGAAATCGGGGAGGCGGTTTTCGCAAATGGTTTCTAAGTGTCACCACAGTGTGAAACCGGAGTCCTCCACGCCGGTCTTTTGGGTGAGCTCGGCACTGCAATCTTCCAGCCGGCCCTCTGTCAAATCTTTTGACAGCTGGGAGCTTTGTGGGGATGGGGGGAGGGGGTGGGGGGGATGGTGTGGCTAAGTACACCGGTGAAGCCAGCTTTAGAGTGCCCACACGCCATTGCGCTGGGTGCCCCTATCTGAGAGTGAACCGGGAGACCTCCCCTCTTCCGCCCCATGGACCTCAGACCCCCAAATCATCGGCGGCATTGCTACCCCCCCCCCCACACCAACATGGATCACCGGCATTGGGGGTATCAGGAACCAACCGTGAGTCCCCCTGAGAGACCCCTGACCACTGTGCCACCGTGCTGCCAGGACACTGCCAGAGTGCCAGCTGGGCACTGCCCGGTCATGCCCCCGAACACCCGGGAGCTTCAATGGCCTCCGGTCCCCCCGGAATTGTCATGGCGCCTGGTCCCTGCTACTGCAGAGCAGTAGTGATTCTCGCTGGTGAGGGGGGGGGGGGGGCAGGCATCCAGAAGGGCAGAAGCAGCCGGCCCGAATCTGGTAAGTGGATGTTAGTACAGGCAAACCTATGTAAAAAGACTGTGTGCTCTTTATGGGAGCGAAGCCATTCTCGCTGGTAATTAGGTGCCATGCGTGAATCGGATTTTTGGCCTCTCAGGCTATCTTCCCAGCTCACTGTGCTGGATGGCTGGTACGGTGAGCTGGTAAGATTGCACCCGAGGTAATTCACTTTTACATATTTATGTAATCAATTATACTAACTTTGAGTTCTGATGATGAGTCATGATTGACTCAAAATAACTCTGTTTCTCTGTTCACAGTTGCTGCCAGACCTGCTGAGTTTTTTTCCCAGTATTTTCTGTCTTTATTTCAGTTTTCCAGCATCCGCAGCATTTTGCTTTTGTACTAACTTTATCTTCAGCCTTCTTTTTTTACAGGGTCATCCAGACAGGATAGTTGTCCTGAGATGTGTAGTTTTAATATATAATCGGCTATTTTTAGAAAGCTAGTGATCAGGAACTGAAAGCTGCAATAAATTACTATAATGGCCCAGATTCTGCAGTCAGCGGTGAACAAATGGCACTTATTACTGTTACACTTGCCCACTTATAATGAAAGAGAGAATGAGAGAGATAAATGAAACAGAAAACAATCAAACTTTTACAATGTTGGAAATCTCCAAGCAAAATAATTAAAATCTGAAAACATCAGTCTCCATACTTGTATATATTAATTTCCAGTGCCAGAGAGGTTTTTGACACTACTTAAGACCTATGACAAAGTTAAAAAATCACTGTCATTTGACTGGATAAGCCCATAGCATTTTCTGGATAACTAGAGGGCAAGTATTGCAAATCAATGCCCTTCCACGTGTTGCAATGCCATGTCTCTTGGCACAGTAAGAAGTCTCACAACACCAGGTTAAAGTCCAACAGGTTTATTTGGAATAACGCGCTTTCGGAGCACTGCTCCTTCTCACTCACCTGATGAAGGAGAAGCACTCTGAAAGCTCGTGATTCCAAATAAACCTGTTGGACTTTAATGTGGTGTTGTGAGACTTCTTACTGTGCCCACCCCAGTCCAAGGCCGGCATCTCCACATCATGTCTCTTGGCAGGATCCTGTTGGGAAGCTTTTGGAGGAGTGAGCTAACTTGGACAGCAATTCCTGATTTCGACATTTAACTGCATACGTACGATCACTGAAAATTGCTGTCAAATTTACTCTTTAGTTATGGTGAATGTTGATAGCCTCAACTCTATTTCTATTGCAAAGTCCAGACTATTGTTCACAACAATTCGTACCACCATGTCTGCTTTACAAAACAGCCTTCTTTCATTCTCTACAGAATGGACTCAAACTGGTGGGGATGGGCTGGGGTGGGGAGAAGGTGAGACCAGTTTGTGCTGCACAAGAGTCTGTTCGTCAGCTATTTGACAATTCAGAACCTCACAGATGACCATGTTCTGGTTTTCCAGCCTCAATAAAATGTTGCCTACTGGCTCCCTTGGCCTGCTTTCCCCATTTTATTACAATGAACAAATAGGTAAGCAAAAATGATTAGCCATCATCTCTGTCCATTGCCTGAGCTTTAAGCCACTTAGAATCTTTATCAGTATTCAGGTCTCTTTCAGCTCCAGTCCAATTGTATGAATCCTCTTTCCTCCTCATTTCCACCCAGACTCAAGACCTAGTTCTCTCACCTGAACGTGCTATGCCAGCTCCCAAATTCCACTTTATTTATCTGATCATGGATCCAATTACAGCGTGACAGAAAGGTGAAAGCCAGAATGTAAGTGTAGACCAGCACAGCCCCCCGCAAACAGGTCGCCTTCCAATTCAAGAAAAAAGAGTGTTGGACAGATGTAAAGGAGCAAATTAAGGGAGGGATAGAAGAGCCGTAAATGATGAGAAAAAGAGATACAAAGTGAAAGGGTCCAAATGAATCCGGAGAGAAAGGCTATTAAAAAGAATAATTCATTTACAGGATGTCCAAAGATGTGCGGGTTAGGTAGATTGGCTATGCTAAATTGCCCCTTAGCGTCAGGGGGACTAGCTAGGGTAAATGCATGGGTATGCGGATGGGGCTTGGGTGGGATTGTGGGCGGTGCAGACTCAATGGGCCGAATGGCCTCCTTCTGTACTGTAGGATTCTATGATTCTATGACGTGCGCATTGCTGGCTAGGTCAGCATTGATTATCGATCTCTCATTGGCCTTGAGAAGGTGGTGGTGAGATGCCTTCTTAAACTGCTGGATTGCCTGTGGTGTATGTGCACCCACAGTGCTATTAGGGAGGGAATTCCAGGATTTTGACTCAATGACAGTGAAGGAACAGCGATATATTTCCAAGTCAGGATAGTGAGTGGTTTAAGGGGAGTGTCAGGTGGTGGTGCTCCCATGTGTCTCCTGTCCTTTTCCTTCTAGATGGTAGTTGTCAATGAGTTTGGAAGGAGCCTCAGTGAGTTCCTGCAATGCATTTTGTAGATGGTACACACAGCTACCACTGTTCATTGGTAGTGGAGGGACTGGATGCTTGTGGAAGGGGTTGCAATCAAGTGTGTTGAGCTTCCTGAGTGTTGTTGGAGGGGCACTCATCCAGGCAAGTTGGAGAATATTCAATCACACTCCTGACTTGTGCCTTGTAGATGATGGACAGACTTTGGAGAATCAGGAGGTGAGTTACTGCAGGATTTCCAGCCTCTGACCTGCTCTTGTAGCCAAAGTATTTACAGTAAAAAATAGTGAAATCTGAACCCAGTAAAAGAGCAAAGTGTGTGGAAAGCACAGAAACAGTGGAAGATAGTCAGCAAGGTCAGAGACTAACTTCTTCACTTTTGAAATATTGAGTAGCAATAGCAGAATTAAGTTAACTGCTGGTTGAAGCTGATGTGGATTACCCATCCACAATGTGCTATTCTATAACATATTACTGATGCTTGTGGCAAAGGAGATCATTTAGTATGCAGGCTGTTTGGCAGTTACAGTCAGAATAATTGAAGTAGCAGTGACTAGGTTCTGAAATGGTTGTGTGGGGCTGAAGATCTGTGTTTGCTCTTGGCACAAAGCATCAATAAGATGTCCAACTCAAAGAAAGAACAATAAGAAAATAAGAAGTAGGATCAGGAGTAGCTGATTCAGCCCTTTATGTCTACCCAGCCAATCACTGAGATTGTGGCCCATCTTCTACTTCAACGCCACTTTCCTACACCATCCCCGTATCCCTTGACGTTTTTAACATGTAGAAATCCTATCAATCTCAGTGTTGCATTTACTCAACGACTGAGCCTCCACAGCCCTCTGGTGCAGAGAATTCCAAAGATTCACCACCCTCCAAGTGAAGAAATTCCTCCTCATCTCAATCCTAAATGGCCTGTTCCTTATTCTGAGACTATGGCCGATATTTTACAACCTCACTGGGGCGAGGCTCGTAAAATCCCACCCGAGGCCAACGGAGAATTCCGTTCTGCAAGCCGCACCCACTCCGATTCCGGGGTGAGCGTGGCGGTAAAGTTCCCGCATATGTCCCCTAGTTCTAAAAACTGTCCCCAGGCAGGGGAAACAGAACAGAAGGTTGGTTAGGGCAAGTTTAGGGCCAGTTATAGATGGCAGAGGGAAGTTATGTGTGGAACCGGAGGAGATTGGTGAAGCATTGAACCAATATTTCTCTTCGGTGTTCACGCAAGGGGACATGAATATAGCTGAGGAGGACACTGGGTTGCAAGGGAGTAGAATAGACAGTATTACAGTTGATAAGGAGGATGTGCAGGATATTCTGGAGGGTCTGAAAATAGATAAATCCCCTGGTCCGGATGGGATTTATCCAAGGATTCTCTGGGAGGCAAGAGAAGTGATTGCAGAGCCTCTGGCTCTGATCTTCAGGTCGTCGTTGGCCTCTGGTATAGTACCAGAAGATTGGAGGTTAGCGAATGTTGTCCCATTGTTTAAGAAGGGGAACAGAGACTTCCCCGGGAATTATAGACCGGTGAGTCTCACTTCTGTTGTCGGCAAGATGTTGGAAAAAATTATAAGGGATAGGATTTATAGTTATTTGGAGAGTAATGAATTGATAGGTGATAGTCAGCATGGTTTTGTGGCAGGTAGGTTGTGCCTTACTAACCTTATTGAGTTTTTTGAGAAAGTGACCAAGGAGGTGGATGGGGGCAAGGCAGTGGACGTGGTATATATGGATTTTAGTAAGGCGTTTGATAAGGTTCACCATGGTAGGCTTCTGCAGAAAATGCAGATGTATGGGATTGGGGGTGATCTAGGAAATTGGATCAGGAATTGGCTAGCGGATAGGAAACAGAGGGTGGTGGTTGATAGTAAATATTCATCATGGAGTGCGGTTACAAGTGGTGTACCTCAGGGATCTGTTTTGGGGCCACTGCTGTTTGTAATATTTATTAATGATCTGGATGAGGGTATAGTTGGGTGGATTAGCAAATTTGCTGATGACACCAAAGTCGGTGGTGTGGTAGACAGTGAGGAAGGGTGTCGTAGTTTGCAGGAAGACTTAGACAGGTTGCAAAGTTGGGCCGAGAGGTGGCGGATGGAGTTTAATGCGGAGAAGTGTGAGGTAATTCACTTTGGTAGGAATAACAGATGTGTTGAGTATAGGGCTAACGGGAGGACTTTGAATAGTGTGGAGGAGCAGAGGGATCTAGGTGTATGTGTGCATAGATCCCTGAAAGTTGGGAATCAAGTAGATAAGGTTGTTAAGAAGGCATATGGTGTCTTGGCGTTTATTGGTAGGGGGATTGAATTTAGGAGTCGTAGCGTTATGTTGCAACTGTACACAACTCTGGTGCGGCCGCACTTGGAGTACTGTGTGCAGTTCTGGTCCCCACATTACAGGAAGGATGTGGAGGCTTTGGAGAGGGTGCAGAGGAGGTTTACCAGGATGTTGCCTGGTATGGAGGGGAGATCCTATGAGGAGAGGCTGAGGGATTTGGGATTGTTTTCGCTGGAAAGGCGGCGGCTAAGAGGGGATCTTATTGAAACATATAAGATGATTAGAGGTTTAGATAGGGTGGATAGTGATAGCCTTTTTCCTCTGATGGAGAAATCCAGCACGAGGGGGCATGGCTTTAAATTGAGGGGGGGTAGTTATAGAACCGATGTCAGGGGTAGGTTCTTTACCCAGAGGGTGGTGAGGGATTGGAATGCCCTGCCAGCATCAGTAGTAAATGCGCCTAGTTTGGGGGCGTTTAAGAGATCCGTAGATAGGTTCATGGACGAAAAGAAATTGGTTTAGGTTGGAGGGTCACAGTTTTTTTTTTAACTGGTCGGTGCAACATCGTGGGCCGAAGGGCCTGTTCTGCGCTGTAATGTTCTATGTTCTATGTTCTATGTTCTATCATGTCGAGCCCCGAGAGAATTTTGTTTGTTTGAATGACATTACTTCTCATTCCTTTAGACTCATAGAACATAGAACAGTACAGCACAGAACAGGCCCTTCGGCCCACGATGTTGTGCCGAGCTTTATCTGAAACCAAGATCAAGCTATCCCACTCCCTATCATCCTGGTGTGCTCCATGTGCCTATCCAATAACCGCTTAAATGTTCCTAAAGTGTCTGACTCCACTATCACTGCAGGCAGTCCATTCCACACCCCAACCACTCTCTGCGTAAAGAACCTACCTCTGATATCCTTCCTATATCTCCCACCATGAACCCTATAGTTATGCCCCCTTGTAATAGCTCCATCCACCCGAGGAAATAGTCTTTGAACGTTCACTCTATCTATCCCCTTCATCATTTTATAAACCTCTATTAAGTCTCCCCTCAGCCTCCTCCGCTCCAGAGAGAACAGCCCTAGCTCCCTCAACCTTTCCTCATAAGACCTACCCTCCAAACCAGGCAGCATCCTGGTAAATCTCCTCTGCACTCTTTCCAGCGCTTCCACATCCTTCTTACAGTCAGGTGACCAGAACTGCACACAATATTCCAAATGTGGTCTCACCAAGGTCCTGTACAGTTGCAGCATAACCCCACGGCTCTTAAACTCCAACCCCCTGTTAATAAAAGCTAACACACTATAGGCCTTCTTCACAGCTCTATCCACTTGAGTGGCAACCTTTAGAGATCTGTGGATATGGACCCCAAGATCTCTCTGTTCCTCCACAGTCTTCAGAACCCTACCTTTGACCCTGTAATCCACATTTAAATTAGTCCTACCAAAATGAATCACCTCACATTTATCAGGGTTAAACTCCATTTGCCATTTTTCAGCCCAGCTTTGCATCCTATCTATGTCTCTTTGCAGCCTACAACAGCCCTCCACCTCATCCACTACTCCACCAATCTTGGTGTCATCAGCAAATTTACTGATCCATCCTTCAGCCCCCTTCTCTAAGTCATTAATAAAAATCACAAAGAGCAGAGGACCAAGCACTGATCCCTGTGTCACTCCGCTAGCAACCTGCCTCCAATCCAAAAATTTTCCATCCACCACCACCCTCTGTCTTCGATCAGACAGCCAGTTACCTATCCAATCGGCCAACTTTCCCTCTATCCCACACCTCCTCACTTTCATCATAAGCCGACCATGGGGGACCTTATCAAACGCCTTACAAAAATCCACGTATATGACATCAACTGCCCTACCTTCATCAACACACTTAGTTACCTCCTCAAAAAATTCTGTCAAATTTGTGAGGCACGACTTGCCCTTCACGAATCCGTGCTGACTATCCCGGATTAATCCACATCTTTCTAAATGGTCGTAAATCCCATCCCTAAGGACCTTTTCCATCAATTTACCAACCACCGAAGTAAGACTAACTGGTCTATAATTACCAGGGTCATTTCTATTCCCTTTCTTAAACAGAGGAACAACATGCGCCATTCTCCAGTCCTCTGGCACCATCCCCGTGGACTGCGAGGACCCAAAGATCAAAGCCAAAGGCTCTGCAATCTCATCCCTTGCCTCCCAAAGAATCCTAGGATATATTTCATCAGGCCCAGGGGACTTATCGACCTTCAGTTTATTCAAAACTGCCAGTACATCCTCCCTCCGAACATCTATTTCCTCCAGCCTATTAGCCTGTAACACCTTCTCTTCCTCAAAAACATGGCCCCTCTCCTTGGTGAACACTGAAGAAAAGTATTCATTCATCACCTCGCCTATCTCTCCTGACTCCATACACAAGTTCCCACTACTATCCTTGACCGGCCCTAACCTTACCCTTGTCATTCTTTTATTCCTCACATAAGAGTAAAAAGCCTGGGGTTTTCCTTGATCCGACCCACCAAGGACTTCTCATGTCCCTTCCGAGCTCTCCTAAGCCCCTTTTTCAGCTCGTTCCTTGCTAACTTGTAACCCTCAATCGAGCCATCTGAACCTTGTTTCCTCATCCCTACATAAGCTTCCCTCTTCCTTTTCACAAGACATTCCACCTCTTTCGTGAACCATGGTTCCCTCACTCGGCCATTTCCTCCCGGCCTGACAGGGACATACCTATCAAGGACACCCAGTATTTGTTCCTTGAAAAAGTTCCACTTTTCATTAGTGCCTTTCCCTGACAGTTTCTGTTCCCAACTTATGCCCCCTAATTCTTGCTGAATCGCATCATAATGACCTCTCCCCCAATTGTAAACCTTGCCCTGCCGTACGGCCCTATCCCTCTCCATTGCAATAACAAAAGACACCGAATTGTGGTCACTATCTCCAAAGTGCTCTCCCACAACCAAATCTAACACTTGGCCCGGTTCATTTCCCAGTACCAAATCCAATGTGGCCTCACCTCTTGTCGGCCTATCCACATATTGTGTCAGGAAACCCTCCTGCACACACTGCACAAAAACTGCCCCATCCGAACTATTTGACCTACAAAGGTTCCAATCAATATTAGGAAAGTTAAAGTCCCCCATGACAACTACCCTGTGACCCCCACACATATCCATAATCTGCTTAGCAATTTCTTCCTCCACATCTCTATTACTATTTGAGGGCCTATAGTAAACTCCTAACAACGTGACCGCTCCTTTCCTATTTCTAATCTCAGCCCATATTACCTCAGACTCCAGAGAATAAAAGCCCAGTCTATTTAATCTCTCCTCGTAGGACAATCTCTGCATCCCAAAAATACAGACGATGTGTAAGACATGTAATGGTTTCCAGAAGGTCACCATATTTGTTCCAATAAAAATCGTACCACACAACACAGGTCATCAGAGGGATTTTTATTTAGCCGATAGAGTTAAAATAATCGTATGGTGTAAAGATTAACAAAAGTGAATGAAGCTGTCATTTCAAAGGTATTTCATGTGAAGAGGAGGATAATTATGAATGAATGAACACGTGAGCTGTGGAAACTTGCAGCAGGAAGCAGCTGAACATCTTGCGCAAAGTGTAATTGTCAAATTGAGTAAGGGTGGCGAATGTTTTCATTTCTGTATATCTGTAACCGCCAAAGTGCAACCATAACGGCAAAAACTTGGATTAATGCAAAACAAATTCCACAGCACCTTTATTTCATTTGACCACACAAGGTGTGTCACAGGACAGTTGCCAAAAAAAATATCTTAACACCAAACCACTTATTAGAACAGGTGACCAAAAGCTCGGTCAAAGGGATAGTGCGCTCTCAAAGACATTTAGAAAGAGGAAAACAAGGTGGAGAGGGGAAGGAGGTTAGAATCATAGAATCCTGCAGTGCAGAAGGAGGCCTTTCGGCCCATCGAGTCTGCACCGACCACAATCCCACCCAGGTCCTATTTCCGCAACCCCGCATATTTACCCTGCTAATCCCCTGACACTAGGGTCAATTTAGCATGGCCAATCAACCGAACCCACACATCTTTGGACTGTAAAAGGAAACCGGAGCACCCGGAGGAAACCCACACACATAAGGGGAGAATGTGTGATGCGCGATATAACTCACGAGGCTAGAGGTACTCGGGGAAATAAAGGCTTTTATTGACTACAACAATAGAGCTACCATATATAACACACGATCCCAGACTAAAGGGTCCCAGACAGAGCAGTGACCTTTATACCTCTCCCAGGAGGCGGAGCCCGACTGGGATGTACCATAAGAACTATATTACAGGTAGAACAGCACAACCCTAACCCCAACAGTAACATGTAGAACAGCCCAACCCTAACCCCAACAGTAACATATATACAGACTCATAGTACTGGCCAGACACTGGCTCAGCACTACCTGGTGGGAACCAACAATGGTTCACCACATTCACCCCTCCTTTGAAAACAAAGGCTGGCGGGGTACCAAACACAGAACAATTGTTCATCAGTCTATAAGTTCAGACGGTCTGGGGGACTGCACCGTCGTTGTGACCTCCTCAACACCGGCGATGACACCGGTGTAGGCACTCGCGGTGGCGTTCTCCCCAAGGCGGTGTCCAACGGCTCCTCCAATGTCTCACGGGCCGGTAGACCCCGAGGTGGTGACAATCTGCAGAACTCGGGCACGCCTTGAAGTGGCGACCATCTCCTGGACTCAGGCAAGCTGTACACGGGAGTAAAAGGGTTAAGTGATGGTCCCGATGCTGCCCGCGCCGTGTCAGGAGGGGAAACAATAGTTGGGGGGTCTCTAACAGGAGGTATGGGAGCGACAGGGGTTTCCAAGCCCCCTGCTGGCGCCAGGTCTCGAATCGAGACCGTGTCCTCTCGCCCGTCAGGGTATGCCACATAGGCATACTGAGGGTTGGCGTGGAGGAGATGGACCTGTTCAACCAAAGGGTCGCACTTGCGGGTCCTAACATGTCGCCGCAGGAGGACAGGTCCTGAGTACGTCAACCAAGACAGTAATGAGGTCCCAGAGGAAGACTTCCGAGGGAATGAAAACAGTCTCTCATGGGGAGTAGCGTTGGTTGCCGTACACAGGAGTGAGCGTATGGAGTGGAGCGCATCAGGGAGCACCTCTTGCCAACGGGAGACTGGAAGGCCTTTAGACTTCAACGCCAGTAAGACAGCCTTCCAGACTGTAGCATTCTCACGTTCAACCTGTCCGTTACCCCTAGGGTTGTAGCTCGTGGTTCTACTAGAGGCAATTCCGTATGAGAGCAGGAATTGCCTCAAGTCATCGCTCATGAACGACGAGCCCCTATCGCTATGGGTGTAACAGGGGTACCCGAACAGGATGAAAAGATCACGAAATGCCTTGATAACCATGGCAGCGGTCATATTGGAACAAGGAATGACAAAGGGAAATCGTGAGTACTCATCAACCACATTGAGGAAGTACACGTTCCGATCTGCCGAGGGAAGGGGGCCCTTAAAATCTACACTCAGTCTTTCGAATGGACGAGTGGCCTTAACGAGTTGTGCCCTGTCAGGTCGGTAGAAGTGCAGTTTGCATTCCGCGCATACCCGGCAGCTTCTGGTTATAGACCTGACATCCTCCACCGAGTAGGGTAGATTCCGGGCTTTTATGAAGTGGAAGAGCCGAGTGACCCCCGGTTGGCAGAGGTCATTGTGGAGAGCCTGCAATCGATTCTCCTGCATACTAGCGCATGTTCCACGCGACAGGGCATCCGAGGGCTCGTTGAGTTTCCCTGGACGATACATGATGTCGTAATTATAGGTGGAGAGTTCGATTCTCCACCTCAAGATCTTGTCGTTCTTGATCTTGCCCTGTAACGTCTTATTGAACATGAACGCCACGGACCGCTGGTCCGTGAGCAGGGAGAACCGTTTTCCCGCCAAGTAATGGCACCAATGCCGGATGGCCTCCACAATGGCCTGGGCCTCCTTTTTCACCGTCGAATGTCGAATTTCGGGGCCTTGGAGGGTGCGAGAGAAAAAGGCGACGGGCCTGCCCACCTGGTTAAGTGTGGCGGCCAAGGCGAAATCCGATGCATCACTCTCCACCTGGAAGGGGATGGACTCATCGATAGCGTGCATCGTGGCTTTCGCGATGTCGGCTTTTAGTTTTTCAAAGGCCAAACGAGCCTCTGGTGCTAGGGGAAAAGAGGTAGACTTGATGAGCGGACGGGCTTTGTCCGCGTAATTGGGAACCCACTGTGCGTAGTAAGAGAAGAAGCCTAAGCATCTTCTCAGTGCTTTTACGCTAGTGGGCAGGGGAAGTTCGAGGAGGGGACGCATACGGTCTGGATCAGGGCCAATGACCCCGTTTTCCACCACGTATCCGAGGATAGCTAGGCGGCGCGTGCGAAATACACACTTCTCCCTGTTGTAGGTCAGATTCAGGCGAGATGCAGTGCGTAGGAATCTAAGAAGGTTGGCATCGTGGTCCTGCTGGTCATGGCCGCAGATGGTGACATTATCCAGGTACGGGAAGGTAGCCCGCAGTCCGTTATGGTCCACCATTCGGTCCATAGCACGCTGGAAGACCGAGACCCCATTCGTGACACCAAAAGGAACCCTTAGAAACTGGTACAAGTGACCATCTGCCTCAAAAGCCGTGTATTGTCGGTCCTCTGGGCGAATGGGGAGCTGGTGGTAAGCAGACTTTAGGTCAATGGTGGAGAACACCCGGTACTGCGCAATCTGGTTGACCATGTCAGATATGCGCGGGAGGGGATACGCATCCAGCTGCGTGTATCTGTTAATGGTCTGACTATAGTCTATGACCATCCGGGGTTTGTTCCCACTCTTGACCACCACGACCTGCGCTCTCCAAGGACTAGCGCTAGGTTGTATGATCCCTTCCTTGAGGAGCCGCTGAACTTCAGATCGAATGAAGATCCGGTTCTCAGCACTGTAACGCCTGCTCTTAGTCGCGATGGGCTTGCAGCCTGGCACGAGATTCTGGAATAAAGAGGGTGTGGTAATCTTAAGCGTCGAGAGGCTACAGATGGAGCGCGTTGGGCAATTTAGAGGCTGCGAGTCCCCAACTGAAAGTGGAGGGAGTGGCCCACCGTACTGTAGGGTTACACTCTTCAAGTGGACCATGAAATTTAGTCCAAGGAGTATTGGCGCGCAAAGGTGCGGTAACACCAGGAGCTTGAAGCTCTCGTAAACCGTGCCCTGCACCGTCAGATTTACCACGCAACTCCCTGGCACGGTGACAGACCGGGACCGGGACCTTGACGCCATCGAAATTGTCTGCTTGACAGGCTGAATCTGGAGGCCACACCGCTTCACGGCGTCTGGGTGAATGAAGCTCTCCGTGCTCCCGCTGTCAAACAGACAATAAATCGTGCGTTTGTTTACCTGTATGTCCATCATGGACTTGTCGAGTCTGTGAGGCTTTGCCTGGTCCAGGATGATCGACGCCACCGTTGGTTCGTGGGCGCCACTGCAGGCAGCTGAGATGGATGATGACGACCCCTGCTGGTCATTCGCGGTCGGTGCCGACCAAAATGTCTGCCCCCATAGGTCGCACGTGGGCGATGGCGCCAAAACCAGCGGCCCCTCGTGGTCGCACGTCTCTTGCTACTCCGTCGTCTGGAATGGCGATGTCCTGGCCTCGCACGTGGAAGAAGCCCTTGACGATGCCGACAATGAGGAAACCGGCTCCGGGGAGTCACACGCCGCACTGCTGTTCCTGGATGGAAGTTTGGATCGGCATACCTTCGAATAATGCCCCTTCTTGCCGCAGGCGGAGCACAACACCGCTTTAGCGGGACATCGCTGCCGAGGGTGCTTCACTCCCCCACAGAAGTAACACCGCGGGCCGCCTGGAGCTGCTGCCATCGTCAGGCCCGAGGGTGGGAACGCAATCACGCAGTTTTTCGGTCCCGCTGAATGAAGTGGGGTCTGTGACTGCCCCTGCCATGCTGTCTCCACGTGGTCGTCGGGGTACATCGCCAGACTTTTGGAGGCCGTTTCTAGCGCATCCGCTAGCTCTATGGACTTAGTGAGATCGAGATTACCTTGCTCCAACAGCCGAAGGCGGATGTAAGACGAGCCGATTCCTGCCACAAACGCATCTCGAGCGAGGTCGTTCATGTTCTGGTCTGCCGACACTGCTTTGCAGTTACAGCCCCTGGCTAGCTGTAGGAGCTCGCACGCGTACTGTTCCGCCGTTTCGCCGGGCTGCCGTCGTCGAGTGGCTAAGAGATATCGAGCATGCAGCTCGTTCGGCGGTTTAATGTAGCGCTTCTTAAGAAGCTCGAGGGCCCCTTTGTAGTCGGTGGCCCCACGGATCGCTAAATATACAGCATCGCTTACCCTCGTGTGGAGGACCCGGAGTCTGTCGGCGTCGGTGGTGACCGCTGTGGAGGCTTCGAGGTAATCCTGACAGCATTTCAACCAGTGGTCAAAGGTGTTGGAGGCGCCCGCCGCACGTGGGTCCAACGTAAGCCGTTCGGGTTTAAGCATTTGCTCCATGTTCTCTGTGTCGTTTTTTTTTTCAACGAAGAGAGTTCAATTGTAGTCAATAAAATTGATGCGCGATATAACTCACGAGGCTAGAGGTACTCGGGGAAATAAAGGCTTTTATTGACTACAACAATAGAGCTACCATATATAATACACGATCCCAGACTAAAGGGTCCCAGACAGAGCAGTGACCTTTATACCTCTCCCAGGAGGCGGAGCCCGACTGGGATGTACCATAAGAACTATATTACAGGTAGAACAGCCCAACCCTAACCCCAACAGTAACATGTAGAACAGCCCAACCCTAACCCCAACAGTAACATATATACAGACTCATAGTACTGGCCAGACCCTGGCTCAGCACTACCTGGTGGGAACCAACAATGGTTCACCACAATGTGCAAACTCCACACAGTCACCTGATGTTGGAATTGAGCCTGGGTCCCTGGCGCTGTGAGGCAGCAGGGCTAACCACTGTGCCACCGTGCCACCCCAAGGTTAGCAAGAGAATGCCAGAGCCTAAGAAATCAATAACTGAAAACAATGGAGAAATTAAAACCCGGCCGTGTAAAATACCAGGATTGGAGAGCACAGAAATGTCAGAGGCTGCAGTGATGGAGCAGGTTAGAGATAGCGAGGGACAAGGATATACAAAAAGTTGTAGAAGAGCATGAAAATTTTAGAATCAAATTACATGAAGAAATGCTAGGTAATCAGCTGCAGTAGATTACTCCAAACCAATGGGGCAATTTGAATGGCTAAAATGGAATGATTAGCACTGCTAAAATGCAGCCGCCAGCATTGCTAAAATGCAATTGTCAGCACCGCTAAAATGCAGCGGTCAATGTCGCTAAAATGGAGTGGTCAGCATCAGTAAAATGGAGTGGTCAGTGCTGTGAAAATGGAGTGGTCAGCATCAGTAAAATGGAGCGGTCAGTGTCACTAAAATGGAGCAGTCAGTGCTGTGAAAATGGAGTGGTCAGCATCAGTAAAATGGAGCGGTCAGTGTCACTAAAATGGAGCAGTCAGTGCTGTGAAAATGGAGTGGTCAGCATCAGTAAAATGGAGCGGTCAGTGTCAGTAAAATGGAGCAGTCAGTGCTGTGAAAATAGAGTGGTCAGCATCAGTAAAATGGAGCAGTCTGCATCAGTAAAATGGAGTGGTCAGCATCAGTAAAATGGAGTGGTCAGTGTCAGTAAAATGGAGTGGTCAGTGTCAGTAAAATGGAGTGGTCGGTGTCAGTAAAATAGAGCGGTCGGTGTCAGTAAAATGGAGCGGTCAGTGTCAGTAAAATGGAGCGGTCAGTGTCAGTAAAATGGAGTGGTCAGCATCATTAAAATGGAGGGGTCAGCATCAGAAAAATGGAGCGGTCAGCATCAGTAAAATGGAGCGGTCAGCATCAGTAAAATGGAGTGGCCAGCATCAGAAAAATGGAGTGGTCAGCATCAGTAAAATGGAGCGCTCAGTGTCAGTAAAATGGAGCGGTCAGCGTCAGTAAAATGGAGTGGTCAGCATCAGTAAAATGGAGCGCTCAGTGTCAGTAAAATGGAGCGGTCAGCATCAGTAAAATGGAGCGGTCAGCATCAGAAAAATGGAGTGGTCAGCATCAGTAAAATGGAGCGGTCCGTGTCAGTAAAATGGAGCGGTCAGTGTCAGTAAAATGGAGTGGTCAGTGTCAGTAAAATTAAGTGGTCAGCATCAGTAAAATGGAGCGGTCCGTGTCAGCAAAATGGAGCGGTCAGTGCTGTGAAAATGGAATGGTCAGCATCAGTAAAATGGAGCGGTCAGTGTCAGTAAAATGGAGCAGTCTGCATCAGTAAAATGGAGTGGTCAGCATCAGTAAAATGGAGTGGTCAGCATCAGTAAAATGGAGTGGTCAGTGTCAGTAAAATGGAGTGGTTGGTGTCAGTAAAATGGAGCGGTCGGTGTCAGTAAAATGGAGCGGTCAGTGTCAGCAAAATGGAGCGGTCGGTGTCAGTAAAATGGAGCGGTCAGTGTCAGTAAAATGGAGCGGTCAGTGTCAGTAAAATGGAGTGGTCAGTGTCAGTAAAATGGAGCGGTCAGTGTCAGTAAAATGGAGCGGTCAGAGTCAGTAAAATGGAGTGGTCAGTGCTGTGAAAATGGAGCGGTCAGTGTCAGTAAAATGGAGTGGTCAGTGTCAGTAAAATGGAGTGGTCAGCATCATTAAAATGGAGGGGTCAGCATCAGAAAAATGGAGCGGTCAGCATCAGTAAAATGGAGCGGTCAGCATCAGTAAAATGGAGTGGCCAGCATCAGAAAAATGGAGTGGTCAGCATCAGTAAAATGGAATGGTCAGCATCAGTAAAATGGAGTGGTCAGCATCAGTAAAATGGAGTGGTCAGTGTCAGTAAAATGGAGCGGTCAGCGTCAGTAAAATGGAGCAGTCAGCGTCAGTAAAATGGAGTGGTCAGCATCAGTAAAATGGAGCAGTCAGCATCAGAAAAATGGAGTGGTCAGCGTCAGTAAAATGGAGTGGTCAGTGTCAGTAAAATGGAGTGGTCAGTGTCAGTAAAATGGAGCGGTCAGCATCAGTAAAATGGAGCGGTCAGTGTCAGTAAAATGGAGTGGTCAGTGTCAGTAAAATGGAGCGTTCAGCATCAGTAAAATGAAGTGGTCAGCATCAGTAAAATGGAGCGGTCCATGTCAGTAAAATGGAGCGGTCAGTGCTGTGAAAATGGAGTGGTCAGCATCAGTAAAATGGAGCGGTCAGTGTCAGTAAAATGGAGCAGTCTGCGTCAGTAAAATGGAGTGGTCAGCGTCAGTAAAATGGAGTGGTCAGTGTCAGTAAAATGGAGTGGTCAGTGTCAGTAAAATGGAGTGGTCGGTGTCAGTAAAATGGAGCGGTCGGTGTCAGTAAAATGGAGCGGTCAATGTCAGTAAAATGGAGCGGTCAGTGTCAGTAAAATGGAGTGGTCAGTGCTGTGAAAATGGAGCGGTCAGTGTCAGTAAAATGGAGTGGTCAGTGTCAGTAAAATGGAGTGGTCAGCATCATTAAAATGGAGGGGTCAGCACCAGAAAAATGGAGCGGTCAGCATCAGTAAAATGGAGCGGTCAGCATCAGTAAAATGGAGTGGCCAGCATCAGAAAAATGGAGTGGTCAGCATCAGTAAAATGGAATGGTCAGCATCAGTAAAATGGAGTGGTCAGCATCAGTAAAATGGAGTGGTCAGTGTCAGTAAAATGGAGCGGTCAGCGTCAGTAAAATGGAGCGGTCAGCGTCAGTAAAATGGAGTGGTCAGCATCAGTAAAATGGAGCGGTCAGCATCAGAAAAATGGAGTGGTCAGCGTCAGTAAAATGGAGTGGTCAGTGTCAGTAAAATGGAGTGGTCAGTGTCAGTAAAATGGAGCGGTCAGCATCAGTAAAATGGAGCGGTCAGTGTCAGTAAAATGGAGTGGTCAGTGTCAGTAAAATGGAGCGTTCAGCATCAGTAAAATGAAGTGGTCAGCATCAGTAAAATGGAGCGGTCCATGTCAGTAAAATGGAGCGGTCAGTGCTGTGAAAATGGAGTGGTCAGCATCAGTAAAATGGAGCGGTCAGTGTCAGTAAAATGGAGCAGTCTGCGTCAGTAAAATGGAGTGGTCAGCGTCAGTAAAATGGAGTGGTCAGTGTCAGTAAAATGGAGTGGTCAGTGTCAGTAAAATGGAGTGGTCGGTGTCAGTAAAATGGAGCGGTCGGTGTCAGTAAAATGGAGCGGTCAGTGTCAGTAAAATGGAGCGGTCGGTGTCAGTAAATTGGAGTGGTCAGTGCTGTGAAAATGGAGCGGTCAGTGTCAGTAAAATGGAGTGGTCAGTGTCAGTAAAATGGAGTGGTCAGCATCATTAAAATGGAGGGGTCAGCACCAGAAAAATGGAGCGGTCAGCATCAGTAAAATGGAGCGGTCAGCATCAGTAAAATGGAGTGGCCAGCATCAGAAAAATGGAGTGGTCAGCATCAGTAAAATGGAATGGTCAGCATCAGTAAAATGGAGTGGTCAGCATCAGTAAAATGGAGTGGTCAGTGTCAGTAAAATGGAGCGGTCAGCGTCAGTAAAATGGAGCGGTCAGCGTTAGTAAAATGGAGTGGTCAGCATCAGTAAAATGGAGCGGTCAGCATCAGAAAAATGGAGTGGTCAGCGTCAGTAAAATGGAGTGGTCAGTGTCAGTAAAATGGAGTGGTCAGTGTCAGTAAAATGGAGCGGTCAGCATCAGTAAAATGGAGCGGTCAGTGTCAGTAAAATGGAGTGGTCAGTGTCAGTAAAATGGAGCGTTCAGCATCAGTAAAATGAAGTGGTCAGCATCAGTAAAATGGAGCGGTCCATGTCAGTAAAATGGAGCGGTCAGTGCTGTGAAAATGGAGTGGTCAGCATCAGTAAAATGGAGCGGTCAGTGTCAGTAAAATGGAGCAGTCTGCGTCAGTAAAATGGAGTGGTCAGCGTCAGTAAAATGGAGTGGTCAGTGTCAGTAAAATGGAGTGGTCAGTGTCAGTAAAATGGAGTGGTCGGTGTCAGTAAAATGGAGCGGTCGGTGTCAGTAAAATGGAGCGGTCAGTAAAATGGAGCGGTCGGTGTCAGTAAATTGGAGCGGTCGGTGTCAGTAAAATGGAGCGGTCGGTGTCAGCAAAATGGAGCGGTCAGTGTCAGTAAAATGGAGTGGTCAGTGTCAGTAAAATGGAGCGGTCAGTGTCAGTAAAATGGAGCGGTCAGTGTCAGTAAAATGGAGTGGTCAGTGCTGTGAAAATGGAGCGGTCAGTGTCAGTAAAATAGAGCGGTCAGTGTCAGTAAAATGGAGTGGTCAGTGCTGTGAAAATGGAGCGGTCAGTGTCAGTAAAATGGAGCGGTCAGTGTCAGTAAAATGGAGTGGTCAGTGCTGTGAAAATGTAGCAGTCAGTGTCAGTAAAATGGAGTGGTCAGTGTCAGTAAAATGGAGCAGTCAGTGTCAGTAAAATGGAGTGGTCAGTGCTGTGAAAATGGAGCGGTCAGTGTCAGTAAAATGGAGTGGTCAGTGCTGTGAAAATGGAGCAGTCAACATCGCTAAAATGGAGAGGTCAGCATTGCTAAAATGGAGCAGCTGGCATGGCTCAAATGGAGTGGTCAGTGTTGCTAAAATGGAGCAGTCGGCACCCGGGAAAATAGTGAAATCAGCCTCGCGCCCAGGATGTGCCTGCGGCTGATTTAAATATTAATGACATGTTTAACGTGTCAATAAAGAGCCTGGCATGCAATCGCCCGGGCTCACTTACTTTAGTCCCCTCACCGGTCGAGGCCCTCACCGGAGAGGATCACACATGGTTCCCACCAACAGGGACTAGATGTGATGGCCTCGCTGGTGGGACCGGAGGCCATGGAAGCACCCTCGGTCATCGGGGGCAGAGCTGAGCAGTGCCCCTTGGGCAGTGCCAGCCTGGCAGCCTGGCACTCCCCAATGGGCACTGGGCAGTGCCAAGAGGGTGGGGCCTGAGAGAGTGGAGCCATGGCAGAGGGGAGGCGGGGAGCGATCCATCGGATGGTTGGAAGGGGGTGGTTGACCAGCTGGGGTGTGATCGGGGTGGGGCGGAGCAATCGGCAGCGATCAGAGGGACGAGCCACGTTGGGGGGGGGGGGGGGGGGGGGGCGGGGTGGGGGGATGATCAGCTGGGGTGGCGACCAGTGGGGTGATCAGCCTTGGTTGTGATCGGGGTGGAGTGGGGTGGGGGCGATTGATGGGGCCGTGATCAGGCGCGGGCTGCAATTGGGTGGGTGGGCCGCAATTGCGGGGGAGATGCAAATAGCGGGATGACAGTGGCGGGGAGTGTGTCGATGTCCGTCTGGGGGTTGACACCCCTACAGCTCAGCAGCCGGCCTCACAGGCGAGCTGAGACTCCACTCCTCCTGCTCCTGCTGAGAATTACATTGCGGCCTCTGTTGTCGCACAGAGTGCTTTAAATTACCATTGCCTACCTCGCTGAATAAACAGGCAAGAAAACCTCTCGTTTTCTCGCCCGTTTTACACTTAGAATTCTTTTGAGAAAATCCTGCCTGTGGTGTCTTAGCAACTGCTGCTTTATTTTCGTACAGGCCACATCTTGGCCTGGGTGTTTTTCACGATCGATCTTAAGTTTCCAAACTGTGTTCATACGTTTTCCCTTTCTTCCACATTCATGCTCTTGCTAAAAAGCAAGAAGGGTGTTCAGATATTCTGACTGTTTAAAATGTTTCAATGTATTCCACCATGCATTGTGTGGAAATAGAATATACAACACACACTCGATCGTTGGACTGCACTGTTCTGTCTCCTTCTACATTTAAAGCGTCTGATAGAGTTTACAATCTTTTCAGGCAGTTTTACAATGAAACACACTACGATGCAGTGCGGGGTCCCGACCAATGGTTGGGGGAGGTTTTTGGGGAGAATGGGCCATTCGATCAGAGGCCAGGACTGAGAGTGAGAGGGTGGGTGCAACCAGACTAGTGAGGGTGAGGCCACCGACCGAAGGCTAGAGCGGAGGACAGATAGAGTCTGTAGCAGCAGCCAGGCAGGAACGCACACCATTGTCGTGGCTCTCAGCCTGACCAAGAGGTGAGTACTGAACAGCTGGGAGGTGTGAGGGCCAGGCAGGCCCTGGCATGGGAGCAGCAGGATGACTCAACCAGAGGCCAGGGCTGAGAGTCAGGAGAGCTGGGCAACTGGACCGGCAAGGGCGAGAGCAGAAGCCAGGCCAGATAGCCAGCCAGAGCAGCAGGTGAACCACCAGCACACCTGCAAACTTAGGACGCCAAGGTGAGCAATTGTAACTCGACCCGCAGGCCAGGGCTGAGGAGGGCTGGGCAGGCAAGGGCGAAACCCTTGTAGGTGGGCCACCATGTAACCAGGGGATGGGGGCATGATGTCATGGGGGGCTCCCGCAAGGAAGCAAAGTGTAAGTCCATCTCTGGGTGCTTATTTAACTCAAATACACTTCTTTTAAAATAAAACTTAGGCAACAATGAAGATATTTTTCTACTTTGGTAACTATACAAATGTGCAAATAAAGTTTATTTTGTGATCAAATTATGATTTGTTAAATAGGATGGTATAAAATCGAGCACAAATTTCTTGTTACTCAATGTAGGAAAATGACCTGGACTTTTGCAAATTCGAAGTTTACCTCAAACCTCAAAATGTGGGTGCATTTTACAATTATTGACTTTGCAATGAAGATGATTACGAAACAGTCTGAAAAACATGACACTGTCTGCTTTTACACAAAGTGAGTATCCTTTAGCTATTCCGATATCTTCTTCAAAATATACAGTCAATAAAAGGTATAGTACAGGAGAACCCACTGTTATATCTCCAGTTCTCCACCTGTAACAAAATGAGGTGATACCTGAATGAATGGCGTAGGAGTGGGACCAGGTACCAAAGAGGAAGCCAATCCTTAATCTCAAGATCTGGTTCTTTTAGGACAGGCAATGACATGTGGTGCGAGCAATATGACTGTATTCTTACATACTATCTAAATTAAATAGGTGACTCATCAAAGAATAATGTGATACCGGGTGTAATTTAACATTAGCACAACCACACACCATGCAGGAAAACTAATACCCATGAGATAGATAGTCAAGCTTCATGATCTCACTGTGCCAGTCAAGTGCTCTTGACTAAATTCCTGTTAGAAAACCACCTGTGATTAAAAAGTAAAAGCCGTACTCTCATATCTTTTTGGTTTCTGCTGGGTACTGATTTAAACAAGGGAAACATGATGGCGAACTTGAATAATGAGGGGAAAGTGATGGGAATGACTCAGAAACAGGACAAGGCACCGGTGCCAAGCCAGTCTGAAATTAGATCAGCACCGGCTGCAGTCATGAGCTCAGTTCACACGATTTTCCCCTGTCACTGTGATGCCAAGTAATGTGTGAGCATCCAGGAGCTGCCCCCTGTGTGTAATTACAGTGACGGAGGCGATGTTTTTGTCCCTGTTCCTTAGTCTGAGAGTCTGTTGGTCTGTAGACAATGGCCGGAATTTTACTGTCCCATCCGCCATGGGAATCGGAGCGGCCTTGGGTGGAATTTTCCAGTTTTGGGGCAAGCGAGGCCATAAAATCCCGCCCAATATATTTTAAGGACTAATGGAAGGATTTGAAAACTTGGTACACAAATGGCCCAAGGAGGAACCGATTAGTTTTGGACAAAGATGCGGTCCAGATCAAGGTCCTGGTCTCTTTTCAGATGGTGTGTTAACATTGGGAGATAAGACAAATGACTTTTATTGGAATGTTGCGGATTGTCTCAGCTGTTGTGGTGGAATTTGTCAGAGTTGGCAATTTGGGAGCTGACCTGGAAATGGATTGGCCTGAAGCCTGGGAGATAGAAGCACTTAATAAAAAAAATACATTTTTCAGTTTGTTAGTTAAAGAGCATCAACCCAGCAGGTTAAGGAAGAGCTGCTTGATTATAATGGTATTGAGTTAACATAGTGTGGGAAAGGCTTGAGTTCTACTGACTGCCCTCTTCACTTGCATACATTATATAGTGAGCCAATGGAATTCTACACTAGGAACTACATATGGCCATCAAGACATCAGAGACATTTAGGGGGCCATCTTAATTCCCAAAAATGTGTCTGTTTGGTTGGTATATGGAGTTAAAATGTAAAAGGAATTCAAACCAGAACCTAACCCACTTCAAACTCATCCACTTGCTCTTTTAATGGAATCAGGAGAGTGGTGGGGTGATGTATAGCAGCCATTTCCAGGAGGCACATCAATCATTGAAGCTTTTTGAGATTGAGTGCCTCCATTTTTACAAGCTTACTATTTTTAACTCATGTCAGCTACATTTGTACAGCCTTGGGAAAACCTGGCAGATAAAAGCAAGTAAGAAAGGCTAGGCCCATGAGGTAAACCCCTTTCCAGCACTGCCTGAGGGACAGAATAAGTGGAAGTGGAGTGACACAGTGGCACAGTGGTGAACACTGCTGCAACGCAGCGCCAGGGACCTGGGTTCGATTCCCGGCTTGGGTCACTGCCTGTGTGGAGTTTGCACGTTCTCCCCGTGTCTGTGTGGTTTTCCTCTGGGTGCTCCGGTTTCTTCCCACACTCCAAAGATGTGTGGATTAGGTTGATTGATAAATTGGCCCTTGGTAAAGTGCCAGGGGGATTATCAGGGGAAATACATGGGGTTATGGCGATAGGGCCTGGATGGGATTGTGGTCGGTGCAAACTCGATGGGCCAAATGGCCTCCTTCTGCAGTGTGGGATTCTATGAATCTATGAAGTGCTTCCTCCAATCCCAGTAAACGCTTGTCTAAACCCAACAACGATCCGTCCAACCTCTCATTTCAAAATCACAATCGTGAACTCCCAGTCTACCACAACACCTTTACAATCTCCTTCGGCAATCTCATGTTTTCCCGTGACCACCAAGTCATCCCCCACAACTGCTTGCACCTCCTCCCTCACCCCACCACCACTAGAACCTTCTGCTGCAGGCTTCTCCATCTTTCAGCAGCCAGATCAACAATCAGACTGAGGAAATCTGGAGTAACAATATTAAAACATGCCAATCAGTTAAAACTGAAAGAAGTTTGGGGAAATCTGTAACTCTGTTTCTCCTCTTTCTCCCCCAGCCTCCTTCCCACTGTACTCTAAAAGCATGCCTTGGTCTAATGCAAAGGATCAGTAGATGTAAGAGAATGGACTTTTTTTTAAATAGAAGCCCTACAGTGCAGAAGGAGGCCTCTCGGCCCATTGAACCTACACTGACCACAATCCCACCCAGGCCCCATCCCCATGTATTTCCCCTGCTAATCCCCCTGGCATTTTACCAAGGGCCAATTTATCAATCAACCTAACCCACACATCTTTGGAGTGTGGGAAGAAACCGGAACACTTGGAGGAAACCCACGCAGACACGTGGAGAATGTGCAAACTCCACACAGCAACCCGAGGCTGGAATTGAACCCGGGTCCCTGGCGATGTGAGGCAGCAGTGGCAAACCACTGTGCCACCATACCGCCCCGATTTGTAATTTAAAATTCTAAACTCAAATTAAGTGTGGGATGCAAAAATGAGGACCGAAAAGATTAATCAAGAATATTTCATGATGCAAATTAAACTATGATGGATAATAAGAAAATGGCAGAATTATTAAATGAGTACTGTAAATCAGCTTTATGCAGTGGAGGAGGAGGTCAAATTAATGGATTTAACACAAGTTAAAATTTTCATCATGGAGGCGTAATGAGCCTTAAGGTAGACAAATCTCCCTCACCAATCACTTCCAGCCAAGCGTATTAAAATAAATAGGTGAAGAAACTGTAAGGATGTTAGTCATAACTTTTCAAAGCGCGATAGATCAGGAATTGTGCTTTTAGATTGAAAAAAAGCAAACATCACTTGATCATTTTAAATGGGAAGGAGGGTGAAGCCAGGTAATTACCAACAATGAGAAATAACCTAATTGCATTCCATCATGCTCAAACATATATTCTGAAACAATATGCCTTTTGCCTGCTATAAACATGGAAACTAGATTTAGATACAATATTCTAGCTAATATTTGATTTGATTTATTATTGTCACATGTATATAGTGAAAAGTATTGTTTCTTGTGCGCTATATAAAGTAGAGCGTACACAGAGAAGGAAAGGAAAGAGTGCAGAATGTAGTGTTACAATCATAGCTAGGGTGCAGAGAAAGATCAACTTAATGCAGGGTAGGTCCATTGAAAAGTCTGATGGCAGCAGGGAAGAAGCTATTTTTGAGTTGGTTGGTACATGTCCTCAGACATTTGTATCTTTTTCCTGATGGAAGAAGGTGGAAGACAGCATGTCCGGGGTGCGTAGGGTGCTTAATTATGCTGGCTACTTCTCTGAGGCAGTGGGAAGTGTAGACAGTGTAATGGATGGGAGGCTCGTTTGAGTGATGGACTGGGCTTTGTTCACGACCCTTTGTAGTTTATTGTGGTCTTGGACAAAGCAGGAGCCATACCAATGAATATCACAGTTGTACTGCAGGAGGACACCTCGGAGGGCTCATACAGCGAGGTAATATGGGTAGAGCTCAGGAATAGGAAGGGTAGTCACAATTTTGGGGGTTTACTAGGCTTCCCAAGAGCCAGCGGGAGATAGAGGAACAGATATGTAGGCAGATTTTGGCAAGGTCTAAAAGTGTAAAAGAACCTGGTATTGGGGAATGAACCCAGCCAGGTGGTCGATGTTTCAGTAGGGCAGCAGTTTGGGAACAGTGACCACAATTCAGTAAGCTTTAAGGTACTGATGGATAAAGATAAGTGTTGTCCTCAGGTGAAGGTGCTAAATTGGGGGAAGGCTAATTACAACAATATTAGGCAGGAACTGAAGAATGTAGATTAGGGGCAGATGTTTGAGGGCAAATCAACATCTGACATGTGGGAGGCTTTCAAGTGTAATTTGATAGGAATTCAGGACCGGCACATTCCTGTAAGAATGAAGGATAAGTATGGCAAGTTTCGGGAAACTTGGAAAACAAGAGATATTGTGAGCCTCGTTAAAAAGAGAAAGGAAGCATTTGTCATGGCTAGGAGACTGGGAACACACGAAGCAAATGTGGAATACAAGGAAAATAGAAAAAAGCATAAGCAAGGAGTCAGGAAGGCTAAAAGGGGTCATTAAAAGTTATTGGCCAGCAGGATTAAGGACAATCTCAAGGCTTTTTATACATATATAAAGAGCACGAGGGTAGCCAGGGAGAGGGTTGGCCCACTCAAGGACAGGAGAGGGAATCTATGCATGGAGCCAGAGGAAATGGGTGAGGTATTAAATAAGTACTTTGTGTTAGTATTCACCAAAGAGAAGGATTTGGTAGATGATGAGTCTGGGGAAGGATGTGCAGATAGTTTGGGTCATGTTGAGATCAAAAAGGAGGAGGTGTTGGGGGGGTCTTGAAATACATTAAGGTAGACAAGTCCCCAGGGCTTGATGGGATAAATCCCAGAATAGAGAGAGGCAAGGGAGGAAATTGCTGGGGCCTTGAGAGAAATCTTTATATCCTCACTGGCTAGAGGAAAGGTCCAAGAGGATTGGAGAATAGTCAATGTTATTCCTTTGTTTAAGAAAGTCGCAAGGATAAACCAGGTAATTACAGGCCGGTGAGCCTTACGTCAGTGGTAGGGAAATTATTGGAGACGATTCTTCAAGACAGGATTTACTCCCACTTGGAAATAAGTGGACGTATTAGTGAGAGGCAACATGGTTTTGTGAAGGGGACGTCATGTCTCACTAACTTGATCGAGTTTTTTGAGGAAGTGACGAAGATGATTGATGAGGGTGGGGCAGTGAATATTGTCTACATGGACTTCTGTAAGGTCTTTGACAAGGTCCCTCATGGCAGTCTGGTATAGAAGGTGAAGTCACACGGGATCAGAGATGAGCCGGCAAGATGGATACAGAACTGGCTCGGTCATAGAAGACAGAGGGTAGCAATGAAGAGGTGCATTTCTGAATAGAGGGCTGTGACTAGTGGCATTCCTCAGGGATCAGTGCTGGGACCTTTACTGTTTGTAATATGTAAATGTAACTGGTTTGATTTGTAACAATGTTTGGTGGAATTGCGGATAGCTATGAGGACCGTCAGAGAATACAGCAGAATATAGATCGGTTGGAGACTTGGGTGGAGAGATAGCAGATGGAGTTTAATCCGGACAAATGTGAGGTAATGTATTTTGGAAGGTCTAATACAGATGGGAAATATACAGTAAATGGTAGAACCCTTAAGAATATTGATAGGCAGAGGGTGTACAGGTACACAGGTCACTGAAAGTGGCAACGCAGGTGGAGAAGATAGTCGAGAAGGTACACGGCATACTTGCCTTCATCAGCTGGGGCATTGGGTTTAAAAATTGGCAAGTCATGTTGCAACCTTATAGAACCTTAGTTAGGCTGCACCTGGAATATAATGTTCAATTCTGGTTGTGGTACTACCAGAAGGATGTGGAGGCTTTGGAGAGGGTACAGAAAAGATTTACCAGGATGTTACCTGGTAAAGAGGGCATTAGCTATGAGGAGAAGTTGGAGAAACTTGGTTTGTTCTCACTGGAACGACGGAGGTTGAGGGGCAACCTGATAGAAGTCTACAAGATTATGAGGGGCATGGACAGAGTGGATAGTCAGAAGCTTTTTCCCAGGATGGAAGAGTCAATTACTAGGGGGCATAGGTTTAAGGTGTGAGGGCCAAGGTTTAAAGAAGATGTACGAGGCAAGTTTTTTACGCAGAGGGTGGTGGGTGCCTGGAATTCGCTCCTGGGGGAGGTAGTGGAAGCAGATACGACAGTGACTTTTAAGGAGCATCTGATCAAATACATGAATAGGATGGGAATAGAGGGATATGGTCCCCGGAAGGGTAGAGAGTTTTAGTTCACATGGGCAGCATGGTCATTGCAGGCTTGGAGGGCTGAAGGACCTGTTACTGTGCTGTAATTTTCCTTGTTCAAGCTGTGATACAACTGGAAAGAATGCTTGGTGAAAAGAAATTGGTGAGAGTCATAGCAGACATGCCAAACCTCCTTAGTCTCCTGAGAAAGTAGAGGCATTGGTGGGCTTTCTTAATTATAGTCTCCGCATGGAGGGACCAGGATAGGTTGGTGATCTGGACACCTAAACTTGGAGTTCTCGACCATTTCTACTTGTCCCCATTGATGTAGACATGGGCATGCCTTCCACTACACTTCCTGAAGTTGATGACTATCTCCTTCATTTTGTTGGCCTTGAGGAGAGATTACTGTCATTGCACCAGTTCACCAGATTCTCTATCTCACTCCTGTACTCTGTCTCATCATTGTTTGAGATCCGATCCACTACGGTGGTGTCATCAGCAAACTTGACAATCGAGTTGGAGGGGAATTTGACCATACAGTCAGAGGTGTATAAGAAGTATAGTAAGGGGCTGAGAACACTGCTTTGCGGAGCACCGGTATTGAGGATGATTGTAGAGGAAGTGTTGTTGCCTATCCTTACTGACTGCGGTCTGTGGCTGAGGAAGTCTAGGATGCAGTTGCAGAGGGAGGAGCCGAACCCCGGGCCACAAAGTTTCGAGATGAGTCTCGTAGGAATAATGGTGTTAAGCTGAGTTGTAGATTATGGTTTATAAAGTAAAAATATCCCATTATTTGTTTCAGACTTTACACTATTTGTATGTATTCTCATATGCTAAATGCATTATTAATAGCAGATCCTGTAGTCAGATACATTTTAATTTAGCTGTCACAACAAACTGATCATGTTTATCCTTTGCAAGAGTTTACCTTGATCTCCTCTCTGAATACATGCTTTTTTTCTTGTTACTGAGCACATTATATCGATTACCCAATATTTTTTAAAAGGATGTGGATTTGCAGCTCTGAATTGTATACACATTTTTCCCTGTGTCGTTATTAATCTGCAATGAGAAAAGTTCACCGCAGAATTTGGAACAACTTATCAATCCTTTCAAGTAAACCACTTAACAGTCATAGATCAAAATGAGCTTTTCACGACTGCAGCTCTTGAAAGGTTGGCACTGTTTAGGAAACATAGCACTGGAAATCATACGTTTATATCACTTTCGCTAATTTACATTTAAATCAAACATCCATTTATGTAAATCACTGCAAAGTCAAATCAATTCCATGGGAAGGAGTTGGGAGGGTATGGCTTGCAGCCAATTGAGCGAATGCTTACTACTTTCAAATTTATATGTCAAAATTTTGATATGTCAACACTGAACTTGAAAAATGATGTATTAATGGGCTCACTGTGTCTTATCAATGACTTGCACTAGCTTGCTGCATTGTCATAGTAATGTTTGAGAAAATTCAACAAAAGCCTTCACAGAATGCTAACTTGGTAATAGCTACAGGATACTTAATGTGGCTGAGATGTGTGTTGATTCATATTTGTCTCTTATGGCAGGAAAAATATTTGGGATCAATGTTAATTCTGATGTAAAAACAGAAGTTGCTGGAAATGTTCAGCAGTCAGGTAGCATCTGAAGAGAGGGATACCCAGTTAGCATTTCAGATAGAGTCATAGAGTCATAGAGGTTTACAGCATGGAAACAGGCCCTTTGGCCCAACTTGCCCATGCCGCCCTTTTTCTTTTAAACCCCTAAGCTAATCCCAATTCCCCGCATTTGGCCCATATCCCTCTATACCCATCTTTCCCCTGTAACTGTCTAAATGCTTTTTAAAAGACAAAATTGTACCCGCCTCTACTACTACCCCTGGCAGCTTATTCCAGACACTCACCACCCTCTGTGTGAAAAAATTGCCCCTCTGGATACTTTTGTATCTCTCCCCTCTCATCTTAAACCTATGCCCTCTAGTTTTAGACTCCCCTACCTTTGGGAAAAGATATTGACTATCTAGCTGATCTGCGCCCCTCGTTATTTTATAAACCTCTATAAGATCACCCCTCAGCCTTCTACACTCCAGAGAAAAAAGTCCCAGTCTATCCAGCTTCTCCTTATAACTCAAACCATCAAGTCCCGGCAGCATCCTAGTAAATTTTTTCTGCGCTCTTTCTAGTTTAATAATATCCTTCCTATAATAGGGTGACCAGAACTGTACACAGTATTCCAAGTGTGGCTTTACCAATGTCTTATACAACTTCAGCAAGACATCCCAACTCCTGTATTCAATGTTTTGACCAATGAAACCAAGCATGCTGAATGCCTTCTTCACCACTCTGTCCACCTGTGACTCCACTTTCAAGGAGCTATGAACATGTACCCCTAAATCTATTTGTTCTGTAACTCTCCCCAACGCCCTACAATTAACTGAGTAAGTCCTGCCCTGGTTCAATCTACCAAAATGCATCACCTCGCATTTGTCTAAACTAAACTCCATCTGTCATTCGTCAGCCCACTGGCCCAATTGATCAAGATCCCATTGCAATCAGAGATAACTTTCTTCGCTATCCACTACGCCACCAATCTTGGTGTCATCTGCAAACTTACTAACCATGCCTCCTATATTCTCATCCAAATCATTAATATAAATGACGAATAACAGTGGACCCAGCACTGATCCCTGAGGCATACTAATGATCACAGGCCTCCAGTTTGAAAAACAACCCTCTACAACAAAGCCAATTTTGTATCCATATAGACACCTCACCTGGGATCCCATGAGATTTAACCTTATGCAACAACCTACCATGTGGTACCTTGTCAAAGGCCTTGCTAAAGTCCATGTAGACAACATCAACTGCACTGCCCTCACCTACCTTCTTGGTTACCCCTTCAAAAAACTCAAATCAAATTTGTGAGACATGATTTTCCACTCACAAAGCCATGCTGACTGTCCCTAATCAGTCCTTGCATCTCTGAATGCCTATAGATCCTATCTCTCAAAATACCTTCCAACAACTTACCCACCACAGATGTGAGGCTCACTGGCCTGTCGTTCCCAGGCTTTTCCCTGCAGCCTTTTTTAAAACAAAGGCACAACATTTGCCACCCTCCAATGTTCAGGCACCTCACCTGTGACTATCGATGATTCAAATATCTCTGCTAGGGGACCCGCAATTTCCTCCTAACCTCCCACAATGTCCTGGGAAACATTTAATCAACTCCCGGGGATTTATCTACCTTGATGCGCTTTATGACTTCCAGCACCTCCTTCTCTGTAATACGTACACTCCTCAAGACATCACTATTTATTTCCCCAAGTTCCCTAACATCCATGCTTTTCTCAACAGTAAATACTGATGAGAAATATTCATTTGGCATCTCACCCATCTCTTGTGGATCCGCACATAGATGACCTTGTTGATCCTTAAGAGGCCCTATTCTCTCCCTTGTTACTCTTTTGCCCTTTATGTATTTGTAGAAGCTCTTTGGATTCTCCTTTGCCTTATCTGCCAAAACAATCTCGTGTCCCCTTTTTGCCCTCCTGATTTCTCTCTTAACTCTACTCCTACATCCCCTAAGCTCCTCAAGGGATTCACTTGATCCCAGCTGCCTATGCATGTCATGTGCCTCCTTCTTCTTCTTGACCAGGGCCTCAATATCCCGAGTCATCCAGGGTTCCCTACTTCTGCCAGCCTTGCCCTTCACTCTAAGAGGAATGTGCTTACCCTGAACGCTGGTTAACAAACTTTTGAAAGCCTCCCATAGATGACTTTTCATCAGAACTGAAGTGCTAACTCTGTTATAGCCCACCAACTTGAAAATTAACATTTTATTCTGAACCTCCATTTTCTGTTCATTAACCAATCCTCAATCTATGCTAAAATGTTACCCCGCAGTCCCATAAGATGTAGAGCGCGATTCTCCAGTCCGGCACGTTCAAGCACAGGTCGCGCTGGGGCCGCATGTGGCCTATGAATCACGGGGGAGGGGGCATAGCACATTTAGCGTCGTGGAGAACCCCCTTTGGGATTCTCCCCACCCCTGCGCTCCAATGTAAACTGGTTCATGCCCAGCGAGCCCGTGAACCAGATTAGTGTATTAATCCTCATTTCAATCTTATCTGTCGGTTTTAAGCCAGATTCTCCCTGCTCCTGGGATTCTCCCCGTGCCCGAGATTCTCTGACCCTTGAGGGCAGCAAGAACCGCGCGGCGCGAATCACTATTCGCTCTCGTTGTATGCCTGTTGCCCGCTAATGGTCACATGTTGGTGGAGGTGCATCAGCCTCATGTACAGTGGGGATTTCCTCAGTAACTTCATTGCAGTGTTAATGTAAGCCTACTTGTGACACTAATAAATAACATTTAAAATTTAGTCTTTAAATCCCAACAATTACCCTCTGGATATTCTTGGAAATGCAAAGGCGGTGAGAACTGCGGGCTGTCTCAGGATGAAGGCATCATGACTGTGGCCAGGATAGAGGGCATTGACCAACATGTTATGCTATGCATGGTCGTACACCAACTGCTCATAGATGGAATGGTAACCCCTGCAGTTTCTGTACTCTCCCCATCGGCACAGGGTGGGGCAGGGGTGGGGGCTCATAAAGGTGTACAGTCGATGAGTTCATAGAATCCCTACAGTACAGGAAAAGGCCATTCGGCCCATCAAGTCTGCACCGACCACAATCCCACCCAGGCCCTACCTCCATATCCCTACATATTTTACCCACTAGTTCCTCTAACCTACGCATCTCAGGACACTAAGGGACAATTTAGCATGGCCAATCAACCTAACCCACACATCTTTGGACTGTGGGAGGAAACCGGAGCACCCGGAGGAAACCCACACAGACACGAGGAGAATGTGCAAACTCCACACAGACAGTGACCCAAGCCAGGAATCGAACCCAGGTCCCTGGAGCTGTGAAGCAGCGGTGCTAGCCACTGTGCTACCGTGCCGCCCATGAGTCACAGCCGCATCCGCAATCCTGCTATCCTGGGAAAATTATATGCCGACTCATTCTGCTTCTCCCTCCTTATAGAGGACACAATGTCATGATTTGAGTAAGAGCAGCAACATTTCTTTTTTTTTTAAGAAGCTGAAAACCCAGGTATTTATGGAAAAGAATGAAACCTCAAGGTTCACAGTTTAAGCCAATTGCATTTTACCACACAAAAATCAATTACTACATTCCACTTTAAATAGCCAGTTACATTAAAGTACAATTAATACAGTTATTTATACTTCAAACCAAACTTCCTGACTCAACTTTCACTGTACACCCATTTGGCTTACAACCCCAAAGACTCAATTCAGAAACTTATCTGAAATGGGAAGATTAGCCACTTGGTCTGAGTACTGTTTCAAAAATTCATATAAAGGTTGAGACTTTTTGGGCCATTGGCTTACTCCCAGCAAGATTTCCTTTGAAATCTTCTCCAACCTCCTCCCCCCTACAACCCCCATGCCACCCCTCCCATTGGTTGTAGACTCCCAGTTCAACACAGACTTCACTAATGCCTTAAACACAGTCATCTCAGGCCAGAACTCACCTAATTCTAGTGTCCTTTAATCCTGGTGTCTTGCATCTAAAACACTCTCTCTCTCTCTGTCTTCTCAGCTTGGCTATCCTTGAAAGATGTACCAGAATTGGCCAATTGTGTAGCCCCCATTATTTTATTCCTTTGGGGCCTCCTCACCCCGAGCATCAGATGCTGATGATGGAGGATGACTGCACGAGGGGGTGGAATTGGCAATGAGGCAAATGCAGCAACATCATGAAACCCGAAGAGGTTAAGGACAAGCTGCTATTTTCACGAGGCCACGGACTAAATCAGTCAGTAACTCTTACCAAGTCAAAATTCATGGGTATCCCTTGCTCATTATAAGTTGTTGGATGATTTAAGCATTAATAGTAGCACGGTGGGAGGTCTTGTGGTGCAGTGGAAGCATCCCTACCTCTGTGCCAGAAGTTCCGGGTTTAAGTCCCACTTCAGGACTCGATGGCCAGGAAAGGTGCGTTCATGACATGGCCAAACAGGTTGATTATCAGCCTGTAAATATTTCCAACATGTCTGATGGCTGGTGGACGGTAAAAAGGGGGAGAGTTTCTTGATCAGGCATACTGCAGAAGGCAATGGCAAACATCCTCATAAGGCACGGTACCTGAAGTGGGAGGAATAGCGTGGTACATTAAAACTCGCCATTATTTTGGCAGCAAAGCTGGGCCATTTGTTCCCTTGTGATTGAGATGCTTATTATTATGCTGGCACCTGTGCTGGCAACCAAGTCATTTGCCCCTCCTCCGTATTGCTCATTCAAAACTATGTTGGCAAAACACCTATTTCCCAGCTTTTCAGTGATGAGGTTTCTCCATTACTTCATGGGTGTGTTTGACATTGTGTGCTGCGTGACAGGAATACACTCTGTACAAAAGCCGTAGGCACTTGGATCTGAAGTATTATATAAGAATTTAATGAAAATATACTTTCTATACTCATAGTTCCAATTTGAGAGTTAAATGGTATGAACAAGGGCATGACTGAAGTGGGAATAAATCTACCATACCGACAGCCAGAAAGTGAATTGAAATGTGGGTCATTGTTGACTGGACTGCCAGATTCCATACAGCTACACCAAAAGCTTTACCTATTCCAAGACCCTCAGACCTCTTGCTACCTCACTGAGGTTATAACATAGTATGTATGGACCTCATACATCATAAGCAATTCAGTTAACAAATTTAAATCTGTTTCAAGTTTCAAGCTTATCATAGGATGTTTTCAGTATGGTACATTTCAATTTTCACGTAAATAATGGAAGGCCTGCGCTGGATCATGAATTGAATTGTTCACACAGCATACAGAATCTTGTGAAAAACTTTGCAAAGGAATTAAATAGCTGCAATAGCTCTCGGGGCTATCTCTCAATGCTAGTGGTTTGAAATGACAAGTTAAAAGCGGTTGGAGATTTTATCTTGCACTATAACGTGACAATAATATGTTAGATCATATTCTCAGGTAAATTCTTCAAATGTTTTTCCGTTGAAGGGGAATTAGAAGTACAGGTGGACACCACTGGCACTGACAAAAAGAGGAAGATTTGACACTTGAATATGTTATCCTATGTATTCTTTAGAAACATGGACAGGTAATGTGGGAAAACAACCTCTGAACAGTACCCTTCTCCAGCTGCCTAGCTCACAATGCAGTAGAGGGTTGATGACATGCTATTTTTCAATAGACTCATAGAAGCTCAGGTGTTGGCTGCTTTCCCCTTGGCTTCTGTCTCAATGTGAAATTACTTCACTTGAGTCTTCTCCGAGCAGTGACTGCATTCAGTCTATCTAGTTTGCTTTAGATTTCTAGTTTTGGATTTAGTAACCACAGTTCTTTGACTTGGTTAATAATTGGAACTTTGACTTGAAGTCTGTATTTTGATTCCAGATCATCATCTACAGAATGGACCACAGAGGCAAGGAGGTAATTGTACGACAAGATTTTTCACAGGCCTCAAACCGCTTGAAAAATAAAACTCATGCTTGCCTTTTATCATGAACTTGAAATGGTATACTGTGACCAATTTGAAATGGGAATTTGCATCTCAACCTACTTGGGTTTGATTTCATGATTTAAAATGATTCTGGCTGCAATACACAAGATGATTTCCAAAGCAGATTTGGGTTACCTACACAGATGCCAAAGCAATTTGCAGCCTGCTGTGCTGAATCCTGTTAGGATTCCTGAATACAATACAAAATGGATTATAGTTGTTACTCGGTGAACTGCAGTACAATTTTAACCATCTCTCAAAGCAATAGACATTTTTTAAATATTTATTTCGATACTACATTACAGAACTAAGGAGGCAGAGTGATAGCATCACTAACTCTGGGCCAGAAGCTCCGGGTTGAAGTCCAAGGCTATGAGTTGTTGGCCATGGAAGGAGCGTTCATAACATATTCAATGGTCAGCTCGGGAATCCGTCCATCATTTCCCCACTATTCCCTAAAGGGAAAACAGCATGCATGTGTGAAGAAATGCTAAAAAAAACAGAACTTGCAATGAACTAAAAATATGAACAAATATTTAATAAAAATTATCATCTAGGCCGTACAGGAAAGCATGGATTATGCCTTGGATTGGAACATGCATTCACCTGGGCTTGTTTCCTACAAATTCTGATATTTAAATGCATATCTACCTTTTCCCTTTGCTATGCCTTATTCCCTATCTCCAGAGGATAGAGCTTACAAATTCAATCTTTACCACAGAGAAAGAAATAAAATCAGCTATGAATTCTCTTCCAGACCTACAGATCCGACAGTTACCTTATTGTGGGACAACTGGTGGGTACCTGACTACAGTCACCTATTCTCATGTCGTTTGGAATCATTTCTCGAATTATACACAAATATTTTAATTGTACATAATAGTGTCAATAATGCAATTTAACACAAAATTGAATATACCTTCCGTTAGAAAGTTGGAATGAAATGAAAAGTGAAGAATTGCACTAAGGACTCGAAATGCAGATTAGACAAGGAGAAGGGTAAAACTGATACTTTGTTAAGCAAAGTGGAGTCTAGCAGTCTAATGGTTTAGATTGTAGCCAAAAGCAGAAGAAGCTGTCTTTGTTAAACCCCAGAAATCCTACTCTAAACTAGAAGGCTTCCCACAAGTTATGTGTGGAACCGGAGGAGATTGGTGAAGCATTGAACCAATATTTCTCTTCGGTGTTCACGCAAGGGGACATGAATATAGCTGAGGAGGACACTGGGTTGCAAGGGAGTAGAATAGACAGTATTACAGTTGATAAGGAGGATGTGCAGGATATTCTGGAGGGTCTGAAAATAGATAAATCCCCTGGTCCGGATGGGATTTATCCAAGGATTCTCTGGGAGGCAAGAGAAGTGATTGCAGCGCCTCTGGCTCTGATCTTCAGGTCGTCGTTGGCCTCTGGTATAGTACCAGAAGATTGGAGGTTAGCGAATGTTGTCCCATTGTTTAAGAAGGGGAACAGAGACTTCCCCGGGAATTATAGACCGGTGAGTCTCACTTCTGTTGTCGGCAAGATGTTGGAAAAAATTATAAGGGATAGGATTTATAGTTATTTGGAGAGTAATGAATTGATAGGTGATAGTCAGCATGGTTTTGTGGCAGGTAGGTCGTGCCTTACTAACCTTATTGAGTTTTTTGAGAAAGTGACCAAGGAGGTGGATGGGGGCAAGGCAGTGGACGTGGTATATATGGATTTTAGTAAGGCGTTTGATAAGGTTCACCATGGTAGGCTTCTGCAGAAAATGCAGATGTATGGGATTGGGGGTGATCTAGGAAATTGGATCAGGAATTGGCTAGCGGATAGGAAACAGAGGGTGGTGGTTGATAGTAAATATTCATCATGGAGTGCGGTTACAAGTGGTGTACCTCAGGGATCTGTTTTGGGGCCACTGCTGTTTGTAATATTTATTAATGATCTGGATGAGGGTATAGTTGGGTGGATTAGCAAATTTGCTGATGACACCAAAGTCGGTGGTGTGGTAGACAGTGAGGAAGGGTGTCGTAGTCTGCAGGAAGACTTAGACAGGTTGCAAAGTTGGGCCGAGAGGTGGCGGATGGAGTTTAATGCGGAGAAGTGTGAGGTAATTCACTTTGGTAGGAATAACAGTTGTGTTGAGTATAGGGCTAACGGGAGGACTTTGAATAGTGTGGAGGAGCAGAGGGATCTAGGTGTATGTGTGCATAGATCCCTGAAAGTTGGGAATCAAGTAGATAAGGTTGTTAAGAAGGCATATGGTGTCTTGGCGTTTATTGGTAGGGGGATTGAATTTAGGAGTCGTAGCGTTATGTTGCAACTGTACACAACTCTGGTGCGGCCGCACTTGGAGTACTGTGTGCAGTTCTGGTCCCCACATTACAGGAAGGATGTGGAGGCTTTGGAGAGGGTGCAGAGGAGGTTTACCAGGATGTTGCCTGGTATGGAGGGGAGATCCTATGAGGAGAGGCTGAGGGATTTGGGATTGTTTTCGCTGGAAAGGCGGCGGCTAAGAGGGGATCTTATTGAAACATATAAGATGATTAGAGGTTTAGATAGGGTGGATAGTGATAGCCTTTTTCCTCTGATGGAGAAATCCAGCACGAGGGGGCATGGCTTTAAATTGAGGGGGGGTAGTTATAGAACCGATGTCAGGGGTAGGTTCTTTACCCAGAGGGTGGTGAGGGATTGGAATGCCCTGCCAGCATCAGTAGTAAATGCGCCTAGTTTGGGGGCGTTTAAGAGATCCGTAGATAGGTTCATGGACGAAAAGAAATTGGTTTAGGTTGGAGGGTCACAGTTTTTTTTTTAACTGGTCGGTGCAACATCGTGGGCCGAAGGGCCTGTTCTGTGCTGTAATGTTCTATGTTCTATGTTCTATAAGGAAACTACAGTTCCTGTGTGGTAATTATTTGCTGGATTTGGTTCAGTGTTAGAACCAATGGGATACTGCTAGGGAAAGGTGTATTCTTGGAGTTTAGGGAAGTAGAGAGATTTGGATGGAGTGGGGGGGGGGGGTGGGGAGTGGGGGGGGGGGGTAATTCCAGTATACTGTCTGAGTAATCATTATTGTAGTTAATTGCAAATATTGTTCTTTATTGTTGCCTTATTCTTGTGTGTTTTAAATAAACATGTTTTTGGAAAAAATTCCAACATGACCTAATCCTTTCCTCTCCAGGTTTCATCTCTTTCCTCACATCTTTCCAAATTGCAAAAATAAACTGTTAAGAATCGACGTTCCTAGTTTCTCTTGTTGGATTTGGGATGCCCTCGCATTGAACATCCGTGGGGTTCATAACACTTCACATGACTGCGAAAACAGAATTTTGTAACGACTGAATCATCAATGTACAACTGCAGAACTCTAAATAAGGAACAATAAGAACAAAAGAACAAAGAACAAAGAAAATTACAGCACAGGAACAGGCCCTTCAGCCCTCCAAGCCTGCACCGACCATGCTACCCGACTGAACTAAAACCCTCTCCCCTTCCGGGGACCATATCTCTCTATTCCCATCCTATTCATGTATTTGTCCATATGCCCCTTAAAACTCATTATCGTATCTGCTTCCACTATCTCCCCCGGCAGCAAGTTCCAGGCACCCACCACCCTCTGTGTAAAAAACTTGCCTCGTACATCTCCTTTAAACCTTGCCCCTCGCACCTTAAACCTATGCCCCCTAGGAATTGACTCTTCCACCCTGGGAAAAAGCTTCTGACTATCCACTCTGTCCATGCTCAGAGGTGGTGCACGAAAGCTGTGCGGGACCTAGTCGAGAAGAAAAGGAAAGCGTACAAAAGGTTCAGAGAGCTTGGCGAAGATAGGGATCTAGATGAGAATACGACTTGTAAGAAGGGACTAAAGAAGGAAATTAGGAGAGCCAGAAGGGGTCACGAGAAGGCCTTGGCAGGTAGGATTAAGGAAAACCCTAAGGAGTTCTATAAATATGTGAAGAGTAAAAGAATGAGACGTGAAGGAATAGGGCCTATAAAAGGTGAAGGCGGGAAAATCTGTTCGGAACCAGTAGAAATGGCAGAGGTGCTTAATGAGTATTTTGCCTCGGTTTTCACAGAGGAGAAGGACCTGGGTGGATGTACTGCGGGCTTGCGGTGGACTGAAAAGATTGAGTATGTGGACTTTAACAAAGAGGTTGTGCTGGAATCTTTGAATGGCATCAAGATAGATAAGTCACTGGGTCCGGATGGGATGTACCCCAGGTTACTGTGGGAGGCGAGGGAAGAGATTGCAGAGCCTCTGGCGATGATCTTTGCATCATCAATGGAGACGGGAGAGGTGCCGGAGGATTGGAGGATTGCGGATGTGGTTCCTATTTTCAAGAAGGGGAATAGGGATAGTCCAAGAAATTACCGACCGGTGAGTCTAACCTCAGTGGTTGGTAAGCTGATGGAGAAGATCCTGAGGGACAAGATTTCTGAGCATTTAGAGAGGTTTAGAATGCTCAAGAATACTCAGCATGGTTTTGTCATAGGCAGATCGTGCCTTACGAGCCTGGTGGAGTTCTTCGAAAATGTGACTAAACACATTGATGAAGGGAAAGCGGTAGATGTGGTTTATATGGATTTTAGCAAGGCGTTCGATAAGGTCCTCCATGCAAGACTTCTAGAAAAAGTGAGAGGGCATGGGATCCAAGGGGCTGCTGCCCTGTGGATCCAGAACTGGCTTGCCCAAAGGAGGCAGAGAGTGGGTATAGATGGGTCTTTTTCTAAATGGAGGTTGGTCACCAGTGGTGTGCCCCCAGGGATCTGTTCTGGGACCTTTGCTGTTTGTCATTTTCATAAATGACCTGGATGAGGAAGTGGAGGGATGGGTTGGTAAGTTTGCCGACGACACGAAGGTTGGTGGGGTTGTGGATAGTCTGGAGGGATGTCAGAAGTTGCAAAGGGACATAGATAGGATGCAAGACTGGGCGGAGAAGTGGCAGACGGACTTCACCCCTGATAAATGCGTAGTGGTCCATTTTGGCAGGTCAAATGGGATGAAGGAGTACAATATAAAGGGAAAGACTCTTAGTACTGTAGAGGATCAGAAAGACCTTGGGGTTCGGGTCCATAGGACTCTAAAATCGGCCCCGCAGGTGGAGGAGGTGGTTAAGAAGGCATATAGTGTGCTGGCCTTTATCAATCGAGGGATTGAGTTTAGGAGTCCGGGGATAATGATGCAGCTATATAAGACCGTCGTCAGACCCCACTTGGAGTACTGTGCTCAGTTCTGGTCGTCTCATTACAGGAAGGATGTGGAAAAGATTGAAAGGGTGCAGAGGAGATTTACAAGGATGTTGCCTGGATTGAGTGGCATGCCTTATGAGGATAGACTGAGGGAGCTCGGTCGTTTCTCCTTGGAGAGACGTAGGATGAGAGGAGACCTAATAGAGGTATATAAGATGTTGAGAGGCATAGATTGGGTGGACTCTCAGAGGCTTTTTCCAAGGGTGGAAATGGCTGCTATGAGAGGACACAGGTTTAAGGTGCTGGGGGGTAGGTACAGGGGAAATGTTAGGGGGAAGTTTTTCACACAGAGGCTGGTGGGCGAGTGGAATCGGCTGCCGTCAGTGGTGGTGGAGGCAAACTCAATAGGGTCTTTTAAGAGACTCCTGGATGAGTACATGGGACTTAATAGGATGGAGGGTTATACGTAGGCCTAAAAGGTAGGGATATGTTCGGCACAACTTGTGGGGCCGAAGGGCCTGTTTTGTGCTGTAGTTTTTCTATGTTTCTATGTTCCTCATAATCTTGTAGACTTCTATCAGTTTGCCCCTCAACCTCTGTCATTCCAGTGAGAACAAACCAAGTTTCTCCAAGCTCTCCTCATAGCTAATGCCCTCCATAGCAGGCAACATCCTGGTAAATCTTTTCTGTACCCTCTCCAAAGCCTCCACATCCTTCTGGTAGTGTGGCGACCAGAATTGAACACTATATTGCAAGTGTGGCCTAACTAAAGTTCTATAAAGCTGCAACATGACTTGCCAATTTTTAAACTCAATGCCCCAGCCGATGAAGGCAAGCATGCCGTCTGCCTTCTTGACTACCTTCTCCACCTGCATTGGCACTTTTAGTGACTTGTGTACCTGTACACCCAGATCCCTCTGCCTATCAATAGTCTTAAGTGTTCTGCCATTTACTGTATATTTCCTATCTTTATTAAACCTTCCCAAATGCATTACCTCACAGTTGTCCGGATTAAACTCCATCTGCCATCTCTCCGCCCAAGCCTCCAACCAACCTATATTCTGCTGTATCCTCTGATGGTCCTCATCGCTATCCGCAAATCCACCAACCTTTGTGTCATCCGCAAACTTACTAATCAAACCAGTTACATTTACTTCCAAATCATTTATATATATTACGAACAGCAAAGGTCCCCGTACTGATCCCTGAGGAACGTCACTGGTCACAGCCCTCCATTCAGAAACACACCCTTCCACTACTATCCTCTGTCTTCTATGACTGAGCCAGTTCTGTATCACCTTGCCAGCTTACCTCTGATCCCATGCGACTTCACCCTCTGCACCAGTCTGCCAGGAGGGATCTTGTCAAAGACCTTACTGAATGCCATGGGGACAGCATTCAATGCCCTACCCTCATCAATCATCTTCGTCACTTCCTCGAAAAACTCGATCAAGTTCGTGAGACATGATCTCCCTTTCACAAAACTATGTTGCCTCTCGCTAGTACGTCCACTTATTTCCAAGTGGGAGTAAATCCTATCTCGAAGAATCCTCTCCAATAATTTCCCTACCACTGATGTAAAGCTCACCGGCCTGTAATTACCTGGATTATTCTTGCTACCCTTCTTAAACAAAGGAATAACATTGGCTCTTCTCCAGTGAGGATATAAAGATTTCTCTCAAGCCTCAGCAATTTCCTCCCTTGCCTCTTTCAGTATTTTGGGGTATATTCCATCAGGCCCTGGGGACTTGTCTATCTTAATGTTTCTCAAGAACCCCAATAGCTCCTCCTTTTTGATCTCAACATGACTCAAACTATCTACACACCCTTTCCCAAATTCATCATCCACCAAGTCCTTCTCTTTGGTGAATACTGACGCAAAGTACTCATTTAATACGTCGCCCATTTCCTCTGGCTCCGTGCATAAATTCCCTCTCCTGTCCTTGAGTGGGCCAACCCTCTCCCTGGCTACCCTCTTGCTCTTTATATATGTATAAAAAGCCTTGGGATTTTCCTTAATCCTGCTGGCCAATGATTTTTCATGACCTCTTTTAGCCCTCCTTACTCTTACTTAAATTTCTTTCTAATTTCCTTTTATTCCACACTTGCTTCGTGTGTTCCCAGCCTCCCAGCCTTGACAAATGCTTCCTTATTCTCTTTGACTAGGCTCACAATAGTTTTGTATTAAAGAATTGGTCAATTTAGTTACATCTTCACAGGGTACAACTGAATATAATAGAAAGCATAATTAAAGGCTTTAGGTAACTCCTACTGTCATCCCTAGTCTCAGTTAAAGAACAACTAGACTTAAATATTTTCAGAAACAGGGACAAAATCATCAACAATCAAATTAAAAAGAACTTAATTTCTGTTACTGAAGTATTTCTTATAAATTTGTTTTGACTTTCCTCATTTAGGCTGCCATCTCATCAAAACATTAATTTCTAAAAGAGCCAAGACTGAAATCAAGTAGGCATTATTGTGCTATCGGTACATGGTATCAATACAACCGCAATGATTCCCGATTGTCAGTGAATCTCATAAATACATATTTCTAACCTCAAAGGTCCTTGGATGCTCCAACATCCGAAACTCCAAGAATACACCTTTCCCAAAACAACATCCCATAGGTTTTAACACAATGAGCAAAATCCAGTAAATAATTATCACACAGGACCTGTAGTTTTGATGGAGGTCATCATCATAGAAACCCTACAGTACAGAAGGAGGCCATTCGGCATATCGAGTCTGCACCGACAATTATCTCACCCCAGGCCCTATCCCCACAACCCCACACATTTACCCCGCTAATCCCTCTAACCTACACACCCCGGGGCACCAAGGGGCAATTTTAGCGTGGCCAATGCACCTAACCCGCACATCTTTGGGAGGAAACCGGAGTACCCGGAGGAAACCCACGCAGACACAGGGAGAATGTGCAAACTCCACACAGACAGTGACCCAAGCCGGGAATCGAACCCAGGCCCCTGGAGTTGTGAGGCAGCAGTGCTAACCACTGTGCCACCATGCCGCCCTGAGGTCTATTAGAAAGGCCAATACTTGATTACACTGTCTGTGTCTTGTTGTCAAATTTCCTGGATATGCTTGTTACAGTGTTCCCATCCCATCTCCACACTCCGCCACCCCTACACTAGCCAACAAAGAGAAAGTCACACCCCTTGCCATTAAAAGATCAATTGGGAATCAGACATTGGCCGAACATCAAATTGGGTTTTTTTTACTTCAAGTCTTTGCTCTTTCGAGGAGATCTGGGGGCTCCTACATATTTTCCCAAGAGATTCAGCAATTGTATCCCATCTGCCAACCCAGGCTGAACCTTGCGATCCCTTTAGTCGGCTCAGCACTGAAATTCAAATTGTAGACTCTCTTCTAGATCCTTAGAATCTTTTAGGCTAAAAGGAAATGATTTGCATGAACCTACAGTTTGAAAAACAATTTAAAACAGAATGACCACTGGGAGAGTGACTCATGTGAAATCTGTGTAAAACAAGACTATTGGAATGCATGGACATCAAGTGCAACCATTAGAGGATCAGTTCTGATTGAATATTTTAGTTGCAGGTTGAGGATCAGCAAGTGAGTACAAAACAATACTTACTCGCTTGGTTCGCCTGGTCAACAGCATTTCTCAGGAATAATTTTTGACCACATTTTAATTACATCTACCACAGGAAAAACACATAGATAGCCACATAAGAGGCAAAAACATAGCATAAATCCAGAAAAAAATATACTACAATTTTAGAGTTTGACCTGTGAGTCCTCTTAGATGAAACTGAACTCCGGAGACATAGACTGCTTGGTTTCCATTATAGAAAATCCACTAAAGACATCATTTGTGATATTATAAAAGGAAAATAGTATTCACGCTGAGGATCAGTAAGTGGTCTCACAACACCAGGTTAAAATCCAACAGGTTTATTTGGTAACATGAGCTTTCGGAGTGTCGCTCCTTCATCAGGAGCGACGCTCCGAAAGCTCGAGCGACCAAATAAACCTGTTGGATTTTAACCTGGTGTTGTGAGACTACTTACTGTGCCTACCCCAGTCCAACGCCGGCAACTCCACATCATGGCTAACACTGAGGATCAGCGCTCCTTTGCTAGGGCTGAAGACTGGCCTGTCCTAGTCAGGTTACTTAACTTTGCAGGACTAGTTTTCAGCCCGAGCAAAGGAGAGCTGATCTTCAGTATAAATACTATTTTCCTTTCACTATCACAAGAGACTTGTATAGGCTCCTCAACATTCACTCACATTTTCTAATGCTGGGACCTAGCAGTGATAGTGTAATTTTATAATAGGAGGGACCCAGCATGATAATGTCACTTTTTAATGGTCGTATCCATATTACAATGTAATTATCAAATGGTGCAGTAGTATGATATTCATATATTCTAATAGGTAAGAAGACAAGGCATAATGTTGATACTTTGTGATCTGTGGGCCCTAGTATGACATTCATATTTTTAAGCGGTGGACCCAGTCTGTTACAGAATATTTCTGATAGGTGTCATTCTGGAATGGGCAGAATCAGTGTGATTTTGCCCTTTTACAATGGGTCTGATTCAGTATGATATTCACAGTTTCTAATGGTGAAATCCAGCATGAAATTCACATTTTATAATAGGTAAGACCCGGTATGATATTACCATTTTGTAATCAGAGTCCCAAGTGTGATATTGCTATTTTATAATGAGCGAAACCCAATGTGATATTTATATTTTCTAATGGGTGGAACTCAGTTTGATATTCATACATTTTAATTGTATTTTAGTATGATATGTACATTGACATTTTCTAATTATCTATTAGACCAGGCCCAATATGATATAATTTATATTTTCCAGTGTGACAGTTTATAATGGGAGCAAGGATGATATTCCATTCTTTTTAATGGTGGAACACTGGATGATATTCACACTTTCTAATGGGTAACATCCAGTGAGATAATTTACGTTTGCTAATAGTGGAACTAATGTTATATTGACCTTTGTTTGATGGGTCCCAGTAGAATATTGCCATTTTCTAATGGTGGGACCCAGTATAATATTGATATTTTTTAATTTGGGGGACCCTGTACAATATTCAATTTTCTGATGAGTAGGATAGAAGAGGATATCTGCATATTCTAATGGGGAATCGCAATGGGATATGGAAATTGTGTCAGTAACATTAAAACTGGCATGGCAAAATATGTTCCTAACTGTTAATATGATTGCGAGCAGTACAGCTCTGGTGGTGTGATCAGAATTTGCATGTTTGAAATTATGTTTTATCAGAATGTTGCATAACATCATGAAAATGCTCAGATAAGTAGAGAATCTGTCAGCTATGTGTTAATGTATTTTATACTTTGAACTGTCATCTCATCCATAACTTGAAACTGGCCAGTTTGGCCTGTATCTTGTTATAGATTAATGTAAAAGACTCAATTTCAGGGAGTCATATATTAAATGAGACTGTCTTCAAATTAATTAACTTCAGAGGTTATTGTGGGCTAATGGTTATAGACTCATGTTAATATGTTTGCATTGTAATGACATTGATCTATAATACTGTTGCTTTTATCCAAAAGCGAAATATAGTGAAATTCTCGCAAGATTAACAATTGCTGCGACTGGCTAGCTCAGCAATAATGAGTTAGTGATTGTGCTATTGGCACCCAATATTTGTATGGTGACACTGCATGTAATTGTGAGCAAGCTCCAGGTTTGAATTGCAAATTCATCCATTAGTAGGCAGGTAATTGTGCACTAAGGGTCCTATGTATCCATAGTAGTCTATCTGCCTTTGTAGCTCTGGAAAGAAATCTGAAGTACAATGTAACAATGCCCATAATTGGTACTCATTCTAGCAAAAGTGCATCTCAAATATTATTGCAGCAAGCATAATAGAGGTGGGTGGGGGTGAGGCGGGGGGTGCATGTCTATGTAGATGGCAACTGGTTGCCAGGATAAAAGGCAGAGGATGTATGTTGGGAGATTATTAATGGAAATAGTGCTATCCAACAGTATTGCAACATTTCTAATGACCTCATTAGGTGTTGTAAGATAGGAATTCCCAATCTAACTTCAGTTTAATGCTTTGTACAGTTACCTCCCATTCACAGTCTAGCAAAACCTTGACTTTTTTCACATAAATCGTCATTACAGAGTAAAGTATATTTTGTCGCAGTTCCCTTTCCAAGCGAGACTATTTCCCTTGGCTTTTCAAATGCTGTTCCCCTTAGCACATCTTTCCACCTACTATACTTAGGACACATGTTCCATATGAGCGCTTCTACTATGGGAGACATGCTGTTTTATGGATATCCTAGGGCGTTTTGTACATTTTGAGCATTCAACAAAACCACTTTTACTCATTTAGTGGAAATGTTTACACAAGGAAGGAGGAGAGAACAGCGAGAGAAAATAATGAAGAGTTAGGGAAGTAGGAAGCCTGGTCACAACTCAAGGCTTGAGGTTGCCCTGGCACTGTTTTAGTTTACAAAGAGTGGACAATTAGAATTTGGTCAGGAAACCATTTGAATAATGTTCCCATCATACTTTTCCTGCATTCTCCAATTTTGTTTTCCATTCTTTTAGCCATTTTCCGGTACTTTTCCCCAATACTTGCAAAAAGAAATATGCAGCAAGAAAAATAAATTTGGATAACCTGTGCCTAAATGTAGCTGTTTGAGAGCAGCACACCTCTTGTAAAAGCCTTTGTTGGTGCATTGAGATGTGCTGCTGTGCGGACGTTTACTAACATTTCCAAAATGTACATGTCGTGCCTGTTTTGTAATTTCCGAGTTTTAGCAATACAACAACACAGCCATGGGATATTATAATATATCCATCACTGATTATAGCCAGCTTTCATTAGTTTCCCCCTTACAAATCTCTACACATGTAGATTTCTTTCATATTAAACAGGAATTTACATAGATTTTGGGCCAAGACATTGCTGAAAGGAAACAAAAAAGTAATTTTGAAAAATGGTGAAATCTGTGCTAAACACTTCCCATCTCAATGCACAAGACAAAGGCTTAGAAGAGGAGCGCTGATCCAAAACAGCTACATTTCTGCACAAATTATCCAATTTATTTTCTTGAACATTTGCATTTTCTTTCTACCTCATCTGCATTATTTTCTTTAACTTGCTCACGATTTTTACCCCCTTTTTTGGATTTCTTCTGGAAAGCAGTTGTTATAATTTTAACAAGCCTTAAAAATAGCGTAACATTTTTTAAAATCCGATGGATTAGCGGGATTTACACATTCCTAGGCACACTCTTGGGCTGGCATTGGATCTCCCTTAAACACTGCTCTGCATCAGCCAAACAATCTGTGGAAACATGTTGTAATTGATTAATTCTTCTCTAAGCATACCACATTAAATGTAATCGCACAGCAAGTTGATCATTGTGAAAACTTCCCAAAGGCTTATTGTGCCAGCAGGGATGCGTGACAATATAACATTTTCGCAGTCACACAAGATGTTGTTGCATGAGCAAGGTAGGGCAGGAGTTCTGGTAATACCTGTGGGTGTTTGCACACAAACCCAAAACATGAATCAGGCTCATCGCTATGGGGAATAAAAAGTCCTGATGATTTTAAACACTATCATTAACATCATCAAAGGCAAAGAAAATGTTTCTTCGTAATAATTTACTTAATTGGAAAATTGTGAACCCTACAACTTTAAATTGAACTATCTAAAGACTCACTGGAAGCAATTTTGACTTTGGCAATGGTGTAAAACAGGTGATGTTAAATCAGCCACTCATTTTCAACAGTTTGAATTTTGATGTGTAATGGCTGCTGATGTGGTATCATGTGTTTTACACTGTGGACAAAAGTCAAATCTAATCTCACTGAGTGGTGTTCACTTGAGATTCCTCTGCAAATAATGAAAGCTTCCACATGAATTGTATAAAGGAACTTGATTTATCTTGGACTCCGATTATAAATGAATTCATGGACTGCACAGGAACATGCCCTTCGACCCTCCATCATGCCAATCATGATGCCCTAACTAAACTAAAAAAACCTTCTACCCTTACTCGGTCTGTATACCTCTATCCCCGGCCTATTCACTTTCCCCATCCAGATGTCTGTTAAATGTTTCTAAAGTGCCTGCTTCCACCACCTCCTCTGGCAGCGCATTCCAGGCACCCACCATTCTCTGCGTGAAAAGCTTCCCCTGCACATCTCCCTCTCATCTTGAAACTGTGCCCCCTTGTAATTGACACTGGGACAAAGCCCCTGTCTATGCCTCTCATAATTTTGTAGACCTCTATCAGGTCTCCCCTCAGCCTCCTAGTTTATTCAACCTCTCCTCATAACCAACGCCCTCGAGACCAGGCAACATCCTGGTGAACCTTTTTACTCTCTCCAAAGTATCCACATGGGCGGCACAGTAGCATAGTGGTTAGCACTGCTGCTTCACAGCGCCAGGGACCCGGGTTCAATTCCCGGCTTGGGTCACGGTTTGTGTGGAGCCTGCACGTTCTCCCCGTGTCTGTGTCAGTTTCCTCCGGGTGCTCTGGTTTTCTCCCACATTCTGAAAGATATGCATTGACCCGAACAGGCGCCAGAGTGTGGCGACTAGGGGAATTTCACAGTAACTTCATTGCAGTGTTAATGTAAGCCCACTTGTGACTAATAAATAACCTTTAAACTTTTAAACATTCTTCTAGTAGTGTGGTGACCAGGACTGCACCTAATACTCCCAATGCAGCCTAACCAAGTGTTTATATATCTGCGACATGATTTGCCAATTCTTGTACTCAATGCCACAATGTTTAACATTATTGTTCCTTTCATTAGCGTAATAGATGACCTCTTCATAAATTATAAAAATTATCAAGCAGTTGTTTGGTTTGGTTAACCTCCCATGTTTATAGGTTATTTGGGATCCTGCTCTTTTGTTCTTCACTGACATTTTCTCAGAAATCATTGGATAGATCTTTCATTGCATTTTGTGCAGTCATTTAACAGTGAAATAACCTGCAAGTTTTGTTGACCACATGGAGAAGTACATTACCTGCATCTGTGCAGTCATGTACAGTGGCTCACCAAAAACGCAGTGCACCACGCTTAGGCAGAGAGTTTCCAGTGACGTCTGCAGTGATGCTCCCAATTAGCAAAGATCTTTCCTTTGGTGGGAATAAATGCTCACAGTGCTGTAAGGGAAATGTTGCCTTCAATTTACTGCATGCTCTTTTGTCTGGTTTCAACATGATATGAATCAGATTGAAAGAGGATTTCACAGATCATTGTGCATGATGGGAGAGTATCCAACAGCAGGAGTATGGATGCAGTGGTACAGAAGTTGTTGTGTTGGAGGACAGCGCCTAATGCCTTCCTGCTTGAATAATGTACAACTAACAGTGTCAGACAGTGGGCAGAACCAGCCAGTAAACAGAACATTAGCTGTGACAAAACTATTTTCAGGGTTATCTCAGGACTCATTCCCAAGAAGCAGAGTCAACTCAATCTGAAGTGGTGCCCATGGACATCTAATGTTCAACTGTGTTATGACCATCTTCCTTAAAGGGTTATTTTAATGTTCCAGGAGAGATATACCAAATATAATCAACCAAGAAAAAGAATAAGGTAAGCACAATTTTTAATTCAATTATGGGACTTGAGCATCGTTGGGATGGACATCATGTATTGCCAATCCTCATAGAACCCTACAGTACAGAAGGAGGCCATTCAGGCCATCGAGTCTGCACCGACCACAATCCCAACCAGGCCCTATCCCCATAATCCCATGCATTTATCCTAGCTAATCCCCCTGACACTAAGGGGCAATTTAGCATGGCCAATCCACCTAGCCCGCACATCTTTGGACTGTGGGAAGAAACCGGAGCACCCGGAGGAAACCCATGCAGACATGGGGAGAACGTGCAAACTCCAGACAGACAGTGACCCAAGCCAGGAATCGAACCCGGGACCCTGGCGCTGTGAGACAGCAGTGCTAACCACTGTGCCACCATGTCAGCCCTGGCTTGGAGAAGATGGTGATGAGCCCCTGGCTTGGAGAAGATAGTGATGAGCCATCTTCTAAAAGTGCTGCTATATTGGGCATTCCAGGATTTTGACCCAGTGACAGTGCAGAAATGGCAATATAGAGCCAAGTCAAAATGGGGCATGACCTGGAGGAGAACTTGTAGGTGCTACTGCTCCCAGGCATCTGCTACTGTTGTTCTTCTAGGTGATTGGCTTCCAACTACCACAATCAGCTTGCTTTGTGCTCGATGACTACAGCCAGTGGAGAGTTTCCCCTGATTTCCATCGACTTTAATTGTACCAGGGATTCTTGCTGCCACAATCAGTCAAATGCTGCCTTGATGTCAAAGGCTGTCACTTTCACCTCACCTCTGAAATTTGAACCAATGCTGCTATGAGTGCTAATTAGCCCTAGCACATTCCTAACTGAGCATTGGTGACCAGGTAATTGCTGCGAAAGTGCCTCTTAATATCACTGTCAAGAAGAGCGTCTATCACTTTGTGGATGATTGAGAGATTGAGAGGTGACTGCTGGGGTGGATTGGCTGGATCGGATTTGTCCTGTTTTTATTGGACAGATAATGGGCGAATTTTACAGCCACTATGCTGGGCCAGCTGTTCAAAACTCCACTGACTTCAATGGGGCCAGATGATGCCCTTGACAGGAGGGGCCATAAAATTCCACCCAACATCTGGGCAATCTTCTACAATGTTGGCTGGATGCCAGTGCTGTCGCTGTACTGAATTTGGCTACGAGTGTGGTTCTTTGCTCTGACAGCCACATATTTTTTACTGAGGAGAGAATAAATAAGAGGCAAATTAGCTACACTTGTGACAAACTGATGGAACTGTTTACTCTGGTAAACAAAGCATCAATGAATTGCTTCATTCATCTGTGCACATTAAAGTTAGTGTTAGACATGACCTGAAACAGCATGAATGCAGTGGGATAAAGTTTGAGCACTGTGATGAATGTCCAGGTGTTATCTGCAAATCAGATTCCAGTGGACATCACATATCAGTCATAACCTTCCAACGAGATATGCTTGGGTTTGCACACATGAGTAAGAAGAGTGCAGGCAGTCGAACTTTGCTGGTAGCAAATCTGTCTTTAATCCCTCGTTTTAGCATCCTCACCTTTCTCCGAAAGTTCAACCACAGAAAACTCCGACTCCTGGAAGGTAGATTATAACAATTCAAAAAAACCTTGCTTCCTGAAAAGCCACAGGTGCCTATTTTGGATGAGCCAAGCAAACACACATGTCAACCAAAAAGAGTGAAAAATCCCATTGCTTTACATTTCACAAACTTACCATTTAAATGAATCTGGTGCACATTCTTTGTGAATGTGAAAAGGCCAGGTGGCAATTCCCACATTTCACAATTCAGGTGGGAAACTTGCATAATTTATCCCCGCCTGATCCATCGATGTCCAGCATCCCCAATATTGCGCATTGGACCAGTCATAGCTACAGGATCATTATAATTCCCCATTCCACAAGCATGCACACACAACCTTGAGGTTAACTTCATAGTGGCTGTATTCCAGAACAGATCAGATTCTGGTGTCAAGTCGGTGATAAATCAATTTTTTTTTATTAGCACCTTTGGGTACTTTATTTCTAATCAGAAAAGCCAATTCTAATCAAGTCCAATCATGGTCCCCACATCTGGAACAGCCAGATCCAAGCTGACAAGACAAGACTTTGCATCCCATCTTGGGCTCGATCAAACACGATCCAAGCTGACAGGATTTGAGGCCGATCATTTATCCAACTTCTTTTAAGTAACATGAAGCATTGTGCATATCTCTGAAGAAATACTTGGCACTGGATTTTGTAAGCATTGTTTCCTCTAAGCTGCGTGCATGCTCGGCCTCATAGCAACCCGGCAGATACTGCACAGGCCATTCACGAGCTAATGATAATGTGCATGTATGGCTTCTTTGGTACTCTGTATTAAAATGAACAGGTGGGAACTGAGCACTAGAGCTGAGCAGAAACTGATAGCCAAGTTCCGCACACATGAGGACGGCCTAAACCGGGATGTTGGATTTATGTCACATTATCAGTAACCCCTACAGCTTGCCTCCTGGGCTTGTAGAATCTCACTAGCTGTTCTGTCTGGAGACAATACACATTTCTTTAACCTGTGTTTAATGTTCCCTCCACCCACATTGTCTGTACCTTTAAGACCTGGCTGGCTGTAGGATTCGCATTCTAATCAGTATTCTGCAACTTGATTTTGTCTGTTTGCACTGTTTGAGAGCACATTTCCACTCCATCTGACGAAGGAGCAGTGCTCCGAAAGCTTATGGTATTTGCTACCAAATAAACCTGTTGGACTTTAACCTGGTGTTGTGAGACTTCTTACCGTGTTCACCCCAGTCCAACGCCGGCATCTCCACATCTTAAAATGAACAGGCCATGGACAGCAGAAAATGCAAATTGAGGGAATATTGCTTGTAAACCCTTTAGTAGCGCAGTTTTGAATCAATGTACAAGTCCTCAATTTCCCCATTTGTCTGCGATTATCTGCGTGTGGAGGTAACATGAGGCACATTATTCTTTAGCAAAGATTGGGTAAGAAAACCATCACAGAAGATTAATGATGAGCATTGTCAAAGGCCAGCTTCACAGGGTGTCCATACCTAGGAAGCAATGAAGCAGCATAAAAGCTGAGTGCAGAGGTGAGGTCTCTGTGGTCAAAAACACAGTTTAAATTTCAGGTCGATGACCCTTCAGTGGCCCTGGTGAAGGGTCTTCAACTCAAAACGTTAACTCTGCTTGCTCCACAGATATCACAGGCAGCCACATATTACTTCACCAGGGAAGTCACAAAAGCACTGTTCAAAAGAGCCAGAGAATTTGTCCAATTCCACTAACCCAGATAGCCAGGCTGAGAGGTTGGCAAGTCTTTGGGCCATTGCAGGCTTCCCACATGTGCAGGGTGTGATAGATTGTACACATGTGGCAAGAAAAGCTACATCGGAATGTATCCAAGAGGCAGCTAGATATAGCACTTGGGGCAAATGGGATCAAAGGTTATGGGAAGAAAGTAGGACTGGCTATTGAGTTGGACGATCAGCCATGATCGTGATGAATGGTGGAGCAGGCTCAAAGGGCCAAATGGCCTCCTCCTGCTCCTATCTTCTATGTTTCTATGGTCCAGCCTGCAGCATTCAACCAATAAGAAGAATTCTATTCACTTAACATGCAGCTGGAATGCAACCACGGAGAGCACATCCTCCAGGGCATATGATTGTTTCCCAGGAAGCACTCATGACTCATTCATTCTCCAGAAATCGCAACTGCCACAGCTGTTCAAACTTCGCAAAGCTCATTAGATGGATCTTCAGCAATAGTGAGTATCCTCTCAAAATATGGCTGTCAACACCCGGTGAGAAACCCTCGCACTGACGCCAAGGCACAATACAGGCAGCCTGCTACATAGCTCCAACCAGACCATGATGGAGCAGACAATAGGTCTTCTCAAAATGACATTCTGGCACCTAGACTATGCTGTGGTGCTCTGCAATATGATCCAGTGAGAGTCTCCAGGATCATTGTTGTTTCCTGTACTCCTCACAATCTCGCATAGCAAAGAGGGGAGGCTTTAACTCCAGACAAACTGCAGGAGATTGTGTATTGCTCTGTCGAGGAGGAGGTGGAGGAGGTGAGGAGGCTGAGGAAACAGGATATCACCCGGCGCCTGCACCTGAAGTCACAGCAATGAGGCAGCGTGCTAGAGAGGTTCAAACGAACCTTATTCAGACTAGATCCCTCTCTCCACGCAGTTCCTGAAGTGTCAGGCATTCAGCAAACATTGGAGAAGTCTCACCTACCTTGTCAATATTTCCACCAGCCATCACACGGCTCTCTATGTCCGGTGCCCCATCTATGGAGATGGTATGATGACAAAGTGGCAAATTTGCAAATTCTGCAGATTACGTACCTACTGTCCCACTCCAACCTCGCTGTGACTTCATAAACAGCAAGTGAGGCCTGGGGCAAACCGCCCACATTTGTCCCAGTTGAAGCCCTTAGGTGAATAATTAATGGCCACTAAGGATCGTTTCCCACCTTGGCTACTATTTGATGGCCATCGGGATGAGTTCAGGGTTTGCTGGGGGCAGGAGGAGGGCTCCTCGCAGAGCAGCCTGCTTGGGCCTTGGCGGTGGGAAAAGAGGGTGCCTTCTTTATGTACCCCTTTTTGACAATCAGAGGATAGTAGTTTCTCTGAATAATTCTGTTCAGAGGGGACACTGATACATTGATGGAGCCTGCAGTCAAAAAGGGTTGACATTGGGAACAAGATGGATGAAAATTTCACAATAAATGTTTGCCATTGTGGGAGTTGACAAAAAAAAACTTTGTCTGCGATCTTACCGGCCGTTTATGGCACGCTCCCACTGCAGCGAGGTCAGAAAATTTGGCGACCAACCAAATCTCTGTTCACTGCAGCAGGATGGGAAAATCCCACTGGCGAGAACAGTGATAAGATACCGGCCTTTGCCTTTTATGCACAAAGTCATTCGCGGAGAATAAAATGGATAATTCGTAGCAATATTTTAAAATATGTGCCTTAAGAATTTGGCAGAAATTCCCAATCAGTTTGTAGAAGAAAATATGTTTGAAACCTCAACTGAAGCCAACTTCCCAGTCAGCAGAAAATGGTTCTGAAACTGGTTCTTTTTAGTTCAGAGCTTATAACTTGGGCCAATTACAAAGCTGGTTGAATCCTTGTTCCAAAAAAAAATCCAAGAGAGAGATGGTGGAAGGGATTGTAGTGACAGTTATGAGCATTTGACTGGAGAACTCTGAACTAAAGATCAGAAGCAATATTCTGCAGAATATATGAGAACTGCAAATTAGTGATCAGGCAGTTCATCATTGTTTTCTGGATCTGTCTGGCAGTACTGAATCTCAGCCGAAAGCTAAACAAAGAGCATATGAAAAATTATGGACAGGGAAAGAACTACTGGTTCATGTAGCCTGTCCCATAACATTGCGATGCCAAGTGAATCACAATACAAACACTCCCCATCCTCCCCAGAGCTATGTGATCTCCCAGGGAGGTGAAAAATTAGATAGAAGTATAGGCCAATTCGAGGATTTAAAAAATAAATCAGAAAAAATCCTCTCAAAACCACTTAGGCATTGAAAACTGAAGAACATACTGTCCCTACATACCTCCTATATGAGGTGACATCCACTCTAGACAGATATAGCTTTCAACTGAAGGAAACAAAAAAGAACTAATAGATTTTACATTTCACTTGCAATGGACAAATCCTGTGGTACACAAGGCAGCACCCATTAGCCTTCCGGGTAGAATCAGTAAGCAACCCCTTGAAGTAAATTTGCTGGACTGAAAGACCCAATTCTGGTACCTCAGATTAGCATGATACAGCACAGAAGGAGGCCATTCAGCCAATTCTGACTGCACTGGTTCTTTGGCAGAGCTACTCAAATAATCTCACTCCTCTGCTCTTTCTCCATAGTCCTGTAATTACTTTTCTTTCAAGTATTTATTCAATTATCTTTTGATAGTTGCTGTTAAGTAGTCTTCCACAACTCCTCTAAATACTAAGATTCAGATCGCAACTACTTGCTGCATTAATTATTTTTTAAGACCTCATGTCACCTCTGGTTCCTTTGCCAATCGTCTTCAATCTGTGTCCAACCCATTTAGCACAGGAAACAATTTCCCCTTATTTGACCTATCAAAACCATTCATAATTTTGGACACCTATCCTGAATCTTATTTTAAACCCCTCTGCTCGAAGGAGAGCAACACTAATTTCTTTAATCTTGCCAAGTAACTGAAGTCCCTTAGCCCTGGTAACATTCCAGTAAATCTCTTCTGCACCCTCTAAGGTCTTGACATCCTTCCTGAAGTGCGATGCCGAGGCACAATATTCCAGCTGGGGAACCCTCAGGGCTGAATTTTCCCATCCTCCCCCCCCCCCGGGAATTGTAGCAGGCGGGACACGGATCATGCAATGGTCTGTTGAACTTGGGTGGGATTTTCCGGCACTGGGGCAAGCACAGCCTGCAAATCCTGCCTCCAGTGGTTTAGACAGGTTTTGTTGAAGGTTGTTTGGTATCTCACTGAGGTCTGGAAGCTTGTGTGAATGAACATGAAGTGTTTATTGTTAACACATAACTACATCTCCCAGGTATAGTACAATCTAGGTGATATCTTCATTCTGACTTCTCTCATGTGACTCTCTAGCATCAGCATGTGGGTGGAACTGTTCCCTAGTTCCACATTAACACTTGCTATGCCGAACACCCTTATACCACAGGTTTGCTATAATTTCCTAGTTCTATAAAGTCAAGGATCCCATATGCTTTGTTGGCTGAAACTAAACTTGTCATCAAAAAAATTTGCTCTGTATCACAAGAGCCTGGTCACTAATGGTGCAGCTTCCACAATATCTAGTCATATCTCTAGCTTTGCCTTTTTTAACCAGGGCAGAAGAACTATCGGAGTCAGATCAGAAGCACGCAATAGGCACTGGCCTCCTTTTTGTGCCGAATCCAAGAAAGAAGCCTTTGTACTGAGATGGCAGCTGATGATTCATTCAAAGGTGTAATGAAAACCTGTAGGCATGATCTATTTTAGCTGGTCCTTGAGCCAAATCATCAGTAATTAGTTGAGCTGCTGAAAGAAACTGATGCCCCCTATTTGGGAAAATAAAAGTTCATTTAGTGAATATACACTAAGTTGTGGCAAAGTGTCAGTTTCTCAGACTGTTGCAAGCAAAGTGAAGAAATTTTCTTGAGAAAGCTAAATGTGACCTTCTTTTGTGAATTGCAAATTAAATTTAAAACTGCAATTTCAGGAAAATAATGATGATATCAGGGAAATCCAAAATATAGGAATGTTTTCTGCTATTTATATCATTTTAAAAACTATTACAAAATGTAAGCTGCTTAAAGACAGGAACAGTTTGATTATGTGAATAGACTAGTGTTTTGATATGTTGATAAGCCTTGCAAAACTGCAAACAGATGTTTACCTAAGGCAAGCTGGTAACAATGGGAACAGACATAAAGGTTTTGAATAATAGGTTAGGGTTCAAAGGAGGAGACAAGGTGTGAACTTTGCATTAACACTCAAAAAGGTAGACTCATGAAATGAAAGTAATTAAGTTTGACTTCTGAAGAGGTTTGCTCAGATAAGGGAAGATCAAACGGGAAAAACTGTTAATCAGGAGATGACTAAACCTATGCAAGGGTAGCTGCTTCTGACCTCAACCACAACAGGAAAAGCTGTTTAACCCCCGACAAGCTGGGTGTGTGAAGAAGGCCTGGCTTGAAAAGCTAGCTGTTTGCTTACCCTCAGAAGTAAGCCCCAAAGAGATACAACTGCCTGGTGGGGTAACTGTTACTGGATTGTGGCTATAGTTTAAGAAATCTACATGATGATGTGGAATGTTCAGGGAGAATTAGCTCTGTCCATAACTATTGCCTGAATTAAGGTACTTTGAGTTGATTTTATTGTTGTTTATTTTATTACTTAATAAACCTTGGTTTTGTTTTAAACCATCAGAAAATGTTTGGGGCATTATTCTCTGGATTTCAAACCTTCCCTCACATTATATCAAAATGCAAAATAGAGTAGAGGGCATTTGTTGCAAGATTCATTCTGGGATTTGGAATGACCCCGTGTTTACCATCAGCCTTGTTCTTAATATAACCCTTGGACAGATGTACAGATGAAGTACAAAATAGGGTAGCAGCTTTCTACTTCTTTTCCTTTTGCACAGGAGTGTTACCTGTGGAAAAATGGGCACAAATGTCAGGAGAGTACTGTAGAGGAAAATCGGACCCGATATGCTGAGTGTCTGGCAATATCTAAAAACATCTAGAATCTCACCATATAATGATGTTTACAACCCAACATGAAAATCTATCTCCCTCCTTTGTCAGCTCAACAACTGGTCAGGTTGGGTAAGTCTAACAAAGGAAAGTGGGAATATTAGCAAACTATGTTTGATCTCATACAAAGGGAGAAAATGATTCAGTTGGTAAACAATGTATAGAACCATGATCAGCGAGGGCCTGTCAGTATTCTTGGTGCATTGTACATTGTTCCTTCCGAATGTAAATCACTTCAATCCATGGGATATGTATCCTGATTCCATTGCAGAATTCACTGAAATGCCAATACAAGTATCTAGCAGAGAACAGTTGCTGTAGATTGCTATGAGTGAATATATTTTCAAGATTAACTTAGAATGGAAGACCAACTATTGCTTCCAGCTCTTTTTTAGGGTAACTGCTTATCTTTTTGCCAAGATTTTAAATATTTTCTTTGAGTAGTCGATGCCAGATGTTAGGGTCACATTCTGGTGTTTGAATTCTATTCTGTGCAGTAAAGTGTTTTAAAAATGTTCTTATTACACAGCTTTCTGTGAGTAGAATCATAGGATCCTATAGTGCAGAAGGAGGCCATTCGACGCATCGAGTTTGCACCGACCACAATCCCACCCAGGCCCTACCCCCATAACCCTATGCATTTACCCTAGCCAGTCCCCCTGACACTGAGGGGCAATTTAGCATGGCCAATCCACCTTACCCGCACATCTTTGGAGTGTGGAAGAAAACCCACACAAATATTGGGAGAACGTGCAAACTCCACACAGACAGTGACTCAAGCTGGGATTCGAACCCAGGTCCATGGCGCTGTGAGGCAGCAGTGCTAACCACTGTGTCCCCGTGCCGCCAAATGTTGCTTTAACGCTCATGTACCAGAATTTTTTAAAATTCAGATAGAAATGCATTGCTTACTCTTGTGCAGAAATGGATAGATTAAAGCACCACTTTCATTCGAATAAGTGTTTTGATGCATTATAAATGGAGGGGGGGGGGGAGGTTAAGAGGCAGGGGGGTGGTTAAAAGGTCAGGGAGCCGCATTGGGACAATTCTCCAACACAGTCACAGGTTTCCCAGTGCAGCAACAGCCTGGCTGACCCCCAAAATTATTATTTTTTATTAATTTATGGGATGCAGGTGTTTCATTTGGTGACCATCCCCAGTTGCCCATGAGAAGGTGATGGTGAGCTGCCTGCTTGAACTGCCACAGTCTCTGAGGTGTAGGTACACCCACAGTGCTGTTAGGGAGGGAGTTCCAGAATTTTGCGACAGTGAAGGAATGATTATATATTTCCACATCAGGATGGTGAGTGACTTGGAGGGAAACCTTCAATTCGTGGTGTTTCCAGGTTTCTGCTGCCCTTGTACTTCTAGATGGTACTGACCGTGGATTTGTAAGGTACTGTCTAAGGAACCTTGATGAATTCCAGCAATGCATCTTATAGATGGTACACATGGCTGCCACTGTCCGCCGGTATTGAAGGATTCAATGTTTCTGGAAGGGGTAGCAATCAAGAGGGCTGCTTTGTCCTGGATGGTGTCAAGCTTCTTGAGTATTGTTGGAGCTGCACTCATCCAAGCAAGTGGAGAGTACTCCATTACACTCCTGACTTGTGCCTTGTCGATGCTGGATAGGCTTTGAAGGGGTGTCAGGAGGTGAGTTGTTTGCCACAAGACCCTTAGCCTTTGACCTGCTTTTGTAGTCACAGTATTGATATGATTAGTTCAGTTCAGTTTCTGGTAAATGGTAACCCCGAGGATGTTGATAGTGTGGGTTCAGCGATGGTAATGTCATTGAATGTCAAGGGACGATGGTTAGATTCTCTTTTATTGGAGATGATCATTGCCTGGCATTTGTGTGGTGTTAATGTTACTTTCCACTTGTCAGCCCAAGCCTGGATAATGTCCAGGTCTTGCTGTATTTGGACATGAACTGCTTCAGTATCTGAGGAGTGGTGAATGGTGCTGAACATTATGCAATCATCAGCAAACATCCCCACTTCTCATCTTATGATGAAGGAATGTGGTTGATAAAGCAGCTGAAGATGGTTGGGCTCAGGACACTATCCTGAGGAATTCCTGCACTGATGTCCTGGAATTGAGATGATTGATCTCCAACCATCACAACCATCTTCCTTTTTGCCAGGTATGGCTCCAACCAGCGGAGAGTTCCTCCCTCAATTTCCATTGACTCCTAGTATTTCTAGGGCTCCTTGATGTCACACCTGGTTAAATGTTCCTTGATGTCAAGGGCAGTCACTCTCACCTCACCTCTGGAGTTCAGCTCTTTTGTCCATTTCTGAACCAAGGCTGTAATAAGGTCAGGAGCTGAGTGACCCTAACAGAAACAAACTGAGTACCCATTAGCAGGTTATTGCTGAGTAAATGGTGCTTGGTAGCACTGTTGATGACCCCTTCCATCACTTTACTGATGACTGAGAGTAGACTGATGAGGTGGTAATTGGCCGGGTTGGATTTGTCCTGTTTCTTGTGTATAGGATGTACCTGGATAATTCACCAAATTGCCGGGTGCATGCCAGTATTCTAACTATACTGGAACAGCTTGGCTAAGGAACCACAAGTCTTCAATACTATTGTCAGAATATTGTCAGGGCCCATAACCTTTGCAGCATCCAGTGCCTTCAACTGTTTTTAGATATCACATGGAGTGAATCAAAGTGGCTGAAAATTGCTGAGGACCTCTGCAGGAGGTCAAGATGGATCATCCATTTAGCACTTGAGACATTTGGCCAAGTTAGGCAATTAAAGGCCCAATTTAGGGCCATTTTTCTGGGCTGCTGACATTCTGTTGGCAGTGGGCTGCACTCTGCTGCATGGGGAAGCCGTTGGCTGAAAGAATGCAGTCTTCCTGTCTCCATGTGTTTCTCAGGGGTTGGGTTGTGGGGAGGGGGATGCTGGTATTGAGTGGCATTTGAACCTGAGATATACATGTATATGTATGAAAAGGAGGTGGAGGTGCTTTCTTGAATCGTTGCAGTCCATATGTGTGGTTACACCCACAATGTTATTGGGAAAGGAGTTCCAGGTTTTTGATCTAGTGCCAGTGAAGGAACGATGATATATTTCCAAACCAAGTCAAGATGATGTGTGGCTTGGAGGGGAGCAGGAAGATGGTAATATTCCCGTATGTCTGATGCCTTTGTCCTTTTAGATGTTTGAGGTGGTGGGTTTGATTAATGAATTATTAATTCAACTACTTTTGTATTATACGTGTTAGCTGTTAATGGAAAACTAATTATTCTGTACAGATTATGAATCACAAAATAGTAAGCACTCTCTAGAGTGCAGTAACCAGCGTATATCAATGATTTATGATCAATCACCTAATATAGGTTGATACAGGAGCTTTGATTAGCCTGCTGATTTTAGCAATAGTCTTCACAAAATGCTACTTATTCAAACAAACAAACTTACCTCTCAGCATCAGTACCCAAAAGATTGTAAATGAATAAAGATCACTTTTAAGTGGTCTCACTAATCTATAACAATCCCCAACAACGTTGTGGAGTTGAAAACACTGAGGTACCTAACATGGAAAGAAGCTAGCCTTAACATGATTGAAGACTTTTTGACTCATTGTAAGAACATTAATAAACAGCAAGCCAAGTACAGGCATGTAGCATTGCACATATCCTCCTCATCTGTGGGTGTAAGTCAATTAATGACAGCAGAGGCAAATGTAATCATTTACTACTAACTAATAAGGGCCCAACAAAAGTATGGTACAAGAAAATAGCATCGCCAATTGAAATATAAATCAGGCAAGTGGGGAATATTACTGTAGTGTGGTCAGGTTATATAAACGCTCTGACATTTTTTTAAAAATGTGACCTTCCACATGTAATCGATGTTGCAGGGACAACGGGTATCAACAGTCACCAAGCACAGGGTTTCTAAATGTAAGAATTGGAATGGAAAAAATACCAAGACGCTTTGGGTAAATAGTCCAGCATAAAACATCAGAGTGAGAGCAATACAACTTCACTCAAGCAGGGAGTTTGGAAAAGAAGCTGGCCACTAATTCATGACTGTATTTGGATAGGCACGGAGAAATGCTTATGTTGCAAGAATACATTCTAGGCTCAAACCTATTCAGTTTATAAATCCACAAAAGTCTTCTTCAAGTTGAAATGTATATTAAACAATAAATACTGAAAGAATTCTGCTACTGATCAGTGGAAATACATTATGTATTCCAAGAACTCTACATATTTATAGTTTTGCCAGATCGTCCAAGAATCTCCATATAAATAAAACCTGGGTCAAAACCAGATGCAACGTCTCAGACTGCAACTTTTGTTATTATATTATTTTACCAAGGTTAAAAATGGTCACATAATAATTGCATTAACTGCCATTGGCTTCTTTATTCAAAAAGTACACATCCTTATTAACATCACAAAAATGAATTATCTGGTCATTAACACATTGCTGTTTTGTGTGAGATTGCTGCTTGCAAATTGACTGTCATGTTTCCTCTGTCACAACAGTGACCACACTTCAAAAGTGCTTCATTGATTGTAAAGTGCTTTGGGACAACGTAAGGTTGTGAATGGCACTATATAAATGCAAGTCTCCTTCTTTGTTGATGTTGTTACAATATTACGATGCTCAATAGTTCACTGAATTGGTTGATGTACAAGTATTACAAAATCAGAATATTAATTTGATTTGCACATGTATTTATTGCTTTTATGTTGGCAAATTAACTATCTTGACTGAACATAGACTTAGAACAGAAAACAGCTGGAGACATTTCACCCAAGTTTCACCTTTGAGGCTGGAATTGGGAATTGGGAGATTTTCCAACTTCGCAATTGCATTTAATACCTGGCAGTGCCTCCTAGCACTATTTTCAGGGCAGGGAGGTGGTGTTGACTTGGAGTCAGAGAAGGAGATGATGAGGTGGCCAAGTTAAAAGATGCAAAGAACAAAGAACAATACAGCACAGGAACAGGCCCTTCAGCCCTCCAAGCCCGTGCCGCTCCCTGGTCCAAACTAGACCATTCTTTTGTATCCCTCCATTCCCACCCCGTTCATATGGCTATCTAGATAAGTCTTAAACGTTCCCAGTGTGTCCGCCTCCACCACCTTGCCCAGCAGCGCATTCCAGGCCCCCACCACCCTCTGTGTAAAATATGTCCTTCTGATATCTGTGTTAAACCTCCCCCCCTTCACCTTGAACCGATGACCCCTCATGAACGTCACCACCGACCTGGGGAAAAGCTTCCCACCGTTCACCCTATCTATGCCTTTCATAATTTTATACACCTCTATTAAGTCTCCCCTCATCCTCCGTCTTTCCAGGGAGAACAACCCCAGTTTCCCCAATCTCTCCTCATAACCAAGCCCCTCCATACCAGGCAACATCCTGGTACACCTCCTCTGCACTCTCTCCAAAGCCTCCACGTCCTTCTGGTAGTGTGGCGACCAGAACTGGACGCAGTATTCCAAATGCGGCCGAACCAACGTTCTATACATCTGCAACATCAGACCCCAACTTTTATACTCTATGCCCCGTCCTATAAAGGCAAGCATGCCATATGCCTTCTTCACCACCTTCTCCACCTGTGACGTCACCTTCAAGGATCTGTGGACTTGCACACCCAGGTCCCTCTGCGTATCTACATCCTTTATGGTTCTGCCATTTATCGTATAGCTCCTCCCTACATTATTTCTACCTAAATGCATCACTTCGCATTTATCAGGATTGAACTCCATCTGCCATTTCTTTGCCCAAATTTCCAGCCTATCTATATCCTTCTGTAGCTTCTGACAATGCTCCTCACTATCTGCAAGTCCTGCCAATTTTGTGTCGTCCGCAAACTTACTGATCACCCCAGTTACACCTTCTTCCAGATCGTTTATATAAATCACAAACAGCAGATGTCCCAATACAGAGCCCTGCGGAACACCACTAGTCACCACTAGTGCACCTCCATTCATTGACCCAGTTTTGGAGATTAATGTGAGGCCCCTAACTTCAGCCCCTCTACCATACAAGTCCCTCACCACCATAACACCTTATACCCTCCAAACCCACTCACCCAAATTCCACTATAACTAGAACTCACAAGTCCTATAATAACATTTGGAAGTCCATGAAGAGCTCAATAATCTGTCAAAATAAACAAAAATTAGTTGACTTACCACTTAATAAACCAATATCCTCTTTGAAAATCTCAAATCTGTCAAATAAACGAACACTTAATTCTCCATGACAGCACTGTTACAAATCTCTGCCGAACAGAATTAATTAACAGGTATGAAAGTTAACCAAGCATTCATAATGAGATGCCGTGGAACAACTGCATCAACAACCACTACCACCCTCACCCCAGGCTGATACCTTTAAACTCTTAGAATGCAGTCAGATGCTCAGCCATCTGTCCAATCTTTTAAACAGCCAAACTGATAGCTGAACAGAGCTTCAAAAGAAATTATCAAACCAATTGGTGCATTGCACACCATTAGATCTCAATTTCACTACTGTACAATGCAGATTAGCACATAATCCAGTGGATAATGTACTCTAAATCATCTCAAGACTTTTGCACTTTCACAATGCTGTTCATTCTCTTGACAGCTAACCAAGTGTCACAGGTGACAACCTGGCAACCACATTAATCAATTGTTATTTACCTTTTCAAAACAAAGCAGTATCATCACTCGCTGTATTTAAAAAAACTCATATTACAACATTTCATTATAACTCCTGCCTCCAAACCATGGTTCCCTCGTGGTCCACAACACTTCTCTGCTGCTGTGAATCACATTGCCTTCCAAAACCAGCCTAAGTCCCATTAAAATTGAGAAAGGTCAGAAATGACCACTTCCACAATGATGCCAACAATGCTACGACATCAGTGTGTGGGCTACTGCCCTGCCAAAATTATCCAGCAGCCATGAAAATTGTCAGTACCAGAAATGGAGGTGGTAATCCCAGATTCAGGTTCCAGTCACTATTTACAGCCTACCTAACACACTTTGGCCCCACATCAGAACAGGAAAATCCAGCCCATTAAGCGGAGGAGGCTGTTAAGGAAGTAATAACCAGTAGAGTTTTGCTGGGATCTATTCCGAGTTCTGTTGCTTACACTATTTGTAAATAACTAGCGGTTTGAAAATAAAAGATGCATGTCAGAGAGAGCATCGACTTATAAGCAATGCTACAGGAGATCAGTTAGTTATTTATAATTGTTTATAAATAGCACATTCTGGAACATTGTCCCCAGTGACTGAACATGATGTTCTACACTCATCTTTGAATGCTAAGTATCTGGGATATGGGTCTTGAAACACTTCAATCAGGAATTGTCACCTTCTACCCCTCTGGAAATGGAAGCTTCCTCATATTCCACCTCAAATTCCTCATGCTACTTATGTTCAGGTATAATCTTGTGCACTCTTCCCACTTTAACTGATTTCCCAATGTATCCCTCCCAGTCTGGCAGATGGTAGTGAGTGAATGACAATGCACACAAAGAGGGTAGACAGATCAGATGCAATAGTACTTCTTGGTGTGTTTTCTCAGCTTATTGCTATGGCATACTTATGAGGGCAGAAAAAAGTTAGCATGGTGTTAGTGTAGTTACTAACTAGATACTAAAGGTTAGTATCGATGGGCTATACTGTGAGCTATACATTCAGAATAATGAATGAGCTTAAGGATATGCAATGTGTTGTGATGATGATTTATCATGAAAGACTCGGTAAAATTCATAAAACAAGACGCTGGAAAGAGAGTGTGGTAACCCCCATGATCGGCACGGGGAATTGCTAATTGACCTCCCAGTTGGGCTCATTGAATGCGAGCTCCCTCGGGATTGGTAATTAGCCCAATCATGTGGAGCTCGTATACCGAGCCCTAAAAAAGCAAGACCCTGAGAGGGTCCATTAACCTTTTAGTCCCAGTTGGGACCTGTTGTGTTCACCACCAGGCTTGTGGTTATTGTTTATTTTCATTTTGTGCAATAGAAGCACGGTTCCATCACAGCTGACTCCTGGAGTTATTATAGAGAGGATCAACTTGTTTAATCTGCATGATTAAGACGTAAAGCTGAATATTTATTATATGTGAAAAACGACATCCCCTGCCAACATTACAGATATTCAAGGTCATAACCTTTCTTGCTCTCTCTCTCTCTCTCTCTCTCCACAAATGCTACAGAGCTGCTGAATGTTTGCAGTATTTCTGATTTGCAAGACAGATGTCCCAGTCATTTAACTCACTGCTGACAGTGGGATCTTGCTGTGTACCTCTATTTCCTTGCATTACAACAGTAACACCACTTCAAAAGTGATTAACTAGTTGTGCAGCATATTGGAACATCCTGAGGTCACGGAAGGCATGATATACAAGTTATTAGTTTATCCTTTCTTTGTCATGCTACCCTGGATTGTAACTTTACTGCTGTCTACCCAAAGTGAGCCACGTAATATCTGTAAAATATTTGCAACAAAACCATGAAGCAAATACAATTAGTAAAATGCACACTTTTAGAAATTACTGAATATGTTTTCAATATATTCTCATTGTGATACTACTTCACTTTGGTGTAATATATAAATCAAATATTCTTGAAGCTTTCCAGAAGACCCAACATCCTTCATAGCATTTGTGTTAATGTTATGGGAATTGCCCAAGGAAAACAACTATTCTGACACTTTAAACAGTACTGGCAAAAACTGTCTCTAGTTTTTAAGTCATTTACAAATGCATTACCACCACATGAAGAAATGTTACTTCTTGGCTACCACTTCAGATGCTGTAGAACTCAGGAAATCGATCAATCATTCTCAACATCCATTTGTATTAAACATTACACTGATCGATAAAACTAGAATGAAATGCATGAAAACTAGAATGAAATGCATGAAAACTAGAATGAATGTTTTTAATGGTCAAGTAGGAGGCCAAGAAGCTTGGAAGCCAGGTTGGGCCAGTTAAACAGACCTTCTTCACTGGTCCAAAGGTGACCTCCCGATTCTTGGGAACAACAGCGAAAGGCCATGAGCACAAATTTTCGACTACAGGGGAACCAATCTTTTATTAGGTAAACACAATTAGCAGGTGTCACCTGGTCAAGTATCACATGAGCAGAAGTCACTTGGCCAGAACCTCATGTGATCAGAATGTCATGTGATCAAACCTCCATTGTTTCCAATCAGAATTGAAAATGCTACTCTCAGAGTGGCGGATTAAGGACAGATTTGTGTTCTCAGTCCATGCCCAATAAGAACTGAATTGAGACTGTCCCAGATCATTTAGCATAGGTCTATTACAACTAGCAGATAAGAGAAGATTTTCATTGCATGAATCAAAACTGGATTTTATCCAACTGCTAAGATAAAAGTCCACATTGCACAATTCAGTTTCCCAACAGAATCTTTTGGACAGAAGAAATTGCTATATGATTATACGCCACAGAGAAACTCTCATATTATTGTTGAATGCACCTTTTAAAGGCCCCTTGAATAAAAAAAAGCTTCACCTTTTCTAAGTTCTTCAAAGCAAATAACATCTTCACTTTTTTGCAAATCAATGCATCTGTGTGGCATTTCAAGGTACAAGGATCTACTCTTGAAAATTTATAAACAGCACTTTGTTAAAAAAAAATCAAAACACATATTGTAGAAAAATGAATCTATTTAAGATTGGCAAGATCTATACAAGTAAGTACATAGTAAGTTGATGAGTCTTGAAGCTTGGGCAATCACTTCAACCAATAGGCATACATTGCCTTTCAAGCTTTCTTTTGTACCATATTGTAGAGTACAGTTGATTACAGAACTATAGAGCTTTTACTTCAATGCTACAAAAACACAAAACTAATAAATCACTGCAAGGCAAACACTGACTCAGATATGATCAAAGTCAGGCAATGTAAGAAAGTAGTGCATACTGATGGGTTCAACCTGCAGTGCAGATGGAAGATAAACATTCTGTTAAAGGGCAACAAACCTAAAACAAAACTGTAGGGTTAAGAGTTCACACAATATTGCAGATTCATTTTTGTTTCTAGGTTAACATTCTCATTGGCTTACAATCGCTTGTAGAAATGTTTTAAAATGAATTGAAAAATTAAAAAAATACTATTTCCAGTAAAAGAAATGGTTGGAATAGAAATTTTATATTCCGAGCTCATTAATCATCCTTGAAAACAGAAGGCAGATTTCATTCTGGAAAGTTACATTTATGGATTCATCATTGGAAAAGACACGTAAGTTTAAAGTTTATTTACTAGTCACAAATAGGTTTACATTAACATTGCAATGAAGTTACTGTGAAAATCTCCTAGTCGCCAGAATGCAGCGCCTGTTCGGGTACACTGAGGAAGAATTTTAGCATGGCCAATCAACCAGCACGTGTTTCGGATTGTGGGAGGAAATTGGAGCATCCGGAGGAAACTCAAGCAGGAATCGAACCCGGGTCCCTAGCGCTGTCAAGATAAGTTGTCATGGTAAGTGAATATGCTTGTTATTTTCTGATGGACTTATGTTTGTTCTCCGTTTAAAAGAAAACTAATTTGTATATTTAAAATAATTAGATAATTGATTCGCAGCTAAACAAAATTAGTGTTTGTTGAATCAGTACACTTATATGTTTGGTCAGCAGGTATCTAACATAAGTATGATTCTATTCTAATTCCAGCTGCTGAGAAATCCACACAAGCAGAGTTTCTGCTGATTTGATATCGAGTGCTCATTCTCTCCCAGTAAGATGCCACAGTAGATGACAAGGAACTTAGTTGGCAAAACTCAAGGCTTCTACAGGACGCTTCTACAGTTTAACCACCTCAAATGGTACAGCTACCAGCACAGAGCACTGCTAAAAATGTCCGTTTGGTGACCCAGACAGGACAACTATAATCTGGGATATTTAGAAAAGAGAGAATCCCAAACCCCAATGATGGTTTATCCCTCTAACTCCCATTACTGAGTCAGACTGGCTGATCAATCAATGATATCTTGAAATGCCGAGGTAGAGGTTAATTTAGTTCCCATATTCAATTGCCAGGGGTAACGTTTTTGAGCCTGCTTGACAGATATCTTTTGCTATGGAGGAGAGACACTATTTGATTATTAGACATCATATAAGCATGGATTTGAATCCTCATTAGGAAGAAAGTAGCGAGCAAGAATACCACAGGAGCAGCATAGTCAGGAGCATTGACTACCATAAGATGTACAAGAAGAAAGCCACTTCCTCACTAAGAATGATTACAAATATCCCATCAAATGATAGTTCCACCTACTATCTAAATCTTTGAATAATATATCCTATTTCTGGCCACTTCTCTGCTCATCTCCTCGGTCCCCGTTGAGTTGAACATACATACTTCAACACACTGAAAGTATTAAACTATTCTTATCCTATTAATATTGATATACCTCATATTTATATAAACCCTACATTGATTTTGCCAGCAACTATTCTACCTAAAATAACCAATTCCTTAAACCATAACAACCAGCATTGCCTGAACAATGCATTTGCCTCACAACTAAATCATTTTTCTTCCCATTTACTATTTGTATTTGAGAATTGAATCACTACCTGAAGAGGGAAGGTATGCAGGACTATAAGGAAAGGGCAGAGGAGTGGCACTAAGTGAGTTAATCTTGCAGAATGCTGGTGCCATCCTCTTTTTTTCATTGAGACTGACAGAAGAAATAGTGCATTGATCTTCCATAATCACTCAGTTAAAAGTTATATTTTTCATCAAGGAACACCATTGTACATAAAATATATGACTATCTAGCTTACTCTAATTCTGAAATTCAAACATTAGAACAAACTACACAATCTCAGATCTGACTTCTTTCATTGAAAATTCTGTGTCGCATAGTCTCGTACTATGGAAGATGAGGACAAGTTGTTCCTCTCATGGTTATGAGATAGGGGAAAGGGTAAGAGCAGAATAGGCAGCACGGTGGCACAGTGGTTAGCACTGCTGCCTTACAGCGCCAGGGACCCAGGTTCAATTCCAGCCTCGGGTCACTGTCTGTGTGGAGTTTGTACTTTCTCCCCGTGTCTGCGTGGGTTTCCTCCGGGTGCTCTGCTTTCCTCCCATGGTCCAAAGATGTGCGGGTTAGGTTGATTGGCCATGCTAAATTGATCCTAGTGTCAGGGAGACGAGCAGGGTAAATATTTGGGGTTACAGGAATAAGAGCTGGGTGGGATTGTGGTGAGTACAGACCCAATGGGCCGAATGGCCTCCTTCTGTACTGTAGAGATTCTATGATTCCATGAGAAGTGCCAGAAACCGAATAATACCTGACCCCCCAAACACCATGGGGGAATCCTTGGCTGTGAAGGAAGATGGACGATGCATAAGAATATTAAGAAACAGGAGCAAGCGTCGACTATACGGCCTGTCAAGTCTGCTCCGCCCTTGCAGGAACTTTCTGTGTAAGGTGGTGCGAACGAGAGCAAACATGGTGAATAAGAATAGAAGGAAAGGAATGTAGCCCACATAGGCAGCAGGGTGGGTAAAGATCAGAAGACAATAAAGTGTATGCGTGAGTCAGTGGGCTTGCAGCAGATGTTTGTGAAAAGCCCATCCCTGAAGATAGGGAGAGGTCCAGGAAGGGAAGGGAGGAATTAACAATGGGCCACATAAAAGCAAAGGATGAGTGGAAATTTTAAGCAATGTTAATGAAATTCTGTAGATCGGGGCAAGAGCAGGGAGCAGTGTGTAATGGAGGAAAAAAAGGTCAAGAAAGGACCTAAGCAGGACTGGAACAAAGAGAACATATCCTATAAAATGACAAGCATAGTTGGCACCCAGGAGGATTACCATAGCAACAGCTTACATCTGGAGGAAGCTTGAAGGAGAAATTATTCAAGGTGAGAACAAGTTCAGCCAAGCAGAGGAGGGTGGTGGTGGATGGGTTGGGTCAACGTGCAAGGAATAAATGGATGTCCCGCAGGCTGTCCTAATGAAGGATGGAGGTTTTAAAGGGATTATATGGCATTATGAAAAATAGGCAATTGTGAATGCAAAACTGGAATTTGCTAAGTGCCAGATGCTGCCAGAAAAGTCGTGGGTGTAGGATAAAGGCTGAAGAAAAGGCGGCAGAGGGGCAGCAGTGGATGTGGTGAGTGAGGGGGTGGCGAAACAACAAACGGCATTTATATAGCAGCAATAACATAGTAAAATGTCCTAAGATGTTTTGCAGCAGGTAAATTAGATAAAATATTAACACTTAACTGAAGAAAGAGATACTGGGACAGATGACTCAAAGCTCGGCTAAACGGGTAGGTTTTAAGAAACACCTTAAAGGAGGTGGGTAAGTGGAATAGTTTCAGAATGGTGGCATTTTGAAAATTACAACCATGTCAGCTGAAGGTACTGTCATCAACCTTGAGGAAGGGGGGAACTGAGGGATGCGCAAGAGATCAGAGTTAAAGCAATACAGCATTCTCGGATGACTGCAGGGGCTGAAAATCTTACAAAGATGGAGAAGAGTGAGGCCATTTTGGGGGATTTGAACATGAGGTTAAGAACTTGAAAATTGAGTGGTCAAGGAACCAATGTTGATCAGCGAACACAAAGCCGCGTGAGCAAGACTTGGTGCAAGTTGAGATTCAGGCAGCGGAGTTGTGGATGAGCTCAGGTTTAAAGATGGTGGAAGTGAGGCGTGGCAAGAAGAGCTTTGGACCACACAAGTCTGGCGGTAACAAAAGCTTGGAAGAGCTAAGGCAATGATGGGTGAAATTATGGAGGTAGAATTTGGCATTTTTGGAAAAGAGGAAATTACTTTAGTGAGATGGAAGCAGGCTGAGATTATGGAGTGCAAAGTCCTGTTTGCGTACCTGATAGAGGAGTTAGAAACATGTTCTATAGGGTTGGAACGTTCTGGGCTGGATTTTACAGGAGGAGGAGGAAGGGGCATTTTGTTTGCACACCTGTAATCCCCCCACCCGGAGGAAAAAAGCTGCCTGGCAACAATAACACACTGCGGGCTGCCTTATAGAACAGAGTGGTGCTTCTACCCCTCAGTGAAAGGAAGGTGTGCCTCAATCTGATTGGCCAACAGCTCTTACAGTCCCAACAGTGGCAGGAGAGAGACTGGCATTGTAAGGAGGCTCACAAAATGTGTCATGGACGCCAGAAAAGGTGGGTCTAGGGACTCCTGGGCAGAGAGGGATTTGGCATCCTGGAGGCGGGGGGGGGGGGTGAGGGGGAGTGTTTGGAGGCAAGCTGGGGAGACACAACTGGGGCATTACGATCTTGAGGCGAGGCAGATCACCTCAGGCAGGGGAACAGTTGGGCTACTTTACAGAGGTGGAAAAAGACTGTCTTAGTGATGGGACAGATGATTGTCAGAAAACCTCGCAGGGTCAAATATAACACCAAGATTTTAAACAGTCTGGTTCAGTCTCAGACTGGTGCCAGGGCAAGGGATGCAATTGGGAGCTCGGGAATGGAGCTTGTAGCAGGCACAGAATACCATGGGTTCGGTCCACCCAATATTTAATTGGAAGAAATTTCAGTATGGATGTCAGAATACACCTTCTGATAATTTAGCAACAGTGGTGGAGTCAGGAGATGTGGTTGTGAGGTGGATCTGTGTGCCAGCAGTGGATACGTGATAACTAATACTGTGCTTTTGCGTGATGTCGCTGAGGGGCAGCATGGAGATATGATGATGAGAAATAGTGGGGGGAAGGCAAGGATAAATTCTTGGAGGATAGAGGTAACAATGTAGAAGCAGGAAGATAAGTTATTGCAACTGATATGCTGGATCGATAAGAATGGAGTCTGGTGAGTGCATCACATCAGGCTGGCTGATAGTGGAGAGGAGTTGGAGAAGGATGAGCTGATCAACTACGATAATGGCAGGTCAAGAAGGGAGAGATTGTTTTATTCTTTCACGGGCATCACTGACTAGGCCAGCATATATTGCCTGCCCCTAATTTCCATTGAGCAAGTGAAAGTGAGCTGCCTTTTTGAACTTCTGTAGTCCATGTGATGTAAATACATCTGCAATGCTGTTAGGGAGAGAGTTTCAGGATTTTGACCCAACGCATGTGAAGGAACAGTAGTATATTTCGAAGTCAGGATGCTTTGGAAGTTCATGAGCTCCTTGCATTTACTGAGAAATTATAAAGGCAGAGTCACTTATAGGAGTGGTGTACAGGCCCCCAAATTGTAACTACACGGTAGGACAGAGTATAAAAGAAGCGATAATGGGAACTGGTCAGAAATCATGGGGGAGTTTAAGCTACACATATAAGAATTAAACAAGTAGTTTGCATTGGCCTTCACTGTCGAGGGCACAAGTAACACCCCAGAAATATCAGGAAATGGAGAAGAAGGAGGAACTCGGGACAATTACAATCACTAGGAAAATAGGATTGAGTAAATTGTTTGGGGCTGCAGGCTGACAAATCCCACAAACTTCATCTTAATGTCGTGAAAGCAGTGTCTAGTGAAATAGTTGATACATTAGTTTTAATTTTCTAAAGTTCCTTATATTTGGGGAAGGTTCTATTAAAATGGAAAATAGTGAATGTAACTCCTTTATTCAGAGAAGGAAGGAGACAGAAAACAGGAAACTATAGGCCAGTTAGTTTAACATCTGCCAAGGGAAAATGTTAGAAACTATTATGAAAAATATTATAGTAGGGCACTTGGAAAAATTCAAGGAACTCAGGCAGAGTCAACATGGTTTTATGAAAGCAAAATCATGTTTACCCAATTTATTGGAATTCTTTGAAGGAGTTACATGTGCTGTTGGATAAAGGAGAACTAGTGGATGTACTGTACTTAGATTTCCAGAAGGCATTTTATAAGGTGACACGTCAAAGGATATTGCAAAAAATTAAAGCTCATGGCGTAGGGGGTAACATAATGGCATGGATAGAAGATTAACAAGCTAACAGGGAACAGGATATAACTAGTGGTGTGCCACAGGGATCAGTGCTGTGGCCTCAACCTTTTACAATTTATATAAATGACCGGATAAAGGGTCCAAAGGTACAGTTGCTAAATTTGCTTATGACACAATGATAGATAGGAAACTGTGAAGTGGACATGAGGAGACTGCAAAGGGACATAAATAGGTGTGAGTGGGCAGAAATCTGGCAAATGGGGTATAATGTGGGCAAATGTGTAATTGTCTATTTTGGCAAGAAGAATAAAAAGGAAGCTCATTATCTCAATGGAGACAGACTTTGGAGGTGTGAGATTCAGACAGATCTGAATGTCCTCGTGCATTATTCACAAAGGACTAGTATACAGGTACAGCAAGTAACTAGGAAAGCTAGTGTATTGTGTATTGTGAGGGGAATTGATTACAAAGGCAGAGAGGCACGGTAGCACAGTGGTTAGCATTGCTGCTTCACAGTGCCAGGGACCTGGGTTCAACTCCCGGCTCGTGTCACTGTCTGTGTGGAGTTTGCACATTCTCCTCGTGTCTGCGTGGGTTTCCTCCGGGTGCTCCGTTTTCCTCCCACAGTCCAAAGATGTGCGGGTTAGGTTGTTTGGCCATGCTAAAATTGCCCTTAGTGTCCTTCATCAGGTGACAGCAGCGCTCCTGAGATGCGTAGGTTAGAGGGATTAGTGGGTAAATATGTAGGGATATGGAGGTAGGGCCTGGGTGGGATTGTGGTCGGTGCAGACTCGATGGGCCGAATGGCCTCTTTCTGTACTGTAGGGTTTCTATGATTTCTATGATTCTATGAGGTTATGCTTCAGTTGAACAGGGCATTGGTGAGACCATTTCTGGAGTAAAGTGTACAGTATCGGCGTCTTTATTCAAGGAAAGATGCAAATAGGTTAGCAGTTCGGAGATGTTTTACTGGATTAATATCAGCAATGGACAGATTTTCTTATGCTGTAAATTTATGCTGTATCCACTGAAAATTAAAAGAGTAAGGGGTGACTTGATTGAAATCTTTAAGATGCTGAGGGGTCTTGATAGGGTAGACGTAGAGAGGATGATTTATTCTCCTGTGTGAGAACCTGGAACTAGGGCTCACTGTTTAAAAATTATGGATCGTTCATTTATGACAGAGGCAGGTACACATTTTGTTACCCCGAGGGTCACAAGTCTTTTAAACCTTCTTCCTCAAAAGGCAGTGGAAGCAGAGTGTTTGAATATTTTTAAGACAGGGCTTGATAGATTCTTGATTCATGAAGGGGGTGAAAGTTTATTGAGGATAGGCAGGAAGGTGTGGTTGAGGTTACAGTCAGATCAGTCATGATCTTCTTGAATGGCAGAGCAGGTCTGAGGGGCCAAGTGGCTGACTCTTGCTTCTAATTCCTGTGTACTGTGAGCAGTGAGAATGGTGGATACAGGCGCTTATTGTTTGCAGTACAGAAAAAAGCCAGGGCTTCCATTTCAGCATGTTCGTGGAAGAGACTAGAGCAGGACCTGATAGTGCTTTATGTGGTCCAGCCAGATCTGACGGAGAATGATTGAACTATTTTCTCAGTAGAAAATGACAAAGCTGAAATGTGATTTCAGCAGCCACTTCCAAGTTTGTTTATTCTGAGCAATGAGCAGCTTTTAATCAGATTTAGTGGTACATGAATGTGCATTGAGAAAAAAACCCAAGCCTCTGAGGCATCACAAGCAGTTTCTGTTCACGTATTTGCTATTGGTTCACACATAAAGTCAGAGTAAGTCTATCTAGAGATCCACACTTTCTGTAGCAGAGTCATTGCAGTGCAGACTGCGGTAGTTATCTGAATATTAGATTATGCTGGGTCCCTGTTGTAATCTTACTTATGTCACTTGCTTTACATAAATGTCTGCAATCCTCTGGGATGATCCCACACAGAGCATACATAAAATGGATCAGTATTAATAATGGAAAACATCAGAACAGCTCAGCTAAATGTAAGATAATCAAAATTCTACCAGTAATTGATGCAGATAATTCAAGGGCTTTGATGAATTTGCAAACTACAGGTTTCAGATAAACAGGTTTGTGAACATCAGCAGTAGCCTAAGATTGGATTATTGCTAAAATCAATATTAGAATGAAGAGCAAACTTCTGTGATTTCTGTTTTAGAAAATATAGCCTTTTTAAAAAGAAACATTAAATAGAGTGCATCCCAGTAATAGTATAGATGACATTTTAGCCAAAGATGTATAAAATAATCTCCTGCTCCATTCTGTTACAAATGCTGAAGATATATCCGTGCTTTCAATTGGATGACCACAGTCCGCAGCTACATTTGTAAATTCTTAAAGGTAATTTTAACTTTAGTGTTAAAAATGCTCCATCAGCTAGATCACTCGCTAAGCATCTTTCCTGATTTTCATTTACATTGGCCCAAAATTTGCAGCACACTGTAACCTCTTCAGTCTGGAACGCTCAAAATCCGGAAACACCAATTGTTCAGAATTTCTTTCCCCCTCAACCCCTTTGGCTCATGGTGCTGCCCTGGATCCACTTTATCGATGCCATCAAGGTTCAAGGGGCAGACGGTGAGCCCAAACGTGCTGCTCGAATTTGGAAACATTTTTGCAGCGAGTTTCAAATGAGGCCGGGAAGTTTGCGTGCCGACTCGGCACAGGCAGAGGTCAGCAAATGTAACTACGTCGCAGATTCCTGATTCCCGGAATGCGGGAAAAACTAGGAGGTCACGCAGCTGAGCCAGGAAGGGGAGAGGCAGCTTCAAACCTCATTGCGTTCGTGCTCCCGTCAGCCTTGTGTACCACCAACTCTGCCACAGAGTTTGGTCCTTGGACCCCAGCTACTTACAATCCATATTAATGACTTGGATGCAGGGATAGAAGGCCCTATAACCAAATTTGCGGATGACACAAAAATAGTCAGGACAGTAAGTTGCAATGAGGAAATAAGAACCTTACAAATGGATATGGATAGGTTAGGGGAGTGGGCCAAAATGTGGCAGATGGAGCTTAACATGGATAAGTGTGAGGTCATGCACTTTGGTTGGAAAAATGGGAAGGCAACTTATTATCTAAATGGGGAGAGACTTCGGGGTGCTCCGGTGCAGAGAGATCTGGGTGTCCTCGTTCATGAGTCACAGAAAACAGGCATGCAGGTGCAGCATAATAAAAAAAGTGAATGGAATGGTGGCATTTATAGCTAAAGGAATAGAATATAAAAGGTAAGGAAGTACTGTTGCAACTATACAAGGCATTGGTGAAGCCGCACCTGGAGTATTGTGCACAGTTTTCATCCCCGTATTTGTGGAAAGATATAGTGGCATTGGAGGCAGTTCAGAGGAGGTTCACTAGATTCCAGAGATGAGGGATTTGTCGGTATGAAGAGAGATTGAATAGTTTAGGCCTCTCTGGAATTTAGAAGAATGAGGGGAGATCAAATTGAGGTATACAAGATGATAAAAGGTATGGATAAAGTAGGCGTGGAATGGATGCATCCTCTTGTGGGGCATTATAAGATGAGAGGCCATAGTCTTAGGATGAGAGGTAACAAATTTAAAACAGAGTTGAGGAGAAACTATTTCACCCAAAGGGTTGTGAATCTGTGCAATTTGCTACCCCAAAGTGCGCTGGTGCAACCAGTGAGTAAATTTGAGGAGTTAGAGTTTTGATTGGTAATGGGTTGAAGAGTTATGGGGAGAAGGCAGGAAAATGGGGATGAGGAGCATATCAGCCATGATCGAATGGCAGAGCGGACTCGATGGGCCAAATGGCCTAATTCTGCTCCTATATCTTATTAACTTATGAATTTGAACAAAAATGGGGGAAAGGGGCTGATTTCAGTGTGTATGGGGGGAGTGAGGGGCTGATTACTGCGTGTGTGTGTGCGTGCGCATGTGTGTGTCACACGGGAAATAATTTGGGAAGCACTGGTGTGGAGTGCACAGTTTATATAAGAACTTCTGACGATTTGTGATTAGGGAGGCACGGTGGCACAAAAGGTGTCACGGTGTCACAGTGGTAGCATTACTGCTTCACAGCACCAGGGACCTGGGTTCGATTCCTGGCTTGGGTCACTGCGCGGAGTCTGCATCTTCTCCCCGTGTCTGCGTGGGTTTCCGCTGAGTGCTCAGGTTTCCTCCCACAGTCAGGAAGATGTGCTGGTTAGGTGCGTTGGCCATGCTAAATTCTCCGTCAGTGTACCTGAACAGGCGCTGGAGTGTGGCGACTAGGGGATTTTCACAGTAACTTCATTGTAGTGTTAATGTAAGCCTACTTGCGACACTAAAAATAAACTTTAACTTTAAACTATAAATATCTTCAGGTGTATATTATGAATAAATTAGCAATTACATGCCTTAAAGAATATTTATAAAATAGTTTCATTGCTTAACTGTAAGCAATGTTCAGTTTTATTCTAGAACCTTGTTCACTAGTGCACCAGCCCATATTTCAAAATGAATAAATTTGAAAACATGCATGTTTGTGTCTTAACACTAGGTTTGGCACTCGGCTGCAATTCTTCCGAATTGGGACCAAGTGCCCACGCCCAGTGGGAAACCTGGAGTGTTTACCCACTGGCGTTAGCATCATCTATCAGATGGGATTCACGCAGCTGATGATGCTAATTTATTCATAGCGGTCAAACCACCGGCCATAATGCTGTTCCGAGACTGGCAACCCGACCTCCCCTCAAAAAATGAAATGGTGCCCCCCTCCCCCACTGACCAGGGGAGCACTGCCTAGCCCTCACCAAAGAGGGGCATCCCCCCCCACCCACAAATACTGGGTGACCCACCTCCCCCCACACCATGCAGGCATGGGGGATGACCTGACCTGACTCCCCCATTCAGCTGTCTTTCCCTCTCATACCCCCTCTCAGGCCCCTTACCCCCTCAGATCACTCACTCAGGTGTCCTACCCCCCCCCCGACACCCCACTCAGTCTGCCTTTAGGCCAAGCACCTTGGCAGTGCCAACAGTGCACTGGCCCAGCATCCTGCACTGACACCCTGACCTGGTGACTTGGGCCCCGAGGGGTTTCGAGGAGGTAGGTCCAGTGGCTATTTGCCCCTCTGTTGCTGCCAGGCTGCAAAGGATGGGTTCATCAAGGATCCTGAGGATTGGGTGGGCTCTGGGGGCTGGGGGCAAATGGTTGACTTCACCACTCCATATGATGGGGGTATTGTGGCTGGACTCCCCCTTCTAGCTCTGGCAAACCTGAAGATCACCCCTGGCAAGATGATATAAGGGGTGATTTGTGATCAACATCTGCATTCCTGCCCGTCAGCTGTGCAAATTCTGAAGTGATCAGCTAACTTTAACCTCCATGTCCCCTGGTCACCTGGCAGGATTTTAAATCATTGCAGCTCCCCTTTCTGCAGCAGAGATTTTACTTTCTCCCTGTCAGAAGCTGCAGGTGAGGCAGACCTTTTTAAAGTTCTCTGACAGAGAGGAGATGTCAATTTCACCTGGGGGGGGTGGGGTAGTGGTTGGTTCCAGTCTATACAACTGTGCACTCAACCCCAATGTATGCACACAGCTTTGATTTGAAGTTGCTGTGGCTTCCCAGCAAGCAGAAATAGTTGAAACCCTCTCCACTTGCATTTAAACTTTTGATTTGTAACAGGTTCAACTGCAGTGTCTCCGAAACGATCCAGCTGTCAGTTCAAGGGCTTTCCATCAGTCTCCTCTGTGTTTATTTTGATTTATCTTCCTGGATTACACCTCAGGTACCCCGTTGATCCTGACAGCAGTATTTACAGAGTCTAATCCTGATTGACAGCCTGTGGTTTCAATTCCTCTTTTGCAAACCACTTCAAACCTCAAGCTTCAAACTTTCTCCTGCCCAGGAGTAAAAAGTAAACATCAACTCCTGTGTGACACAAGACCATAAGAAATAAGAGCAGGAGTTGGCCATTTGACCCCTCAAAGCTGCTCCATCATTCAGTAAGATCACGCCTGACCTGATCATGGCCTCAACTCTGTTTACCTCTCTGTCCCTCCCATAACCCTTGATTCTCTTGTCGTTCAAAAATGTAACTCCACCTTGAGTATCCTAATACTCTCTATGGAAGAGAATTCCAATAACCAACAACTCTCAGGAGAAAGCTTTCCTCATCTCATTATAAATGGGAGACCACCTATTCTAAAACTATGACTCCTCGTTCTAGATTCCACCATGAGAGGAACCATCTTCTCAGTATTTATCATAGGAGCTCCTCTCAGAAGCTTATATTTTTAGATACGATTGCCTCCTATTCTTCTAAATCCCAATTAGTGCACAACATTTCCTCATAAGACAACCTCACATTTTCCCATGTTATACTCAATCTGCCAATGGTTTTGGCAACTGGCTTAACCTATCTATATTCCGTAGAGATACCCGTGTCCACCTCACAACTTGCTTTTCAACCCATCGGTGTATTGTCAGCAGGTTTGGCTATGCAATACACTCAGTCACTTAATCCATGTCACTAATATAGTTTGTAAATTATTGAGCCCTCACCGATCTCTATAGCATCCCATTAGTTACTGTTTGCCAACCTGAAAATGGCCCAATTATCCTGAGTCGCTGTTTCCAGGCAGCCAATCCTCTATCCATGCGGATATATCATCTGCTGCTACTTCTTCAAAAGTTGGCAAATGTTTTACGTTAGCTATTCCTTAAAAAATGTTAAACTGATGTTTTAAAAGTATTATTAATGGATCAGGCATAATAAACGCATGTAAACAGGAAAACACTATGGACATGATCTTGTCTGCTGTTCATGCCACACTCCTGCTGCAGCGAGGTCGGAGAATTTGGCGGTCAGCCAAATCTCCGTTCACTGCGGCGGGATGGGAAAATCCTGCCGGCGTGAATGGTGGTAAGGTACCAGCAGATGATAAAGTAATGTGCTGTCGACCAGGAGTAACAGAACCAGAGTTAGAATCCAAAGAGGACAACATGATTAAAGATGTACAGGGTGGCAATTCAAAATTAATAAGGAAAACCTTTTTGGTATCTAACACAATTCCTAGGCTTAAAAACATGTTTCATTACCACTTTATACTTTTTAATCTAATATTATTCCACAAGCTTCCCCATGCAGAAAAGCAGCTAAACTCAATTTGAACAATGTTAAAAGGAATGGTCTTCAGTACTTCCTCAACATTCACTGTCTTCTCTGAGCAATTGTAATCTTACATTGCTGTTTTATGACATCATTCCATTTTCCATGGCTCTATGAGTTTTTTTTATATATCATCCATGTTCTTGCTTTTAATTTTATTTCCTTGGACAATGAAACAATTACCCAACATTCCATTCATTTTGCTTGTCATCAAAATGCAAAACCCCACTTTGTTTGATTTTGTTCCATTTCTGTATCAGCGTCCATTAGTGAGGAAGAACTGCTGAGTAAACAAATGCAGCACCATCCAAAAATGACCAGGTCAGAGAATTGGGAACACACAAATTCACTTATTTCCTTAATATCCTAGTTCCAGCGCCCTCAAAATGCAAAAATAAATCCGTAGTCCATACTGGACTAATTAATTGGAATCAAGGTTTTGCCGTTTGTGCTCCTGTTTAATACATTAAACCTATTGTATGCATCAAGACCTGGATAACATTCAGACTTGGGCTGATAGGTGGCAAATAACATTCATGCCACACAAGTGCCAGGCAATGACCATATTCAGCTATAACCATAGTCCAACAATGGAACCATCTCTCCTTGATGTTCAACACATTACCATCATTGAATATCCCACCACCTCAATCCTGTACGTTACTATTGACTAGAAACTGAATCTGACCAGTGATATAAATACTGTGGCTACAAGAGCAGCTGCTGGAGGCTGCAAAATGGTAGAAAAAAAGTGCGCTTCTTTCCCAGTCTGCACGCGAAACAAATTCCCAACTTTGTATGTGGGCTCCATCTCTCTCTCAGGCATAATTTCCTCTCAGTGCGGTTTGCAAGCCTGTCTGCTTTTATGGAATACTCACAACTCACTCTCAAGCTGCAATGCTACAATAATTAATACCTACTCAAGGCAACCACTTTAATCCTTTAAAACAGAGATGAGGAGGAATTTCTTCAGCCAGAGAGTGGTGAATCTGTGGAACTCTTTGCCGCAGAAGGCTGAGTCAAGGCCAGGTCATTGAATATCTTTAAGACAGAGATAGATAGGTTCTTGATTAACAAGGGGATCAGGGGTTATGCGGAAAAGGCAGGAGAATGGGGATAAGAAAAATATCAGTCATGATTGAATGGCGGAGCAGACTCGATGGGCTGAGTTGCCTAATTCTGCTCCTATGTCTTATGGTCTTATGATTGACAACAAATACCACTGCCAGGCAGCTCCTGTTGAACTGCTTGCAGTTCATCTCAGAGCCTGCCTTTAATCCACATTTAAACTAGAGAAAAGCTGACTAGAAATTCCTATGTTTACCAAATTCCTGACTTTGCACTTGCTCTACAACACACTCAGGCATCGCCCCCTCTCTGTGTGTCCCCTACCATGCACAGATTCTTACTAATTTACACCACTTGCTACTCTCCCCAGCACTCATCACTATAGTCTGAGAAAGCAATAAATACCATGAACTGGTATTTGTAAACCAACTTTTCTTGTTTTTGAAATGCTCCAAATATGAATAACTTTCCAGTGAAGTCACTGTTGTTAAGTAGGCAAACATGGCAGCCAAACATGCAGGCACACTACAGCAAGACCATCAATTACCAAATGAGTTAATGATCTGTTTTTTGGTGGTGTTGGTTGTGAAAAGTGGGATTCAATGTTGGCTCGGACACCAGGAGAGCTCCTTACTTTACTCTGAATAGTGCAATAGGGCAAGGTGGAGGAAAATCCAGGTGAGGTACTAAAACACAACTACTCCTTGTACACATGTCCCATCAAGGAAGTCAGTGCCTCCAAAGATTGTAAGGAGATGGTTGGAGGGAGAAAAGGCGGCACAAATCTTTCACACAAATTTCATTGCATTGGAAAAGAAAAATAAATCAATAGCCAATTACATTCAAGATGCCATGAAATATTGAAATATAACAGCAAATGGACATTACTTTCTAGTTTTTACATTATATTTCAGGTTTAAAACACATTTTTTAAAAACCAGTTTATTGGTATAACTTATAAATACTCCTGTTCCCTAGGTCAGTAAAGGTAAGTTAAAGTCACCATAGTCCCAGATGACCATAGGCTACTCTCCCCTTTGAGAGGGAGAGCTGACTGGTAGTGATTTAACCTGAGGATCACCACACCTCAGGCAAGGGGCAAGGTTAAGAAAGCGGTGACTTTGTGGAAGTTAAAATGCTCAGATTTTTAAAAATCATGCCTTCTCTGTATCAGCTTGTGAGAATGTTATCAGTTGCAGACCTTCAAGGAGCAGACTAGGCCACACAACATTCTGCTTTTTGACCTTCTCTAGAGCGTGAACAAGATCAGATTTTTTCCATAACAAATACCAAAGGTGAGATATGGGGATATGCTATGCAAATGAAGGATTAGCAGAAGTCAATTTTTCATCGAATGAGAAAGGGCGAAAAGCCAGGATTTAATTGGCAAATATGTGTGTCAATGAAAGATATGAAAAATCTCTTGTTCCTGATTTGCTGTAAATGACTATTACTGCTGAGTTGTTTCTCTGTAACTTCAGAACTACTCCAGCCATTTTGATGGAGGGAGGGAAGTTCTCCTTGTGCACAAGTAATTAAAGACCTTGCATTGAATGCATGGTGTCCAGTGTTGTTTGTATTAAGAGTTGACTAAGCATGCTGAAGGTTGCTGGTACCCAAGGATCTCTGACAGTTTTTGGAGGTTACGCCGAGATTGCAAACCCCTGGAGTGTCTACATGGGAAGGAAGCGAGGTGCCCCACTGACCAAAGGCTCAGAGATTGCGGCTGCCTGGTGCCTGGTTTTGGAAATTGAGCCATCTTGAATAATCTCAGTCGGTGTGGGAATTGAACCCATGCTGTTGACATGGCTCTGCAACATGAAGCAGCCATCTAGCCAACTGAGTTAACTGACCCCACTGTGCCCCACCCCAGTCAGTAACCTTGTACAGAGATGCTTTTACTTTTACATTATAATCTGTTGCTATGCTTCATTTTGCTGACATATATTTCATTTATTTCCTCAATTCCTGATACTGCTGTCTGCTCCAATTTGAATCATTACAAAACCACTAAGGCATCCATTATAACCATACAATCAGCTTCCTCTCAGATGTGAGAATTTTACAGCCACTCCCACTGGTGAGATCTTCTATTCCCACGGAGTTTTGAATGGCTTGCCATATTTCACAGTTCCGCCCGCAACGGAGCTGTAAAATTCTGCCTGCAGAATGGTAACAGCACAGAAGGTCCATCATGTCCGTACTGGCTCTCTGAGGAACAATTCGCCTCGAGCCACTCCCCTGTTTTCTGCCACTACTCCGAACATCCTCCCTTTTCAGATAATAATGCAATTCCTTCTTGAATGCCTTAATTGAACCTGCCTCCATCATGTTCTCAGGGAGTGCATTCCAGATCTTACCAACACTCTGAATGAAGAAGCTTTTCCTCTTGCTTCTTTCGTCAATTATGTTAAATCTGTGTCTGCTAGTTCTTGATAGTTCCACCAACTGGAACACCTTCTCCCTATCCACTCTGCCCAGACCCCTCATAATTTTGATTACCTCGGTCAAATCTCTTCTACAAAGGAAAGAGTCCCAAGTTCTCCAATCTATCTATGTTACTGACGTCTCTGATCCCTGGAACATTCTTGAGACTCCTTTCTGCACCTTCTCTAATGCCTTCACATTTTCCTAAAGTATGGTGCCCAGAACTGGATTCAACGCTCCAACTGAGGTGAAACATTGCTCTTGTACTCTATGCTCCTACTGATTAAGCTCAGGATGCCATATGCTTTATTAATGAACCTGTCCTGCCACTTTTGATGATTTGTGCACATTTACACCCAGGTCTCTCTGCTATTGCACCCACTTTAGATTTGTAGCCTCTATTTATTGTCTCTGTTGTTCTGAAGTTCAACACTATCCTCCTCACGGTTCACAATACTTCCTATATACCCAACCCCTCAGGAACTCCACTAAAACCTTCTTGCAATCCAAAAAAAAAACAACCATCAACCACTGCTCTCTGTTTCATGTCATTCAGCCAATTTTGTATCTATGCTGCTACTGTCCATTTTATTGCATGAGCTCTAACTTTGTTCACAAGTCTGTTGTGTGGCACATCATCAAATGCCTTTTGGAAGTCCATGTGCACTATATCAACAGCATTGCCCTCATCAATCCTCTCCGTCACCTCATCAAAAAACTCAAGCAATTAGTTAAACACAATTGTTCCTGAACAAATCTGTGCTGGCTTTCCTTGATTAACCCACAATTGCTCAAGTGACTATTAATTTTGTCCCAAATTATCATTACTAGGAGCTTCTCCTAGAACCAGAAGTTAAACCGACTAGCCTATAATTGGTGGACTTATCTTTACACCCTTTTGTGAGGAAAGGTGTAACCTTTGCAATTCTCCAGTCCTTTGACACCCTCTTACGATGGAAGATTGGAAAATTATAGGCACCATGTCCACAATTTGGACCTCCAAGCAATGAAAGGATAACCCTGAAAAAAGGGAACCCCAGGATGCTGTTGTTGGTATGTGCCATAGCAGCATACGCTCTCATGTACAGGGACTAGCAATCCAAGGATTTGTACACCGTGGCTAAACTCTCAACATTACAAGCCTCCCTCCTCTCCAGCCATATCAGTGGCACTGATTAGGCTCCCCATTCCCCATCAACTTAAACCATTTTCCACCAAGGAAACCCCACTAACAAGAAGAAGAGTCATCAAGATGGCCATCAACAGCGTATCTTGGGGAGAGATATGATCCTCTTCCTCCCGCCCAGACAAGGGAAACCCTCCAGGATTAACTATATCAAATCAAAGCCGATATCAACACCCCATCACCGAGAGGAAGAAAGGAAACCCCAGAGAGTGAGGAGTATCAGGATTATCCAATAGATTCAGGCATTGCTTTTACAAATACAGGAAGGTTACCAAGAACAGAATAGCACAACCTCACAAGGAACAGGGCACTCCCCTCACATCCTCCCGCATCCCCTCCCCCCACTACCCCGACACACACACACGGAAGATGGACAGATTGGAAGTCTCCACATAAGGCCACTTGAAGGAGGCAACCTACTCCTCCAACCAGGATAATTTGAGACCCTAACAATGCTGAACTGATGCCCCCAGACTCACACTCAGGTCCCGTAACCAACAGGACACTGGGGAACCAAGTCACAAGAGGGAGTGCAATCCAGAAGCCCCAAAAGGTGATGCCTTGCGGGAGGGAGACGTACTCTCCCATCTAACATACCCTCCACCTGACCTGGATAAACACAGCTATTACTACTCTAACCTGCCCTAACAACACCCTAAAATAAGGGCCAACAAGCCAAGAATATTAACATCATTCCAATACATTGGACAAAACAAACTACCCCTTTCTCTAGGTACCATTTAGGCCTTCCAATCCATCAGCCAAGCAATCAAATAACCACTGACACTACCCGCACAGCCAAACTAGAATATAAAATCAACCTAACAAGGCTAGACATCCAAGGATAAGCCAGCGACACTCAGGCGTGCACCAGAACATAATTCCCCCACATTTTAGTACCACCAGAGATGCCAACAACAAAATAAAAAGAGCCCAGTCTTTCCCAGGATATATGATTTCTTCGGAAACAAGCAAGGATTTCCTAATCCAAAGATAACAAAAATACAAAAGAAAATCGCGATCCCCAATAGTTCTAATGGGGGATTTTCCTCACCCACAGCGAAGACCTATAAGGCCATACCGACCATCACGACAACAAACCACCCATCCGTCACTCTGCTGTGGCGTGACTTGTCTTACCTAAAAGGTAAAGTAAAGGCACTAAAATCTGTACTTCCTCGGTGTAAATGCAAGGATTACAGTACTTAAAAGAAAAAGCAGATCAGGTAAATACTGCACAACCCTCATGATATATAATCAACTCAGTATACTCACCAATGGAAAGAAGGAGACCCACAAACAATTAAACTGTAAACGCATTTTCTGCATCATCTTAATTTTATCTCTTTTGTCATCCAGGGAGCTCTGGGTTTTCTTGCCTACATTTCCCCTTCATGCGTATGTAACTGTGCTTGAATTATCCCTTCTTTAAAGGCAGTCTATTGTTCAGTTACAGTTTTGCCTGCCATCCACGGATTCCAATTTATTTGAGTCAGATCCATTCTTACCCCCATTGAAGTTGACGTCCCCCTGGTTAATTATTCTTACTCTGGATTGTTCCATGTCTTTTCCATTGATAACCTAAACCTTAAGATGCAATGATCACTGTCCCTGAAAAGTACCCCTCCTGACACTTGATTCAAGTTGACCCACCACATTGCCAAGATCCAGGTTTAGCAACGCCACCTTTCACGTTACACTGGAGAAGATGCGAAAGAAGATGGAACTTTATGCTCACGCTTACTTTTTTCAGCAACAGAAATGAATGGAGAAAAACATGCTGCAGCTTCTCTTATCAAAGAGTCCGTAAATAGAAAAGTTCTTTTGCCCAGAAAATTTGTGCAAGGGAATTGGAAATCACACATATTCTTGTGATGCTCTGCAGGTTCTAGTGGAACCCTGCCGAACAACTTTAAAATTGCCTGAGATTTTTAGTGTTCACAGATGTATCACTGCAGAATGCTGCAACACCACAGAAGGAAGTAATTTGGCTCATTGTACTTCTGCTGGCTTCTTGCAATGTGCTTTCCATTTTTATTCATTTCAATGGCAGCAAAAATGTGCCAGATTCTTTAACAGGCTGGCCACCCACTCTGTGAGTGAAGGTAAGAATTACTCTCACTTGTCTCGATGTTATTAATCAGCTTTCAAAGTGTCAGCCTTCAACCAGTGGTAGTACACATGCCTGAGATCAGATGGCATTAGGATCATGCCTGCTGCAGAGTCTGGAATACAATGTAGGTTGAAAATAGAATACCTGGAATGTTAGCCTTTATTGCAAGAGAGTTGCAATATAAGAGCAGGGAAGTCTTGCTGCAATTATATAGGGCTTTGTTGAGATCACACCAGGAAAGCTGCGTACCATTTTGGTCTCCTTACCTAAAGAAGGATATACATGTTGTAGTGAGGGTGCAACGAAGTTCGCTGGTTATGAAGAGAGATAAAGTGGAATGGACCTATGTGCTCCGGAGTTTGGGAGAATGAAGTCAACGTAAAAAAAATCTCAAGATACCAACTAAAGAAAAGCAGGGGCTATTTCCAGCGCTTCCAGTCAACATTTATTCCTCAACCAAGATCACAGTTTATCTGGTCATTTATCTCATTGTTATTTGTGGGATTTCAGTCTGCGAAAACTGCCTGCAATGTTTGCTTCCATAATAACTTTAACTACACTTCAATAGCTGGGAAGTACTTAGGACCATGTTGAGAATGTGCACGGCATGATATAAATTCATTTTTTTCTTATTTTTACACCGCACTGTATCAAACACAATGGAGAAAGAGGACTGGGTTGTGGATCCTCTATCACGCAACAAGTAGGTTGGTAATTCTTCTAGTAACAGTCAGTCTTATCAATTTGATTACTTGGCTATATGGATGTACAGTTTAATGCACCAATAGAGAGTATTCAGCTGAACAAATTAGTGATTGACCATATGGTTGGAAGCAGAAATGCTACATTATTACAATGATTATGTCCTATGTTTATCTGGGACAATGATTGATACAGTCGAACCTTCATGACACAACATCATGGTGGGGCACTCCTGTTGGATAATGGAAATTACTGTAATCATCAAGAGTCTCCAAGTCTTGCCCTAGTATGGGTTCAACAATACTGTAGCCATGAGAAAGAAAATGAAACAGCATGAGTTCAATTCACTCTTTGATGGGTTCTGATTTTGATGGATTGCTGAAAGTAGATTAGTGTTAATGTGCCACACAATGAGTTGATGCATTGCACAAGGTTATGCCTTGTGAAAATCTTGGCAAATAATTGGAGCACAGATAATGGATGTTGCATTATAGTCATTTATGAATTAGAAAAGAAATAAGAGTGTCCAGAAAGTAAAAATAATTTGAATGCTAGAGCATCCCTTCTGTGAAGGTTTGGCTTCAGAATGCTGATCTCTGGAGTGACCGAGCCCACACTTGCTGGCACAGCAATATTCCCTGAGGTGCCCTCCTAATGGCCCCACTTTCACACTTGCTGCCCTGGGCTTCTGATGCTGCCCGCCCAATCAGAGGACCATCAACTCTAGAGTCTTGTTACCTCACCGGGATAGGTGGACATTGCTGAAGGTCAGGGACATCGATGGTGCCTCAAAATGGAGATGTCCTCGGAGCAGGAAAATTAAACCGATGAATCAGAAAGGGGATGGTGGTCAACCACTCGGATTGGAGGGGGGGGGGGGGAACTCCTCCAATAGGATCATTGGGGCCACAGAATCTTTCATGTCTAAAGCTGCCTCTTTGGGAGAGGTGGAAATGCAAACAAGAGAGGAAATTTGCCCCTAATTGGGACCTTACCTTAGTTGCCTGTCTCCATGATGTAGGCAGCCAATCGGGTCCCCACCCATCCTTAGGAACATTCCATGGTGGTTGAAATGCATCGGGGAGTTATTCTGACGTGGCTCCCCTGGATTTTCCAGGCACCCCTGCCTCTACGCCCACTAGGACGCTGTGAAAATCAGCTCTTTATTTCTAAAGGGATCTAGGGATATGGGTGGGAAGGCGGGATCAGGTTTAGTGAATTTGATGATCAGCCATGATCATAATGAATGATGGAGCAGACTTGAAGGGCTGAATGGCCTACTTCTGCTCCTATTTTCTATGTTTCTATACTGTTTAGCTATTTTGACTCTAATTTATCCCATTTCTTTACCTGTCGCTTGCTCTGCTACTTTTTCTATTCTTATATTTAATAGGTTCGGGGCTAGACCATTGAACCCGATACTCATGAGATCTCAGATGCCTCGTTGATGTTGCCACACCATTATCAATTCACGCTTTCAGTAATTTGCAGATCCAAAATAATATGAGCTGAAGAAGGGTGAGAGGAAAGAAGTCCAACCCAGGCATTCACCGCAAAAAGCCCTGCTCCAGCAATTTCTGGCCCAATATCTTGTAACAATGTTGCAAGCCGCCTATTCATCCCAAAAAAATCAATAAACATTCTTCAAGGAGCCTTGCTCAATCTGCCAAAAGAATGCACTATCACAGGCATATCAGGAGTATTCACACAAATAATTCATACCTTAATAAGGGGCAGGAGATTTATTGTCAAAACATTACTTCGAAGGATCCTAAGATGGCCATTCATAGCATATCAATTACATAAACAAACACTTAATTTGATAGTGATAAAATGATTAACATCGACATTATATTGATTTGGTAACATATATCAAATCCAACCAGAAAAGTTGTATTTTCTGAGATTTTCACCAGTTGTTAGCACATAAATGCTCATGCAAGTGCTGATGCTTTGTAAATAGAATGCACATTTTCAATGGTTTTTATATACTCTACTGATTAGGACTATTGTGATATAAATTTCATTTTTTTATCAGGAAAAGAGTATATGGTACTAGACTTATCAAGCCATAAATTTATCGGTCTATATCAGCCTTGTCCAATCTTTTGTTGAAGGGAACAATTTCTGAACAAATATGAAGCAGTGTCAGAATATTAAATTGCTAACTTAGTAATTGTAATAAGAATAACTAATAACATCTACCAGGTGAGAGGGTCAGTGGGTCCGTCTCACTCTCAGTATCGGGTGCTCACTAATTCACCATCAGCCATAGAGTGGGAGGGCGAGTAGGTGTTGCTGTGTGAGTGAGAAACAGAGGCTGGGACAAAGGTGCATAATCTCATCCACCTAGACTTACGGCTGAGGGAAGCCCTCACTGTCCCCAGTGCGCATTTTGACTGCCCCCTGTATGCACCACACTGTCCCTCCTGCGTGCACCCTCACTCTCTCTCCGCCCCCTCCCATCCCCCACCCCCCGCATGTACATTCACCGTGCCCCACGCGCACACTCCCCAGGTAAAGGTAAAGTCACCATTGTCCCAGATGATCATAGATAGGCTGCTCTTCCCTTTGAGGGGGAGAGCTGATGGTGATTTAACCTGAAGATCACCACACCGCTGGCAAATCAAAGGTCAAGAAGGTGGACCTTCATGAATAACCTCATTCCAGTACAGGAATTGAATCTGTGCTGTTGGCATAGCTCTGCAAGACTTACCAGCTGTCCAGCCAACTGAGCTAAACCAACTCCCATGACACAAATGCACTCACTTCCCCCTATACACACAGACACTCACTACCCTCCCCCACACACACCACACACACACAAACACACACACTGCCCCCACATACACACACAAACACACTCACTCCTCCCCTACACATACAAACACCCTCACTGTCCCCCTCCGCCGCCACTGCCCCCCCCCCCCCCCCCCACTCCACACACATACACTCTCACACACAGTCCAACGTACGCATGCACAGCTGAACGCGAACTTCCCCAGGTCCACCTGACTCCCGCTGAGCTCCGTTCAACCCCAGCCGCAGCTACCAAGGTCAGTCTCTTTTACCTCACCTCTGGGATTCAGCTTGTTTGTCTATATTTGGACGAGTCTATAATGAGGTCTGGAACCTAGTGGCCCTGGCAGAACCCAAACTGAATGTCAATGTGTAGTTTATCGGTGAGCAAGTGCCATCTGATTGCACTGCTAACAGCATCTTTCATCATTTGGCTGATGTTTAAGAATAGTCAGGTGGGATGGTAGTGGATCAGATTATATCTGGTCCTTCTTATTATGAATAGGACATACTCAGGCAACTTCCGATTTTGTTGTGTAGATGCCAGTGTTGTACCTGTACTGGAGTAGGCCTGTTCGCTCTGGAGCACAAACTTTCAGCACTACAGCTGAGATTTTGTTGGGGCCATAGACTTTGCTATGCCCAAGGTTTTCAGCTGTTTCTTGGTACCACATGGACCCTCAGCTTGATTCTACCCTCAAACTTGGTAGATGTTATTAATTATTCTTATTAGAATCAGGTTGTATGAAGATTGGCATCTATGATGGTGGGGAACACAGGAGGAGGCCAAGATGGATCATCCATTCGACACTTCTGGCTGAGGGTCACTGCAAATGTTTCAGCCTTGTCTTTTGCACTTACATGCCAGCATTGAGGTAGAAATGTTCCTCAAGCCTCCTCCACGATCTCCTACAAGACTCACCCAGAATGTTCTGTAATGATGCGACTGAGCCACTCTTGGTGATGGACACTGAAATCCTCACTCAAGAGTACATTCTGTGTCATTTTTCTTAGTGGCATTCAACATAGGTCAGTACCCATTCATCATGAGATGGTAGGTAGATGTTTTTGTGCCCATGTCCAATCTGATGCCACGAGATTTAATGGGGTCCAGATCAATTATTGCAGACTTTCAGGGCATCTCCCTCATGACTGTATACCAGTGTTGTCACTTCACATGGGTCCGTGCTGCCAGAGAGATGCCCAGGGCTGGTCATGGAGGACACTGGGATGTTGGCTGGATGTTCTGATTCTGCGAGTATAACATTGTCAGGCTGTTACTTGACTAGTCTGTAGGACGGCTCTCCCAACTTCTGTACAAGTCCTCAGAGGATTTTTCTGCGTTGACTGGACAGGGTATGTCTTTGTTGTATTCAGTGCCTAGGTCAGTGCTCGAATTACTCTTGGGGCAGAATTTCCCAGTCACGTTTGCCCCAAGACCGGAAAACCCTGTCTGAGGTCAACGGACAATTTCCATGGTCAGTGTCCCACCCATCTCGATTCCCATGGCAGGCAGGACATGAAAATTCTGCCCTTACTGTTTTTTGTAGTGCTTGAAGAGTAATTAAAAATTTAAAATCTGGTCAATATTATAATCTAGCCTCATTACAATGTCTAATCAAAGGTGAACGCAGAGTTTGATTTTCTTCTTCAAAAGCTTCACATCCAAAAATATCACTGTAAGAGTCTCATAATCCAGCTGTAATTGAGTGCTGGTATTTCCACAGCGATCAAATATCAATGCAATACTTGATCACCAGATAAAGGGGTTACACAAGATGGTGATTGCATCGAGTTAGACTGAAGTTGACCCTGAATTTCCTCAGTCTTCCCGCCATTCTACTGCGGCAACTTCATTGGCGGTGTGGTGAAAGTTCCATTCCTGCACACCAGCAGGGATTTCCAGCAAAGCGACAGCAGGAGGCTGGCACGAGGTCTGAGAAAGTTATTATGGAAAAAGATTATTTTTTTAAGTCGCCACTACACTGACACATTTCCAACAGCTAATAAAAAAAGGAACTAAGAGCAATCTGAAGTTCAGATCTGTATTTTGTTCAGTTTACTCAGCAAAAATTATTAAACATCTCGGGGGTAAAAGTAAAGGCACTGTTATAAAGCAGTTTCAGCAACTTTAAGTAAAAGCAGATTGTTTTGCAGGAAATTACAAGAATGTTATTTATGAGCTCTGGATATTGGAGTTTTTGTAAACTGCACCCCGACGCAGAAAGGCCTGGTTTCCTTTATCATTTGTAAAATGCACCATTTGTATTCAATTTTAATTCTGGCCCTCAAAAGCCTAGTCCTGTGTGCAGAGACATTCAACATCATGCAGAAGGGGCCACATGGAGGAAGCAAGATATCGTATTTACAACCATTTAATGGCAACTCAAAAATCCCAAGGGTTAAGTTACAGACTTCAAAAGTTTTTGTTTCACTACTGAGAACCATCAAAGCTAGAACATTGAAAGAGGTCCCTTGATCCGCCGCACGCCCTTCTTCTATGCCAGAACGATCCACAAACTAATCCCAATGCCTTGCTCTCACCTTCTAGTGCTCGTAGTTAATTTAAGTCTTGCACTGGATACTCTCTTTGAGTCAGCATCAGTAAATTCTCAATAAGCCAAGTTCACCATGCAGAGGGTGGTGAATTTGTGGAACTCGCTGCCCCATGGTGCGGTGGAGTCTTAATCATTAAATGGTTTCAAGAAGGAGATAGATATATTTTTAATTTTAAAAATAGGTTAAAGCAATACGGGGAACAGGTAGGGAGGTGGATTTGAGACCAGGGAGAGATCAGCCATGATTTGAATGGTGGAGCAGGTTATTCAGGGCTGAATTTGCCTACTTCTGCTCCTAATTTCTACGTTCCAATGTAAATCGACCCCCCAAGTTTGCCTCTACTGTTAAGAATATAGAGGGACAGATAGAAAGACTCAAGATTCAGAACAATTAAATCCCTAATTCTGTGTACTGGATACTGATATCTTACACAAAGGCAAATATTGTGGATGTTGGAAATCTAAAAGAATAACAGAAGATGCTGAAAATGCTCAGCAAGTCAGGTAGCATCTTTGGAGAGAGAAACAGGGGTTAACAGTCAAGGGGAGGTGGATGTGGGTATCTGGTAACTGCTTTGTTTATTATCAGTGGAACGTTTTCATTTTATTAAGCCCTGAGGTGACATTCTGCTTAATGGTTCTCTACAGAGGAGAAATGTGTATTTTTATGAATAATATTGTACATTATATTTTATTTATGTTTCATTTCACTATTCTGGCATTCCAGTTAGATTTTATTGTGCAGTGATAGTGCCCTCCAAATGTAATTTGGCCAATGCTCTCGGCAAATATATTACAGAGCACTATTGCATAAAGTGAAGATAAAGTTGCTGGTGGTGCCAGATGGAACAGTAACGCACACTGATACCAAATCTCTTGGTAACTCCCATCTGAAAACCTTACAACAACCATGACAAACAACATGATCGAACAATCCTATCCCCAGGCTAACCCTGTACTGCTGCACATAAGCGCTAATCCTTACTTGTCTTTGCAGTTGGCACTTGGCATTAAGTGGCATGCCTTGTCCTGTGTCCTGTTTTTATGAGTTTAGATTTTGAATGATCCTAATGCTTTTTTCAAAACCAGAAAAATTCTTTCAATATGTTGCGTGATGAATCGCCGAGATTATAGTAACAAGAGTCAGTGCCCTCAGGGAGGGAAAACTGGGTAAAACAAAGCCCAGGTAGCACAATGGACTTGGTTTTTGAAGAAGCTCTTGCCATCACTATTTAAAAGATCTGGATCCCAAAATGGTTAATGGTCTGACTTAATTATTTACTATTTCATGCAAGCATAATGTGGGAAGCGTGTTAGTAACTTTAATGCTTACAAACTTAAGAGGAAATATGAAATAGCAGAGATACTAATAAAATGGAGCACAGGAGGCCATTTGGCCTGTCAAGTCCCATTCCCCACCCTTCCCCCAACTCTGGGCATTCCAAATCTCTTTACAGTGAGTGACATGTTTTTGAAATGCAGGTGTGTTATAAGGTAGGAAAGGTGATAGCTAATTTACACACAGTTAGCAATGAGGTAATAATGTACTTTCACGAGTAGATCTTGGCCAGGGCCCTGGGAGTATTAGAACATAGAACAGTACAGCACAGTACAGGCCCTTCGGCCCTCGATGTTGTGCCGAGCTTTGTCCGAAACCAAGATCAAGCTATCCCACTCCCTATCATTCTGGTGTGCTCCATGTGCCTATCCAATAACCGCTTGAAAGTTCCTAAAGTGTCCAACTCCACTATCACAGCAGGCAGTCCATTCCACACCCCAACCACTCTCTGAGTAAAGAACCTACCTCGGACATCCCTCCTATATCTCCCACCATGAACCTTATAGTTATGCCCCCTACTAACAGCTACATCCACCCAAGGAAATAGTCTCTGAACGTCCACTTTATCGATCCCCCTCATCATCTTATAAACCTCTATTAAGTCTCCTCTCATCCTCCTCCGCTCTAAAGAGAAAAGCCCTAGCTCCCTCAACCTTTCCTCATAAAACCTACCCTCCAAACCAGGCAGCATCCTGGTAAATCTCCTCTGCACTCTCTCCAATGCTTCCACATCCTTCTTATAAGTGAGGTGAGAAGAATAAGATGCTTTCATTTGAATAGTCTTTTATGCAGAAAGGTACATGTGGCTTTGGCTTAACATCTCATCCAAAAGATACTCTTCAAGCTAACACACTTAGGGAAACCATTCTTCCCCACCTTTGCTGTCCCCCACTTCCCTTAAATATCGAGGTCACAGAGACAGACCTGGAAAGAGCGGAAGAATTAGAAGTACGAATCTTGCTGTAAACCTTAGGATGATATGAACGGTCTCTCCTCAGGTACTGTCCCTCTCTTCTTTAAATCTGCCATCAACCTCCTTCTCCCCAACAATCCAACTCTTGACCCCACCGTCCTTGCAAACTACCATCTGATTTCCGAACCTCCCTCCCTTTCCTCTCCAAAGCCCTTGAGCGTGTTGTCACATCCCAAATTCAAGCCCATCTTTCCAGGAACTTGACGTTTAAGTCCCTCCGATCCGGTTTCTACCCCTGCCACAGTAACAAAAAAAAGCTCCTGTCAAAAGTCCCAAATGGCAGCGTACATGACAGTTATAAATTCATAAACTATGATCTTTGGTTATTTTAAACAATTGAACGAATAGAAGCCTTTGCTTACCATGAGGCTATTGTCATCCAGCAGAAACTGCTGCATTGCCATAAAAGGAAACCCAGAGGACTGCAACAGACTTTAAATGCCAATACGAAAACAAACAAGATGTTCACTCTCTAACTCTTAAAACGTGATCTCAATTTCAAGCTCTTTGCCAAAGCTGCATCACTGCACTGTTTTAAAAGTGGAATTTCCCATTATTAGGGCAGCTGTAACATACAAAACTATTATATTCTACCATTAGAAATTTTACACGTAAAATTTGATCTGCAAATTATATACTAAACTTTTGAAATGTGAACAAATACATGCAAAGTTTCCCATCACTGGATCAATTTTGATATGTGAACTTAACTTTGTTTTATTTGGCATGGTTTACAGGTCGACCATTAAAACTATCATGGACTGATATAATAGGAACCCACATGGACGGGCATTATTTTAAAAATACCAGCTCACAGCTCATGAAGGAAATGTTTATAGTGTTTATAATAACTCCAGGAGTCGGTTGTGTAGGAACAGTGCTTTTATTGCACAAAATGAAATAAACAAAAACCACAGGCCTATGGTGAGCACAACAGGTCCCAACTGGGACTAAATGATAATGGACCCACTCAGGGTCCTGCTTTATACAGGGCTCGGCATACGAGCTCCGCCTGGTTGGTTAATTACCAATCCCCAGGGAGCTTGCATTCAACGGGTCTCACTGGGAGGTCAATTAGCGATTTCCCATGCAAGTCATGGGGGTTATCACAATGTTTTATGAAAAATTCACCATGTTTTCAAATGATGAATTCCAAACAGTTGTCTGTCTACCTCGCTGAATAATTCCCAAGAAGCATTATAAATTTCAGATGAAACAAATTAAGGATTTAACCTCATGTGCTGTGCAGTCACTGCGCGCAACAAATTTGCAAGCATTGGCCCTCTTTCATTTCAGTCATCCAGACTTTCTTGCAGCACTTTGACGGTGGAAGCAATCTTCTGGACGGGGGTGGGGGGAAATCATCCAGAGAGTGGGAATAAGTTCAAGGCCTGTATATGTCATCCTGGTCAGGCCAATTGGAACATAAAAGGGAAAATAAAAGGATGGTTCAGTGGTAATGCCACTGGACTAGAGGCTCAGGTTAATGTCCTGGGACAAGGGTTACAATTCCACTTCAGTTGTTGGTGGTGTTTAAATATAATTAATACATCTGGAATAAAAATCTAGTCTCCGTAATGATGACCATGACACCATCACCAATTGCTGTAAAAGTGATCTGGTCCTTTAAGGGAAGGAAATCTGTCATCCTTACCTGGTCTAGCCTACATGTGACTCTAGACTTACAGCAATGTGGGTGATTCTTAAATGCCTTTGAAATGAACTAGCAAGCAAGTTCAAGAGACAAGTAGGGATGGGCGATGAATGTTGGCCTTGCCAGTGAAGTTCACATCCAATGAACATAGAGTATTCATGATGGTCAGTCCTTCAGCTCATTTTCTTACTTTTACTGCCCATGTAATGTGAAATTTAAGCACACGGATTGCATGAAGGTTAAAAAACAGGTTTCCTTTATTCCAATGGCATTAAAGCTGTATAACCCTCAAGGAAAAAAAAACCTCAAGGTATAAACTATTTACAGTGAATACTCATGGCTGATGAACCAGATACCTACACTATTTGTGGTCTTGATTCCTCAACATCATGACTCACTCGTCTTAAACCGCTGCTCCTTGCTGCTGCCCTACTCTCCTCTTCCTAGTTCCCTCACCACCATCAGAGGCTTCAAGCTGTCCTACTCATGGTCTTGTCTCAAACCGCACTGCACTCACAAGTCCTGGCTGTCTTCGCAGCTTTCTCCCTCACTCCATGGCATCTGGTTCCCTCCTTCAGCTTAGCACTGCTTCCTGCAAAAAGTGTCCCATAAGAGCTGACCAATTGTATTGCTCAGTGCTCTCTCCCACCATCGCCACCTACTGCCTGAGGCACCATGGGAATCAATTTTTGCATATCTCTTCCCTTCAGTTTCTTTTCTCTTCTGTATGTCTTAGGTGTCGGTTTTATTTTGTATCGGTTGTTTTATGTAGGCAATGGGTTTTGATAGTCTTAAATTCCCCACTTACGGACTACAAACAAGGACAATTTCTTCCATCTTGTGGGCAGATGCCAGATGCAATTTTGAAGTTGCTTCCTGTAGAGTGGATAGTTATTGGAAATGATCAGTCCACCTCATAAAAACTAAAAAGGTCCATCTTTCTTTGCCATTCTTTTGATGCTTATTTCTGTTGATGTTTTGTTTATTTGAGGGGACCTGTTTTAAACGATTCACTGAACTTAATGGTGTCACAGAGCTGAACTAACACACCAAGTAGCACTGATTACATTGAAACCCCGAGGTTAAATCGTTTTTGCGACTCATGTTAAGTTAGTTCCTTCATGCCCTTAGGACAGTAAAACCTCCAATTCACCTCTCTGATGATGTCAGCAGTGCAGCTTGCTGACTAAAAAGAAACAGGCAAGTAAATATATGGTCATGATTTAAAATTTATTTTTTAAAGTTATAAGGCTACCAGCTCCTAATGAACTCTGAATTACATTGTGTAAATAGGATGAGGACTGCAAAGGCCCCGGGCTCTTTAGAAAAGACTGAATGTAATGTCAACCATAGATTGCTGAATCTTTATAGCTCAATAAATCAGCAATGGACTGATCTGAAACACACAGAGAATAACCAACTGGCTAGATTATTGGAGGCCTCTACAAGGAAAGTATAAAAATGGAAATGGAAGTGAATCTGAGATCCTTCAATTTCACTACAAAACTATTGGAAATTCTGTACTAATTTTAATGCAAAGGTGACTAATCCCACAACTGGAACCAAAAGCAGGACCTGAGTCGATACAGCCGGATTGCCAGATCCTGGGCAGCATTTTATCATTGGTGGCCTCTTAATGGGATGGAATCTGGACTGTCATTCAGAGGGCAAACAGCACTACAACCTCACCTTAGAGGTGACACTGCTGAAGGAGGAGAGGGTGCCTCCATGTTGAGGTGTCCTCGAAGGTCAAAATCTTCCAGCCCTTCTGGACACTGATATTTTCCAGCCCTGCCGATGGCAACGTCCCACGGTGTATTTCCTAGCAGCGGAGGGCATGGAGCATGTAAAACCCCATAGACTGGAAGTTCCTGGCTGTTTTGTTATAACCATGCCAAGGTCAAGCACGCAGGCCCTGGTGATTGGCTGGGGATGTTTCTCCTTCCAGTGGCAGCACCATCGCTGTGGTGGCCGGACAGCGTTTCCGTGGGCCATGGAGTGGACATACGGGAGGGCCCCTCCCCAGGAGCCTGCTAGGAAACTGCCGGAAATTACCTGGCAGTCTCCTCACATGGCAGCAATCCCTCCTGACATGAGTAAAATATCAGTAAGGCTGGGAGCTGGTCCCTAATTGAGCACTTAATTGGCTCAATTGATCTTTTAGAATCATAGAATCCCTAAAATGCAGAAGGAGTCCATTTAGCCCATTGAGTCTGCACCAACTTTCTGACAGAGTATCTTACCCAGGCTCTGTCTCCTGCCCTATCCCTGTAATTATGTGGAGATGCCGGCTATCCCTGTAAATCCACACATTTTCCATGGCTATCCATCTAATCTTTGGACAGTGGAAGCATCCAGAGGAAACCCACGCAGACATGGGAAGAACTTGCAAATGCCACACAGCCACCCAAGGTCAGAATCGAAGCCGGATCCTGGCGCTGTGAGGCAGCAGTGCTAACCACTCTGCCACCTTGCCAACTTAGTGGGCACCTGCACCACTGAGGTTCTCACCACTGATAACTTTCCATGGCTCCCTTCCTGATGCTTCCTGCTGCCAGTTTACCAGCCCTCCTGCCTCCCAGCCTATCCAAACAGATCTGGTAAAATTTAGCTATTTATTTCTAAATAGACAATAAGAACTGTCACCACTTTTACTGGATCAAGGAATAAACAATATAATTAAGGTCTAAACAAAGAAAAAATTGATAATGCAAAATATTAGTGTAAAAATATTATGTACTGTGTGTAAGTTTTAAAATATTCTTATTTAAAGAAAAACATAACACAGTGGGCTGCATTTTATGTGTCTCTGCCGAGTGTGTTTCCAGTGGGCACTGGGGGAGTCACATAAATTAGGACAGGTGGCGAGTCCACCACGTACCAACTCACCCCGACCCCCAAATCAATAAGTGAGCAGCAGTCAAAATAATTCAGCAGCAGAAGAGTAAAGCTATTTAACAAAATGTTGGGGGCGATTCTCCCAAATAAATTCTAAGTGTGAAAACTGGAGTAACTCTCCCTGTTTTTTTTGGCATGATTTTCAGAATGAATCTCCCACACTCTGTGCATTGCAGAGCACCTGAGCAGGATTCACACTGAGCAGAGATCGGTGCAGTTGCAGTAGTCCCACACTGTCAGCTCCTGATCGCCGACCAGCTCAATTGCTGGCCAGCCCCATGGCCCCGCACCGCTGTCCCTCCAATCCCCCCACATCACGATTGCTGGCCTCCTGGACCTTTCCGTGCCAGCCACGATGTTTCCCCTGCCTTCCACCAACCCCGATTTCCCTAACTCGCTCCCCCCCCCATCCCCTGCAGTCCTGAACCCCCTGCCCCCAACACAGATGGCTAGCCCCGATCACCCCCTTCCCTTCCTCTGCCTGCGATCCACTGGCAGAGTGGCAGCGGGACCCCTCACCCCCACCGATCGCCTCCTGTAGGCCTCGGGCCCAGTCAGAAACAGGCCTAACTTTTGCCTGAAGGAACATCCACCGCACAAACAGGCAGCCAGCTCTACTTTCAGGATAACCTTGAACTGGCTTTGCACAAGTTAATATTGCAACCCTGGTTCTCCATAAGCTACTTCATTGGAACAGTCAGCTAGAAAACAATCAATTCACTTCATCATCAGATCAATTTAAATCAAGCCACCCCTAAGTCGCCACTTCTCTGAAGTGCAAAGTTCCAGCTTTTCTAATCTCTCCCACTAACTAAGATACCTTAAACTGGGAATTAATTGAGTTGTCCTCCTGTACCCAAAGTTCCAACATGATATCAAACTGGAAGTGACATTGCTTTACTGAGACTGTGAAGTTAACAGCTGGAAGAGGTCAGAAACAGGTGATTTGTACTTTTATCTATCTGCTGTATCCAACTTAATGGTGATTTTGGTGACTCCAGATGTGAGTTTTCTTAAGCAAGCTGTAGGCATTGAACTGAAAAACCTATCCCTGGAGAAGAACAATGTAATGAAAAACACTTCACTTCTAAGATTTAGACCCATTTATTGGGGAGTATCACTAATTTTGCCTGATTGTAACAGTGATAAAGTAAATTCATCTTTCAGAGCTCAATATGCATTTTTATCCAATTAGCAGCACAGGTAGATAGAACTGAAAATAGCTTGGTAGTCAATGCATTCAGTTGAACAACTCCAGGGTGCATTAACTAGCTTTATAATATTATTCTAGATTGCAGAGTATATCAGCAATTCAAAACCAAGAAATTTGCTGCAATCTAATCATTTTGCTTGACAAATTATCTGGTGGCGGTAATTGAAAGACCGCCTCTGATGCTCTTTATGGTGACAACAAGCAGCTATTCAGAATCCAAAGCAATCTTTTCTAGCATTTACACAGTCTCAGGGACCACAAAGAGCAGTGTTATTTATGAGAAGATCACCCTCACTACTGAGAATATAAATAGAATGGAACAGTGCGGAATGAGATATTCACCATGTACATACTTCATGTCATGTGCAAAGGGTGCTGCATGCTACAGGCAGCGTTTTTGGGGTTTGGAAGGCAATTCCTACAAGGGAATGTTACAACGCAATTCTGGCTTGTGTTCACACAGCTTTCTGTTGTCCTGTACTCCTGACATTGAGAAATGCTGCAAGTAACAGCTAACTCTGGCACAAGCCATTCCTCATAAGACAAGCACACCAGCTTTCCAGAAAAGTTTTGTCCAGATCTATAAGCCCTGGTAGTCTTAACTAATCAATGTATTTTTACTGCTTGCTATGAACCCGACTGAACTGTAGCCATGTCCTGAACCTCAGCGCACAAGAGAAAGTAGGAGGAATTTATTGACAGCTTCTGTGGAACACTATCGTGAGTCTTAATTATGCTGGAGATTTTATTCCACAATATTTTTCAGTATAAAATTTTCAAATCTGCAATTGCATCACGATGAGAAAATTGCCTTAAATTGAATGGGACACCATAAAACTATTGCTGATTTGATACCAGTTTAAGTCAGAACAGCACCCTGGAATAAATTTGCTGCTACTTTGGCTGAAAGACAACAAAGCACAATGTATATTGCATTATTTAATTTGATTTACATTTACATAGGTTTTTACATATTCTCCCAGTCTATTTATATACATACATACACACACACACATATTTTATCATTAGAAATTCCAGTGCATGTTTTCAGAAACAGGTAGACTTCATTCTTGAATGCATTAAAAAAAAATTCAATTGTTAACTCAGGGAGTTGGCAAGTCTTAAACTTTCCTTTCAACTGCTACCCTGTCAGCTGGAGATGAATTTTGATGATTGGAATCCTGCCACAGCAGAGTTTTCCAACAAAGGGAAGATCAAGTGAAAAATTGCTTCAGGTTGGAGAATTGTAATCAGTGGACTGCAAGGCAGTGTCAAATATATCTCAATTGAACCATCGGGCAATGAAAGTTTGTATTATTTGAGTGTGAGATGAGCAACCTTTCATCAATCACATGAAATGTGGTAAATTCAATACCAATTTCTTGAATATGCAATTAAACCAATTTGCTGGAGAATTCAGGTACATTTATATGTGGATTACTGACATTTTCTAGATACTGTTCACAACATAACAGAGCCTGGAGAGAAACGTATCACTATTTTTTCACCAAGAACACCATGGTCTAACAGTGTATCACAATCCTGATTCACCACCCTTCAGCCCATCTGTAAGGATTGCTTGAGGCCAAGCAAGCACTCAAGAACACTGAAGCCCGAATTTTCGCCAAGGCATGGAGCCACTCCCTATTTTAATGGGGGCAGGAATGGAGTCGGGCCAGGGTTCAGGCATGAACCTGGTTCATCAAGGCAGCTAGCTATTTAAATCATCAGTTGCTTCTACACAATTCTGATTTTTGCTTCCCTGCAGTGTGAAACCCAGAGTGTGCAGATTAGACCAAGTAAAAGCAGGACTGAACTTCCTGGATTCATATCGATATCCATGATACCTCTTTGGAAAGGTAAGATACTGGTTTGGATCTGGTTACAGGACACTTTTGAGGGAGATAATGTGTCCTTTGGAGCAGAAACTCACGGTTTTGAACTCCTTGCCAGAAAGAGCTGTAGGGGCAGAGTCATTGTGTATATTTAAGGATGAGATAGATAGATTTTTGATCAGCAAGGGAATCAAGGATTATGGGGTAAGGGCAGAAAAGTAGACATGAGGAGTGTTGAATCAGCCATGATGCTATCAAACGGCAGGCAGGCAGGCTCGATGGCTGAATGGCCTACTCTTGTTCCTATTTCTTAAGGTCTTATAGTCTAAAAAGATGCATAAATACATTATGGCCAGGTTCATTGGAACTGTCCAGAACTATCAAAATCAATTGTCAAAACTGTCAGAAGCACCTGTCAAAGGGAGCTGACATAATTGTCAAGAGAGTCTGTCAGAACTACAACGAGGAACTGTCAAGACCAATTGTCAAAGGGAGCTTTTAAGTTTTCAAGGAATTTAAAAGTCCTGCCCTTTTAAATTTTTGAAAAAATGTTTGGAGTGTTAAAAATCATTGCTTGTGATGGGTATGGGGCATAGGCTGGTCAGGTAGGTTATGGGGTTATGGAGATGAGTACAGGGGCAGAGGCCGGCAGGGAGGGCATGGGAGATTGTGGAGGGACATAAGCCAGTCTAGAGGGTTTGGGGCTTATGGGGATGAGTACAGGATATGAAGTGGCATGGGTTGGCATGGGAAAGGACATGGGGAGTGTTAGGGCGAGGAGGTTAATGGGTGAAGAGCTGTTTTTTGCTTTACTGTTTTTTTTCAAAGTTTGATAAAGTGCTGACTGACTCCCATTTCACCATGTACCCCACCCCTCCCCCCCACCCCACCCCCGCTCCCACACCCTGGAATGCAAATTCCAATTCTGGGTTACTTTCTTTGCAGAGCCTGGAAATGTCTCAGCTCTACATTCTTGACCCAGGAGCTAACATTCAGCCGTAAGACCTGATACTCATTTATGTTTCTCCAGGAGACCATTAGATAATGGCCACTGAGAATGAAACCTCAGCCCGCTAACTGCTTGGATAACTGAAGATGGTTGCAGCAGAATGCAAAGTGCTTTTCAATCCATTCATTTTTTTTCTACACCAGTCTCTTAAATTAATGTTCAGATCATGTGCTGTTCCAATAATATGACACTGAATTCTAATTAACTAGGAAATTTCATGTAGCACTGTCTTCCAACATTCGGCTAAAGATTTATTTTCGTCAAAGGTTCCAGCTACCCTGAATTAGTAGTAAAAATTGACCCTGAACGTCAGAGAACAAGTAGCCAGATAGTGAATATACTTCACAAGTACTTCATTAGTTGTAAAGTGTTTTCAGATGTCATGTGTTAAAGAAATGTGAATCTTCCTTTCCTTTCAATGGCAATGTAAAAAAAGTACTTGGTTAGGATTTGACATTGAACAAGAAAGATAGGTTCTGTGCAGCTGATAGAGAAGTACTGAATAGCAAACCCAATGTGCAGTCTTAGTCCCTAAGCACTGTGTGGTGTAGTAATAGTCACTGATAAGCAAATGAAATGAGAACACATAATCCACCAATTCACTTTCACTACTACAGTCCAAGGTTGTCTTATTTAAATGAGAAGAATTTTATTACCTTTTCAACAGGGTATATCTCTCAAAAATAAGGTGGGGGTTCACCTGATTTTATGTTATAATTAATTTTCAATGTGGACTCAAGGCTACATCGTCATTTACATAAGTACATTTTTGTCAGCTCTTTCAGAAATTCAGTGTCACATTGGTGAAAAATCACATAAATTTGTGACTCCGAGTTTAAGGTTCTGTGGGAAGCATGTTACAGAGGGCAAAGGAACATACCATGACTTGCTGTGGATGGACTAAACTGGGGAAGTGTAGGACTTCTGCCCCTCACTGATTTCGCTTACTTATTAGTGTCACAAGTAGGCTTACATTAACACTGCAATGAAGTCATTGTGAAAATCCCCTAGTCGCCACACTCCAGCGCCTGTTCGGGTACACTGAGGGAGAATTTAGCATGGCCAATGCACCTAACCAGCACGTCTTTTGGACTGTGGGAGGAAACCAGAGCACCCGAAGGACACGGGGAGAACATGCAGACTCTGCACAGACAGTGACCCAAGCCCCGAATCGAACCCGGGTCCCTGGCTCCACGAGGCAGCAGTGCTAACCACTGTGCCACCCAACTGTGCCACCATGTCACCCCATTGTGCCACCGTGCCACCCCATTACTGGGGAGGTGGTTCTGCCCTGCTCGCCAGTCTAACTGGCTGGCAGCTCCATCAGTTCAGACAGTGCCAAAAACATATTTATGGGCATTGCAAGCAGGCCCAAGGTGAAGGTCCATGCATCCCGCGGGCAAAGTTAAGTCCACAGTCTTGGGCTGGGAGGGTTTGGGCAGTTTAGGGAAAGGTTGGTGTGTTTTTATAGAGCAGGCGGTTTGGAAGAAAGGGGGAGTACTACCTTAGGGGAGCTGCCCCCAAGGTGCAAAGGGCACCCCCTGAAGATAGTGCCCCCTCTACCCTCCCACACCATGGAAAGGTTTTTATTAATTGGCCTGCTCACTACCACCTGATTGTCCATGCTAGTGAACAGGGAAGTTGTTTCCTCTGGCAGGTAAAACTAGAACTAGGGAGCATGGCCTCAAAATAAAAGGGAGCAGATTTAGGACTGAGTTGAGGAGGGACTTCTTCCCCCAGAGGGTAATGAATCTGTGGAATTTTCCTGCCAAAAACATGCCTATTAGGGGCATGTAAAATGCAGCCCTATGTATTGAAGGAAGACTGGAATAGGTTGAAAATTAGAAGTCATGTCCAGCTGGATCAGTTGGTACAGCATAAGAGTCATAGGTATGGAAGTTTGGCTGGGCATGAGGACCCTAACATGGGACCCATATGGGGATTCCAAGGCCCCCCATGTTGGCAGCATACCTGCCAGCACAACCTTGCAGGAGGCCTCCTGACTGGTTGTTTCCATGTTCCCAAGGGCCCATAGTAATTTCAGGCTGGCAGTTCCACTGGGAGATGTGGATACAGCAGGCGGGCATTTGTGAGGCTACACATCATGGAAGTGCCCTTGGTTACCTGTAGAGATGTAATAAGGGGAGCTGAAGCTGGTCGGGCCATGTCAAAAGCAGTAAAATACTTGTGCCTTTGCAAGCTGCCTCCTCAAGGGGGCTTTAATATAAAGTCCCTGAAGATGAGTATGGGTCAGGGAGCTGTCCCAAATCATAGAACCCTACAGCACAGAAAGAGGCCATTCGGCCCATCGAGTCTGCACCGACCACAATCCCACCCAGGCCCTACCCCCATATCCCTACATATTTGCCCACTAATCCCTCTAACCTACACATCTCAGGACACTAAGGGCAATTTTAGCATGGCCAATCAACCTAACCCGCACATCTTTGGACTGTGGGAGGAAACCGGAGCACCCGGAGGAAACCCACGCAGACATGAGGCGAATGTGCAAACTCCACACAGGCAGTGACCCAAGCCGGGAATCGAACCCAGGTCCCTGGAGCTGTAAAGCAGCAGTGCTAACCACTGCGCTACCGTGCCTCACCCTCTTCCCTGCTCTTCCTGCCTCCAATCCCTTCTCCACAGGACCAGGAAAATAATCTCTGGATTGTGGGTTCAAGCCTCACATTGGTAATTATTTGCTTGCACAGAGAAAACATGCTAAATGGCATCTTTCCACGTTTTTGTGAATAAAGGGATGATCCACTTAAAATGGATAAATAACACATAAATAGACAGTGAAAACTGGGCCAGAGTAAGTAATTTGGAAAATGTCTTAATCAAAATTAGTGAGAGAAGTTGATTCCTTAAAGCGAAAATGATGGAAACACATTTGCTTGAATTTTTAAAATGGTGGGGACTCAGAATTGGAGATCAGAAATCTCCAAATCTAACTGAAGCTTAATTTTAAAATTCTCTATCATGCCATCTCCAAGATATAGTTTTTCTAAAGAAAGATGTCCCAACTAGTTCAATCTTTCCCGAGAACTGTCATCTCTTATTTCCGGTACCATCCTTGCTAATCTTTATTCAGGTTAATTCCTCCAGATGCTTCTATGTACTTTTGTTAGACTGGACATCAGAACTGTGCATGTAATGATATGTTTCAACTTATTCCAACTTCCCTTTACTTGGCCCCCACCATCCAAAGAGTTCCTCACCGTCTCTGACAGGCCTGCTGCCATTTCACGCTCTAACAAGTGTTGATTGGCCGAAGGCAAGACTTGCATTGTCACTTGGCCGGAAATCCTCCCTTGGAGAGGTGCCAGCCAATCAGATTGGTGGCAGCTCGCCAGCCCCTCCAGATACAGCGCTGCAGTGGCCGGAAGAGGCACTGCACAAATGTGCCTGGAACTAAGCACCCACTTGCCTAAAATTTGAAACTGGGAGGGAAAAGGCCCTTAAGTGGCAATTACGTGGCCACTTAAGAGCCTAAAATGGGACAAGAGTGGGCTTCCCTCCCTCCCTGAGGCCATGCCTGCCCCACCATAAAATTGCTTCCAGGTTTGGGGGTGGGTAGGAACCCAGGTAGGAATCCTCTCCATGAAATTTCACACTCACTCCCCCATCTGAAAATCTGCCGGGGCAGGTGGAGAGCTTAAAATTCTGGTTATCAAATACCTCTCCACATTAATGAGCATCTTCTTTCAATAGAACTCACATTTATCCCATTTTTAAAATCCCAATATTCAAATTCCCAACCCTTGGTGTAGTAGTGTTTATGAATTCAAGTGAGTTTCTATAAGTTGCAAATTAGTAACAAAGGTGCACTAATAGCCCTCTCCGCAAGGCGTGGCACTGATCACTACAATTTTCTGAACAAGTAGCCACTGTTTCCTCTTGAAGCCAATTTCTAACATGCTCTCAGGTTGTATCTTGAGACTCCATGTTAACTAGCGGGCGTTTGAACAAAACATTATCAAAGATTTTTTGAAAATCTGGAAAGATCAAATCACTTTCTCACAGGACCAAGAGATGAATCAATCAGGGCCTCTCCTTCCCAATTACATAGAAGATTGAGCACAGAAGCAGGCTATTTAACCCCACTGGCCTGAACTGCTGTTTCTATTCCCAGGTATCTCCTCCCAGCCTACCTACTTGATTTCAGCCTTTCAGTATATCTTTCTATTCTCCTTTCTCATGCACTGTATTTCCCGGCTTGTAAGTCGATGTGGAGTATAAGTCGAATTGATTTGTTTTTTGATTTTTTCCAAACTCTACTCATATACAAGTCGAAGCAGTGTGTAAGACGAGACAGACCAGCCTGAGATTCCACAGAGTTTGTAGCAACCTGTCTGGTCCTCAGATGGAGCTGAACTGTGTTTAACCTGCGGCGTGCAGCTCATTGTGTCAACACATGCTCTTCCAATTTCTGTTTGATATTAGTCCACCTGGCTTTAGATCCACGGTTTGCTTTTTTGGTCTTCTTGTTTGCACGTAATGCATCCTTCACCTGCGCCAGTCCCAAACACTTTTCTCGCTAACTCTGTATTTACAGTGAGCAGCCATTTTCTTCTGCATATTTCATGAATTCTAGCTTGAACTCTGCTGTGCAGGATTGACATAACTTGACTGCAGGCATTTTGGTATGAGGCATAGGGTTTGCTTGGATTATTTATACACACAAATTATATAATTGAAATGATGATTCCGATAGATGAGTCGCATGACTAATTGATAAATAAATCGAAGCCGGGTATAAGATGAGGCCTGATCTTCCAGTGGGAAAAAAAGTCTCGTTTTATAGACTAAAAAATATGGTACTCATTTTGCTTTCTTTTTAAAAGCACATATTTACCTCTACCACTACCTGTTGTAATGAGTTCCACATCACTCTAACCACTGTCTCAGTAAAGAAATTTCTCCTTATTTCTCTATTGGATTAATTACTAACGACCTTGTATTTGCTTTTTGGATTTTCCTACAATTGGGAATTTCCAAATCTACCAGACCATAATTTTAAAATCATCTGACATGCCATCTTCAAGACTTCTAAAGATGTCCCAGCAGGTTCAATCTTTCTCGAGAACAATGTTTTTGTATTTCTGGCACCATCCTTGTTAAACTTGTTGCACTTCCTCCAGAAGCATCTGTCCTTTTAATTGTCTGAACATTAGATCAGTGCACATCATTTTAAGTACTGCCAGACCAGGGTCCAACACAGGTTTAACATAACTTCATTACTTGTGAATTTTATACCACTAGAAATAAATCCCATTGATTTGTTAGCATTTTAATTGCTTTGTCGACCTGCAATGCTGCATTTAATGATTTTTTTCACCTTTCTCCCGAGTTCCTTTTGCTCTTCTGTTCAATTCCATTTCTTATTTTCTAAGGTTTCTATTTTTCCTACCACTCTACATGATTTCTAAGTGCTGAGTTCAAACAGACCCTTTTTCATTGGAGTGAGGAGGTCTGTAGTCCGCACTGTGTTGTGACTTACATTTTTTAGATTTGATGTAAATGTTTCTAAGCTGTTCAGTTATTATAATCCCCTATCCTTTAAACTTTTCAGATAAAAAACAGCCTGCCTGGTTTGAAATTTGAATAAATGTTTATTGACATAACCTTAAGTACTATCATTGTAGTATTATGGCTGTTTGACTGCTTCCCGAAGCTTTCAGTTTCACAGTGCAGGGTCTATAAGTTCACAGTTTGATTGGCAACACCAAGATTTTATGAAAGGATTAGCTTTTTTATGTGGGCTTTTGAATACAAATGTTTGCTTTTATAAGAAATTAACCAGTGGTAGACAGTTATATGCATCTGGCTTTTGTCAATGAGTGTGTTTCTTTGTATTTAGTAAATTCCATAATACTTAAAAGTTTCAAAATCCATATAAATTACATCTACTACATTACCATCAGCCTCTCTTGCCTTCTCATTGGCTCCTGCCTAAAGTGGATATTGGATGAGTTGACATGGAGGTCGTAAGGGCAAAACATGGGTTGGTGCGAGTTGGCACTATATTGATCAAGGAACCATGAGGGTGCGTGGACAGGAATGAGTTGGCATGATTTGGCATGGGTGAGTGATGAGGAATGGTTGGGGGGACTGAAGGAGCGAGGGATAGAGGGCTTGATAAATAATAACATAACTGGGGCCAAGTCCTCGAAAACAAAGGTAGACCTTTTATCAAAACGTAGCATTTGGCAGCTTCTATGGTAACCTCCGATCTGTGTCGGGGTGGTGGACCCAATTGCCCAACTCCAGCATGCACACACACCTCACCCCACCCCCTCGCACCAACCCCAGAATGAAAATCCCAACATTTGAGGCTCTTTTTCCCATGTCAGATGCAGTCTGAGAGAGGGAGACGGAAACAGCTACTGTTGTGATAAGCATAGAAAAATGCTTTTTTTTCAGCAACCTAGCAGGATGCTGGTGAAGATTGATTTTTTCTATTTGAAGAGTTGAGACTTGTGGAGATTAAGGAACAAACAGTCGTCAGAATGGATTGTGCTGCTCAAAACTTCAGCTCTAAAGTCTCGCTGTCTTTCACGCCATCTCCCAGACCATTCCTTTTCTTTCAAAAGATCAGAATTGCACCTCTCCACTCATTGTGCCGAATTCCATCATTCACCAAAAGTCTGTGTTCAGTATTCTTTTCACCCTCCTTCACCCTCCTTCACCCTCCTTCTATGCATTAACAAAGATTCATTCGCCTATTATGGGGCAACTTATTAAAGATCTTTTCAAAATCCATCTAAATTACATCTACTACATTACCATCAGCCTCTCATGCCTTCTCAAATATTTCAACAAGGTTGGTAAAACAAGATTTTCCCTTTTGAAATCCATGGTGACTATTTATTATGATATTTTCTGTGTCTGGAGTTTCTTTTATTCTCTCCTTTAATAATGATTGCATATTTTCCTACCACGTTCTTCAATATTTTTACCAGTTTTCTGTGACTGATGAGTTTATCTTTTGGGAGAAATATCCCGACTTGAATTTTCCTTTTATTACTTATCAGTCTACAGAACACTTTTTTCATGTTTGTTGATGATCTGATTTCTTTCCCTGTCTTCCTTTTGGTGTCTTTTTAAAAAAATTCTGTTCTACGTCCTTCAGATTATCTTTTGTCCCCCCCATCTCCTTTGGTATCTAAGTACATCTTCTATGTACATCTTCTATCTATCATCTTCTATGTACATCTTCTATCTATCTACATCTTCTATGTATTTTTCTTTAGATTCAATACTCTTCCACAAAGTTCTTTATTCATCCACAATGCCCTATAATTAGCTTGTATGTTTTAGCTCTTACTTGAATACATTTCCCTTGAATTATATTGATTACTCTTTGAAAGATTTTTCACTTGTTTTTGTCTCTTTGTTTTTCAAGAAGTTGACCAGGATTCTCTGGTCTCGTACGCCCCCACTACTGCTGCCAGTCAACCCCTCAGTCAAACTTCCGTTCACAGCAGCGAACCTGCAGGCAAAGTTTAAAGTTTTTAAAGTTTATTTATTAGTCACAAGTAAGACTTACATTAACACGGCAATGAAGTTTACTGTGAAGTTCCCCGAGTCACCACAGTCCGGCGCCTGTTCTGGTCAATGCACCTAACCAGCACGTCTTTCAAAATGTGGGAGGAAACCGGAACACCCAGAGGAAACCCACGCAGACACGGGGAGAATGTGCAGACTTCACACAGACAGTGACCCAAGCTGGAAATTGAACTCGCTGTGAAGCAGCAGTGCTAACCATTGTGTCACCGTGCCGCCCAAGGTTGAACAATGTTGGCCTTTTACTCAGTTTATCTTCTTTAGTTCCACTGGGGGGGGGGAGGGGGGGGGGTGGTTTCCCGCCGCTGCTTTCGGTGGGTGGAGAATCCAATGGGATTGCCCAAGTGGCTTTTGCGCTGGCGGGATTTCCAATTGACATTGTCCCCATAGTGGACTGCCCCGTTATATTATCCCACCATGTAAGGAATTGCCCCTCCCCGCTGGCATGACTTCACATTGCTGGGGTTTACAACAGGTCTGGACCAACGGGATCCTGGCAAACGGTCCCTGCTGGGAATGCACAGGTAACCACAATCCCCAGGATCATGCCCAGGCAGTATCCTGGCAGGAGTAGTTCCAGTTTAAATTTCTGTTGGAGAAGGTGTGAGCAAGGGGAGGGTGGTGGTCCATGGGGGATTGATCCCATTTCCAAGGGGTAGGGTTCGGTTTTCATGCGGGGGTTGGGGGGTTGGAATCCTTTTTTTATTTTTTAAAGGCCCAATCTGTCAGAGGCGGAGGTTGCTCATTCAGAGCCCTCTCCAACAGCATGACATTGTAGGTCCCGCCCCTTCCATTTTTTAATCCGAAAGTGCTGGAAAATTTGGCGGGAAAAGCAGCAAGGCAGCTGGTGGGCAGGCCTCCACTTTTCCTGCCAAAGACAACACTTTAAAAAAGAAAGATTAATAAATTCCACCCACTATTATTTCTTCTTCATTCTCTCTTATTAATCTACCAATCTATATTTTCTTTCTCCTATTTATGCCACTCGCAATCCTAATCTTGAATCTCATAAATTAAATGGAATAACAAAGAACAGTGCAGCACAGAAACAGGTCCTTCAGCCCAGCAGGCCTGTGCCAATCACGGTGTCCTACTTAGACCAACTGCCTATATCCCTCTATTCCCCGCCTGTTCATGTTCCTACCCAGATAATTCTTAAATCTCGCTAACGTATTTGCCTCAACCAGCTCACTTGGCAGTGCATTCCAGGCCCCCACCACCCTCTGTATAAAAAAACTTCCTCTGCACATCTCTACTGAACCTTTCCCCCCTTACCTTGAACTTCTGTCCCCTTGTGATTGTCATTTCTGCCCTGGGAAAAAAGTGCGGATGTTCAAAATGGGTCACTGAATAACAGGGGCGATTCTCCCCAAAAAATTCTAAGGGGGGAATTTTACCATTTTGAGTCTAAGTGCTGGATCTGGGCGTCAAATAGATCCGCGCCTGGAATCCTCTTTCCAGCGCGCCCATATGCGTTTTGCCGGCTCCGGCCCGATCCGCGCTGTGGGCGGGGCTTAGCGCTGGCGGACCGATCGGAGCTCTGAACTGCACATGCGAAGTTCGAAAAAAATCGGACAGCGCGTCCGGGCGCGAAAAAGAAAGCAGAAAGCGGAGAGAGCAGCTCTCTGACATTCATCCTCTGGTCGGGGGGCGAGGGAGATGGAGAGGGGATGTGACATCTCATCCTCTGGGGGGGGGGGGTGGGGGTGGGGGGGGAGGCAAGGGGGGGTGACCGATCATCCCCTGGGAGGGGGAGGGGAGGAGAGGGGGTGTGACGTCTCATCCTCTGGTTGGGGGGGTTCCGCTGCCTGTCTGCGGCGGATCCCGCCTGGCACCATCACTGGTACACTACCAGCCACAGCCATCTCTCCCGCTCTCTCGCACCTGCAGGGAAGAGTAATCTGTGGCTGGTAGTGTCCCAGTGATGGTGCCAGGAGGGATCGGCCGCAGACAGGCAGCGGAACCCCCCCCGACAAGAGGATGAGATGTCACACCCCCTCTCCTCCCCCCCCCCTCCCCCCCCCCAGGGGATGATCGGTCACATCCCCTCTCCTCCCCCCCACCGCCCCCCCCCCCCCCCGCCACCCACCCAAGGGGATGAGACGTCACACCCCCTCTCCTCCTCCCACTCCCCTACCGCCCCAACCAGAGGAGGAGCTGGGTCAGAGAGCCGTTGCAGTCTCTGACCCCACTCTTCGGAGGCTGCAGCGGCAACTTCAGACTTTTATTTTGCAGGTCGGTTACAGCGCGGACGCAGATCGGGCCAGAAGACGGTAAAGTGGGATTTGGCAGTAGAGTTGGGCGCGCGGTTCATTAAGTCAATTTAAATGCATGCAAATTTGGACCAGATGGCTCTCTGGTGGGGGTGAGGGAGGCATGTCAGACGGTTCTTTGTGGGGATGAAGGGAGGTGGGCCAGATGGCTCTTTGGTGGGGGTGGAGGGAGGTGGACCAGATGGCTCTTTGGTGGGGGTGGAGGGAGGTATGTCAGATGGATCTCTGGTGGGGGTGAGGGTGGTGGACCAGATGGCTTTTTGGTGGGGGTGGAGGGAGGCGGGTCAGATGGCTCTCTGGTGGGGGGTTGGCGGGGGGCAAAGAACAAAGAACAAAGAACAGTACAGCACAGGAAACAGGCCCTTCGGCCCTCCAAGCCTGTGCCGCTCCTTGGTCCAACTAGACCAATTGTTTGTATCCCTCCATTCCCAGGCTGCTCATGTGACTATCCAGGTAAGTCTTAAACGATGTCAGCGTGCCTGCCTCCACCACCCTACTTGGCAGCGCATTCCAGGCCCCCACTACCCTCTGTGTAAAAAACGTCCCTCTGATGTCTGAGTTATACTTCGCCCCTCTCAGCTTGAGCCCGTGACCCCTCGTGATCGTCACCTCCGACCTGGGAAAAAGCTTCCCATTGTTCACCCTATCTATACCCTTCATAATCTTGTATACCTCTATTAGATCTCCCCTCATTCTCCGTCTTTCCAAGGAGAACAACCCCAGTCTCCCCAATCTCTCCTCATAGCTAAGACCCTCCATACCAGGCAACATCCTGGTAAACCTTCTCTGCACTCTCTCCAATGCCTCCACGTCCTTCTGGTAGTGCGGCGACCAGAACTGGACGCTGTACTCCAAATGTGGCCTAACCAGCGTTCTATACAGCTGCATCATCAGACTCCAGCTTTTATACTCTATACCCCGTCCTATAAAGGCAAGCATACCATATGCCTTCTTCACCACCTTCTCCACCTGTGTTGCCACCTTCAAGGATTTGTGGACTTGCACACCTAGGTCCCTCTGTGTTTCTATACTCCTGATGACTCTGCCATCAGCAGGGGGGGGATCCGCTGCCACTGTTCGTGCGATCGGTTGTGAGGGGGCGGGGGCGGGGGCAGGGGGATCCACTGCCACTCTGCATGCGATCAGTGGGGGGGGGAAGGGGCAAGCCGCTGCGTGCGATCGGTCTGGGTAACGGAAGGGTGGGGGGATAAGGGGGTCAGTTATTGCTGTGGGGTTGGGGCAATGTCTGTGGGGGCCGGGGGGGGGCGGGTGGAGAGGCATTATCCGGCCTGGGAGCAATGTGACAGGGGAATGTTTTTCTGCGCATGCGCAGTTGAAGGCACTGATCGGAGCTGCAGCGTTTTGGGCGTGATAAGCCCCGCCCACAGGTTTGTGCAGCGCGATTTGGAATCGCTGATATTTTTCAGGCAGAGTGCATATGGGAGTGCGGAGAACGGGTCGAAAAGTCGGATCTGAAACACTCCCAGATTCAAATCCGCCCAGCACTTCGAATCAAAATGGTAAAATCGGGCTCTTAGTATCTGATTGCAAATCTGCTGAAAACAGGTTTCAGATCATATAGTAGATTCTAGCTGATTTTATCAGACCACTTCTACATTTGCTGCCAAGTGGAACTATTTTGCTCTTACAGAGACCCATCCTCATGACTTTGCATTTACATTCTATTATTCAAATTGAAAAATGGACAAAAGATACACTCCTTGTCCCAACCTGTGCTCGTGTGTACTGAGATGCTGCCATCCTTGTGGAAAGCAAAAAGAAAAAGGTTGGAAGTGTCTTTATTACTTGATCTCATTGAAATACTGTCAGCCCGTGGTGGCGGTCCAGGTAGGAGAGTCAAAGCTGGAGAGAAAATGTTGCAAAATGCATGGAAAATAACAAGCAACCATTGTAAAACAACTTTCTGGATTCAAAGGGCCTGATTTTACAATTGCGTCGCGCCCGTTTGAGCGCGAAAACGTGGTAAAGTCCGGTGTTAGGCCATTAACGCGATCCGCGCCCGCGCAGATGGCCACTTTCCCGAAACCCGGGAATGGCAGCGATCCACTTTGCGCCGAAAACGGGCGCAATAGCGATTTAAATGCACTTGCATGCATTTTAAGTGAATTAATGAACTGCCCGCCCAACTTTATAGCATTTCCCCCTTTACCGCCGCATTCGCCGATCCGGAATCGGGCCAGAATGAACCTGCTGAATAAAAGTCTGTTTCGGGCGCTCCAGCTGCTGAAGAGCGCGTTCAGAGCTTCCAACAGCTCCCTGACTCAGATCGGTGGGGGGGGAGAGGGAGGAGGAGGGGAAGGGGGAGGGGGGAGGGGGGGAGGAGGGGAGGGAGAGGAGGGGAGGGGGGGAGGAGAGGGGGGGAGGAGGGGAGGGGGAGGAGGGGAGGGGGAGGAGGGGGGAGGCGGGTCAAATCATTCTCTGGTTGGGGGGGGAGGAGGGAAGTGAGGCCAGATCTTTGTCTGGTGGGGAGGGGAGGAGGAGGAGGCGGGTCAGATGTTCCTCTGGGAGGGGGGAAGTGAGTGAGGCCAGATCATTGTCTAGGGGATGGGTGAGGCCAGACCCTTCTCTGGGGGGGGTGGGTGGGGGGGGGGAGGGAGTGAGGCCAGATCGTTCTCTGAGGGGGGGAGGAGGGAGGCGGGTAAGATGTATCTCTGGTTGGGGGGGGGCGGAAATGACTGATCGCTCACTGATGGGAGGGATGCCGATGGATCTCTGGTGGGGGGGCCGGGGGCAGGGGGGTCCGCTGCCACTCTGTGGGTGATCAGTGGCAGGGGGGGGGGGGGGGGCAGGGGTGGCGATCAGTCTGAGTAGCGGGGGGGGGGTGGGTGGATAACGGGGACAGTGATGTCTGTGGGGGCCATCGCTCCTGCTTGTCGCTCCCGGGCCGCTTCCTCTGTTCTCTGCGACTCGGGAGCGATCTGACACGGGCGCACTTTTTCAATTAGTTTTCTCACTGCGCATGCGCAGTTCAGAGTTCTGATCGTTTCGGGCGCGCTAAGCCCCGCCCACAGCGCGAATGGGACTGCCGATTTTCTTTTCAGGCTGTGTGTATGGGGGCGCCTGAAAGCAGATTTCCAAGTCGGATCTGCATTACGCCCAGATTCAGCACTTAGAATGAAAATGGTAAAATCGGGCCCAAACTGTTTGAGACGTTCACCATTGGGATGCCGATCTAAGACAATAGGTAACTCAGAACAATACATTATATTAAAAAGTGATTTCTCCTTCTCACTCAATGTCATTACTACATAAAGTTCTTCAAGGAGCATGTTGTGCCTGATATTGTCGTGAACTAATGTGTGCCTCCACAGTAAAATATGTAAACCTATTTATCTTTTATTTGGTAAGAGAGATTTCTATTCACGCTATACATTCTTCCTCAAACTAATGCAAGTTCTTTCAAGTCAATGCATGTTTATGGAAAACAGACTTCTCTTATCCAAGAAAAGGCGTTTTCATAGCAACCAATGAAACCAAAACCAAGCTGAAGTACAAATATATTTACTTAGCTACTTGGTTACCAACATCATAATTAATATGAAATCAATACTTTTGTTCCAATTGCTCCTTCTTTACTGAAACCAGTAAGTTTCTGCTGAAGGCAGCCCATTGAAACCAATCTGTTATTGAAATCTGTAAGTTTGCACTGTATCAGTCAAATGGATATTATTTCAAGTCTCGTGCCTGTCACAATATTTTCCCAGGTATAGTGGTGATGATGACTCCTATAAATAATCTCAGTATTTTACATTCAGAATTGATGTCCATGATGGCTGGAATCTAATGAGAAGTTTGCCTAATGCCCAGGGAGGGCCTTAGTAGGACCTCCCCCTACTCCCCCTCTCATTCCAAAAAATGGATACTGTCTTTCTCCCACACCCTCATATATCCAATCCTTTTGCAGATGCATTAAACAAAGTGAGGAAATGAGACCTGCTACCAATTATTAAATTGCTTTATTTCATAGACAAGTGAACATTTCATCTATCTCCTCAAAAATTCAGGAACATGCAATGTCCATTGTAGGCTACGTTCCTTGTTAATGACATGCTTCATTCTCCAGCCAACTTCTAATTCTTCATTCTCCAGCCAACTTCTAACCCAGACCAGCCAACCATGTGGGACCAGTAGCCGGCGCTGCAGTCCCAGAGCTAGGGATTTCCCTACATCGGCTCCCAGTGCATAGGAAAATGCCCTAGAAGCCAGGGCCTTCACTTTGCAGACTCCCAGAGACCAGGAAGATGCCGTCGAAGCCATGGCCTTCACTCTGCTGGTCTCCAATGATCAGACCTGCATCCCTGGGGCTGGAGCCTTCTCCTCCCAGCTCCCAACTCCTCTGACCCGGAGGGCTGCGACCTCCTGCAGGCCCCAAGTGCTCCCTCCACTCCCCTCCTTCTAAAATCATCCCACACTCCTAAATATAAACTCCCACTGCCTAAAAGTCTCTAACGCTGCTCACTTACAGGTCTAGAGATCCTCCGACTTGAAGAGCCTGACCTGCAGGGGCCCAGCAGACCCCAACACGTGGACCCGGCCATCGACTCATCCAGAAACATCATTCACTTAGCAGCTTTTGGTCACGCCGGAGCATGATCTGGACATCCACCGACCTGCGAAGCCAAACCGCAGCCCGACAGCAACCCGGAACATCCAACCCCACAGACCCATCTACCGATGCAGGAATCGCAAACAAGGCAACAAATCCTCCATTCACACACCACCCAGAGAGAAGAACCTCATTGGCAGCATCTATACCCTTAACACCGCATACTATTCTCACCGTCTCCCAGGCCCGGAAAAAAGCAGTCACTCCAGGAAGCGTGGAAAACTTGTAGGCCTGCAGGTGAGAGTGAACCAATGCGGTCCCAAGGCCCCCTCTCTAGCTTACTCCTGCAAAATGTCCTATCTCTGGAAAACAAGCTAGATGAATTGAAGCCAGATTCACTTTTCAAAGAGAACTGAGGGACTGATGTGAACTCTGTTTCACGGAGACAGGGCTCACTCCCGCTTCACCGGACTGTGTCCGACAACCAGAGTGCTTCTCCATCCATTGAATGGACCACACAGCAGCCTCAGGCAAGGCTAGGGGAGCTGGGGTCTGCCTCCTAATCAACACCATGTGGCGCCTAGACATAGCAACATTGGCGAGTTTCTGCTTCCCGGACCTAGAATACCTGATGCTAAAATGCCGCCCCTACTACCTTCTGTGGAAGTTCGCTTCTGTTATCCTGACAGCAGTTTACATTCCACCCCACATGGACTTGAAGATCACTAGGGATGAGATGAAATGCCATTACAAATAGCCTTGAGACCAAACATCCCGAGGCCTTGTTCATCATGGCTGGGGACTTCAATCAGGCCAAGCTCAAGAGCGTCCGACCAAGATACCACCAACATGTCTCCTGTTCCTTCAAAGGCTCAAATATCCTAGACCACTGCTACACAAATATCAAACATTCTTACCGCTCTATCGCCTGCCCACACTTCAGTAAATCAGACCACTAGGCTGTGCTTGTGCTCCCAGCTTATAAGCAAAAACTGAATGTGGAGAATCCGTCAAAGAAAGTCATGCAACGTTGGTCTGAGGAATCGGATGACCTCCTACAGGACTGCTTAGAGTCAGTAGACTGGTCAGTATTTAAAAACTCTGTGACCAGTTGAATGAGTATGCCATATATATATACTATATATACTATAGTTATATAGTAACTGACATCATTCATAAGTGTGTAGAAGACTGTGTACCAAAGCAGCAAATCCATGTATTTCCCAACTGGAAACCATGGATGAACAGGGATATCCACAGCCTGCTGAAATCCAGGTCTGAGGCGTTCAAGTCAGTCGACCCTGACTTATACAAGAAATGATGTGGAGATGCCGGCGTTGGACTGGGGTAAACACAGTAAGAAGTTTAACAACACCAGGTTAAAGTCCAACAGGTTTATTTGGTAGCAAAAGCCACACAAGCTTTCGAGGCTCTAAGCCCCTTCTTCAGGTGAGTGGGAATTCTGTTCACAAACAGAACTTATAAAGACACAGACTCAATTTACATGAATAATGGTTGGAATGCGAATACTTACAACTAATCCAGTCTTTAAGAAACAAAACAATGGGAGTGGAGAGAGCATCAAGACAGGCTAAAAAGATGTGTATTGTCTCCAGACAAGACAGCCAGTGAAACTCTGCAGGTCCACGCAACTGTGGGAGTTACAAATAGTGTGACATAAACCCAATATCCCGGTTGAGGCCGTCCTTGTGTGTGCGGAACTTGGCTATCAGTTTCTGCTCAGCGACTCTGCGCTGTCGTGTGTCGCGAAGGCCGCCTTGGAGAACGCTTACCCGAATATCAGAGGCCGAATGCCCGTGACCGCTGAAGTGCTCCCCAACAGGAAGAGAACAGTCTTGCCTGGTGATTGTCGAGCGGTGTTCATTCATCCATTGTCGCAGCGTCTGCATAGTTTCCCCAATGTACCATGCCTCGGGACATTCTTTCTTGCAGCGTATCAACGTTGTCTACCTGATACGCTGCAAGAAAGGATGTCTCGAGGCATGGTACATTGGGGAAACTATGCAGACGCTGCGACAACGGATGAATGAACACCGCTCGACAATCACCAGGCAAGACTGTTCTCTTCCTGTTGGGGAGCACTTCAGCGGTCACGGGCATTCGGCCTCTGATATTCGGGTAAGCGTTCTCCAAGGCGGCCTTCGCGACACACGACAGCGCAGAGTCGCTGAGCAGAAACTGATAGCCAAGTTCCGCACACACAAGGACGGCCTCAACCGGGATATTGGGTTTATGTCACACTATTTGTAACTCCCACAGTTGCGTGGACCTGCAGAATTTCACTGGCTGTCTTGTCTGGAGACAATACACATCTTTTTAGCCTGTCTTGATGCTCTCTCCACTCCCATTGTTTTGTTTCTTAAAGACTGGATTAGTTGTAAGTATTCGCATTCCAACCATTATTCATGTAAATTGAGTCTGTGTCTTTATAAGTTCTGTTTGTGAACAGAATTCCCACTCACCTGAAGAAGGGGCTTAGAGCCTCGAAAGCTTGTGTGGCTTTTGCTACCAAATAAACCTGTTGGACTTTAACCTGGTGTTGTTAAACTTCTTACTGTGTTATACAAGAAAGCCAGATATGGGGCGGAATTCTCCCAAAAAATTCTAAGTGTTGAATTCGGGGGAAAACTGGAACCATGCTAAATTCTCCTTCAGTGTACCCGAACAGGCGCCGGAGTGTGGCGACTAGGGGATTTTCACAGTAACTTCACTGCAGTATTAATGTAAGCCTACTTGTGACACTAATAATAAATAATTTTAAATAATAAACTTAAAATAAAGTAATTCTCGCTGTTTTTATCAGTGGGAGTTCACACTAGAATCTCCCATACTCTGTGCACTGCAGAGGCCACCAGCGTGAATAGCATTAGACTTCAGGGGGCGGGACCTATTCCCAGCTTGGTATGGTTCCTGCTCTATTCAAGACCACAAAAAACTACAAAAGTTGTGAACATAGCCCAGTCCATCACTCAGACTGACCTCCCACCCAGTGATACTGTCTACACTTCCCGCTGCCACGGAAAAGCAGCCAGCATAATTAAGGACCCCACGCACCCCAGACATACACTCTTCCACCTTCTTCCATCGGGAAAAAAGATACAAAAGTCTGAGGACACGTACCAACTGACTCAAGAACAGCTTCTTCCTAGCTGCCATCAGATCTTTGAATAGACCTACTTCGCATGAGGTTGATTTTTCTCTACATCCTAGCTATGATTGTAACACTACATTCTGCACCCTCTCCTTCTCCCCTATGTACTCTATGAACGGTATGCTTTGTCTGTATAGCATGCAAGAAACAAAACTTTTCACTGTATGCTAGTACATGTAATAATAAATCAAATCAAAATATCTAGGGTCAGACTTTTAGGATGCAATTTCAACCCACTACGTTTCACATGTAAGTCAGGATCCTAAAACACAATTAGGGCTCCAATTTGATTTTAATAGTGAATTGCGGAAGTCTACCTAAGTACCCAGCCCACAATGTCCAAGCTCTAGTGGGAATGAGCCACAGAAACACTATTAAAAATGAAACTCAGCTGGAGTTGCCAACTCTGACAGGACATATTCCGGGAGATGTCTGTGGAAGTGATGTCATGGAAAGCTGGTGGCATGTTGCGAGTGGGGAGAGAACACAAGAGCGGAAACAAAACCCTGGAGAAAGATTCCTGTTGTTAATGTCCCAGAGAGGCAATATATGCTTTTTACACACAGCAGTCTTAAGAAGTCAACATTGTCCAATCATTGCAGCATTGTGTAAGGGAGCATTAGCACAGGATTTCAATGAACAGCCCTGAAGTTCATTAGGTCTTAAAGTGGATACTTGAAAAACAATTAAATGCTTCCTGTTCATGCCTGGATTAAAATCTCAAGAAGAATGATATTTTCCTCCCTCCTAAATAGGATCGCATTGGGATCAGCTACCACACAAAACAGAAAGAGGGTGGAACACATTCTACAGATTCTTAAAAAAGAAATTAGGAGGGCAAAGAGGGGCCATGGAATATCACTGGCTGATGAGATTAAGGAAAACCCCAAGGCATTTTATAAGTATATCAAGAGTAAGAGGATGACCAGGGAAAGAGTGGGATCCATTAGAGACCAAAGGGGCAATCTGTATGTAGAGCCAGAGGTCGTGAACGAGGTCTTAAGTGAATATTTTTCATCTGTATTTACTAAGGAGAAAGACATTGTAGCTGGATATTTCACTTGGGACAGTAAAGTTCTAGAGCACGTTAAGATTAATAATGAGGAGGTATGAGAAGGGCATAAAGGTGCATAATTCGCCAGGGCCAGATGAGATGTATCCCAGGCTACTATGGGAGGCAAGAGAGGAGATTACAGGCGCCCTGAAGATATTTAAGTCTTCGCTGGCCACAGCAAAAGTACCAGATGACTGGAAGATAGCCAATGTGGTACCTTTATTCAAGAAAGGCAGCAGGGATAAGCCAGGTAATTATGGGCCAGTTAGTCTAATGTCAATAGTAGGGAAATTATTGGAAAAAAATTCTGAGCGACAGGATTAACCAGCACCTAGAAAGGTAGGGATTGATCATGGATTGTCAGCACGGATTTGTCGGTGATCCTGTCTAACTAATTTAATTGAGTTTTTTGAAAAGGTAACGAAATATATTGATGGGGATAGCGCAGTTGATGTGATTTCCATGGACTTCAGTAAGGCCTTTGACAAGGTCCCACATGGAAAACTGGTCCAAAAGGCCCATGCGATCCAAGGCAAGTTGACAAATTAGATTCAAAATTGGCTTGTTAATGGGAGGCAAAGGGTGATGGTGGAGGGTTGATTTTGTGATTGGAAGCCTATGACCAGTAGTGTACCGCAGGAATCGATGCTGGGACCCTTGGTGCTTGTTATATACAATAATGACTTGGATGTGAATGTAGAAGGTGTAATTAGTAAGTTTGCAGATGACACAAAGATTGGTGGTGTTGTTGACAGTGAGGAGGATAGTCTTAGGCAGAGACTGATAATGATCAGCTGGTAAATTGGGCAGAGCAATGGCAGATTTCATCCAGATAAGTGCGAGGTCATGAATTTTAGGAGGTCTAATAAGGGTAGGATATACACAATGAATGGTAGGTCCCTAGGGAATATTGAGTAACAAAGGGACTTTGGTGTACAAGTCGATAGATTCCTGAAGGTGGCAGCACAGGGTGGTGAAGAAGACATACGGAATGCTTGCCTTCATTAGCCAGGGCGTAGAATGTAGAAGCAGGGAGATCTTGGTACAACTTTATGCAACATTGGTTAAGCCACAGTGGAAATTATGGGTGGAATTTTACCAGTTCTGCCCTTCGATGGTTGGAGCGAGCCGATAAAATCGCATGAGAACCCAGGAATCAGGATCACACCTGATTTCTCGGCTCTCGAGATTTTATGAGAGCCATATTTCCAGCGAGGTTAGCCTCTCACCGGAAATGGGTGAGAGGCTGAATAATTTATTTAAATTAATTTAAATCTTCATTTATATCTGTTCAGCGAGCCAGGCGCTGAATCGTCCGGGCTCATTTGCTGGGAGAGGTTCATGCTCACCATGAACGGGGTACAGTCGGTTTGGTCTCACTGGTGGAACTAGAGGCCATTGAGGGCCCTGGGGAGGTTGAGGGCAAGGGGGTGTGCCCTTTGGGCAGTGCCAGGCTGGCAACTGGGCAATGCCAGGGGCCGGGGCCTATGGGGGCAGAGCCTATGGGGGAAAGACTGGTGCGGGGTCTGAAGGGGTAGCCCCAATGGGGGGGGAGGGAGGCGCTGCCGCCCTGCAGGAGATCCGATCGGGTAGGAGTACGCGATCGGTCTGGGTGGGTGGCATCTCAGGCGGTGTGGGGCTCGTGATCGACTGCGAGCTCCCACGATTGCGGTGGGGGAGAAAGTTTGTGAGGCTGCCTGAAACAGCAGGGGCTTGACAGCTCTGTCTGTCAGACCCCTGCTGTTGGAATTGTGCATGTGCAGCATCAGAGGTCTGCACATGCACAATAGCTCCCTCTACAGTTGTTATTGTGTATGTGCAGACACAGAGGTCAGCGCATGCGCAATAGCTCCCTCTGCAGGCCGGCTGATGAATTAAGCCCAGCTCACTGCCTGAATAGCTAGATGTGGAGATGCCGGCGTTGGACTGGGGTGAACACAGTAAGAAGTCTCGAAACACCAGGTTAAAGTCCAACAGGTTTATTTGGTAGCAAATACCATAAGCTTTCGGAGCGCTGCTCCTTCGTCAGATGATTTCTGTGTCTCTGTGCACTGTTTGAGAGCACATTTCCACTCCATCTGACAAAGGAGCAGCGCTCTGAAAACTTATGGGTATTTGCTACCAAATAAACCTGTTGGACTTTAACCTGATGTTGTGAGACTTCTTACTGTGAATAGCTAGAAACAGTCTATCCCATATTTTCAATGACTACGTGCATAAGATTGGGCATGAAAACTCACCTAAAAAACAGATCAGGAACTCTCCCATTTTCATGCCAGCTGGACACTTAGAATCAATCTCGTAAAATTCCACCCATTGTGTGCAGTTCTGGTCGCCACACTAGCAGAAGGACATGATTGCACTGGAGGTGGTGCAGAGGAGATTCACTGGGATATTGTCTGAGATGGAAAGTTTCAGCTATGTGGAAAGACTTGGTTTTGTTTTCCCTGGAGCAGAGGAGGCTGACAGGGGATTTCATAGGACTATACAAAATTATAAGAGAAATAGATAGATCATAATAATCTTTTCCCCACGGCAGAGGTGTCGAAGACTAGTGGGCATTAGTTTAAGATGAGGAGTAAGTTATTTAGAAGGGATCAGAGGAAATATTTATCAAGCAGAGGGTGGTGGAAATATGGAATGTGCTGTCTGAGAGGGTGGTGGAGGTAGGTACTCCCACAACATTTACAAAGCATCTGGATGAGCACTCAAATCACCAAGGCATTGTAGGATATGGACCAAGTGCTGGTAAATATGATTAGCTTACATTGGTATTTGATGGTTGACATCGACATTATGGGCCGAAGGGCCTGTTTCTATGGGTCTATGAGATGCAGCTCTGGTAGAATGTATTTCTTCCCCAAAATCCTATTAAAGCCTGACTCTCTTTTCCCCAACCCAATGAATTTCCACTAGGATCAACTTCTAATCCACCTCCATCCGACGACCACGTGCAGCAACCCAGAGCCTTTCACCCAGGAGTTTAATGTCATTACTGTGGGCCATGGGGAGTGAGCAGGAGCAGGGGGATCATGCTCCAGAATCAGCAGCATTCTCCAGCATTGTTTGTGGCTCACCGTCTACCTCTGCTCTGTGGGGATTTGCAGGGGTCAAAAACTGAGGCTCCCTCATGTCCTACACACAGGGTTCGAAACAAACAGAAACCAGTGACAAGTGCTGTAAATTTTCCTTATCAGTGAATCCAGTTTAATTTTTTTATTGTTTTGTCACATTGTTAAAACCAGGTCACACGATAGAGACATCAGTCAAATGCTTATCAATACTATTAGGCGAGGGGAACAGGCCTTTCCTAGTTTTACCTCCTTCTTTCCTCGAGAGAGGCTCAACACCAGTGGGAACGGAGGCAACACAGCGACATTTGTAACCACAGCACACATGTGCATCGATTTCTGTTTTATCTCGGCACGCTGTGAGAGTAATCATAGAACATAGAACATAGAATATAGAACAGTACAGCACAGAACAGGCCCTTCGGCCCACGATGTTGTGCCGACCTTCATCTGAAACCAAGATCAAGCTATCCCACTCCCTACCATCCTGGTGTGCTCCATGTGCCTATCCAATAACCGCTTAAATGTTCCTAAAGTGTCTGACTCCACTATCACTGCAGGCAGTCCATTCCACACCCCAACCACTCTCTGCGTGAAGAACCTACCTCTGATATCCTTCCTGTATCTCCCACCATGAACCCTATAGTTATGCCCCCTCGTAATAGCTCCATCCACCCGAGGAAATAGTCTTTGAACGTTCACTCGATCTATCCCCTTCATCATTTTATAAACCTCTATTAAGTCTCCCCTCAATCTCCTCCGCTCCAGAGAGAACAGCCCCAGCTCCCTCAACCTTTCCTCATAAGACCGACACTCCAAACCAGGCAGCATCCTGGTAAATCTCCTCTGCACTCTTTCCAGCGCTTCCACATCCTTCTTATAGTGAGGTGACCAGAACTGCACGCAATATTCCAAATGCGGTCTCACCAAGGTCCTGTACAGTTGCAGCATAACCCCACGGCTCTTAAACTCCAACCCCCTGTTAATAAAAGCTAACACACTATATGCCTTCTTCACAGCTCTATCCACTTGAGTGGCAACCTTTAGAGATCTGTGGATATGGACCCCAAGATCTCTCTGTTCCTCCACAGTCTTCAGAACCCTACCTTTGACCCTGTAATCCACATTTAAATTAGTCCTACCAAAATGAATCACCTCACATTTATCAGGGTTAAACTCCATTTGCCATTTTTCAGCCCAGCTTTGCATCCTATCTATGTCTCTTTGCAGCCTACAACACCCCTCCACCTCATCCACTACTCCACCAATCTTGGTGTCAAATCACCATTTTCAATGAATGTTAATCACCGTTTTCAATGAATGTTAATTGGCCAGAGGTTCAGCACCAATTATGAGCATCATGTGCTTGAAATATTGTTTTAAAATCTCCTGAATTGCTTTTAATAGCCAGCGGGAGGTTGGTGGCGAATCTGGTAGACCTCCGGCCATTCTGGGAGTGTCAGCTTCCTAAACTCACATGCAGCTAAGCAGATTGGAGCATCTATGTGGAATTATGGTGCTTGGACTGCCTGAAGTGTTTCCAGCTGCCAGATATCACTGTCACTGCCAGTTTCCTTTGGAAGGGGGAACAGTTGCAGGATGGGTAGCAGTAGCAGCAGTAGCCTCAACAGTTAGCAGCTGTCCTATTAGAAGGTTATAGCAAACACATAGGCCAAGAATGACTTCCTTGGATTGATCCAAAGAGCATCTGGAGGCTGTAAATCACCAAGGGGGGTTACTGTAGACTTCTGGAACCTTCTGCAACTGGATCTGCCATCTGCTAGACTGGGGATTGTACTTTACAAATACCAGGCAAAGGCACCACAACTCTTAAGTCCTTTACCGCTGGCTCCTACTAGTCTGTAGCAGGGGACATATCTTACATCGCAAGGTTTACAGTAAATATATGAAATAACCATGGGGACATGAGCAGGCCATTCAACCCTGCCATACCACTAGACTATGGCTGCTCATTTCCCTCAATGCCATTTTTCTGTGCTACCTCCTATCCCTTAATGTCATTCGTGTTGAGAAATCTATCAATCTCTGTCTTGAACTTATTCAATGACTGAGCACCAACGGTTCTCTGGGGCACAGAATTCCAAACATTCCAAGAACTTCCTCCTTACCTCAGCCCAAAATAGCCTGTCCCTTATTCTGAGACTCTGTCCCCTGGTTCCAGACACCTCACAGCCAGGGAAAACATCCTTTCTGTATCTATCCTGTCCACCCTTTAAGAATTTTATAAGTTTCAATGAAATCACCTCCCATTTTTCCAAAATCTGGGAAATAAGGGTCCAGTCTCCTCAATTTATCCTCATAGGGCAGGTACACCATACCAGGAATTAGTCTGGACAATGTCTGCCGCACTCCCTCTATGGCAATTATATTCTTCCTCAGGTGAGGGGACCAAAACTATACACAATACTTCAGGTGCGGTCGAATCAAGATTCTGTACAATTGAAGCAAGGCATTCTAATTTCTTGCTGCCTGCATGTTAACTTTCAGTGACGCATGAACAAGGGCACCCAGCACATGCACGGCACTCTGCTACAACCTCACCAGATGTGGCAGAAGATGCTTATCGACCAGATCATTGAAATGCTGCAGCACAGATGTGCTTTGACAGATCTGGGGGGGGGAGAGGGGCGAGGGGGAGGGGGCGCTGCACTGCTCCAGCAGCACAATGGGCTGGGAGACATCAGCGGGGGCCGTTACGCAGGCTTCCTGATGGGCACCCGGGCCTCCGCGCGCCACCTAGCCCAGGATTTCTAGCACCATCAGCTCCACACCAGAAATCGGCGCTGATTTCAATATCAAAATTTAATATTAGATCCGATTAGTGGGCCTGGGACTGAAGTCTCCCCACCCCTCCAGGAGTGGTCCCCTCCAGCGGGATTTATGACAGCTCCCCACTGACGGGAAACAGGCAGCCGACCCCACTGGAGGGAAGAGAGGCCACTGAGGCCGTCCAGGAGGTCAGGGGTAAGGGGAGGTGCTCCCTGGGCAGTGCCAGCCTGGCCCCTGGCATTGCCCAAGGGGTAATCTGGCAAACCCAAGGGGCACCTTGGCACTGGCTATTGGGCATTGGGCAGTGCCAAGGGGTGGGGCCAGGGGTGATGGGCCCTACTGTGGGGGCTATAGGGGGGCGATCGGTGGGGCATGGGGAGTCCTGCTGCCACTCTGCACTTGGCATGGCAAGCATAGGGAAGGAGGACAGCCATCGAGGCTGGCCATCCTGGTGGGAGGGGAGGGGAGGGTCGAGGCTGCCAGTGGGCCTCTGGGCTCCTGGGGAAAGAGGGGGGGAGGGATTGGGGGGGTGGAGTCGGGGCTGGCTGGGGGTTGGGGGAGGGATATCGGGGCTGGCCTGGAGACATCCGGGAGGCCAGTGATTGAGGGTTGGGGGGATGGGAGGGTGGTCGGTCGGAGAGGCAGGCCGGTGATCGGACTGGCCAGCAACTGGGAGGCTGGCAGTGTGTGGCTCTCTGATTTTCAGAGGGAATCCCGCTACAGCACTCTGTGATGCTCAAAGTGTGGGAGATTCATTCTGAAAATCACACTAGAAAACCAACAGGAGTTACTCCTGCTTTCACGTGAATTGGGGACTTCGAATTTTTTTGGGAGGGTCCCAGCTCTGATGGCTGTCTACAATGATCCATAACTTTCTGGTTCCCCTGCGTGGCATTTGGAGGGGAACCCCAATGATGCGCTGGGGAATCCCTCTAAGCGGTTCCCAAGTAAAGGGAACCCATCAATTGCCCAGAAGTGCTAACTTCCCCTGGACAATTGTGCTGGGATGGGAACCATCTGACAGAAGTGACGTGAATCGATAACAAAGGCTGGTTCTGCCAGTTTTACCCCGATTGATACTCCAAAAGTGTAAGAAGGAAAGAAACAGTTCTAACTCCAGAGTAACTGCCTAAACAACCAACCCAGCTTCGCAGGGAACACCGTGCATATAGACAACCCTTCCCCCCTACCCCAGGGGCCCCACCCAGCTCCTCACCCCCACCCCGACACAATCCTCCCTGCCCGACCAACCTCAAACCTCCCCAACCCCCAGCTCCGACACCCACCTCTGCTCCGGAAGCCTTATATTAGCCCCACTTCCCAGCTCTGATTCCTCCCCCACTGCAGTGCAACACCCCCCCTCTGCACCAACTCCCAGCACCCTGTTCTGACCCCCCACCCCCGCTCCAACCCCATCCCCGGTCCGGTCCACTCCTGCTTCCCCACCTCCCTTGTCCCTTTAAACATCCCTCTTTATGAAAGCTGCTGATTTTTTGATTTTTGATTTGATTTATTATTTTCACATGAAAAGTATTGTTTCTTGCACGCTATACGGACAAAGCATACCGTTCATTGAGAAGGAAACAAGAGAGTGCAGAATGTAGTGTTACAGTCATAGCTAGGGTGCAGAGAAAGATCAACGTAATATGAGGTAGGTCCATTCAAAAGCCTGATGGCAGCAGGGGAGAAGCTGTTCTTGCGCTTTTCAGACTTTTGTATCTTTCTCTGCCTGTTTTACCCCCTTTTTACAGCGTAAAACTGGCAGAACCAGCCTTTGTTATTGATCCACGTACTTCTGTCGGATGGCTCCCATCCCAGCATAACTGTCCAGGGGAAGTTAGCACTTCTGGGCAATTGATGGGTTCCCTTTACTTAGGAACTTCTTAGAGGAATTCCTCAGCGCATCACTGGGGTACCTGTCTGTACGCCATCCACTCTGATGCTGCCAGGGGCGCGCTGCACAGCTGCTGTCTCACCCAGCCCGAGGGTGGGAGGTTGGGTGGGACGGGAGCTTTGGAATCCCAGCATGGGTAAATCTGTTGCGAGTGGCATTCCGACAGAGATTGCCACTCTGCGTAGGTTACGGGCAATAAGTCCCGATCCCTGTGACGTGCTTCATGATTTACACTGTCATCAGCAGTGACGGCAATAATTCACATCAGGGAATAAAGATCATGGGAGGATGAAGAAACAGCAAGAAGGAGGGTCACCTAACACTGCATCAAGAAAGATCTAATTGCTTAGCTATTCCAATAAACTGCTCATTCCCTGTTCCGAAAGCTTGGACAGAGTCCCTCTGAATTAACAGCCCTTGTTACATCCTTCAAAAGTCCTTAATCCATTATTAAAGAACATTAAAAACATTCAGCCAGCTTCTTTAGCAATGACAGACTAACAATAAAGAATCAGAAGCTGTTGTGAAACATTATGCAGACAAAAGTACCAAATCTGATCACTTGTATGCAATAATTGCCTTACTTTCATTTCTCAACCAAGTATTAAGCTATGGTGCCTTTCTTATAACAAGGTTTCTTAACTCTACTATTTCCCGGAGTTGCACCCCCAGTAGCCTCAGCAAGTTGGTGGAAGGCTGCTTATGTCCATCTTAGGATCCTTAAGATTCAGCGCTTCCTCTAACTTCTGTTTGTTCTGCTTGTTGCATCACATTATATAACTTAAGATTGATGCATGGCCATACAGCGTGCGTCTTAAAGATAATGGACAGAATTTTCCCAAACTGTATCGGAGCTTTGACTGAAAACCAGTGTGTATCTCTCCAGAAAGACAGCTGAGTTTTCAGACCAGATTTCCCAACCCCCCCCTCCCACCACACCACCCCCTCCTCCCACCCAACCTTTACAGACATCGGGGCTCTTCCCCCCCCCCCCCACCCCACCTTATCACACATAAGGGGAAGCCCCCCCCCCCCCCCAATGGAGAGGGTTAACCCCTGCCAGGGTCCCCTTGGCACTGCCCCCTTCAATGTACCCCCTTGGCACTGTCTTCTTCATGCAACCCCTCTTGACACTGACCCCTTCATGTTACTCCTTGGCAGTGCCCCTTTGGCAAGGGTGTCAGGGGCAATGCCCAGCTTTGTCCCTCAACCCCCGGGATTTCCAGGAACCACCGGGGTCGCAGTCATCATGACTTTCCTACTTTTGAAAACCACAGTAGTGATTTGCCTTGGCGTGATGTCATGCCATCGAGGGGAGGATATGTTGCGGGCAGAAGCTACAGCATAAAGCCCCTCACTTATATTAACCTTTACAGGGATTTACGGGTTACAGGGATTGTTGTCAGTGCAGGCTCGATGGGCCGAATGGCCTCCTCCTGTACTGTAGGGATTTTATGATTCTATTATTCAAATGCATGGAAATCAGGTTCATGCCCAGAAGGCGGGGAAGATCTCAAACCGAGAACACACTGGCACAAATCCTGTTTTTGGCCGCTCATGAGATTTAGTGGCCATAACATGATTTGAGGTGAACTAGATCGTGCCACAGGTTACTCGAGTGCATTCTGTTTGTTCGCTGCACGGTGCATTCAAGACCGCTGCGCCTGTATAGTTCAGAGGGAATGTTGATGAAGGTGCTTGTGAGCTGTGACGTTTGGGTGCTCGAGCCTCTGCCTGACTGACTGCAGATTGCTGCATCTGGGCTGCTGCTGAGGCAATCTGATTTGCTGGTGGTATTAATGGAGGGGATGGCAAAGGAGCTTATATTCGGATATCCTGAAGAGAGGGTACCATACTCTGCTCCCGTCAGGCCACTGCCATTCCTGTGGGGCTCAAGGTCTCATCATTTCCAGCAGTCTGCAGCTCGCAGAGTGAACTGCAGAAAACAGAAATCCTTTAACTATTTGCTGTATCAATCTCGCCACAAAGTGAATTTGAACTCTGAGTCTGAAAGACTGTTGTTTGAGCTTGCAGCAAAGCTACAAAGCCAGTGACACAGTCTCCCTTTGTTCAGACCAGGGTGCAGTGCCCCTTGATGTGGTCATATGCAAGGTGCTGATAAATTGGAGATTACGCTGCACAGGATGGATAGTGACACCTCCACACTTTAATCATCATTCTTCCATCCCTGGTTTACGTGTTTGTGTGAAGCCAGCAATTTTCTTTTCGTGGCTACACCCTCAAGTCCTCATTTTAGACAGAGTGATGAAATGGGCAGAAGCGCAGCAGATAGAGTTCAATGCAGAGAAGTGTGAAGTGATGCACTTAGGGAGGGCTGATGTGTCAAGACAGCACACTGTAAATGGCACAATTTTGAATACTTTTGAAAAGTGTGTGTATGAACAGAGAGACCTCGGCGTCCATCCACACCAATCTTTCAAAATGGTGGGACAAGTTGATAGGGTGGTTAAAAAAGACATATGGATTACTTGGGTTTCTAAATACAGGAATCGAATATAAAATCAAAGAGACCTTGCTCAACCTTTATAAATCACGAGCTAGACCTCAGCTGGAGTATTATGGATGATTCTGACCAACACATTTCAGGAATAATGTGAAGGGATTCGAAAGAGCACAGAGGAGAGTGTGTTACCTGGGATCAGAGGCTTCAGTGATGAGGAGAGGCTAAGGTTCTCCTTGCAACAGAAAAGTGTTCAGGGTGATGAGATATTTTTATAAATTAAATAGGAAAAAATATTTCCTCCGCAGAGACTTCATGGGCATGTCGCCTGACTTCTCCCGATTAAGCCATTAAAGGGAAGATTGAAGTCAGTCTTCCCCTACCCTAGGCCAATTGAGATCCTTAAGTTGTCAATCAATAATGACTGTAGACCTCATCCCACTGTTTAGAAAATTGTTAGAGTCTAAAATGAGTATCCATGTCAACTGCAAACAATATTATTTCTAAAAGAATATATACCCAAATACATGAGCAAAATAATGCAGATGCTGGTAATCTAAAAACACTGAAAATGCTAAAAATACTCAGCAGGTCAGACAGCAACCTTTGGGAAAGAAACATAGGTGTGTTTCAGGTCAAAGGTCACAGCCTCGAAAAATATTCTCAGTCAACCCCACCAACACCTCATCCCCATCACTTTCCCATCCAAGTGCCGAAAATGTAACACCTGCCATATTACCTCCTTTCTCCTCACTTTCCAAGTCCCCAAACACTTCTTCGAGGTGAAGCAGTGATTTATATGTAATGCATTCAATTTAATGTACAGTAGTCACTGCTTACAGTTTAAACAGGAAGGGACAGAGTTTATCTCGGAGAAAGTAGTACTAATGTTTGATAAAAAAAGTAATCTTCATACATGAAAAAATTGCAGAATAATTGGTTAAAATTATTATAAATGCAAGTTTTCTTTATTTTAAATGTAAAAACGTAATGATTAATGAGGTAAAAGGAATATTTCATCATTTAATTTGATTTATGACTGAGACGCTCAGCAATTTGGTTAGAAAAGGATAAGCACTAAAAGCTAATTATTCTCATTAAGACTAATTATATTAACTTATGTATGAATGAACTGAATTCTGTAATGAGTAAAACTTCTACATCTATCTGTCTAGGATGACAGGTTAGTATTTTTACAATTAATTCAAGTAATTATAACGCTTACTGTTTTCAGTCAATTTATGTGCATATTTTTGACTTTAATGTGTGTATTGCAAAATGAGACTCACATTAACATCACCAAGAGTTGACTGAGTACAAAGGTACGGACCCTTCTGTATTTTGCGTATCCATCTTGCTCATTAGTCTAGATGAGCTCCAGTTCTTACAAATACTCTGACTGAGATTTTCACATTTAGTGTGAAAAATATTGATGCAGTAACTTAATGGCTGCAATGGTCTATAGGGGCCAATAAACACAGCCTTGCATACTGATATATTTTCCACGTGAAAATGTCAGAAAACATTAGTGGAGGACACAGAATCTCTTGACTACTGGGGGTTAATAATGAAGTTACCAAATGAAGGAAACCTTTAGCAAATGATTAGAAGGAGAAATCAATGCCAACTTCCACCGATTGGCACATTGCTCATTAATTTCACCAATTTAATAAGCTCAGAAAGTCATATAAAATACAAGAAAGCAGCCACATCTTTCAAGAATACATTGTGCTCAACACATGTGCCACTTCCAAAATGTCTCTTCTGCTGTTAAAGTGCTTGAACAGCTTATCGTCAGTGGCTGGGAGGGAACACGTCTTACACTCCAGCCTTCACCGAGAAACATTCTATCATTCATATCCTTACATAAATTCAGCCCACAAATGTTTCTGTTGAAATGTAGTTATTTGTTGTGCATATTTGTTATCCCACCAGTTATGGTATTTATTGATATCTTCCTTTTATTGCATGTCTTAAAACACTTTTTACATTCTTTCTTAAAAAAGAAGACAGCCTTTAACAAGGGAAGATTGACAATTACAAAACGGCTTGCTAAATGTAGAAATTAGCTTAAGGTGCTTCAGATGTGAAATAAAATGAACAAATGACAGAGTGCTAAGGTTATGATCTCTCAACCCAATGAAGAGAATGCCGTGGAAGGTGACATAGATAGCAAAGCATGGAGGATATGTGCAAACTGAAGGTAAGTCATGGCATTCTGCTTCACACTCTCTATTGCACAATGCTTTAAATGAACCTTATGATGAAACCCTCATTACATGCCTGGTTGGGTATTGACCTGTGCAGCAGATGAGAAATCAAGAGGAGGAGTTTGTGAATGGTATCTGTTTTTAAATGATGTCACAACTCTGCAGTCAACCCTGGAACGTATACCAGCTCCAGCAATATTGGGAGAGGCCCATGTCACAGGCTGGGAAGACAGCCTGTTTCTCTATTTGTGAAATAGACAAGAATCTCACATGATTATTTTGATCTTATTTGTAACATTAGGTTTGCTTATCATACAGTGGCCATGCAGAGACACTGCCCAGCGTCAGTGGTATGGCAGCAATTCTCTTATGTCACACAGTGCAAAGAGATTCACACAGGCACCTAGGCCAGCATTGTGCAATAGAGTGAAGCAGAATGCACCTGCTAAGACCTGGAAATCATGGCTAAGGGTTCACACCTCACCCACTAGCACTGAGCAGGAGCTTGTGAAAAAGGACTACAAACATGCACATACACACTAAACCACACACTCACACACACATACACACAGTGCTTTTGTTTACAATAATCATTGCACAGACAGAAGTTGTTTGTGCAACGATTGTGCTGTTGAAGATTTGGAAGAAGTATTTGGTTGCCATTAATGTGAACATATACAAGGAATGTTCTGTGGATGATGATATATTAATGGTTTGGAGAGTAGGTCAAGTCACAGATTTGTACGGTGACCAAGTATGCCAGATAAGAAGATTTTCTGTATCATTGTAACATGAATGTGTCTTTCACACAAAAATGCATTAAGGAAAGTACCATATTCTCAGGTGTGATGGGTATGTCAGGTAGGTGCCAGGTACCTTCACTGTGGCCTCATCAGCCTGATTTGTCCTGTTACTTCTTCTTCCAAGAAGCAGATGTAGAAATGTCAATTGCTGTGCTGTCCAGAAGTGCCCAGTCAAGGAATTAAATCAACCTCCCAAGAAGCAAATAGCAAGCAAGGCATCAAAACTAAAAAACACAATTCCAAAATTGATGGAGAAATAACTGTTCAGCAAAGTTTTAGATTTGTGTTTGAATGTTTCAATTTACTTCTGCTATTTCCTCTGTGCTTGGCAATGCTGCTTGTTCATAGAACCGTAGAACCCCTACCGTGCAGAAGGAGGCCATTCTGCCCATTGAGGCTGCACTAACTGATAAAGCATGTTACCCAGGCTCACCAACGCCACCCTCCCTGTCCCATCCCCATAACCCTGCGCTTTTACCCTGACCAATCCACCTAACCTGCACGCCTTTGGAGTGTGGAAGGAACCCAGAGGAAACCCACGAAGACACAGGGAGAATGTGCAAACTCCACATAGTTATCCACTGGTGTCCCTCAGCACGTGTTCCTGGACTTTGGAATGTGCCAGTTTGTAAAACTTGTCGAATTCAACTCTTTCCAGTGGAAGACAAGCAGGTTTGGGCAGATCAAAGAGTCTTTTTCACCAAGCTGGTGATCTTCCAGCAGCAGCTGATGTTTGTCTCAGTGCATGTCCCTGGGAACAGGCCATAGAGCACAGAGTCCCGCATCATGGAGCTGCTCAGGATAAGCTTTGACAAAAACCACTGCATCTCTCCGCAGACCTTCTTTGCAAGGGCACAGTCCACAAGGAGGTGGACAACAGTCTCTTCCCCACTACAGCCACCTCGAGGACAACATGCGAAGTGGATGAGACTGCAGGCATGTAGGAAAGATCTGACAGGGAACCTTCCAACGGGGTCCTTTTCCTGCAGGACATCCAGGATGTTACATGCAAACCATTGCCTGAAAGACTTGTGATCAAAGGTGTTTCTTCGCATAAATGTTTCCACAAGAGACAAGTGATCCAACCACTTGGAGCATTTTGTAGCAGCATGGCCAAACTCATCCTTTGCAACACCGGGGAGGGGGGGGGGGGGGGGGGTAGAATCTCAGCTTGCAGTGATACTTGGTGCTTGAGTACCAAAAGTCTATGCACAGCTTAATGCATCCACACACAAAGGTGTTCATCAGAATGAGGGTAATATTGGGCATGTTTCTTCACCTTTATCTAGAGATCTGTACATCATGTCCGCATGAATATGGTCCATTGCTGACTTCCAGATAAAGCGGAAGATGGCTCGGGTAATCACCACAACACAGGAGTGAGGAATAAACCTGCGCCACATCCAGCAACATCAAGATTGCCTCATACCTGATGACCAGGTTCTTACCCACAATGGAGAGGGAACATTGCTCCCACATGCCAAGTTTTTGTTTGACCATAGTCACTTGCTCCTTCCAGTTTCTTCAGCATGCCCTGGTCCTCCTGAACCATATTCCCAGCACTCTCAGGCAGTCTGAGCTGACGCTGAAGGGAGCAAAGGATCAATCAGCTCAGTTCCCAAAGCTCTTGTCATGATTTCCTTTAGCCCTCAACGCCAGTTTGAACTGGTCGCAGATGTTTATCAATCTGCGCACCAGCAGGGGATCCGAGCAGAAGACGGTGACATTGTCCATGTACAGGGAGGCTTTGACCTGAGTGCCACCACTTCCAGGGATTGTCACTCCTCTTATGCCCAAATTCTTTCTGAGGGACTCAGCAAAGGGTTCCATGTAACTCACGAACAGGAGAGAGGAAGAGCGGGCAGCCCTGCCTGAATCCAGATTTAGTTGGAAAGCATGCTGATTCTCACCTATTGATTGAAACTGCACTATTGAAATTTGTGTCAGCAGTCAGATCCAATTGCAGATTCCCTCCCTAAACTCCACAGCATAGCCATCATGCAGATGTGCAGTACTTTGTCAAAGGCTTCCTCCTGGTCCAGGCTGATAGGCAGGGTGTCCACACCCTTGTCTTGAACATGGAACATCCCTAAGTAGCGAGGCTATCAGAGATCTTCCTGCAGATACAGCGCAGGTCTGGTCAGGGAAGAATAGTGCATAAAATTACATTGTATTCATAGGAGTGTCTGGACTAATTAATTTGTTTTCTTTCAATAAAGGGTATCAATGATAACATCTCTCTCTCTCAAATGGTGACTGATGTGAAGTGCTTACTGAGCCTTTAAGCAGAAAAAATACCATATAACAATAACTGCACAATGGCACAGCAAACCTAAGTGAATTGTAAAGTGCATATTACTGAAAGTGCAGCACAATATATCACACTAGTGATAGAGGAAAGTCCCCCCGGAATGTGAGTGGTCAATGTAAACAACAGTCAGTAGAAATTTTCACATACACATATTTATGCTTGTTCTGAAACAATGACTCAGAGCTTTCCAGTGCCTATCAAATTTCATCATTCTGTTAATTGTGTTTAATAATATGAAAATAGTAAGTATTAACTCGGGATTCACTTGTGCTGCTATAGACACAGGCTGAACATGTGGTTTTTGGTTAGGAGGTACATGCTTGTAATATGTAACTTTGTAAATAAATGCTTATAAAAGTTGTAAAGATTGGCTCCAGTTCTAGTCTTCACTAACCGGCTTTCTGGAATATAACACATTCATGCTAAAATGTATCTTGTAATGATTCTGAATTTATTATACCATGTAATGATGTTCAATTTATGGAGATAATTCCATTTACATTGATGTAAAGTTAGAAGTGGCACTCTGATTCTACTAATGGGTATTCCTTTTCATTTGAATAAAATTGACAGAGCTGCCGATGAAACGCCAGCAGGTCAGTCATTAGTGCTGACATACAAGAGCACAAGTTCATACATTCTCAGATTGGCCATCTAACAAGCGAAAACCAGTTTGGATCTTAATTCATAAAGCTCAGTAACAATAATGAGGGATGAGAATTTACATTAGATAACAATGGTTCCCCATCAATGGGATCCATATTAAAACAATGTCAAATACAACGAAAATCTGCATGTCACTGGCCGAATTACATAAACCCTTTAGCTTTTCAATTAGATGATATGTAAATGTAATGTGTGACATTACAAGGCATAAAGCATTGATATATTTTTCTGTAGCCAGGATGCAATACTCAATGAAATTCTAACATGCTTTGTTTAAACTCATTTTAGTTCATTCAGAGTTACCAAGTGCAACTTTCAGGGACTGAAATTAGCACTTGCTAATTTTGCACTTGCTGGAATTTGCTAGCCTGCTTCACTAAGAGCTTCCACTTGCCTGATTTGCAGGACACTGACCGTGTCAGAAATGCTGAGGTCAACACATTTAAACAATGTTCAACAGAAAAAGGGTATGAATCACCCACCAGTAATGCAGTTACAAACTGGCAAACCAGAAAATTTAGGAGACGGGATGGGGACGAAGGTTTAAGAGAGGCCAGAACCAAGACTTACAGGTACCCGATGCATCAGATTGCTGGAGCAAGAAGGAAATGTTGTTTGTTATAATGCAGCAATTCATGTTATGTATAAGGAGGTTCAGCAACAGCCAGGAAACTCGCTAACATTAAGGGCTCTCCTATAAATTAAAGAGGAATTGAGTAACCTCAAAGGGCATCAAAGGTAGGGGAACTGCCAGATAAGTGTATTGGCAGCCCACTAACACTGTCATGTTTCAGGTTCAACATCTTTGGTGTTCTGAAGAATATATATTCTTCCATGCAATGTGCGCAACATGGACCCTTCCACTTAATGTTCATTCACATCTTGCCAAGCATACCCCTTAAAGATTACCTTCCATGTTGAAAATTTTGAATACTTTCTTCCATTTCACTATATAGATAAAGCTCTGAATATATTGCTACTATGAGATATCTATAAATTCTTCCTGCAGACAAAGTTTTCACAAGATAGTAGACATGAGGCAACTGACCTAGTAGAAGAAAGAGGCTACATTAATCCTGCAGGTTAACTCCTCACCATCTGAAGAAAACAGCAAATCTGGAAGTCCTGAAGCACCACAGTAACATTGTGATGACCAAGCCAGTAAAGTGAAAACATTGACTATGGAAGCAAAAGGAGAACCCTGAACAGAACTTGTATTGAGGCTACAAGATGCATTGATGGCAATAGCAAAAGTTAGCAGCAGAAAGCAGTCTCCTCAGAACGGCCAAGCAAAGAGACAGCAAGTGAAGCAGCTGAGGAAGAAACTCCAGATCTGACAGCTGCCACAGAAATACACTCTCCTCCTCACTTTCACCCAGTAGCCCAGATAGACCCAGTGGAGATTAGCAAGATTTGATTTATTATCATCACATGTATTGGGATACAGTGAAAAGTATTGTTTCTTGCACGCTATACAGGCAAAGCATATCATTCATAGAGTATATAGGGGTGGAGACAAGGAGAGAGTACGGAATGTAGTATTACGTCATAGCTAGTTTCAGGGTGAGAAACCTAAGTCTGAAACAAGTGGCTGAAACTTAAATAAAGCTAATTACAAAGGTAAAAAGACAAAGTTGGCTGAAGTAGACTGGGAAAATAGTTTAACATGGAAGAGTGGGCTGAATTTTACATAGCTTGGGGTGGAAGTCGGTTCTGGAGGTGAGTGGATCGCCGACTCCCACCCATACCATTTGCCTTCTTTACTGCCTGCTGTACTTGTGCATTACATTCAGCCACTGATGTATGAGGACACCAAGATCTTGCCGAGTATCCACCTCTCTCAATTTATACCCATTCAAATAATAATCTGCCTTCTTATTTTTGCTACCAAAGTGGATACCTCACATTTATCCACATTATACTGCATCTGCCATGCATGTGCCCACTCACTCAGCTTGTCCAAGACATGCTGCAAATTTGGAGATAATACATTTAGTTCCCTTGTCCAATTCATTAATATTTAATGTGAACAGTTGGGGTCCGAGCACAAATCCCTGTGTTACAAAGAGGCTCACTTGAGTACATCCCTTCTACAAACATTCACTTCCTCCATCACTGATAAACAGTAGCAGCAGTGCGTACCATCTACAAGATGCACTGCAGGAACTCATCAAGCCTCCTTAGGCAGCACCTTCCAAACCCATGATCATTACCATCTGGGTTGGATTTGTCCTGCTTTTTGTGTACAAGACATACCTGGGAGACTTTCCACATTGTTGAGTAGGTGTCAATGTTTTAGCTGTACTGGAACAACTTGGTGCAGCTAGTTCTGGAGCACAAGTCTTCAGTACCATTACCACAACATTGTCAGGGCCCAGCACCGTTGCAGTATCCTGCGCCTTCAGCCATTTCTTGATATCACATGGAGTGAATCGAATTGGCTGAAGGTCAATATCTGTGTTGTTGGGAATCCCTATAGGAGGTTCAGATACATCATCCACTCGGTACTTCGGGCTGAAGACTGATGCAAATGTTTCAATCTTATCTTTTGCACTGAGGTGCTGGGCTCCCCATCATTGAGGGCGGGGATATTTACGGAGCCTCCTCCTCCAGTAAATTGTTTAATTGTCCACCATTATTCACAACTGGATGTGGCAGGACTTCAGAGCTTGTTTGTGCAATTGCTTAGCTCTGTCTATCACTTGTTGCTTATGCTGTTTGGCATGCAAGTAGTCCTGTGGCGTAGCTTCACCAGGTTAGCATCTCATTTTTAGGTATGCCTGGTGCTCTCCTGCCTTCTTCACTGAATCAGGGTTGATCCCCTGGCTTGGCGGTCATTGTAGATTAAGGGATATATCGGGCCATGAGGTTATAGATTGAGTACAATTTTGCTGTTGCCGATGACCTGCAGTGCCTCCATGATGCCCAGCCTTCAGTTGCTTGATCCGTTTGAAATCTATCCCATTTAGCATAGTCATGCACAACACAATGGAGGTTATCCTCAGTGTGAAGGTGAGACCTTATCTCCAAGAAGACAAGGTGGTGGTCACTCCTACCAATGTGGTTGTCACTCCTACCAATTCTGTCATGTCACAGGTAGGTTGGTGAGGATGAAACCAGTTGTTTTTCCAAATTGTTGGCTTCCTCACCACCTGATTTTGATGGAAAGATGAATAGGAAAGTAAATTTCATGGACATAAAGGGTGGGATTTTATAGCCTCGCTCATCCCAAAGCCATAAAGTCCCGCCCAAGGTCAACTGACCTACCCATGGTCCGCCCCTCACCCGCTCCAATTCCCGTGGCGGGTGGGTTGGTAAAATTCCGGCCAAAGAGTCTGCAAAGGGATAGAAACGCTAAGTGATTTGGCAAAAATTTTGAAGATGGACTGTGATATTCAACCAATGGAGGGTGGGGGATTTGCCTGTCAGATATGCCAGAGGCCTCCCCACTCTGTGCCCAATCTAGGGACATGATATGGAGAAGGGAGACCTTTTGAAAGTCACCCTCGTGCCATTGTTACTGACCCTACTCCCACCCACCCTTCCCCACCCCCCCTCCCCAATGATCCCCATTCAGCCCACTTTTACCTTTATAGAGGTTCATTGCTAATCATTCCTGCAGCCCATGTGTATTACCAGAAATGGTTACCACTCCTGGTGACATTGCTGACACTGGAGAGCTACTAGCCTCTGGTTGGCTGATAACTCTTCGGAGCAGGCTTATTCAAGTGAAAGGGGGGGCTGCTAACCAAGTAAGTTCCTGATTACCTCCTAATTGTATCTGGCCTCCCAGAGCGAATTGATATCGGGTTTCCACTGGACCTTCAATTGGTTTGTGAACACCCTGTCTCACCTGTTAAATTTCGAAGGAGGGGCATGATCGACAACAGTGCTACTGACTAAACCAAAACTGACATACTATCTAATAAGCAGGAAAATAGGGGAGCACAAACTGAACTGGTACTATGGCAAATATTGTTGTAAAGAGGACTGTAGAACGCACAAAAAATAAGGCTGTATTGTTTTCCCCTGGTTGGAAATTAGCCTTTGATTTTACTACATTGAAACTGTCTAAATGCTACTCAACCTCAAAGGAACCGCAACAGACTTGATCCGACTGTTTCTCTTTTACCTATCATCAAGCTCGCGAGATGATCAGCAATATCATAATATAAGCTTGCTTACTGAGTTCTGCAAGCCAGATATTCTTGACAAAGAAACAGAGTTGGCTTGTCCATCTTGATCAAGCCCACTAGGATTCTGCAGCAAATACTGACATGCTGCAGCAAGTACAGTGGCGCAATCTAAGATATTCAGTGGCAGAAATATATTCACTTCACATTGCAAATTATGTCTTATTTCCTTTGAATACCCACATTACTCTAATTGCCTTTTCCCTTCTTTCTCCTTCTATTTCCCTACCCTTTGTTTGTTTATTATTTATATATTGTATAAATGTTCCATGGAGATTAAAACCAAACAAACTTAAAGGGAGACAGAAGAAAACATCCAGGGCCAACTATGGTTAAAGAAACAATCATAGAGGCCAGAATTCCTGAATTGGGGCAGGGCAGAAACATGAGTTCCACAGATAAAGTCAAGGAGGTGACACAGGTAAGGACAGAGAATAAACAAAGTGATTGGATATGGGAACAAACAGGACATAGAAACATAGAAAATAGAAGCAGGAGTAGGCCATTCGGCACTTCGAGCCTGCTCCGCCATTCATTTCGATCATGGCTGATCAACAAATTCAATCTTCTGATCCTGCCTTCTCCCCATATCCCTTGAGCCCTTCAGCCCCAAGAGCAATATCTAATTTCTTCTTGAAATCACACAATGTTTTGGCCCCAGCTACTTTCTGTGGTAGTGAATGCCACGCATTCACCACCTTCTGGGTGAAGAAATTTCTCCTCACCTCAGTCTAAAAGATTTACTTATACTATGATCCCGAGTTCTGGACTCCCCCACCATCGGGAACATTTTTTCTGAATCTACTCTGTTTATTTCTGCTAGAATCCCTGCAGTACCCCACAATTCACTGCCTGCTAATGGGAAAAGATCCACTTATGCCAACTCTTCACTTCTTATCTACTAACCAGCTTTCTATCCATCTCAAGACACTACCCGCAATCCCAGACGCTTTAACTTTACATAATAGTCTGCTATGTGAGACCTATGTGGGCAGAATTGTGGCATAGTGATTAGCACTGCCTCACAGAGCCAGGCACCCTAGTTCGAATCCCGGCTTGGGTCAGTGTCTGTGCAGAGTCTGTACGTTCTCCCCGTGCCTGCATGGGTTTCTTCTGGGTGCTCCGGTTTCCTCCCACAGTCCAAAAGATGAGCTAGTTAGGTGCATTGGCCATGCTAAATTCTCCCTCACTGTACCCGAACAGGCGCCGGAGTGTGGTGACTAGGGGATTTTCACAGTGACTTAATTGCAGTGTTAACGTAAGCCTACTTCTGACTCAATAAATAAACTTTAAACTAAACCTTGTCGAAAGCCTTCTGAAAGTCTAAATAAACCACATCCATCGGTTCTCTTTGGTCAACTCTTACTAGTTACATCCTCTAAGAATTCCAATAGATTCACCAAGCATGATTTCCCCTTTGTAAGTTTCGTGTGACTTTGTCTGATTATACCACTGCTTTCCAAATGCTGAGCTTTGAGATCCTTGAATATTGACTCTAGAAACTTCCCCAGTACTAGCATTAAGGGAACAGAATAGAGTGTTTACTTCAAAGGTACTTCATGGAATTCAGTATTTTGGTAGATCCTGAAAGGGGCGATAGAAGTATATGCTCTTTCAGAATGAACAAGGAACTGGGAAAAATGAATCAAGTGAGACTGTGCAAACTCATGAAACTAAAGATTCCAAAACTCTAAAAGGGAGAAAAACTACAAAATCAGGAAAGAAAGTTGGCAATGATGATGAGAAATTAATCAAGCATAATAGGGAGAAAGTTGACAAAAATAAAGAAATAGGATTAATAAATTGAAAGGGCCCTAACACATCAGCAAAATGAATTAAACAAACATCTGGGCTTCAGTCAACAAAATTAATTAAAAATTGGGGCTTCACTGGGAAAACTAATTAAACAGAGATCAAGCTTCACTGAGGAAAATTAATTAACTAAAGATTGGGACTTTGCTGGGAAAAATTATTTAAATGCAAGAGGTTGATCACTAGGGATGAGAAGAAGCACCAACAACAGTTTTATTTTTCTGGCTTGTTACCACAGGGCTGTCAGGGGTGGTGACATTGAGTGACAGTGCTACAGCGTTGCAGGACCAGCAAGGTGGGCAGGTAAGGGGTGACCAGCTGGCAAGTGATCAGGCAAGGACAACTGAACAGTTATCAGCAGAAGGCAGAATAGCCCATTGGTCGGGCCAGGCATTTAACAAATGCTGGGGGACAAGCAGCACGGCAGAAGTTCAACTCGTGCCAATAATCAGACTGAGTTGACAAGAGTGGATCCCAGAAGAACAGAGACAACTTGGAAACAGCGGGAGCTTGGGGAACACAAAGACAGGGCTCAGGAGAGTCAAAGGGCTTGCTTTTTTAAAAATGTTCAACGCTCTCTCGAAAACACACTGTCAAGGTACCAATTGCCAAACTGTGAGATGCATTTTGCAAAATAGAGACAGTTGTGTGGTATGGTTTTAGTCTCAATCATCTGTTTTTTTTTAATTAAATGAAACAAAAGTCTCAGTTTATTAAAATATTTAGCAGGAAAGGAAAACTTATCTAAAATAGTCTGCTTAACGAGTCCACTAACGATGTGAATGCACCAACTAACGTTTTATGATTTGTTACACACCTTTCTTAAAATTGCATGCACAAGCATATTTCTGTATCATACTGCATTAGATCATTTCAAGTGACATCAATTGGTTGGGGCTTTCTATTGTTTAAACTTGTATGATATGTTGCCTCTCAAAACTGAATGCTAGAATTATCTCCACTGTGCTTCGTAAAATTTGGTGATATAGTAACAAGAGGAAAGGAAAATCAGATGGAAGGGGCTATGCTCCATTGCTGTCTCTGCCGTGGATGTTCCTCTCTTAATCACCTTCACTGCCATAATCGCGGCTGGCCAACGCAATCAAATAACTGGAGGGATTGTGATTTGGGGCCTAGCCTATTTCTTTTGCCTCAATCGTCAGTGACTCCAGGGACCACCCGGAGATAGGCCTTAGGAGCTTCAGTTAAAAGCTCGTTCTGGGCAATGTTGAAGAGGCGGCCGAGTGGGCTCTTTTAGTTCTTTTCAGACTTGGCTTAGTTCTTGGAAATCTTGCCGAGAAATTGGGAGAGAAAAATTCTGCAACATTCCAGCCCCTTTAAAACACTTCCTCCTTCTTCTGGCAATGGTGGCCACGGGAACCGGAAAGGTCCATTGACATCTTTGGGATTTTTCAGTTTCGGGGCGAGCACAGCCATAAAATCCCACTGGTGAGTTGGAATTTTAAACATTCACAGATATATTTCACAAAGTGATTATACATTTTGGTGTATATTCTCATAAGATGGCAATATATACCAATGCACTGATGCATTGATTTGATTTATTATTGTCACATGTATTGGTAGGCAGTGATAAGTATTGTTTCTGGATTTCTTGACACTGGCAGTGATGCAGATCAAGAGAGTAGCCAGCTTGTTTGGTCACAGACTCTAACCTCATGGGCTGGAATGTCAGGGGAGATATGACACACTTCATATTTTTAGTTACTTTGTTTGGAATTGTTGCCCACTTCATGGCCTGTGGATGCATTGCTGCTTTTAGATGTAGAGAGCCATTCAAGATGGTCAGTACCTGCCACCTATGTGAAGTGAATGTTAACTGCAACTTAAGATCCCAAGCCTGGATGTTGTCCAGGTCCTGCTGTCGGCAGATGTAGACTGCTGCGTTTTTAGAGGAATTGAAAATGAAGCTGCAAACTGTAGAATCATCAGTGAGCAGTCCTGCTCCTTACCTTATGATGAAAGGAAATTCACTGATCAAACAGCTGAATGTTTGAGCTGAGAACATTTGCCTGAGGAACTCGCGCAACAATATCCTTGGGAATGCAACAACTGACCTCCAATGATCACAATCCTTTACATTAAGTACGCCACCAGCCACTTGGTTAAATGCTGTCTTCATAATTGAAAACACCTACTCTCCCTTCTGGCATTCAGTTCTTGCATTTATGTCTCCATCAAGGCAGTGATAAAGTCCAGAGCCAAATGGTTTGGACAGCACCCTAACAGTGAATTGCTGAGAATGTTATATGTGAGAAAGCATTACTTGATAACACCATAGATGACTTTTTCATCACTTTATTGAAGAATGGAGGATGTTGATAGGACATTAATTGACTGGGTTACATTTATCCTATTATTTATGGGTAGGACATATGAGGCAATGTTCCAGATTTTTATGCAAGCCTTTTCACATTACAGAAGCAATGACCAGGGGAGCAACTAGCTGTCTTCAGTGTTACAGCTGGGATCTTGCCAGGATCCATAGGCTTCAATGTATCTAATGTCATGTAGAGAATGCCAAATTGGCAGTAAACTAGCATCAATAATCAAGGAGACCTCAATTGCGAGCAGCCTACATAGGGAGGTGCATGTGGCACTTTTGGCTTATTCTGTTTTGAAGCCCTGTTTTGGTTGTTCTGCAGTATTACTGACATTTATCCAGTAACGTAAAGGTCAGATGCCGCCCCATGGGACGGCATGGTGGCACAGTGGTTAGCACTGCTGCCTCACAGCGTCAGGGACCCGGCTTGGGTCACTGTCTATGTGGAGTTTGCATGTTCCCCCCGTGTCTGCGTGGGTTTTCCCTAGGTGCTCCGGTTTCCTCCCACAGTCCAAAGATGTGCAGGTTAGGTGAATTGGCCATGCTAAATTCTCTGTCAATGTACCTGAACAGGTCCGGAGTGTGGCAACTAGGGGATTTTCACAGTACCTTCATTACAGTGTGAATGTAAGCCTACATGTGATTAATAAATAAACTTTACTGTAAAAGATATTTCTCACCATTATTTTGCTTTTCATGTTCAGATATTTGGTAATTCTGTAAACAAATATATTTCGAAGGAGCAAAGAGGAAAGTTCCCTTCTTACAGAGCGGTACATTTTAGTGTGACATGTACACCAAGTTAACACTCAGCTCCTGTACAAAGGGTGGGATTTTCATTTCAGTATACAGGGGCTTCCCAAGAGTAGGCCATGGCCTGAGTTTTAGAATTTACCTTTGCTTTTCTTATAATTAAAGAGCTAACAATGCGTCTTTAGTTACTGGCTGAAGTTGAAAAATAATTGGCACACATCATTTAATTGTTGTCCTTTTTTTCTGGCGTACTATGGCTAAACATTTAATTTGAAGTGATCTTGTTCTTAGTGCCTCTGACCTCATTAAGACGCAGCAGATTTTGTATTATTTTATTTGTAAAATTTTAAAGCTTTTCTTGATAGAGCATGAATTTACAATGGACATTTGAATTCCTTTGTTGATTGTTTGCTTTACAACATGCCTGATAATTGTTTTAAACTAATGAATGAAAAAATATAAAAATTTTGAAATAAGTTAAAAATGGTCTTTGTTTACAGAAGTACCAAGAATCCAAATATGAAAAGCAAAATAATGGTGAGAAATATCTCTACGTTGCTGGATAGATGTCAGTAATACTGCAAAACAATCTAAACAGGGCTTCAATGCAGAATAAGATCAATTTAGTTGAGCATCAAGTAATTAATCTATATATAGATCATCTGAAAATGCTTACTATAAACCAATTATCCCAAAGCTTCCTCTCAAAGATCACTTATTGCAATTGTATATAGGCGCCATTGAAAAGAGGTTATTTTCTAAACTACGGGAGAGATCGCTATTAATTAAATATTGAACCATACTACTCCAGCCAACAATTAAATGAAATATGCTGGATATATTTTTTCTTTATTGTGATAACTTAATGTTACAATGTAAAAGCAGTTAATAATTTAACCAATTTATTTTTATGCAGAATTTGTGGATCATAAACATCATAGAGCTTCTAATGTCAAATAAGATTATAACAACGTGAGCACAGTTCCTAGTGGACGTCACTGCTTTCAATCTCCCTCTGAACAGCCAGTCGGGTACTGATTATATGAGAAATACATGTCAAACTGATGCTGGATGGCACTATTAAATACCACTGGGTGTGAAATCTAACAAGCGACTGACCTGTTTTAACCGACAATAGGTGTGAAAGCAAAAAAAAACCATTCCATTCCTGACAGCTCATGTTTATTATCTCCAAGCTCAGAATACTGCTATTTTTAGAACTTATCATTATATTGACAGACAGAAAGGAGGGAACTGAAAAAGCTAATGTAGAAGGCAAAGAGAACTTATGAGAAAATATTAGCAGGCAACATTAAATTGAACCTTCAAACTTTTATAAATATCTAGGGTGGGATTTTCTAGCCGCGCTCGCCCCAAACCCCGGAAAGTCTTGCCCGAGGGTCAATGGACCTTTGGATGGTCCGTCCGCCTTCACCCCCCCACCCGCTATGATTCCCGTGGCGGACGGGACAGGAAAATTCCCCCCATAAAGTGTCAGAAGTAAGGAACAAGTTGAACCTACTAAGGACTAACAGGAAAATCTTCACAAAGGAGCAGCGGACATGGTGAAAGAACATATGAACTAGAAGCATAAGTAGTATCATCTCAAGCCTGTCCAGCCATTCAATAAGATCATGAATAAGCATTCACATCAACTTCACTTTCTTGTCATATCCCTTGATATCCAATATTCATATATTTATTAATGGGCATGAGCAACCAACAGGGTTAGAGAATTCCAAAGGTTCACAACGGGGGGGTGATGTAGGAGAGTTAATCCATCTGATAACCTGTAGCTGCAGCTGTAGAACATCTGGTCTCCATGGATCCGGGGGCTGGGTGGTTGGAGATGATGCAAAGGAGACTTCACTGCCCTCCTGGCCTTGCGAAAGGCACTCACATCTAAGTAGCCGGACTTCAGCCTCAGCAAGGTTTGAGTCCACCATCAGAAAGATCCCAGCGGCATCACACTTTAATTGAGCCTCATTATTTCCTTGCCACTGCCAGCAGCCAGTGCCAATTAGACTCTGTCTTCCAGAAGCGCATTTGGAGGCAGAATTGCACCGGGCAGTTCCCTGAAGTGAGATTCCATCATTTTCTTCCTTGTCTCAAAAGAACACCCATCTATGTAGGACTGGGAAAATTTGGCTCTTAATTTGATCCTAATTCTAGACTATCAGCTTGAAGAATACATCTTGTTAAGCTATCTGTGAATTTTATACATTTTGGTGAGATCACCTCTCATTCTTCAAAGCTTCAGGAAATAAAAAGCCTATTTGCTAGGGGCCATTTTATGCAAAGGACCTGAAATATTAAAAGTTATTTGCATTTGTTTCCACGAAGGGAGAAGACATTGTGAAGAATAAACTAAGGGAAGAGGCTTGGTGTAGAAAGGATAGTAAGAGATAAAGTAAACGCACTAGAAATATTAGCAAGACTAAAAGTTGATTAGTCATCTGGTCCCGATGGAATACATCCTAGGTTGTTGAAAGTAGAAAAGGTAGCAGAGACCTTGGTCACATATTTTAATCCTCATTGGATACATGAGTAGGACCAAAGGAGCAGAAGATTGCTATGATTATAGCACTATTGAAGAAAGGGAGAAGTATAAACCAGGAAACTAGGTACGTTAACCTAATATTGATGGTGGAATATCGGACAATATTATCAGGGACAAAGTAAACTTTCATCTGGAAAATCATGGATCGCTCGAGAAAGCCAGCAAGGATTTTTCAAAGGTAAATCAAGCTTCACTTGATTTCTCTGATCAGGTAACAGATCAAAGTAGTAAAGTAGATGTTATACATGTAAAAAAATTATTTCATGGGATGTGGGCATTGCTAACAAGGCCAGCATTTGTTGTTCATCCCTTATTATCCTTGATAACTGAGTAGCTTACTAAGCCATTTCCAAGGGCAGTTAAGAGTCAGCCACATTGCTGTAGGTCTGGAGTCACACGTAGGTCAGACCTGGTAAGGGTGGCAGATTTCCTTTCCTAAAGGATATTAGTGAACCAGATGTTCTTTTATTCACGACAAGTGATGATAGTTTCCTGGTCACTGTTACTGAGACTAGTTTTCAATTACACATTTTTATTAATTCATTTAATCTAATTTCAATTTGAACCTATACCACTAAAGTATTAGCATAGGCCTCTAAATTTCTAGTCCGGTAATATTACTACTAAACTACTGTCTCCCCTATTGATTTTTAGAAGGCTTCAACAAAGCGTTACAAAGGGAGCTTTGTAAAAAGGTGGAAATTCATGGAATTAAGGGCAAATTGGTGATATAGATGCTGGATTGGTTCAGTCACAGGGAACAAAGGGTGGTTGGTGGTGGTTGGTTATTTTTCCGACTGGGAGTTGGTTGCAATGATATTCTCAGAGGATTCATTTTGGACATTATGGGTGGAATTTTATGGCCTCGCCCGACCTGAGACCGGAAAATCCCGCCTGAGGTCAACGGACATTTCCATTGTTCGCCCCTCGCCCGTTCCAATTTTGTGGCGGGCGGGGTGGTAGAATCTTTACCTACATTTTGCAATTTTTATAAAATGGCTTAGCTCGGATGCAGGAAGCTGCATTACAAAGTTTGCAGATGATGTAAAGCTTGGCAATATTGGAGATAGTGATGGTTTTGGAATGACATGGACAGGATGGTGAAATGGGCAGAATCATAGCAGGTGGAGTCCGATATGGAAAATGATGCGCTTTAGGTGAGCAAATGTGGAAGGACGCTAAAAAGGGCACCACTTTGAAAAGTGTAAATGAGCAGAGAGACCTTGGAGTCCATATCAATAAAGGTGGTCAGGACAAGTAGATAAGATGGATATGAGCTATTAGGATTTATAGGTAGAGGCACGAAACATAAAAGCAAAGAAATTATACTAGAACTTTATAAATTACAAGTTAAGACTCAACTAGTAAATAGTAGACAATTCTGGGCACCGCAATTTAGGAAAGATGTAAAGGCCCTAGAAAGGGTACAGAGAGGACACACCAGGGTCTTACTTTGTTTCAGTTCTGAAACAAAGCTCAAAAGGTTAGAGCTTTTGCCGTTGGAGCAGAGAATTTTAAGAGGTTTGAACATCATTTAGGTTTTCAAGACAATGATAGGTTTTATTAGAATAGATAGTGAAAGGCAAGAGAGTCAAAAATTAGGGCCAGAATTTTATGCTTTCCCCCAGCGGATTCTAGGCTGGTGGGAAGACCATAAATTTGCATGGACAGGATTGCCTCCAGGATCTGGCCCATCCCTGTCCAAGTACAATTTCACAGTGGGGCAGGCAGGGCCTCGGACAGGAAGCTCGCCCATGCCCTTATTGAGGCCCATAAGTGGCCACTTAATGGCCACATAAAGGCCTTTCCCTGCCTACCCTCCAGATGCCGGTTGTAGTAGGGTCCCTAACTGAGGAAGTAAAAAAATCTCCATCTCAGGTGGCAATGGGTGAGAGGAGGGGGATGGGGGGATGAAGAACCTCAATCTGAAAATCCCTTTATGTCTGGAGCGGCCTCCCTTTCGGGACCTGGGAGCTCCAGCTCCACTAAACCATCTCCCCCTCCACCCCGTCCTCCACACCACTGAGGTCACACCAATCCTGACTACTAGGGCTTCTCCTACACTCCAATCCCCAGGGCCCCCAGTATTTACCTGAAGTGCGGTCCCAGGACTTTGGCTCAGACACAGTGCTGCAGTACCTCTTCTGTAAGAAGTCTCACAACACCAGGTTAAAGTCCAACAGGTTTATTTGGTAGCAAATACCATAAGCTTTTGAAGTGCTGCTCCTTCGTCAGATGGAGTGGAAATATGACATTTGACATATGAAAGATGGAGTGGAATATGACATTTCCACTCCATCTGACGAAGGAGCAGCGCTCCGAAAGCTTATGGTATTTGCTACCAAATAAACCTGCTGGACTTTAACCTGGTGTTGTGAGACTTCTTACTGTGTTCACCCCAGTCCAACGCCGGCATCTCCACATCATGAGTACCTCTTCTGGCCATTGCAGCGCTGTGCCTGGAGAGCTGTTGGCCGAACAGATTGGGAGTCCCAAGGTGGGAGCTCTGTCCAAGGGCGGACAGAAGTCCCATCTGCTGCCAATCAATGCTCAACTGAGAGTAAAATTGTTTTTCTTTCATTTTATTTGCAGTGATTTGCTTTCTAAAATGTGCAATACTGTTGCAACCACTCACCGCTGGGCTGTTGAGGAAGCAAACAGCACTGTTTGGTCCCAATGCATTAAAGACAATGGTGTCCTTTCTGGTTTTACATCTCAATTTTTGCTTGCAAGTCTACTCCTCAAGATAAATTTCATAATTCTACTAAATGATAGAATGGATTACAGTATAATTACAATAATCACTTTCAGTATCTTGCCACTACAAGCTATTCAAGCTGTCACCTTCACAAGGAAGCCTCCGTGATGTATTATAAACCTCTACAGAAACACAGGAAGATACAGTGAAGAAAAACACTGCATTTTTTCCAATATTAGAAATCTCTGTCATTAAGGTGAGAGAGGGGATCATATCTTACTGCTGAGTCAAGGCAGAAACTTACAACTAGGAAATCAGAGCAGAAGGCCACTCTTGATGCTGGCTGTGACTGATAAAACTGATGAGCATGTATTTCCCATTAAGATTTTAACCCTAATTTTCCTGCGATGGGGATACTGATGAAAAATAAGACTGAATGTGCCCAAACCTGTAGTGATGAATTATAACGAAGTTTTCTGGTAAAATAATTAGAATGCACACAATGAGTAAAGCAGCATATCAGAAACAGGAAGCTAATGGCCAATTTTCTTTCAAGTAACACAGAAGTGAAGGGGGTGTTAACATTGCACTAGAATGTGTAAGGGTGTATTCCTTCGCATTGAGTAGAGTGCTATGCTGTCCTGACCCCTGATGCTTGTTACCTGCTACATTAATCCATCTCAATTATCCTTCTGCTCTTTAATCCACGCTATTAAAAAAGTGGATGCTCCATGGGAGCTGTGGGTCAGCTTATCTCCCAGTTAAAATTAAGAGCTTTGCTCTCGGGATCTCGCAGTGAAGAAGATCCTAGCAATGATTCTACCCAAATGTGCGGTTCACATACAAGGATTTAGAGACAGGGCTAGGATGATGCTGTACTATAGCAAATAAACACAGAAATGAGCAGATCAGCAGGACTTTTAAAACTCACCCCGAAGACATAAACTGCTATCACTAACATAAATGGATCATTTCATTAATTCTTTTTACTGTCCCGTCAAGCATTGTTTCCTTGCAGTTCAGCTGGCTGGGTAGGATGTGTCTTTAATTATTTTTAACAGAAGGGCATTAAGTTTGCATTACAGGTATATCTGATTACAATTAGCCTTTGTTTATATGTTGTGAATCGTTTCACTGCAAATTACAGGCTATTTAGTAATGGTGCTTTTGTAAAATTGCTGAAGACTATGGCATTATTTCTGAGCTTAAATGCCAGTACAGGCACAGTGCCTCAAATCCAAAATCCCGAATTCTCCGAAAACCTGGGGTGGTGGGGAAGGGGGAGGGGTGTTATTCTCTCAAAAAAATTCTAAGTGTCGAATTTGCATAAAAATTGGAGTAAATCACGCTGTTTTTTTCAGCGGGAGTTTAAAATTGCATGTCCCACATTCTCTGCACTGCTGAGTGCACCAGCATAAATCCCGTTGAAGAGCTGTGGACGGGGCCTATCCCCTTTGGAGAGGCTGGCAGCATAGCACTGAGCGGGCCACTGCGCATGCACTGATCTGTCAGTGCCGAGCTAAGCGCATGCACAGTGGCCCCTGTCTGCTGACCTCCCGATTGCTGGCCAGCCCCACAACCCCTGCATCTCCGGCCCCGTTTCCCCGCATCCCCCCCACAATCTTCACCCCCCCACCCCCTCCCCCCCCACCCCTCCCCTGGGTTCAATTCCCAGCCTTGGGTCAACTGTGTGGAGTTTGCCCATGTCTGCGTGAATTTCCTCCGGGTGCTCCGGTTTCCTCCCACAGTCCAAAAGATGGGCTGGTTAGCTGCATTGGCCATGCTAAATGCACAGTGTACCCGAAGAGGCGCCCGAGTGTGGCAACTAGGGGATTTTCACAGTAACTTCATTGTAGTGTTGATGTAAGCCTACTTGTGACACTAATGTATAAACTTAAACTTATTCCCTAGCTTCGACCAACTGTTGACCCCACCCGACCCAACTTTGCCGCAAACCACCCACAGCTCGAACCTCCTGTCCCGAAATCTAGTAAGATCCAAAATCCAGCATGGCCTCAGTCCCAAGGTTGCCTGCTTTGAGACACTGTACCTGTAATGTAGGAACTGATGTGAATCCAGGAAACTCTTAATGCCCATTAATTTAATGGGAGCGGAGCTGTGGTAATTAACCTCAAGGAAGCTAACAGCAGGGCGACACAACACTCCCAAGAAAATATGTAGTGGCATAATGAACATAAGCACACAAGAACATAAGAAATGGGAGGAGTAGGCTATATGACCCCTGAGCGTGCTCCACCACTCAATAAGATCATGGCTCACCTTGGACCTCAAAGGTTGCTGACTCAACAATTGTCACTTTTTGGTTTTTTGCACTGATCTTGGTTTCTCTGCCATGCTGTGAGTTTGCCTTTATGATAACACAATTTCCCAAGACAATCTGGGCCGAGAGTTCAAGTTAATTACAATTCATGGCAAGCTTTAGGATTCCTATTAATAGTTATGTTAATTAATGTCGCAGTGCTGATAGTTATTTGGAGATAGCAGGAATGATCACATTCCTTTCTCTTAATACACCGGTTGGCTGTGTATTAAATCACTTACCGTTTCTTCACCTGCGGAAAGTATATGATACGAGGGCACATTAGATCAGTCAGTTTTATCAACATGCATTTATCACATCAGTTTTGTTTGGCATTCTACAGCTATCTGATTGAGAAATAAATAAAACATTCAGCTCAAAGTGAAACATTTACTACATAAATAAGTTTATGTACTGTGAAGTCTATTTGCACCACCAAAAGTCTTGTGTTCTAGTCCGGCATTCTGGAAAAGGGCATGTTGTAGTTTATCTCATGTGTGGGACTGGCATAAAGCGGATCCAATTTAACCACTCAGTTAAATGTGTAGCATTGCAGATTGTCCACTGACATTTGGGGGCTCATTTTTCTAATCCTGTTTCCAAATGCCACTTTAGAAATTTATGGGAGGCAAAAAATTCAGGACTGCAGAAGTGAGAATACAGTAATGAAGGGGAATTGTTAAATCTGCCTGAACATCAATAACATTTCAGTCCAAGACCACATTTCAGTCCACTCTCAAGGTTCACCACAATTCCCAATAAACACTTCCACCAGGAAAATAAAGCATGCTGTATGAAACTAAATGGTCAAAAAGAAATGAAAATAATCTAATTCTCTTTGCATTGTAGCAAAAGAACTGAGAACATCGATCAGTTTTATTTTGCCTCCGTGAGGTAGCAACAAAAGAAATGGGCTGGAATTCTCCACCTGTTCACACCCCATCGCCACTGCCAGCGTGAACAGAGAATTTGGCGCCCAGCCAAATCTCCATTCACTGCAGCGGGATCAGAAATTCCCAGCTGCAGGTGAGGTTGAAGAATCCAGCCCAGAGTCTGAGAAGCGAAAGGCTCCTCAAGCTTGCTTTCCTGTAAACTATAAGACCATGGCTGATCTTCAACCTCAACTTTACTCCGACCCATTCCTTATATCCCATGATTTCAAAGAATCCATAGAATCCCTACAGTGCAGAAGGAGGCCATTCAGCTCATTAATTCTGCACAGAAATTCCCACAGAACATCTCACCCTAGTTGACCCCCCCCCCACCCCCCCTCCCCCCACTCTATCCCTGTAACTTAATGTATTTACCCTGCTAATGCCCCTGACCTACACATCTTGGCTAGTCTACCTAACCACTATGTGAGTGAGCATTTGCACGGCAGATGCAGTATAATGTGGATAAATGTGAGGTTATCCACTTCGGTAGCAAAAATAGGAAAGCAGATTATTATTTGAATGGATATAAGTTAAGAATCACAAGCTTTCGGAGCATTGATCCTTCATCAGGTGAGTGATGCCACTCACCTGATGAAGGAGCAGCACTCCAAAAGCTCGTCTTGCTACAGAGGGAGTGCAGCAAAGGTTTACCAGACTGATTCTTAGGATGGCAGGGCTGTCATATGAGAACAGACTAAATTGGTTAAGATTATATTCATTGGAGTTTAAAAGACAGACAGGGGATCTTATAGAAACTTATACAATTCCAGTCAGGATTAGTCAGGGCAGATTCAGAAAGAATGTTCCTGATGGTGGGGGAGTCCAGAACTAGGGGTCATAATTTGAAGATAAATCTTTTAGGACTAAGGTGAGGAGAAATTACTTCACTCGGAGTGTGACCAATTCTGTGGAATTTGTTACCACAGAAAGTAGATGAGGCCAAAATGTTGCGTGATTTCAAGAAGAAATTAGATGTAGTTCTTGGGGTTGAAGGAATATGGGGAGAAGGTGAGGTCAGGATATTGAATTTGATGATCAGCCATCAACAGGCTCATAGGACCGAACGGCCTACTCCTACTTCTATTTTTATACGTGTTTCTATGTGACATGTTTGGATTGTGGGACGAAACCAGAGTACGCGGAGGAAACCCACGCAGGCTCGGGGAGAAAATGCAAACTCCACACAGACAGTCGTCCAAGGCCAGAATCAAACCCAGGCCCCTGGCGCTGTGAGGCAGCAGTGTTAGCCACTGCGCCTCTGTGTCGCCCTAATTACCTTAGATTGATACAAACCATGAATCTCATCCTTGAATATACTTCAACGACTGAGCATCCACTTCTTTCTGAGGTAGAGAACTCCAAGGATTCACAAACCTCTGAGTGAATAAATTCATCCTGATCACAGTCCAAAATGGCTGACCTTTATCCGGGGGCTTATATGGGTCCTTAGTTCTAGACTCCCTAGCCAGGAGAAATAACCTCTTAACATCTATTCTGTAGTTCCCTCTTAAAATGTTACATATTTCAATGAGCTCAGATTTCAATCAGCTAAACTCCAAAAGGTATAAGCCCATTCTACTCAATTTCTTCTCTGTCATCCCTGAAATCAATCAAGTGCTGCTTCAAAGTGGCACAACACAAACAGGTGGGATCTTCTAGCCCTTCCTGTCAATGGGATCTTCTGGCCATGCCAAAGGTGACACCCCGTGGCAGGATGAGTGAGCCACACAAAACACCAGAGACATTGGTGGGGCAGGAAGATCCCACCAGCAGCCAATGGCAAGCCGCCAGAAAACATAGCATGTGGGGGCAAGGGGGACTGAATAATCCCATGCTAATTATATTCCCTAGGGGCACAAGGTGCTGGAAACTGCAACCAACAAGGCATGCACTACTGATTCTCTCCTCTCTTCTATTTTAGCCACTACTTGCTCGTTTCTAAAACTCTCCCAATCTTTAGCCTTACCACTGTTCTTGACAATGTTATAAGCCACAACTCTTAATTGATTGCTATCCTTAAACTGCTTAGTTACCCATGAATGGATATCTTTTCTAATGATTTCGTTTCCCAACAAAATGTATATTGTCAAGAATATTGAAAATTTTCTATCAATGCTTACTATAGCATTTAGTCTAATTTTGCAATTTGTCTTAGAGAACTCGCCTCTTGCACCAGGGTATTGGGGGAAAACTCTCCACTGGTTGGAGTCATACCTGATACATAGGAAGATGCTTGTGGTTGTGGAGGGTCAGTCATCTGAGCTCCAGGACATCTCTGCAGGAGTCCCTAAGGGTAGTGTCCTGGGCCAACTATCTTCAGCTACTTCCCTCCATCATAAGGTCAGAAGTGGGGGTGTTTGCCAATGATTGCACAATGTTCAGCAACCATTCATGATTCCTCAGATACTGAAGCAGCCCATGTTGAAATGCAACAAGATCTGGACAATATCCAGGCTTGGGGTGACAAGTGGCAAGAAGTAACATTTGTGCCACACAAATGCCAGGCAATGACCATCACCAATAAGAGACAAACTAACCACCGCCCCTTGACATTCAATGCTGTTACCATCACTGAATCCCCACTGTCGACATCCCTGGGGTTACCATTGACCAGAAATTCAACTGGACTCGCCATGTAAACACAGTGGTTATAAGAGCAGGTCAGAGGCTCGGAATACCGCGGCGAGTAACTCACCTTCTTACTCTCCAAAGCATGCGCACCATCTACAAGGCAAAAGTCGGGAGAATTATGGAATACTCCCCACTTGCCTAGATGGGTGCACCTCCACCAATACTGAAGAAGCTTGACACCATCCAAGACAAAGCAGCCCACTTGATTGGCACCACATCCACAAACATCCACTCCCTCCACCACCGATGTTTAGTAGCAGCAATGTGAAATATCTGGAAGGTGCACTGCAGCAATTCACCAAAGCTCCTTAGACCGCACCTTCCAAACCCAAGGCCACTTTCATCTCGAAGGACAACGGCAGCAGATACACGAGAACATGTTCCCCTCCAAGCCCCGCACCATCCTGACCTGGAAAGATATTGCTGTTCCATCGCAGTCGCTGGGTCAAAATCCTGGAATTCCCTCTCTAACAGCATTGTGAGTCAACCCACAGCACCTGGACTGCAGCGATTCAAGAAGGCGGCTCACCATCATCTTCTCAAGGGCAACTAGGTTAGGACAATAAATGCTGGCCAACCAGCAGCGCCCATGTCCCACGAATGAATAAAAAAAAACCTTAATTTATTTTATTTTGATGCATTCCATTAACTTGCCATCCAAACTGTCTTTGCCAATCTGAATTGGCAAATATATGAATATCCAGGATTATTGCACTTGATTTTGCGTCCAGTTCTGGTCGCCACACTACCAGAAGGACGTGGAGGCTTTAGAGAGAGTGTCGAGGAGGTTTGCCAGGATGTTGCCTAGTATGGAAGGGTTTAGTTATGAGGAGAGATTGGGTAAACTGGGGTTGTTCTCACTGGAAAGACAGAGGATGAGGGGTGACCTAATAGAGGTGTATAAAATTATGAAAGGCATAGATAGGGTGAACGGTGGGAAGCTTTTTCCCAGGTCGGTGGTGACGTTCACGAGGGGTCATAGGTTCAAGGTGAGGGGGGGGGAGGTTTAACACGGATATCAGAAGGACGTATTTTACACAGAGGGTGGTGGGGGCCTGGAATGCGCTGCCGGGCAAGGTGGTGGAGGCGGACACACTGGGAGCGTTTAAGACTTATCTAGATAGCCACATGAACAGAGTGGGAATGGAGGGATACAAAAGAATGGTCTAGTTTGGACCAGGGAGCGGCGCGGGCTTGGAGGGCCAAAGGGCCTGTTCCTGTGCTGTATTGTTCTTTGTTCTTTGATTTGCTACAAGCTCTTCTTACTTTGATTAATACTCTTTCCAAACAGTTAGACTACAGCTACAGTTATTAACTGATGACCTATTACCACCTGTCTTTTGTGGCCCTTATTATTTCTCACCTTCACCCATATTCATTCCACTTCCTGTTCTTTTTTCGAAGTCAACATCATTCCCTTGTGTAATTCTTTATATTCAAGGCTAATCTGCCTTCTTTTACATTTTGTCTATCTTTTTGAAATGTCAAATGTCCAGGAATATTTAGTTCCTAACTTTGGTCAAAATGCAGCAACATCTCTGTAATGACTGTAGGTCAAACCCATTTGTTTCTATCTGTGTCATCAATTCATCTATCTTGTTACAAATGCTTATTACTTTAGAGAAAAAATACACCTTTAATGCTACTTTTACTGTTTTCTCCAGGTTTGACCTTATTCACTGTTGCACTGTTACCTCTTAGATAGAGGTCAGGATAGATACATGTAAATAACTACCTGTCACTTCTACCACCTTTAGTAATAGTGCAATTAAATCCTGCACAGTCCAAAGAGAACAAGCTGCACATGAACAGCTTCCTATTATGTGCTAATAATATGAAACCATTTTCTTACAAGCTGGGGTAGACAGTGTCACACCATATTTTGTCCTTACTGTATGAGATCCGAGGCTTAGACTGAGGAGTTGGTGAAGGCAGGGGTTATTCAAGAAATCCACTGCACAACTGACCTCCTTAAACCAAGTCATTTCCTTAAGTTGCTTATTTAGGCTGTGTTAATGGAATTCTATAAAGCAAAAGTTAATGCACCATTCTTGTGGCTAATTATTTTTAGTTTAACTATATTTCCAATTTGATTGTCTTCACTGAGGACGATGTTTAATTTTGGAGACAGAAAGCTAGATTTCTGTGGAGTTGCAACAATTCTAGAGGCCATTAAAAATGGTGAACGAGATCCGGATACAGAACTCACACCTCCATTTCCAGCAGATCCAATTTTTGTAGGTGGGAGAAAGGGGTGAGGTGTGATATGGACAGGGATGAAACTCAAACTCAGCAGAGCCATTTGACTTTAGTGCTGAGTTCACCAAACCCCATTTCCACTGTTTCAAAGATCTTAGCTGACAATCTTTGGAGGACACATAAACATTCATGAAGGCAGATTTAAGGTCTGTTTTAAATCTTAAGTGATTTAATTCTCCAGCCCTTTAAAAATAAAAAAATACAGACTTTCAGTTACACCAAAACAGCAAATACTAACTATTGTAGTGCATTGATTGACAGGCTATCTGGTGTAGCTTAGATAAAACCATTTTAAAACCAATCTGTTCCTACTGTTTCAATATAGTCAATTGTTGGCTTTTCTCAAGGGTTGTTATTGCAGCTGAGCCAATGTTTGGCTGAGTCTCAAAAGTTCAAAAAACACTGATTTCAGAATAGGCCTGAGTTCACATTTTGACTGATAGTTTTAACTAATTTGAAAAAGTAAACAATTAGTTGCTTTTGGTGTAGTTAGTGAATAGAAGTTTGTTTTTACAACAGATTGTCCACTTGAAAGGATTTAATTTTTAATGGGTTTCATGGATGAGAGTTTTTTTCAGTATCAAGTGTGCATTCATGAAAACTGTCTTAAATCATTAGATTTCTTTTCATCTCCACATGGCTCCTGGGGTCTTTCCTTAGTGAATACAACGTGACTGGCTATGGGGCTGGCACAAGCAGTTTGGAGGGCATGGTGGTTACATGGGCTATAAGGGGGTATGGGGTGGATGGGGGAAAGTGAGGGATGGAGGGCCTCACAGCCTTTAATACAACTGGGCCGATGTCTCAGAAAACTGAGGTGGGACTTCTAACCTGTCTGTTTCAGCACTCAGCCACCTCCTTGGCCACTTCTGAACTGCCTCTGTAGGCAGCTAGCTCAACTGCATTGCACCCCCACCTCCAAGGAATGAAAAAAAAGTTGGATTTTTAAACGAGGTAGATTAACAGACGTGACCTTCATGTCTCGATGGTGAAAATCTGGTCCAGGGTTGTAGGAATCATGGGCATGCATTTGGGAAGAAAAAACATTGAAGGCTTTGAGGGAAGAAAGGATGTTGAAGATGGGATAGTAGGATGGAAGGTCAGAGGGGTAAAGGATGCTTTCTTACAGGAGAATCATGTTCATGGCAAGAAGCTCAGTAATTGAGAAAAGAGAACTGTTTATAATGTCATCTAGCTTTGGGAGGAGGGAGGAAAGTGGGGTTGTTAGCATTTCAGTAAGAATGAAGTTGAGAGAACAGGAGGCAGGTTGCATGGACAAGGTGAGCTCAGAGAGGACACGATAAGCATGATGCTATAATTAAGGCTATTTTGCATTGTCAGGGTTTAATGCAACTTGAATTCTTCCAAGACAGGAGGAAAGTTTATATATTCTAAGGCTCCAAAGTGCAAGGCACAAATGACAATTAGATGAATGGCCGAGTGCTGTACCCTGGAAACCTGTATAGTTTCCAAGTTAATAGGGAGAACAGCATATCTTGCTACCAGTGATTGTACATAGGCAAGTGGTGAGCATAATTGGGTTTTGGTATTTTGGTGTCCTGAACTGAATATGTCCCGACTGAATTTATGTCAAAAGATGATTTGATTTACAGCTTTGGATTTGGGAATGTCGAGATTAGAAACAATGTTGCAGAAAACCAAGATAGGACAAAGACCTTGAATTTTTGGATGAGTAAAGTTCTACAATTCAGAGGAACCAGTTTACACTATATTGTTGATATTGACAAAATATAATCTTTTTTTTGAATTTGTCATCACCTCTATTTTTTAATCTCTATACCTATCTATGATCCCATATCCAATAGTATTTAGTAGATGGTATGATAGGTAAAATGATATCCTTTTTCTAGTAAACAGACAGACTTAATTAATTTGGACTCATGTCTGACTAGACATCTTAACATGGCTTCAGTTAATTAAGATGCCATTAACAGAATTTCCAGCAATTCTATCTGGGAAGTAAGCATTAGCAAATGTTGCTGCACAATTGCTTAAAATGCCTTAACACTCAGATTATCATTCACACATTTCTTCACCCACACAGTGACCAGGGTGACAATTTATCAATGTGTTAATTAGTGATGATTTATGTTCCATCCAACCATAGCCTTTAAAGTATGACAAAGCAAACATTTGCTATTTAAAAAAAAGTTATGAATCAAGGGGATGATTTTATTGATGCAAAATTTGTCAGGAAATCATGGACACATTCATAATGATGTGCACATCAACAATTCCCGCTGCCCCTTACCCACAATCATTAAACCATTTTGCTCTCATATTCTGTTACTCTTTCTCTTAACTCATTGTATAGTGCAAGTAAATATGTAATTATATCCTGCATTCTGCAGAATTCTCAGTGGACACTTGGACAACTAAACATTGCATGACAAAGATATCTGACTATAATAATTGAGATGGTTGTTAAAATGTCTTAGATTTACCAATTTTTAAGTGGGATTATGAATTTCATAACCTGATTTTTTTCACAATATGCTAAAATATAGTAAAACGATAATGGGTTCTCAACCAATCACATTTGTCTTTGGCCCTGTACCTAAATGATCCAACAATCTTTATATTTCTTTTCACTTTAATTATAGGAACAAATGTGGATAAGTTGCTTTATTACTACAACAAACCTGGAGGAAAGTAATAAGCTTTTGAACCATGGATCATTAATCATTGAATGTACTGAAAGAAATTGTAATGAGCACAACATTCTACCACAAAAGAACACTACCGATGTGGTTTGTCTTGCTAGAAAATTGCCCCGGTAGGAAGATGATGCTTTTGCTTTGTAGGAAAACCCTGATTGATCCTTTACATAAGGCATATCACTGATGTATGAAGGGTATAAAAGATGAATACAATGGAACTTGAATTGGAACGGTTAGGCTGGATTTAATGTTGCCCATCACAATGAGAAACATGGTGGCCAGGCCGACTTAATTGCTGGAAAGGCTGCACGTCAGTCTCCTGGCAACTGAAAACCTACACGATTAAGCTGGAGGCGAGAATGGGCCCATGGGGGAATCTCACCGGCTTGAAGTGAGTTGTCAATCAGGCTCACAATTGAGCCAATTTACATCAATTATTTGTCTCCAGCGGAATTTAGTGGTGGCACAAGGATTACAAGAGAGTGGCATGGTTCTTGGCGAGGTTTGTAGTGAGGTTTGTTTTGGTGAGGCTTGTGCCGGTGAGGTTCATGTTGCTGAGGTTCAGGTCAGTAAGGTTCAGGTCGCCTCGGGTCAGGGACATCCCGCACATCAAGTCGATGAGCTTCATAAAAAGTGGTGTTTTTGGGTGCGTTTGGTTTTCAGATTTATGGATTACAGATACTCAATTTGTAGCTGACCTTTATGCTTCACCAGAATTACCAATATTTCTTCTTTCCTAAATGTACAGAGCCATCTGCAAACTGCATAGCTTTACTATACAACTTCCTTTTGGAAATGGCATGCTGCTGGGTTTTTTATATCATCAATAGGATCTGAAAACTTTCATCCTTCCCCATGAGCAGAGATATCCTGAATATTGCAGAAGCCATTCCAATCTTTCTACCTATATTTTGGACCGCCAGCAAGTAATGGGTGGAAGGTCTTTGACTTGTTAACTCTGCTTTTGCCAGAATGCTGTGGATACTCAGTTGTTGACAGATCGATAGATAAATTCTAAGGGAATCAAAGGATAAGGGGATAATGTGGGAAGGCGAAGTTAAGGTAGAAGTCAAGCCATGATTTTATTCATTGGCGGAGCAGGAGTGAAGGGCTGAATGGTCAGCTCCTGCTGCTATTTCTTATGTTCATTTGGTTCATTAAGCTCTGCCACATCTGCTATTTCTGTCGTAAAGCCATTTGGAATACTTTCAGCATGGGTGTTGTTTCAGCGTGTAATCAAAGTGAGTCACTTAAATTGGCCGAAGTTATTTATTCTGGTTTTTCTACCTGAATAGATCCCGTTCCCTTGCAATTTCAGCTCCTTCCTACAATCCAGCTGCTGAATGATCTAATTGCTGTGCATATAATGATGGCCAGTGGTATTGCAGCACTGGGTTCTCTACTTTTACACTTGGAATTCACTTGTAGCAAAATGGAATGAGAATTAGAAAGACAGCTACTTTAGAATCAGTTTTTCACCCTGAGGATTGCGGAATCTCTCCGTTACAATTTCTGAAGGTCTGCAGCAATTTGATTGTTTTGGTTCTTGGCTTGCTTCAAGTGAGAGGTTTCTTAATGCAGCAACCCAAGCTGGCAGAATCATATAGAATAATGAAATGGTTACGGCACAGGAGGAGTCCATTCAGCCCCCTGTCTCCATGTCATCATTCCCCAGGGGCAACTCACCCACTCACTCTCTTATTGTGCGAATGTTTTCTCTTTAGATGCTGATCCAATTTTCTTTTGAATTGCTCTTTATCAATTAATTCTGCCTCCACCACACTTTCAGGTAGTGGATTCACGATCCTAATCACTCAATGCGTAAAAATGTTTTCTTCATGTCGCTGTTGCTTCTTTTGCCCCTTGCCTTAAATCGGTGTCCCTGGGTTCTCGTTTCTTCCACCAATAAGAACAATTTCTCCCTATATCCACTCTGTCCAAATCCCAATGAACATGTCTATCGAATCTCCTCTTAATCTTCTCCAAGGAGAACAAATCTAACTGCTCCAATCTGTCCCTGTAAACGAAGTTTCGCATCTGGAGAACCATTCTCGTGAATCTATTCTGCACTGTCTCTAATGCTGTCCCTCCTTCTTAACGTGTGGTAACTAGAAATTGACATAATGCTCCATTTGGGGCCAAACCTTTTTTTTTGTACAAATTGATCAAAATTTCCTTGCTTTAATTGTACTCTCTGCCCCTATTTATAAAGCCCCGGGTCCTGTATGTTTCATTAACTGCTTGATGTGTCATGAATGATCATGCCCTGCACAACAATGTCACAGAAATATACCAGGACTTGTATATTAATGTAGAAACGGTGCTGGTGGTGATGCTTTCTTCGCTTACCTGCTGCTCCCCAGCCTGCTGCCAAAATCTCCAGCACAAAATGGCTTTCAGAATGCAGCATCCGCATTTCATCACAGCGCAGCACATCACTGCCATCCTACCTGTGCTGCACGCCTACCATCATCCTGATAGAAGTACATCTGCATTGCCCCATGAAAGTCTGGTGTAAATTCCTCTGCAGACCATGAGTGGATATTACTCATTTTCCACTGGTATAAATACCCATCACTGAGCTTTGCTTGTGAGTTGCCTTTGAAATAGAGCACCATTTTCTCGTGGTTTAATGTACTGAAATATGAACCTCCCATTTAGTTTCACTGTTTGGAACATTTGATACACTCCATACTTTAATTGCTGAAGGGGAATACAGTTAAATATAGCCACCCCCTGGTCAATTATCATATGGTTATTAAAATCAAACATAAAATCCAATCACATCTGTTATTCCAAATACAAACTGAACAGAGATAAATCTATGTTAGAATTGTGCCAGTGCCTGCTCTTTGAAAGAGCTATTCAATTAGTTCCACTCCCCTGCTCTTACCCATGGTACTGAAATGTTTCCTTTTCGAGGTTTATCCAATCCCATTTTCAAAATTATTATTGAAACAGCTTCCACCAATCTTTCAGGCAGTACCTTCCAGATCATTTAAAAAAAAACCCACCTCCTTTGCAGTTTTTTTTTGCCAAGTGGTGTATATCTGTGCTGTCTACTTATCAAACATGTTCATCCTTCAGTTTTTATAAAATTCCAATACCGCCAATCATTTCTGCCTGCTCTTACTTTTGGATTCCTGGACATGACATGGGGAAAGAACAGGTGAGTGTGAGTAATTTGGTACATCATTTTGAAAACAAGTCAGATGAGCTGTAATAGCCAAGTTGGGAGGGTGAAATGTACTCCTGAAATGGGGCAGAGTTTTTTGGACCTGGCTAAGGTTGGAAACTAAGGTCTGCTAAGGCAGACGGGATGTGAAATAGCCTGTGCCAGATGGGGTGCTGGTCCCTCCGCATTGTTCTCACCGCCAGCCATCTTAGGGGAGATGGGTTTGGGGTTCAGCAAGGATGCCTGTCCTCACAAGGGAAGGTAATGAAGAACAACTTGGATTTTCCAGTTGGCCTCCAGCTTCAACAGTTCTACTACCTGAAGGTGCACACAGCAGCAGGCCAGGGTTTGAAGGGGGTACATAGGCCTCCCCTGTGTGCCTGGGTGTGTACCTGGCCTGAGGCTACCATGTAGAGGAGACATTTCCCCACCCTCCTCACCTCTCCCCTACTTTGGTGCCTTGGCTGCTTTTTATCTTTTTTAAGTATTTGCTGAGAAGGCACCTTTGGGTTGAAGCACCCTCTCAGTTATTCACCATTCATTGCAGCCTGCTGCTTCTCTGAAGTTGGAAGGCCTCTGATTGTCAATGGCTTCCGGAGTCTGCCCACCACCCTTAACTGGGCAGGGAACCATGCCAAGTACGGGGGCACCTCGGTCAAAATCCCCAAATAGTCCTGGCTCCTGTTTCCCACCTCCAAGCAAAGAACTTAATATTGCATGTGCCAATAAAAGACAGTCCATTCATTTTAAGACTCCAATAACTTACCACGAATACATATTCTTTTAACAACACTGGGCACTGAAATCTGTCTTAGGTGGAGGGATGAACAGGACAGTATCCGACTGGTGGCCTGTTCTAGGCTTGTGCGAGACTGCCTTTCTGCACCACTGCCCAGGACAATTTCTGTTGCTGGATTGCTCGGTGAATCCAGAACATGGCGAACATTTTCTACTGGTTACTATTGACTTCTGTTTCTGGGGCTGAAATCTGATGCTGAACCAGAGATGTCAAACTTTCTTATAGTGCCAGACGCATATTAAATGCGCACATTTTAAATTATGATGAATGATGACTATTTTTAATGAATAGTTTCAAGCGAACTGGTCTTTTAAATAGCTGTGTACTTAAAATAATCAAGATTGTGAATTGAAATGTCGATCAGTGTGGTTCTGCTTCGCAGAACAACTATCAGATTGCTGAATTCACTGCTTGAAAGGCATAGCAAAGCCAAAGTTTTAGTGGGTTTATCACACTCCAAGATGTTAATGGAATTTCCATGCTAATAAATATTTTAAAATCCCTTTAAGTACATTAACAAAACGTTTGTAGCTTATAAAGAAGGAAATTTACCCTAAAGCCTACTCTCATATTCAACAATGATCTGGCAAGCACACCGCGTTAGCATTCCTCTTTCTGTTCATCTTCCCGAAATGTCACTGTTTCTATTGATTTGTCTTTTTCTTTACTACTTTCCAGTCAACTTCAGCACAGAGTTTTGTTTTTATCAAAACGACCTTCAAACAAGACTTGCTCCTTTTGTTTTAGCCATTTCAACACATGCTTGCTTTTTAAAATAAATTTAGCTCTGTGTTTACATGCAGTTCTGATCAGCTTTTTCTCTTGTGGATCATAAATCTCACAGCTGCTGTTCCACAATTCTACCACTTAACTATTTGTTGCACGTGTCCAATCAATTTGAGTGGCCTTGTCAGAGGAGGAGAGAAAAACAGTTGGAGAGAAAGATGGAAGGAATGGAAACTACACAGGCAATGACAAAATGAGTGGGAAAGCCACCCAAACACACAAACGGTAACGATAGGCATGGGGAGGGAGAAGCACACAGGGGGCTCATTAATTGACTGACTAGCACCGTTGGTTATTGTGTTTCTTAATTTTTTCCCTTTGCTGTATATTTTTTTAAGCTTATTTATTAGTTGCACAAGTAGGCCTACATTAACACTCTTACTTTTGGATTCCTGGACATGACATGGGGAAAGAACAGGTGAGTGTGAGTAATTTGGTATATCATTTTGAAAACAAGTCAGATGAGCTGTAATAGCCAAGTTGGGAGGGTGAAATGTACTCCTGAAATGGGGCAGAGTTTTTTGGACCTGGCTAAGGTCGGAAACAGTGGCAGGCGGGACGTGAAAATAGCCTGTGCCAGATGGTGTGCTGGTCCCTCCGCATTATTCTCACCGCCAGCCATCTTAGGGGAGATGGAGTTACTGTGAAAACCCCATAGATGCCACACTCCGGCGCCTTTTCGGGTACACCGAGGGAGAATTTAGCATGGCCAATGCACCTAACCAGCACATTTTTCGGACTGTGGGAAGGATCTGGAGCACCCGGAGGAAACCCACGCAGACAAGGGGAGAACATGCAGACTCCGCACAGACAGTGACCCAAGCCGGGAATCGAACTCGGGTCCCTGGCGTTGTGAGGCAGCAGTGCTAACAACTGTGCTACCAGATTCTATCATAATAAATCCAAATATCCTATTTCACTAAAGCAACTCATTTGTCCTTAACTTAATTCCTTTTTGACAGCCTAACAGTCACCTATTCTCACTTTCTCTGCATACCTTTAAGCTCAGGATGACCACATCTATAAACATGTTGTCCTCAAAGGTGAGACACATGGTAATAGTGTTTCTAACAGAGTGAGCAGCAATACTATTAGCATTAATGTAAGAAGTATCGCGGATGGGCTTTAACAGTCGCTACCATCCAGCGTGTATTAACGTACTGGCATGGCAATATTAGACAGAGCTCATTCCACCTCCCATTTGGTAGCATATTGATAGCACCACAGATCAGGAAACAAGGAGAACAACATCTCTTTAAAACAAAGGCATCCTGCATTTGAAGCAACTGTCATACTGCAGTGTAGGAACATTGTTAAAGAATGCCATTTTAATGAATACAAATTACTATTGCAAAAAAGAAGATTATACAGCATGAAGCCAAACAGTTCCAGTGTTTTCCATGCTGTTGGTGTCATTACATTAAGTGAATATACATATAATGAGTAGATTACTAATACTATTTTAGCAATCATATCATTAATCATTTATCTTCCTTCCTCTGCTCCATGGGAATTTAACTTCTCCAGCTTTTCAACAATTAAGATTTGTGGGCATGAATAATACAGAGGTGGAGAGGGGAGCTGATGACACAGCCATTCCCCCACTCTCCACCCCCAACCACCCTACTCCCATGCTTACCCCTCCATGTCAGGCCGATTTTGGTGCCCACTCTCTCCCTCCGTATAATTGGGGTGAGCTTGTGGGTTGGGCAGGGATATGGGTGCCCGCCCTATTTTAACATGCTCCCACCTCACAAGAGGCATGTTCACCTAGAGTATGTAAAATTCAGCACTTGGTTGTAAATGAAGCAATAACACCAGCCATCTTAACCACTACAGAGAAAATTTAGAGAGAAACAGCAAATTTTTTCACATGTTACTCCATTGGTCCTCTTGGATCATATACTAATTTTAGCCAAGGGAATGGTTCACCTGCATTTTGACCTGCTATGCCATTGGGGGGAAATCTATAGGATCGGGTGAGGGGTAATTTATTCTCCCTATCTTCTTCTGGGAATCATGAGGTAGAGATACCAACATTGGACTGGGGTGGGCACAGTAAGATGTCTCACAACACCAGGTTAAAGTCCAACAGCTATATTTGGAATCACGAACTTTTGGAGCGCTGCTCCTTCACCAGGTCATCTGATGAAGGAGCAGCACTCTCAAAGCTCATGATTCCAAATGAAACTGTTGGACTTTAACCTGGTGTTGTGAGACTTTCTACTCTTCTGGGAGTGACATCACTCCATTCAGCAAAGTACTGCTGAGGGAACAAATCACTGATTACTTTTATTGTATCTCTTGAGGCTAAACGTTTGCTAATAATGCTAAATTCATTACATTTCCGAGGGAATCTCATGGTTCTTTAGTCATGCAATTTGTTTCCAATGAAGAATTTCTTACTGGCAGAGCAAATAGCAACATTGTTATGAATACAAGAAGTATCATGAATAAAATGTAATAGTAATTAGAGTTCTGAATGTCTTGGATATCACAGACTATGAAGAGGACCTGAGCTTTATTACTTGCAAGAATACTTACCCAATGTCTAGCTGACACAATGGATTAATATACTTCACCTCAGGGATACAGAGCTGGTGGGTTAAAAGTTTCCTCTCATGCGATAAGATAAACTTGGGCAGTGTCAAATAGTACATTGCCAGTGCAGAACATTGCATAAAATTATCCTTAATTGAGCAGAAATTGGTATTGTCAGTCAGTAGATTATCAGGGGCATAGATTTTGCCTATCAAGTAGATGTATGGATTTACTTTGTCAATACGCATAACAGACACAGACAAACGTTTCCTTGGTGCAAGGCTGAAAATATTTACATTGATGCTTTTCTAAGCTCAGCTGCCAGGTACATTGGGCAGAAAGGCAACTTTGTACCGAGTAACAATGATGATTGGCCAAACTAAATTGCCCCAAGAGTCCCAAGATGCGTAGGTTAATGGGGTAAACACATGGGGTAATGTGAATAGAGCCTGGGTGGGATGCTCTTTCGGAGAGTCCGTACAGACCCAATGGGCCGAATGGCCTCCTTCTGCACTCTAGGGATTCTATGAGGGAGTGCTTCAAAATAAGAAAATGTTCCATTCATCAACATGGACAAAACTTCATAGAATCATAGAAGAATTCGACCCATTGAGCCTGCACTGACTCAATGCACATCCAATCTCTGTAACCCCACATATTTGCCCCGGTAATCCGCTGACACTATGGCATCACTCCATTCAGCAAAGTACTGATTACTTCTATTGTACCTCTTGAGGCTTGATGTTTGCTAATAATGCTAAATTTATTACATTTTCCTCGAGCATCTCATGAAAGTCATGCAATTGTGGTTCCAATGGAGAATTTCTAATTGGAGAGCAAATAGCAACATTGTTATGGATACAAGAAGTATCATGGTAATTAGATTTAAATTTAATCTAATGGGGTTACCAGCGTTGAACATCGGGAATCCTGTAACTCCATTGATGGGGGAGTGAGGAGAACCGCGATGGGACTTCCCGCTGACACATAAAGCGATTGGAGCCTCTCGCAAGATTTTGTCCACCCGTCACCATTCACGCCCGATGGGAACGTAGGTGAAAAATCTCGAACAAGGTGTGTCACAACAACACTTAATTCTACAACTGTTTAACTGACAAGAATTAGTTTCAAACCAAAATGGAACATTGATTTTTTTAATGACCTTTTCTGGAGTTGTTTTAAAACTCATGATGAGATTTACATGCCATGACTGGGCCTTCTGATTTTCTGCTTCCTCTTGTCCTGAATTCAGGGGAAATATTTGGGTGGCATCAACTTCAAACAAACATGCTTTTGCAGGTCAGGAAATAAAGAACGTGAAAAGGCAAATTCAGGTTTAATTAGCAAAATAACAGCGGAAGGAACCATGAAGATGCCTTCATTAAGTTATAAATGCTTGCAATTCTCATAACAATGTATAACACTAAAAGAGGCTGACATGAATCAATGCTGCATCTCAGCACACCCTCCTTCATTCAGTCATCTGTACATGATGCAGACAAGTGATGGCACAATCTACACTGATGCCGCTTCGCAGTATTGGCAGAAAGATGTCGAGCTTCCTGCATTAAACATTAGAGCAGCTGTTTTCAACACACCTGAACTGTAGGCGGCTAAAATCTTGGCACAAATTATTCTGCTTGTGAGGTGTGGTGAACACGCTTTCATTTCGAAAGCAATGACAATAATACCATACATGGTGACTTCGGACTATTCTCTAATGATGGTTCCCTGATTTGTTGGATTTTACGGCCTCGCTCATCCCAAAAGCGTAAAATCCCGCCAGAGGTCAACGGATCTTTCCATGGTGCGTCCCTCATCCGCTCTGATTCCCGTGGCGGGCAGGCCGATAAAATTCGGGCCATTGAGTTTCCCCACATTTTGGAGTTCGCCTTTTGCAGTAATTGTTAGCACTAGGCTGAGCATTTTAGCATTAATGTTTAGTGGCTCAACACAGGCTCGCAGTAATATCTCCTTTAGTACATTTTACAGAAAATAACAAACGCAAAAATTCCAACAATGATTTGAAGTATCTTAGAAAGTTAGATTTCAATTAGTGTTAAAATTTATTTGAATTGCTTTAAACCAAGTCTCCAATAAAATACAAACTGCTGGAACAATACTTGCCTTCCATAAACAACATCATTAATTGTTTGGCAATAAATGACAATAACTTCCTTATGTTACAGAATTATATAAGGGCACAATGATCCCCACCGTCCCTGGCTAAAAGATTGGGTGGGGAGCTTTCCCAGAGGAATAACAGCTGCCCCGAGGTCAGTGAAGGATCAATTAGGCTGAAGGTAGAATTTCCACCCCTCAGAGGCAGGAGGCCTCACCTCAAACATTTGTCGACACCGTACTCGGGTGATAAAGGGGTGGGGTCAGGGTTTGAGAACCCTTGGGGGAGAAGAACCTTTGTGGTGAGGGGTAGTAGTAAGGGACTGTCTTATGGGCTCAGGGAGGCCTGTTAAGGAGGAAATACCTCCCCTTCCCGCACTCCTCGTCCACCATCAGCCTGAGCAAGGAAACCAGTGCAATGGGCTGGGAGGGCCACCCCCTTCATCTCATGAAGATAAAGGGTGGGATTAGCAAACCCAAAGCCTCCTGGAAGGCAAAGAAGAATGGCTTAAAAGAAGAGGATAAAGAAAAACAGGAAAGGTTATGACAGACACCAAAACTCAATAACACAAAAAAACCTAGAGGGGTATAAAAGTATAGAGCAGAAATGAAAAAAATGAATCAGGAAAGCCGAGAGGGCGTGACAAAATATTGGAAAGTCAAATCAAGGAAAATCCACAATTTTTTAAATAAATAAAGAACAAGAGGATAACGAAAGAAAGATTAGGGACCAGCTGGTGTGTAGTTTTTTTTCATCCACCTGAAAGGCAAATGGGGCCTCAGGTAAATGCTTCATCTCATAGCAGACAGGGCAACACTCCCTCAGTAATAGCACCAGGATGTGCCAGCCTGGAATTTGGGCTCAAGTCTCTCGAGTGGGACTTGAAACCATAGCCTTCTGATTCAGAAGTGAGAGCACCACCCACTGTGACACAGCTGACACCATTTGGAGGGTGGACGAAAAGGAGATATGGGGGCGAATTTTCCCGTTCCGCCCGCCACGGGAATCGGAGCGAGCGAGGGGCGAACCATGGAAAGGTCCGTTGACCACGGGTGATGTTTTTCGGTTTCGGGGCGAGCGCAGCTGGAAAATCCTGCCCATAATTTTTAATGAATACTTTGCGTTTATTTTCACAAAAGAGAGGGATGATGCAGGTACTGCAACTACGGCGGAGTGTGAAATATTGGACTAAATCAACATGGCGAGAGACAAAACATTGAGGTGTTTAATATAACTAAATATGGATAAATCCTCATATCTGGTTATATCTCTATGCTAAGGGAAGCAAGAAAAGAAATAGCAGAGGCTCTGACCATCATTTTCCAATCATCTATGGCTACAGATTTGGTGCCCAGAGGACTGGAGGACAGCTAGTGTTGTACATTTAAAAAGAAAGAAAGTGATAAACTGAAGAATTCAGGTCAGTCTGTCTAAAGCTTGTCAGATGGGAAAATTAATGAAAGAATTCTGTGGGACAGGACAAAGCATCATTTAGAAAGAGAGATTATTCAAAGACAGTCAGTACAGATTTGTTAAGGAAAGGTTGTATCTGACAATCTTTTGAGGAAGTAAAAAGGAGGGTCAATGAGGGAAGTGCATTTGATGTAGTCTATATGGGTTTAAGCACGATTTATAATCAGGTCTCACATGGCAGACTGGTCATGAAAGTAAAAGCCCATGGGATCCAAGGTAAAGTGGCAAGTTGCATCCAAAATTTGCCCCGAGGCAGGAAGCAAAGGTTGAAAAGTTGACCAGCATTTATTTTACTCTATGGCTGTTTCTACTGGAGTTCCATGGGGCTCAGCACTAGATCCCTTGCTTTTGTGATATATTTCAACAATTAGGACTTGTATGTAGGAGATATGATCAAGAAATTTGCACATGATTCAAAAATTGTGAGCAGGCTTCTTGAACCAATGCAGTCCATTCGCTGTAGTTATACCCACAGTGCTGTTTAGAAGGAAATCCCAGGATTTTGACCCAGAGAAAGAGAAGAGACAGAGTATCAATTCAGTCTGGTATGTGAATTATAGAGTCATAGAGGTTCACAGCATGGAAACAGGCCCTTCGGCCCAACTTGTCCATGCCGCCCTTTTTTTTAAAACTCCTAAGCTAATCCCAATTGCCTGCATTTGGCCCATATCCCTCTATACCCATCTTATCCATGTAACTGTCTAAATGCTTTTTAAAAGACAAAATTGTACCCGCCTCTACTACTACCTCCGGCAGCTTATTCCAGACACTCATCACCCTCTGTGTGAAAAAATTGCCCCTCTGGACACTTTTGTATCTCTCCCCTCTCACCTTAAATCTATGCTCTCTAGTTTTAGACTCCCCTACCTTTGGGAAAAGATATTGGCTATCTAGCTGATCTGTGCCCCTCATTATTTTATAAACCTCTATAAGATCACTTCTCAGCCTTCTACGCTCCAGAGGAAAAAGTCCAAGTCTATCCAGCCTCTCCTTATAACTCAAACCATCAAGTCCCGGTAGCATCCTAGTAAATCTTTTCTGCACTCTTTCTAGTTTAATAGTATCCTTTCTATAATAGGGTGACCAGAATTGGAGGTGAACTTGCAGGCAGTGATGTTCCCATCTATCTGCAGACCTTGTTCTTCGAGGTGGCAAAGTTCACAGGTTTGGAAGATACTGTTGAAAGAGCTTTGGTGAGTTGTTGCAGTACATCTTGTAGATAGTACACTGCAATACTGGTTATGTTGGAATGATATAAAACTGGCCAGGACACAGTTGGAGCATTGCATGCGGTCCTGGTCTTTACACAAAAGAAAAAATGTGATTGCAATAGAGAGGATACAGAATATATTTATGAGGATATTGCCTGGACTGGAACATTTTAGTTATGGTGAAAATTTGGATAGGCTCGAGCTGTTTTCTTTGGATCAAAGGACGCTGAATGGAGGCTTAATTGAATGCATAAAATTCTCAGGGGATCTAAATAAATTGGGCAGGGAGACCCTATTCCCCTTGGTCGAAGAGACCCACACTTGGGGTGGGAGGGGGTGGTGTGGGGAGATTAAGAGACAGGAAGTTTGGAGGGCATTTGAGGGGACATGTTTTCACTCAGAGGATGGTGGTAACCAAGAACTTAATGACCAAAAGGGTGGTGCTTGGGAATGGATGTGAAGTTCCTCGGCCTACAAGGCTATGGACCAAAAGCGAGAAGGTGGGATTAGTTGGTCAGCACAGGCATGGTGGACCAAATCCATCACTGTGGGCATATGGGGATCTTGAATAGCTGTGGCAATTCGGAGTAATCAACAATGTAAGCATCATGAGACCTTCTTAAGAACTGAGTACACACCTGGTTTCCTGTGGTCACAGAACAACTGCACCTTAATTGAGTGGAACCATTGTTAGTTGATAAAGGTTGCAGACTGATCCCAGGGAGTTCATCCAGTGGACAGCACAGTGGCACAGTGGTTAGCACAACTGCCTCATAGCGCCAGGGACCTGGGCTCGATTCCCGGCTTGGGTCACTGTCTGTGTGGAGTCTGCACATTCTCCCCGTAACTGCGTGGGTTTCCTCCGGGTGTTCCGGTTTTGTCCACAGTCAGAAAGACGTGCTGGTTCGGTGCATTGGCCATGCTAAATTCTTCCTCAGTGTACCCGAACAGGCACCGGAGTGTGACGACTAGGGGATTTTCACAGTAACTTCATTGCAGTGTTAATGTAAGCCGACTTGTGACACTAATGAATAAACTTTAAATTTCTGATCGCTACATGCATGCAGTCAATTAGCCCTTTGTAGGAAGCCTTGCTCTCTTGATCTATTCTGAATTGCACAAATTCCTTGAATCTTTTGAAAATGGTATTTAGCACCTTTCTGATGCAGCAATGTGCCTGTGAGGTATCTTGTGGCGCCTTAGAAGGAGCCGCTATTGTGGAAGTTCAATGCAACAGTGATTTTTAAAGTCACTGGCCTTGCATTGCCTTGCAGTCCAATGGCTGATAGTCTGAAAGGCAGCATAGAGGTTAATGACTGTTTCCATAGATATCCTCAAACAACCACTGCAGCATTGTCCCTCTGATATCTGCAGATATTTGAGGCAGGAGCAGTAGATGCGCCATTGTTTTGGGTTTGATTGACCATTGGTTGCCTCCTTCTTGACTGCCTTCACTGCAGGTGGGGCCCTTTGTTGGCCTTCTGGTCACTCTTCGACCACATGCAGTTCCATCCTTTGTCTGCACCATTTTGCCTTCGCAGGCTCCAAGGACACAAAGTGTGCAAGACCCATTTTGTCTACAGATGTTCAAAAGATTGAAGAACCATGGAAAAGCTGTGTATTTGATTGCCGACCAGGCCTTTTAACAAATACTTTGCCCCTGTGGCCAAATGGTGCTTACTGTGGTCTTGGTCGAGATTACCCGGGTCTTAGAGGTCTTGTTTTCATGAATCCTCGACCTCCCCTCAGTCACACAGCCTCCCTTCAGTGACCCTCAATCTCCCCTCAGTGACCCTCAACCTTCGCTGCGATGCTTCTGAACCTCCTCTCCTGTCTACAAACAGGCAGTTCTAACCAGCTCGCCTTTCCGACTCACTTGCTCACCGTCAGCTTTAAGTGGTTACGAAAGTGAAGTGATTTCTGAGCACCTCCAAGTTAATTGCAAAGGTGACATTGAATCTCTAGAAGGTGCCATTTAATGAGTATTATGAGTAATAATTTAATGAATATTAATGAGGTAATAAAATTACCTTCCAACTGCGTGTTGTCAGCATTGCCGTCCCATTTTTTCCCTGCCACTGAGGTAACTTGGCACTTTCATCCCCATCTCAGGGGCTTGACACTGGGCTTTGTGTGCGATGCAATGATCCCACCTGCCTCTCTCCCTGCTCCCTCAGCCAGCATTGAATTCTGCCCTTCATCTTATTAATTTTGAGCATAACTGTTCACGGACAGGTTACAAAAGGGGAATTAAGATATCACAATGTTATACCAACTGGATACGCTCCCTGTTCCATTTATGCACATTGTCAAGATAATGCAGACGTCAGCAGCCATCCAGTTACATTAGCTATTAATTTTTAGAAATCATAGAAATCATAGAAACCCTACAGTGCAGAAGGAGGCCATTCGGCCCATCGTGTCTGCACTGACCACAATCCCACCCAGGCCCTACCCCCACATATTTACCCGCTCATCCCTCTAACCTCCGCATCTCAGAACTCTAAGGGGCAATTTTTAACCTTGGCCAATCAACCTAACCCGCACATCTTTGGACTGTGGGAGGAAACCGGAGCACCCGGAGGAAACCCACCCAGACACGAGGAGAATGTGCAAACTCCACACAGAAGTTTTACTTCTTATACAAGATAATGCTACTCCACTGGTGAGCATATTATGGATTGATTTTCAAGCAAATTCTGAAGAAAGCATTTGAGTGGAATATACCAGCCATTCAATAATAGGTGGATAGAGACTTAATCATAGAAATCATAGAAACCCTACAGTGCAGAAGGAGGCCATTCGGCCCATCGAGTCTGCACCGACCACAATCCCACCCAGGCCCTACCCCCACATAATTTACCCGCTAATCCCTCTAACCTACGCATCCCAGGACTCTAAGGGGCAATTTTTTTTAACCTGGCCAATCAACCTAACCCGCACATCTTTGGACTTCTAAATTAAATGGTAATGTTTTATTTGTTAATATTACTTATGACATCTGAGAACAAATCAGTTGCAATGTCTTTCAGTTAAAGCAATGATCCAGTGCAAATCAAGAAGTTTTCATTCAAATAGTCTCATAGTAAAGAAGCTCCGGGGCTACAGTTATCATACTACAATACAATAGAATTTCAAATTCAGTCTGAAGGTGAGAAGTGTGGATTTAAGTGTTAAAGCTAAATAAAGGTACGTATAAGGGTATATGATGCGATCAGGCAGGATCAACATGGTTTTGTGAAAGGGAAATTTTGTTCAAATAATTTATTAAAGTTCTTTGAGGAAGAAGCAAGCAAGATGGCTAAAGGAACATCTGTAAATGTGGTGTTCTTTGATTTCCAAAAAACATTTGATAAGGTGCCATATTAAAGGTTACTACACAAAATAAGAGCTCATGGTGTATAGGGTAACATATTAGTATAGATAAAGGATAGGGTACCAAACAGGAAGAAGAGTAGAGATAAATGTGTCTTCTTCGGTTTGGCAAGCTATAATTAACGGAGTGCCGCACGGATCAGTGCTGGGGCCTCAACTATTTACAATCTCTATCAAAGACTTAGATGAAGGAAGCAAATGTATGGGATCTAAATTTACTGATGACACAAAACAAGTAGGAAAATAACTTGTCAAGAGGAGGTAGAGAGTCTACAAAGGGAAGTAGACAGGTTTAGTGAGTTGGGAAGAAATTGACAGATGGAATACAATGTAGGAAAATGTAAATTTGCTCACTTTGGCAGGAAAAATATAAAAGCATTTAAATGATAAGAAGTTGCAGAACTCAAAGGGATCTGGGTGATTGAGAAGGGAAATTGAATGTTGGCATTTATCACGAAGGGGAATGAAATATACAAGTAGCAAAGTTATACTGCAACTGTACAGGGCATCAGTGAGACCACATCTGGAATCCTGTGTTCAGTTTTGATCTCATTATACGATAAAGCATAGTGCCAATCTGGCAGTGCCAACCTGTGCCAAGGTGCAGTGCCGGGGGCATTGCCAGGCCAATATTCACCTTTACACCCTGGTGGGGTGGGGATGGGGTGGGGGGGGTTCTCACGACAGGTTCATGTCTGGGTGAACCTATTGTAAACCTCGCCAATGTGACGTCACATCAGTGTGGTTTGGAAATATGCTTCGGGCTCAAAATACAGCAAGGGGGGGGAGGTCTTTAATAATATGTAAATGTATAGAGATGTATTTAATCAGGTTTACACCTGTTTTGAAGCAGGAAATTGGAAGTCGTGATCTTGCCATTCTCATGGATGGCGAGCATCGACTCAAGGTCACCCCGTTATCTTATTGAAGCAGATAAGATCCTGAGGGGACTGGATAGGGTGAGTACTGGGAGGAACTGGGCGGCACGGTAGCACAGTGGTTAGCACTGCTGCTTCACAGCTCCAGGGTCCCGGGTTCGATTCCCGGCTCGGGTCACTGTCTGTGTGGAGTTTGCACATTCTCCTCGTGTCTGCGTGGGTTTCCTCCGGGTGCTCCGGTTTCCTCCCACTGTCCAAAGATGTGCGGGTTAGGTTGATTGGCCAGGTTAAAAATTGCCCCTTAGAGTCCTGGGATGTGTCGGTTGGAGGGATTGGCGGGTAAATATGTGGGGGTAGGGCCTGGGTGGGATTGTGGTCGGTGCAGACTCGATGGGCCGAATGGCCTCCTTCTGCACTGTAGGGTTTCTATGATTCTATGATGTTTCTTTTCTTGTGGGGGAGACTAGAACAGTTTGAGAAGATGAGGTCTCTCTATTAGGATGGAAATTAGGAGAACTTTGTCTCAGAGGGTTGTTAGTATCTGAAATTCCCTTCTCCAGATTGCAATAGGAAATTGGGTCGTTGAATTTATTCAAGCTTGAGTTAGCCAGATTTTTGAAAGAGAAGGGAATCAAGGATTATTGGGGGTAAACAGGAAAGTGGAGTAGAGGCTAAAATCAATCAGTCATGACCTTATCGAATGTGGAACAGCCTCAAAAGGCTGAATGGCATGCTCTTTATGTTTCTAATACATAGGAAATAAAACAGTGACTGCACAAATACTCTCTTTACAATAGTAGCAATATAAATTGAAATGTACTATTATGAAAAATGTTTTACTCCATTCTTTACATTATGTGAAACTGAAAGTTGCGGATGTTTTAACAAGATCTATGGCAGCACTCTGACTCTACAAATATAAATCTAACAGTTGTATTGCTTTGGCACACTGTTGAAAGAAAGAAAACTGGGCTCCTTTGTAACAGCCGAATTCAAAAAATTGAAGCACTGAGAATAATTCTGAGGCGAGGTAAACACAGCCCATGCTGGTTAGAATGTTAAAATGGAGGTACACAGCCTCCTTAAAAGCGTTCAAAGGCCAGCCCATTTCCTGTGAGCAAACTGGTCACAGGCCATCTGTCTTGTTTACATTAAAGCCAGAATTGAGCAAATTCAAGATGTGACCGGTTTGGGTTTTTTAGCATCCAGTCCAACCCAAACTGACGCACGTGTCCAATTTCAGCAGTTAGGAGTCAAACAAAACTGATCATTTAAAAGAACAAATATTAAAAACAAATAATATAACAGGATAAGTGAGTTATTAAACTTTTTTTTTAATTTCGGGATATATTTTACCAACTTTGTCCCTTCCTGGTATTTTCAGACTGTTGACTCCTGTTGACTTAGCAATAAACTGACCTTTAGCATTCCCAGATAGTGAAAAGGTACAAAAATTGTCCTTAAACAATTTAATTTAATTATGACTTGTTTTGGTCTTATTTCATTTGAAATAACATGAAATGTCATGATTGCCTTGAAAGGTCCTACTTAATCTTTGATTGCCATCATTACTCTGGACGTGGCTATTCTATTGGTGATCCTTCTAAATAATTACTTGTTTATTAATGCTTTACTGCCTTTATTGAACTGCAGTCCCCCAGATAACAGGCTTTGGTGAGTCAGGAAGTGAGATACCTCAGAATTCCTTCCTTCTGACCTGCCCTGTAGCCATGGGATTTATATGGCTAATTCAGTTCAGTTCTGGTCAATGCTAATCTTAGGATTCCAAAAGAGAAAATGCTGGAAAATCTCAACAGGTCTGGCAGCATCTGAAGGAGAGAAAAGAGCTGCGCTTTGAGTCAAAGCCCTCAGGCAACATCCTGAGGTAACCTCAGGATGTTGACAATGGAGGATTAAGCCATGGTAATGCCATTGAATGTCAAGGAGAGATGGTTAGATTCTCTCTTGCTGGATATGGCCACTGCCTGGCACTTGTTTGGTATAAAGGTTACTTGCCACTTATTAACGCAAGCTGAATGCTGATCAGTTCTTGCTGCATATGGACACAGACTGCTTTAGTATTGGAGGAGTCTCAAATGGTATAGACCATTGTTTAAATATCAGTGAACAACGCGGCCGGTATTTTACAACATCATGCGGGCGAGGCTCATAAAATCCTGCCCGAGGCCAACAGAGAATTTGGTTCTGCGAGCCCCGCCCACTCCGAAATTGGGGCGGGCGTGGTGGTAAAATGCCGGCCTACATCTGACATTATTGTTGGAAGCTTATTGATAAAGCAGCCGAAGATGGTTGGGTCTAGGACACTGCCCTGAGAAACTCCTGAAGTGATGTCCTAAGGATGGGATGATTGGCCTCCGACAATCAAAAACATCTTCTTAGGTATGACTCCAACACATGGAGAATTTTCCCCTGATTCCCATTGACTTCAGTTTTGCCATGGCTTCTTGATGCCACACGAGATCAAATGCTGTCTTAACATCAAAGGCAATCCCTCTCACTTCCCCTCATAAGTTTAGCTCCTTTGTCCACATTGGGACCAAGGTTGTAATGAGGCCAGGAGTCGAGTGGCCATGGTGGAACCCAAACTGAGTGCCAGTGAGCAGGTTATTACTGTGTAATTGCTGCTTCATAGCACTGTCAATGACAATTTCCATCATTTAGTTGATGAACGAGGGGAGGTTGATAGGGCAGTGATTGGTTTTGTCCTGCTCTTTGTGAACTGGACATACCTGGGCAATTTTCCACATTGTCGGACAGATGCCAGTGTTGTACAGTGAAAACAGCTCGGCTAGGGGTACAGCCGAAATTATATTCGTTAAACTGGCTATGATTTACTGTTTTGCCTGGCATCCTGGTGACTCGTAGCCAAGAAACGTTGTTAATGATAAATGTCTCATTGAGCAGACGTGAGGAATAATTTTTCAACTTTGTGTAGTGCACGATTTTCCCACCATTCATTTAGTTGGAAAATCATACTCAGTGCACGCTCGATAAACACTTTGACAGTTAAGGTTTCCCACTGGGAGTCATACAGTCAGTAAACTTCCCCAATGGTCCAATTGATTTGATTTTTTTTTTGTGATTATTCAGCTCCAGTTTCTTTTATATCCCAGCCAATGATAAATGAAGCCAGTGTGACATTCAGAAGGCCTACACTAACTTGCGTTTAGCTGATTAAATTAAATTGAGTTTCTATTGTAAAATGCTGTATCATGTTTCACTGATGTAAAAGTCACATTATAGGCAGTTGGTAAAGCAATGATCATGCCAATTTCTAAATCAATCTGTCAAGTGAGCAGGCTTTTAAAAAAACACTGAAGTGAAGGTGTGTTCTATATGCTACGCTCTTGGGTAATAATATATTTAATACACCTTGCATTTATTATTATGCTTCTTTAATTTAATTATTTTTTAATAATGACACACAGCTTTAAACAGCAATAAATGTTACAATGGGTTCTACCACGTGGCTGTGTGACTTTTCAAACACTCATACATTTTGTAAAGACAACAATAACTTTGAGTCAATTTACAATTGGATTTTGAACATGTGTGTATTTATAGATTTAAATATGTATATGTGCCCATGTTCAAGGCATGAGGAACTAATTATTGCTGTTGCAATGTTACCCTTCATGGAGGCTAAACATGTATTTTTCATAAAAGACAAAACATTGTGGCTCGGTGATGTTAGGAAATCGTGCAAAGAAATTCAATAATTTGGTCTGTGTTCTGGTGGTTTAAAGTTTATTCATTAGTGTCACAAGTAGGTTTACATTAACACTGCAATGAAGTTACTGTGAAAATCACCCAGTCACCACACTCCGCAGCCTGTTCAGGTACACTGAGAGAATTTAGCATGGCCAATCAATCTAACCCGCACATCTTTGGACTGTGGGAGGAAACCGGAGCACCCGGAGGAAACCCACGCAGACACGGGGAGAACGTGCAGACTATGCTCAGACAGTGACCCCAGTTGGGAATCGAACCCAGGTCCCTGGCACTGTGAGGCAGCAGTGCTAACCACTGTGCCACCGTAAAATGGAAATTGTGGAAAGATAGGTTGGCTGAGTTGATGGAACTAAGGTTTTTGATATACTGATTAGCCTAGCAGCACTGTAAACAGGTGTTTACCAAAGGCAGATTAGTGACAATGGGGAATAGAGTGTCAAAAGTTAAAGTAAAGATGGTAAACATTCAAAAGAGAAGAGAATGTAAGATTTCACACTTACATTCTACAAGGTGACTTCATATAATAAAAAGTAATTAGGAGTGGCTTCTGGGAAGGTTAGTTCAGATAAGGGAAGATGAAAAGGAAAAGTATATCAGAGGCAAGTTCACCCTGTGCAAGGGAGTTGTTTTGAGACCATGGCCCACAGCAGCAAGCTGTGTCCACTCCCAACAAGCTGTATCTGCAGAAAGCCTTCTTGACAAGCCAGTTGATTTCTATCCTAAGCTGGAAGCAACCCCAAAGGAGATGGGTTCCCAGTGTGGTAACTATTGCTGGACTTTGCTTATACTTTTAAAACCTATGGAATGTTTTTGGGGAGGTTTAGCTCTGAGGGTGAGGAAAATAGAGGGATTTGGAACAGAGTAAACTTCAAGAAGTTAAGTATCTTTTTAGTTGACTTTCTCGTTATGTGTTTAGTTATTTAATAAACATTTATTTTGTTTAAAATCATCACAGAAACGTCTGGGACACCTTTCACTGGTCTTCACGGGCGGAATTCTCCCAAAAAAATTTGAAGTGCTGCATTTGTGGGAAAACTGGAGCAATTCACGCTGTTTTTTTTAGTGAGAGTTCACACTAGAACCTTCCACACTCTGTGCAATGCAGAGGCCACCATGAACATCATTAGATTTCAGGGGGTGGGACCTATTCCCACCCAGAAGGCTGAAACCAGCTGGCCTCTGAGCATGTGCAGGCCCCAAACTGTCAGCCTCCTATTTGCTGGCCAGCCCAGTCACTGGCCAATCCAGGACCCCCACAGTGCTGCCCCCCAACTCCCGCCCATGACTCGATTGCAGTTCCCCAACCATTCCCGGGCCAGCCTCGACCCTCCTATCCCAAACCGCCCCAATCCCCCCCCCCAACAATGCAGACACCCCTGCAGGCAGACCTCCCCTTGGAAAACCCCCTCCCTCCGGCAGGCCCCCCACCACCCTGCACCCATTGATCCCAATGGCAGAGTGGCAGCAGGACGCCCAACCCCACTGATCGACCCCTGGGTCCCACCCCCATCAGGCCCCACACCCTAGGCCCCAACCCCATATGGCCCACCCCCTTGGCACTGCCCAATGCCTGATGGGCAGTGCCAAGGTACCCATTGGGCAGTGCCAGGGGGCACAGACTGGTATTGCCAGGTTGCCCATGCCCAGGGGGTACCACCCCCCGGCTGCCTGACCCCGCCCCCCCCCTTCACTCGAATGGGGTCGGGTCACTAGTTCCCCGAAAGTGACTCTGTCCTGCTGGCTTAATACAATAGATGAGTTGTTGGACTCCATGCTCTTCTGCAATCCCCTCCAAATTGATAAGCTGGTTGTCAAGCATCATCTGGCACTGGCAGCTCGCTGATTTTTGTTTTAATGAGGCCTACTCACCAAAGTCAATTGCTCCTCTCATTAATGAAATCTAATGCAATTGCCTTGCCTCATTATTGGACACAATCACTCCATGATACCATGGCTCATGAACATCTTTAAATGCCTTAATTACTGCTTCTGTGGTAGCCATAAATTGTTGCTTCACCTCAACCCATCACGATAAGGAATGATTAGCTGTTGAAGACAAACAGGCAAATGCCCAGCCTCCTCCATAGTCTAGTAAGGAACTATGTAGGGATGAGGGACTCTCTTAAGTCCTGTCAGTGTAGCTCACACACCCGGCAAAGTTGCAATGGTGTCTTCAGTCACCTTGGAAATGCCCGGCCAACAGACAGCAGATTGGGCCCCATGCTCTGCACTTGGTGATGCCAAAGTGATCCTGGTGTTTTTTTCTGAAGGATCTCTGGCTGCAGGGAGGCTGGGATGAACAGCCACACATTATAGACTGGGCAGTCATCTATAATCATAAAGTGTTATTGTTGTTTGAACCAGGTTTTCATAACCCTTCTGTTGGATCTCTGCTGAGGCCATTATTGTTGGCAGTTCCTCCTCATCATGCATTTGTTCCTGGTGGTGGGTTGGGTTGGATCGTATTGGACCAGAATGTCCCTGGTGGGCAGCATCCCCCTAGATGTGAATGAATGTTTGTTGTTGGTGTCACCATTAACTTGGAGACAAAGGGATTAGCCGTGCTTGCCAGCTTTGAAGGGCTCTGCGGCAGTGGTGATCACACTTAGCCTGAAAAGGAATTTTAACAATTTCTGCCTGGATCAGCTGCCTGCACAGTTCTTTTGATTGATGTTTTAGTTAAAGTCACAAATTTGTCGAATGCTGGTATTTTTATTGCTCTTAGCTGAATTTAAAAGTTATGATCGATAAAGTTATCGTCGTCGATGGAGACGGGAGAGGTTCCGGAGGATTGGAGGATTGCGGATGTGGTTCCTATATTCAAGAAAGGGAATAGGCATAGCCCAGGAAATTACCGGCCGGTGAGTCTAACCTCAGTGGTTGGTAAGTTGATGGAGAAGATCCTGAGGGACAGGATTTATGAACATTTAGAGAAGTTTAGTATGCTTAAAAGTAGTCAGCACGGCTTTGTCAAAGGCAAATCGTGCCTTACGAGCCTGGTGGAGTTCTTTGAAAATGTGACTAAACACATTGACGAAGGAAAAGCGGTAGATGTGGTTTACATGGACTTCAGCAAGGCATTCGATAAGGTCCCCCATGCAAGACTTCTCGAGAAAGTGAGAGGGCATGGGATCCAAGGGGCTGTTGCCTTGTGGATCCAGAACTGGCTTGCCTGCAGAAGGCAGAGAGTGGTTGTAGACGGGTCTTTTTCTGAATGGAGGTCGGTCACCAGTGGAGTGCCCCAGCGATCTGTTGTGGGACCCTTGCTGTTTGTCATTTTCATAAATGACCTGGATGAAGAAGTGGAGGGATGGATTGGTAAGTTTGCCGACGACACGGAGGTTGGTGGTGTTGTGGATAGTTTGGAGGGATGTCAGAAGCTGCAGCGTGACATAAATAGGATGCAAGATTGGGCGGAGAAGTGGCAGATGGACTTCAACCCAGATAAATGTGTAGTGGTCCATTTTGGCAGGTCAAATGGGCTGAAGGAGTATAATATCAAGGATAAGACTCTTAGCAGTGTAGAGGATCAGAAGGACCTTGGGGTCCGGGTCCATAGGACTCTTAAATCGGCCTCGCAGGTAGAGGAGGTGGTTAAGAAGGCGTATGGTGTGCTGGCCTTCATCAATCGAGGGATTGAGTTTAGGAGTCGGGAGATAATGATGCAGCTTTATAAGGCCCTCGTCAGACCCCACTTGGAGTACTGTGCTCAGTTCTGGTCGCCTCATTACAGGAGGGATGTGAAAATTATTGAAAGGGTGCAGAGAAGATTTACAAGGATGTTGCCTGGATTGGTTGGCATGCCTTATGAGGATAGGTTTAGGGAGCTTGGTCTTTTCTCCTTGGAGAGACGAAGGATGAGAGGTGACCTGATAGAGGTGTACAAGATGTTGAGAGGTATAGATCGGGTGGATTCTCGGAGGCTTTTTCCCAGGGCTGAAATGGCTGTTACGAGAGGACACAGATTTAAGGTGCTGGGGAGTAGGTACAGAGTAGATGTCAGGGGTAAGTTTTTCACTCAGAGGGTGGTGGGTGAGTGGAATCGGCTGCCTTCAGTGGTGGTGGAGGCAAACTCGATAGGGTCTTTTAAGAGACTTCTGGATGAGTACATGGAACTTAATAGGATTGAGGGTTATAGGTAAGCCTACATATAAGCCTAGGTAGGTAGGGACATGACCGGTGCAACTTGTGGGCCGAAGGGCCTGTTTGTGCTGTATTCTTTCTATGTTCTATGTTTTATGATCCCCTGAGATTATTTCATTACTTTCCCCTTTTTGAAGTGAGCTCAGAGTATTCAGGTACTGACTTGAGAATTGGGTTTTAGTGACAGGTTTTTTTTCAAACTGCACTTCTAACTCTGAATTATTTAAAGGTTTCTTAGGCGTTACTGTAGCCTGAAATTTTTAAAAATTTAGCTCACCCTGCTGGTTCTCTGGGATCAGAAGTTGGACATCCAAAAAGATTCAGTGGAGTATTCTGCTTTGGTAAGGAGTTTAAAATTCCTGCCTTCTGCTGGCAAGCCTTTCTTTGGAGCATTTTTCCTGGCAAAAACTTTCTCTGCGCCTCTGCTGCTGGAGCCTCTTTTCAGGTCAGATTGTTTTGCTGAACTCTTTTCGCAGTCTTCCAGGATTTTAGTTTTTCTGTTAGGACTTGGGTTTTTCTATCAGCTGCCATAATGTTGTTGGGTGTTGGTTACAGTTTAGTTGGTCTGAAGAAGTCTTCGTAGCCACACGTAGGTTAACTATAAGACTTCATTGACTCTTGGAGCTATTTACAAATGTACAGTAAAGGGTACCATCTCGAAGACGATTCACCTCCACCTGTCTCTGGTTCAGCCTTCAATCTCCCAGTTTGTGGTTGCATATTGCATAACTTTACTGTGTGGGCCTGCACACCAAGAGGGTCTTCCATAACTAATGAGGACGAGACCAATGACAGTGAGGGGAAGAGAAGATGCTTGGAGGGTGGCTGCGACAGGCTGAAGCCCGAGTTCTTTGCTATCAGTTAATGCCTATATCAGTACCCTTCCATCACCCATGCTAAAAGCACTGGAGGAGCACTTCATATGAGAATTTTCACTCATGTTAACCTTTAGTTAAAAAAATCATATTTGATAATTTAGCATAATCAAAAACATCAGCCCGATTAATTTGCCAATGAGACTACATTCATTTGTTTTTACTGTGTTAAAATAAAGTGAACCCTTGTTATTTTAAATGCCGGTCACGATGAAGCTTTTTAACCCAGGCCCGTTTTAGCAGCAAGTGAAACACTTGGGAGAACTGGTACAATAAAAGAGATCAGTCTTGAATTAGGTTTCTAGGATTTATCTCAAGAGAGTAGAAAAAAATCTAGTAATTTAGAAAATTAAATTTAAAATTCAATCTCATTTATTGCTACATTTCAAAATTGACTGGAGATTTCAAAGCAACATTTTGTCAGTGACACTTATACAGTGAATTATCCTTTAAAACCGAGTAAAGTAATAACAGAGACTTTAACTCTTATAATTTATCTCCGCTTTCTGTTTTAGAAAAATACGCTTCTCTAAAGTCTTCTGAATAAGTTCTGCAAGCTACAAAAGGATTCAAATATAAAAACCACTCACTGAATTAATGGTTTAGCTGCGAACTAATATGTTTGCAGACTTTTATTTTAAATGTTTTGTCAGGCATGTTGAATTTAAAACATTCTGAATGTCCTGAGATTTTTAGCAGACAGGTAGATCGAGATACATACACAGACCAGGATAGATAGACAGACAGGATAGACAGACAGACAGGATAGACAGACAGACAGACAGACAGAAAGAAGGAATACAGCCGGCAAGGGCACCACAAGTCTGGAATTCAACCCCAACTAGAACAGCAAGGAAATACCTACTGCAATCATAGTACAAAATACCTAGTTAAAGTTGAAAGAAATCTCTCCTTAAGAATTATCAAGAGATGGACAAAAACAGAATTTAAGGGTAATAGATCTATCTACTGTCAATAAAGACTGCTTTAATGGAATCCCCAAGTCCTTACTCAGTCCCTAGTTCTTCAGCTAAGGGTTCAAAGCTTCGTGATCCATTGAATTAGGGAACCTTTAGAAAGGGATTTATGTGGATCAGGAAAGAGATGAATTCTCAAGACAGATCAGTGAGACCTAAATCACTTCATCTCAACAGACTGAAGATTATATTCTTTTTTTTTTTAATATTGTGCGCACTGGCTACTAGAAGGATTCAAAAACAAACCTGTTGTTGATTGAATGGAGATCCTAGAGGACAGCAAAAATGAGGTTTAACTGCTAATTCACATGTAAGAACACAGATTTCCTTGAGAAAATTATGGTCACATCTGGGTTATCCAAATATTCTGCACCTCTATCCCTTAAAATCATTCGTCAGAGCACAACAGTAAGCAACCACTTGCAGATAAATGTCACTTCCAAGATTTCATAATGATTGATCCATAATGATTATTTGCTTTGGCTGGGGCACCACTAAGCGTGTCATGGTGGAGGGACGGGGAAGTGAGAAACTGTCAAGGCCCTTCTGTGATGGGTGTGACTACTTCCTCTTTAAGCACCTGTGAAGACCAGTCATGGATTGGTATAGACAATCTGCTTCAAATATGAAGGAAGAGTTTGGCGGCAGAAGAAAATTGCGAAAAGTCTCAGAGCAAAACAGCTGTAGGGTGGCAGCCAGAAACCTTTGCCAGCAGCAAATGCTTGCATCAGTACGCTTCCATTATCATGCTAAATCCACTGGGGGAGAGCACCTCATATGGGTATGTTCACTTTCATTAGTGTTCTATACGAGAAAAATAGCAACCGGAATCTTATCACCGTTCACACTGGTGAGTTTTTCCCATCCCGCTGCAGTGAACGGAGGTTTGGCTAGCCGCCAAATTCTCCAAACTCACCACAGCGGGACCATGGCGTGAACGGCAGGTGAGATTGTGCCCAGCATATTTAAGAATTCATGTGCTCCACAACAACACTGTGTGGGTGGTACTGTACTCTAACCCTAAATGTGACTGACCCTTATAATACAGCATGATTCGCCTGAACCGGTCCGTGGTTCAGCTTACAGTTTCCCGGTTTGTGGTTGCATTCTCCATAATTTTACTGTGCAGACCCTGCATAACAAGAGAATCTTCCAAAATATGATGAGGAAGAGACCAATGGCAGTGATGGGCAGAACAGAAGCAAATTATTTTCCTTTGCCAGGGTATGGATATAAATTAAAAATATCTAAAAACAACAAGTCTTAAAAATAATAAAATGTTTCACAAAAGTGGGAGCTGGCACTGTTAAGATTGTAATATATTGATGTATTGCAGTTTTAATTTACTAATAGAATTAATTCTGCTGATTTTCAAGTGAAAGGCACAAAATGCAATTAATTGGAATGGCATTTTTTGAACCACTGGGACCTAGAGACAATCACGGTAACCTTGGGGTAATGTAGCTTTTATATATAATTAATGAAGCAACTGAGGCAGATTGCTCAGATCTGAAGTTAAAAGCAGAGATCAAATTAATCCAAGAATTGGCCCTCAGTGTATATATACTGTAAATTGGTGAAAATTACAAGATGTCAATTAACAAAGAAGGGAGGCTGAAAGGCAGAATGAGGTAGCACAGGAACTGTTTGCTTTACAGAAGTTTAATTCAGGAAAGACCAGCTACTGCACAGCAAAAAATTATCCGATGACTTTTAATCCTGTATATTGTTACATTTGGTTCTGGGGCAAGAATTTCTGCTCTGGATGCATGAGGCAACCCGGATGTGGAATGCAGTCAAAATTATGCCACTTTTGCTAAATTATTGTTTAATTCAAAGCCCCACTCAAATGTATTTGTATATTGTCAAATAGTAAAATTTCCCATGAACAAATGCAATTCTGCAGTGTTACAGAACATAATATTTTTATTTGCAATTAAAAAGCATGATGGCCACGATTCTCTGTAAATAAATAAGTGCCCACGCCAGCGGGAAAATCAGAGATTTTCCTGCTGGAGCTGACAGCATCTCCCAGGTGGGATTCACCCACCTTTAGCATGCAAACTATGCGTAGCAGGAGGCATGTCGGCCAGCCCGCCCTTATTGAGATCCTTTTTCAAGGGGCGCCCTGATCTCCGTGTTCAGAGAGAGCCCCCCCACCATGGAAATGGTGAGCCCCCGCTGAAAAGGGGAGCACCACCAACCACAAGGAGCTGCAGGCAACTTCAAAGCAACTAAGTGCTTTTCAGTTCCTTTTTTGCGTAAACATTGCGGTTAGGAAAAATGATGTGGGAGGAGTTGGGTACTTGAGATGCATTCAACTGTGAAAGGAAAAGTAAATGAACAGACCTGTCTTAAAACTATTAAGCTGTCAATCAAAGGAGAGTTAAAAGGACTGGACTGAAATTGAATGGAAACAAGGCTTTTCAATAGTTTTGAAGGTATTTCAAAGACTTTCAGCTTTCTATGAAGGCTCAGAGACTTGAAATAAATGCTGCATTAAAAGAATGGGACAGAGTGAGCAGCTGTAGAGAACGGAATTCCCCCCCTAGTGAAAGTGACTGACTTTCATCAGTCAGAGGACTTGAAAGGGGTCTTCTCACACCTGTGGCTTCTTAGAGAGAGAAAGGGGAATCCCTTCTGCAGAATGGAGTGCTGTTGGGATTTGGAAGTCTGCCAGGTGTCCAGGGGGCATGGAGATTAAAGTGACCAGTCTACATCAAAGTTTCCACAGTCCACAGACCAAAATGAAGGCTTTGATTAGTGAGATGCCCGAAATCACCATGCCAAGTGTGATGTTCAGGTTTCCACGGGCTAGAAGAGGCAATCTAGCCAGTGGACACCCTTTCAGGGGAATAGTGCTGAATTTTACCCCTTGTCCCCAGCCCAACCCCACCCAACTCCAGGACCCTGGGAGACCATCCATCTGCAGCCTGGCAATGGCAGAGGGGCATATGAGCACTGCGCTTACTTCCTTGACTCCCCCTTCGGGGCCCAACATTCAGGCCCAGGTTGGTCATGACTAGCACCAAAGCCTGCCCAGTGCCATACCTGCTGGGGAGGAGGGTGAATAGTGGGAGGCCGCTGAATGGGCTGTCTGGCCCACTAATGATATGTCAATTGGGGATTTTACATAATTATTGAGTTGTCACCCGCTCTGGGCAGGAACCCGATCGAGGCATTGTCACCTGGCAGGAATCTCATTTCAGTGTCGATGCCTGATTCAGCGGGCAATCGGAATTCCTGCCAGTGGCTATTAGGGTGGGAGAGTCCCCCCGATATGTTTCCTTACATATATGTAAATATAATATATATATATTAATAGAGGTAATCTGATGCAGTTTTATTAATGCAGTGAAATGGGTTGATAGACTGATTAAGGCCTAAAATGAGGCCATCTGGCCTAACATGTGTACACTGAGAAAAAAAAGTTTTAATCAGATCAGGTCCACTACCTGTGAATAACTCAATATTAAATAACTGAGAATGACTTTAAAAGCCAGTGCAGAACCATTTGTTAGTTAAGTTGCTGTATAGTAGCCGGTCTCTTGGTAAATCTTTAAAAAATGATTTGGAAAGACAATTTTATGCAATTTTGTCTAAAAAAAATTAAGAGTCTCTCTCTGTAGCTGCGCAAATTGGCATCGTTAATAAAACTTGCCAGGGTGACTAATTTGATCTGGGGTCATGGCTAGTTTTGTGGGTGGACTAGCTTCCAGTGCCATGATTTTATATTAGTACTAAAGATCACGGAATTCCAATTTGCATGGTTGATAGTTGAAATTCCATGACCTTTAACTAGTTTGACTAAATTGCTCTGGAAATACCAGCACAACCGAGCAGAAGCCCCATTTTTAAAAATTTTTAGCTTGTACTAATATAATGTGTTTTTTGTAATAAAACATCCAAAGGCATTTTACAGCGGAATTGTGAAACAAGATATGAAACTGTGCTACCTAAGGAGTTATTAGGGCTGATAGCCAAAAGAACTAGATTTTGAGGATAGTCTTAAAGAAGGAATAAGTATAGGGAAGGAATGCCAGAGCCTGGGTTCCGGACATTTGAAAGCACAGCCAAGAAGCCCCAAGTTAGGGGTTTCAAGTTTCAGCCATCTTTAATAAATAAGGATCAAAAGGATGCCAAAACTCCAAGGTACTGAACAAAGCATGCTGAAAAATTTCACAAAGTTTCAGAACTTCATTCACGAGGTAGGCCCAGGCATTTACCAAACTTACTACAGCATGGTAAATTTTAATGGTTTCCGGTACAAACTGGATTTGTTCGTGTTTATTTTAAAAACACCCTGGGGCTGATTTTCAGCCCACATTCGCCGTCAGAGAGAACGGCGACACAGGCTGAAAATCCGGAGAGAATCAGGAAATGCGATTCTCTCCGGAGAGATCGCGACTGCGATTTTCCCCTCCCATTGCCAACGATGTCGCAGTGCCAACCTGGCAATGCCTACCTATGCCGGGGGAAGTGTCAGGAGCAGACCCATGGACCTCATGGGTGGGGTTGAGGGGGTCATGTATGTGTAGTTGGGGGCAGGGTGAGTGTGTACAGAAGGAGATGCCGGCGATGACTGAGCATGGGTGGGGGGAGGTGAGAGGGAGATGCTAGTGATAATAGAAGTGGGGGAGCGTGGAGAGATGCTGGTGATGATGGGGGGGGGGAGATGCTGGTGATGATGGGGGGAATGGAGAGATGCTGGTGATGATGGGGGGGCATGGAGAGATGTGATGATGGGGGGCATGGAGAAATGCTGGTGATGATGGTGGGGTGTGGGTAGATATTGGTGATGATGGGGGGGTGGCATGGGGAGATGCTGGAGATGATGGGGGGGCATGGGAATATGCTGGTGATGATGGGGGGGTGTGGAGAGGTGCTGGTGATGATGGGGGGTGGCATGGGGAGATGCTGGAGATGACAGGGGGGGCATGGGGAGATGCTGGTGATGACAGGGGGGGCATGGAGAGATGCTGGTGATGATGGGGGGGGCATGGGGAGATTCTGGTGATGATGGGGGGGCGTGGGGAGATGCTGGGAGGCATGGAGAGATGCTGGTGATCATGGGGGGGGGGCATGGGGAGATGCTGGTAATGATGGGGGGGGGGGCATGGGGAGATGCTGGTGATGATGGGGTGACAGTGAGATGCCAGCAGTGATACGGGGTGAGAGGGGTTTGGGAGGAAGAAGTGTTTGTGATGATGGGGGGGAAGTTGCGGGGGGGGGGGGGGGGGGAGGGGGGCAGCGACAGGGAGATGCTGGCAATGATAGAGGGGGGTGTGGCAGGGTGAGAGGGGAATACTGCCAATGACTGTTTGGGGCGGGGAGGGTGTGGATGGTGGTGGGGCGGGGGGGGGGGGGGGCGGTGGGTAGATGCCAGTGAAGACTGTTTGTGGGAATGGGGGAGCCCTGATACCTCCTTGGTGGGGTGAGGGGAAGGTTTTCTTTTTGCTCTGATCGGGGCACCATTTAAAAACAGCACCCTGATCTCAGTGCAGTAGGCTTTGCTGGCATTTTTAGGCTCCAAAATGACAGCATGAAACACAGCCCCCCCCCCCCCCCCCTTTTTTTTTTGACCAAGTGCCATAAGATCTGGAGAAAAAAACTGCCTGTTTCTCTGGAGAGAAACATGCCGGTTTTCACTCAGACCCGAACACCCTTTGACATTTTTTGGTAATATTCCACCCCCTAATTCCATCACTTGCAATCTGTAATAACTCCACAGAGGTGAAAGTCCCGTCACCAAGTTACTTTATTTACACCATACATCTGTACACAGCCAGTTCTCCAGTTGCTCCCTGCTGAAGGCAGGCTGGGACTCTGACACTGCTTTAAATAGGGAGCATGAGGCTCCCTGATTTAACCATCAATTAAGACTCATCAGGTAGCTCTTTTTAGGTACCAACGTAATAAACGAACTCAAATTAACTTAGCGACAAAGTAAAAGGGGCAGCTCCCCAAAAGGAAGGGGAACAGCCCGAACCAAAAAACAAAGTCGAAAGGAAACTTAAAACATTAAATAAGACTCATCAGGTATGTCTTTTCACACAAGACTCATCAGGTATGCCTTTCAACACCAACCAAATAAACGAACTCAAATTAACATAGGGACAAAGTAAAAGGGGCAACCCCCCAAAAAGAGGGGGAACAGCCCGAACAAAAAACAAAGTCAAAAGGAAACTTAAAACATTAAATAAGACTCATCAGGTAGTTCGTACTCTAGCAAGCCAACCTCATTAGCCTGGTTGAAGTCATCACACAATCAATTGCCATTTTGATAGATATGGTATTCTGTATTGATACAATAATCTTGTTGTTTGTACCAAATATTAATGGCTTAGTTTTGAAAATTTATGGTCATTGCAATTACAAAAACTAGTAGCCCCAAGCAGATGTGTGGGTCAACTAAGGCAATAAGTTTTCTTGAACAATATGCGATGAACGTAGAATGCAGTTGATTTATTGAAGGACTATTATTGCCCTCTCAAAATTCATATATATGCATAAATCTGTTTCAGTGGAGTTCTCTGGTGTATTTTTAGCACAGTCAGAATACCTCCCAGCGTTTTACTTTTATTTGCTTTGGAAAGCACTCACATTGCAACTTGTGCTTAATTTGGGTGGTCAATTCAAACAAATCAACAAGCAAGTTAGCGCAGTTTAAACTCTGTTTCAGGAGAAGGTGTCAATCCTCATTACATCTTTAGGGTTTAACAATCTAATTTCTTAAGTATAGCTCCATGCCACAATTCAACTGGATCCAATTCAACTGTCTCAGCACTCTGAGATAATTTGCAACTTCTGGAATCAATGGACTGCCATTTCAGAATTGGTTAGTTGATAGTAAATATTGACCCTTTTCTTGTGTGGCACTTGCACTACAAATAAACATCAGGTACCGTACGGGACAATATTAAACGTCCATGATCACCACCATTTCTCTTATTTGATCAACCTTGATTATGGTCAATAAGTTAGATATTGGAAGTGCAACCATACTTTGCCCAATGTAAAATGAGTCACTGATCCACTATCCACTATTACCAATTCTGTGCCACAGCTAAAGACATAGCTCACAACGACTCGCCCCTCACCACCTTTATAACATTCTACTGTTAAGATGGAGCTGTGCTTCAGCTTGCTTGTCTGCCAAAGCGCACACAAACAAATGGCTGAAAAATCCTACCATAAGTTAATTGGAGTTGGTGAAGAAATTATTTCATGTCGGCAACTTTCCTGTGGCAAATCAAAAACAACAGCACGAGGTGATTGCCTTTCTCTTTCCTTCAGTTCTTTGAACATTTTGAAGTTCAATGTCTCTACCATAGCAAATGTGTGCTTGAGGCAAGACTAAAATCTTTGCAGTAGTTGAAGATTGCAATTACAGTTTGTGGAAGGCAGTTTTCATGTTGATCAATGATATATGATATAATCTTAAATATATGCATGCAGAAATACATAAAAGCACCTTAAGAGTAACACTTTGCAATTCTTAATCTGGCGTCCAAAGTCACTGAACCATCCATTTTTAAGAGAGTCTCTGGCAACCTGACTGGGGATGACAAATTTACAAAGCAGAACTCACGTTTGCAAACAAATTGTCCTGTTCTGAGAGTTCAAAATGGCAAAGGAATAGTTACAACTGCCCTGTGTTTGAAAAGTTACAAATAAGTCATATTTATACATGAAGACTTTGAATTTATTCAAAATCTGCTTTCTAACAAAGAATAAGGCAGGATCACATGCTGCTTAAACGAGTTCCAAGTCTTTGCTATGGCAACAGATTCCTCTGAGTAAGCTATTAGCATACATGTGCCGCCTCTCACCATGTTGGATGGGTGAAAGGCCCATTTGAGCGAGAAAGATGCAAGAATGTTTGAACTAAGCTTACATTTTCCTATTAATTATGGATGCTGCATTTCTGCTAAATAACGCTTTTTGAAGTGATTTTCTTTCAACCCAAGTGCATTTCCTCAGGTTTTTGAAAACTTTTCATTGTTTTGTTTATTTTACAAATCATTAATTAATACTGTATAATCCAATATTCAGGCTGTCTGTCCATCAGTAATTCAAAACAAATCCTGGCAATGGAAAAATACAAATTCACTATTGGGTAATCCACATTATAAGCAGAACAATAAAGGAGTTTTCGTCAAACAAATTCAAAATTGTTAAATGTGCATTTCTCTTTTTCTTCCATCTTTTAAAGAAATTTTACATTTTTTCATTTACAAACATACGCTCAGAATTATTAGTAGCTTCCTGGTAAATAATTCTGAGAAGCAAAACATCAGCTTTTAAATAAAAATTTGATTTCCAAGCATCAGTGTAATAAACATATCTATCACTTAAAAACAACTATCCAAAATCTTATCAACCAATTTAAAGATCAGAAATCATTACAAGCAAAAATGTGCTGAGAGCAATTTTAGTTAAGAGAGAAAATCTTGTGAAAATCCTAATTTACAAAGAATTAATTGTAGTCGCATCGTATACTGCCTCCAATTGCAAGACCTTAATGTAGGTCCCTGTAGATAATTAGTTTCCATGACAAAGAGAGCAGATCTATTCATCACAGTAGTTTTTATCTCATAGAAACAAACTTATAGCACAAAAGGAGACCATTCAGCCTGTTGTGCTTGTACTAGCTCTATATATGAGCAGTCATGCTTAATCGCACATTCTTGCTTTTAGTCCTTAAGCCTATAAATTCCTCAACCTCAAGTAGCTGTCCAAAACCTATTTATGGAATCTACTTCCACCCTCTTTTCAGATGGGACATTTAAGATCCCAAGAATTCTGAGTGAAACAATTTCATAGAATCCGTACAGTGCAGAAGGAGGCCATTTGGCCCATCAAGTCTGCACCGACCACAATCCCACCCAGACCCTATCCCCTTAACCCCACATATTTACGCTGCTATTCCCCGTGACACTATGGGTCAATTTAGCATGACCAATCAGCCTAACCCGCACATCTTTGGACTGTGGGAGGAAACTGGAGCACCCGGAGGAAACCCACGCAGACACAAGGAGAACATGCAAGCTCCACACAGACAGTCACCTGAAGCTGGAATTGAACCCAGGTCCCTGGCGCTGTGAGGCAGCAGTGCGATCCACTCTGCCACCAGGGTTTTCTCATCCACCACCCTTAGATCTTTTTAAAATTACTTTGAAGTCATGATGTCTAGTTATCGACCAAGTCACCAGAGGGAATTCTTTTTCCATTTATCTTTATTGTGATGAGATATGTCTCTCTTTATATTTCTGTGCTTATGTATATATACTATGCAGGTCAGGTAAAACCGTGTCTGTGCATGTGCCCAGGGATAATCAAAGGGGAGTTTGTTGAATCAGATTGTCGAAGGGATGAAATGTTTGCAGATGTTACCTTCTTGCATTTTGTAATGAGGCCTTATGGTGGGTCTTAACTTACAAATAAACAGAGTAGATTTGAAATTTGCATTTGGGGATAGGTGTTGAAATTGAGGTGCAGCTGTTAAATTTCAAAGGAGTCTCAAAAGTAGCAAATAATATTTGCATTTACAGGAGATTTGTAAGTAAACAGGGGTAGGCATTTTAAAATTTTATTGATTAAAAATAGAGGTAAAATAGGAACATGGAAGTTTTTAATATTTGGAGCCTTGAGTTTTGAAAGGGATATTTGAGGACAATGGAGAGATAAGATGAAAGGGGTGGAAAAATATTTATGAAAACGGGTTCTCAGTTGGAGCTAACTGCCTAAGGTGGAAGTCCTATTGATAGCCACCTCCTGTGTTTTGGACTCTGCTTAAAAGCAATTAAAAACTACTCAGTTTTGGGCCAGGAAGATATTCAATCTAAGAAACAATTTGTTTTGACTCCCGCTTTGGAAAAATCACATCGGCATTGATTAGTTCGGAGAAATTGTGGATTGTACTTCTGTTTAACATGAAAACAATTTTTTAATTTGGGTAATATTTCCTCAATTTCATGTTTAAGAACCTTAAGGGTTGTGGCTGACAGGATAGTTTTATTGTGTACCTTGGATAAAGCAGTTTGAGTGTTGCTAAATGTGTATCACTTATCCTGTGCATCTAGGTTTTTCTTTTAATAAACATCTTAATTCTTCAAATTTTAAAAGTTTTCACTGGAGTTCAGTAGCTTGCCCTTCCTGTTTCTACGATACAAAAAACAAATTATGAGCTGATGAGATGGATTCTAATCTGAGATTTGGCTTGTTTAGCATTAATAGCAACAGCTGCAACAAATTTCATCGGAGGCCATTCAGCCCTTCGAGCCTGCTCCGCCATTAAATAAGCCCATGGCTGATCTGGTTGTGGTCTCAATTCCACTTTCTTGTCTGCATCACATAACCCTCTAATCTGTTGTCTAACAAATATCTATCTAACTTAGCCTTGAGTAAACTTAAATTCCACATTTTAATGATCCTCTGAGAGAAACAAAAAATCTCCCCATCTCTGTCTGTTTCATTCCCCTGGAAATTCTATTAGGTCACCTCTTAACCTTCTATATTTCAAAGAGAACAGTCATAACGTTACCAACCTCTCCTCATAACTGAAGTCATTCTTGCTGGCAACCTCATAAACCTCCTCCGTGCCCTTTCTAATTCCTGTCTGTTTTGCTGAAATGTAATGCCTTGAATACTCACAATACTCCAGCTGAAGCTTAACCTAGTGTTTATAAAATTTGAGAATGGTCGCTTTGTTATTCCACTGGGAAAATGATGTGCAGGACCCAAAGATGACGTCAAGGCTGGCTCCTCAGAGATTGAGGCATTCTTTTTAAAGGGCACCACGGTCTCCAGACAATCCTACTGATGCCTCCCTCCCGCCACCCCGCTATTCAATGGCAAGGACATCTCCTCCCATTTGCTGACATCAGGCCCCCTCCCCCATTCACTGGCATCAGGGCCCACCTTAGGCCTCCTATTAGCAGTGCCAACCTGTCACTGGCAGTGCCAAGGTGCCATGGGGTAGTGCCAGGGCACTTTCTAGCCATATCCCTGACCATCCAAGGGATGCAATGGCATCTGAGTCCCCAGTATGCTCATCACATCTGGTCTGCATTTGCGGAGACCAGTAGTGATTCTTGCCGGCACAATGGGGGGGAAAATTGAAGGGCCCAGGGAATTTGGCTGAAAGCCAAATCTGAATATGTCAATGAAGATTTAAATATGGTATTTTGGTTCACGCCCTCCCTCAAAATGAATTCTCCCCTGCGCAAATTGCATTATGGTCCCTCCTTAATAATGGAGGTAATAGGAGGACAAGACAGATGTTAGACTGGCCTTTAAATTCCTTCTTTCTCTCTCCTTCCTTTATTGAACTGGGAGTGTTTCATTAGAGATTTTCCAATCCACTGGGACCTTTACGAAATCTATGAAATTTTGGAAGATCACAGCTGTGGCATCCACGATCTCTGCAAGCACTGATTTTAAGACCCAAAGAAGCATATAAGATTATGAAGGGAATAGACAAGAAAGAAGCAGGGAAGTTTTTTCCACTGGCGGGTGAAACTAGAACTAGGGGGCATGACCTCAAAATAAGGGGGAGCAGATTTAGGACTGAGTTGAGGAGGAACTTCTTCACCCAAAGGATTGTGAATCTGTGGAATTCCCTGCCCAGTGAAGAAGTTGAGGCTACCTGTTTTTAAGGCAAGGATAGATATATTTTTGAACAGTAAAGGAATTAAGGGTTATGGTGAGCAGACGGGTAAGTGGAGCTGAGTCCACGAGGAGATCAGCCATGATCTTATTGAATGGCGGAGCAGGCTCGAGGGGCCAGATGGCCTACTCCTGCTCCTAGTTCTTATGTTCTTATGCAAACCATTAGGTCAAGGGGATTTAACAAACTTTAGTTCGAACAGTTTTCTTGTGACTCAGGGAGTAATACACAGATTATCACCTTTGTTATATTGCTTTGTAATTTAGTCGCAGATGCTAAGAAGAATCCCTTTCCTACTCCTAGCTATGTCTTTGGTACTCATGTGGACCATGATAATGGGATCCTTTTCCTCCTCCCACTTTAAGTTCCTCTCTGGCCCCAAGCAGAGTCCTGAACCCAGCACTGGGCAGGTGACACAGCCTTCTGGCCTCATGCTTTTTGCTGCAGAGAACTGTGACTATTTCACTGACTTATACTGTCCCCTTTTACCACTACATTTCTATTTACTCCCCCTACTTGAAACGCTCCCTGCCCAATGGGAGCACCAATCCTTACATACTACAGCTGCAACACATCACCTGCTCTGCCATCATTATTGTTTTAAATAACTAATTACTTTCTTAATTAAATTTTAATTAATGATTCTAGTCCCACTTGTGCTTATATTCTTATTATTTCAATTAATGCTATACTTACCCCAATTAAGATTCCCTAGTTTAGATATGAGAACAAGAGATAATGCTCACCAACTAATCAATCACTTACCTTCTTTCCTGTTATATCACACTTTGATTTTCTTCAGAATGTTGTGAATCAACAGGATCATCTCCCCCAAGCTCTTCAAACTCTCGCCGATGTCTCTAGGTTACCCTTTATTTCAGTATGCAATTTGTGTCTTCTTCTGGGCGGCACGGTAGCGCAGTGGTTAGCACTGCTGCTTCACAGTTCCAGGGTCCCGCGTTCGATTCCCGGCTCGGGTCACTGTCTGTGTGGAGTTTGCACATTCTCCTCGTGTCTGCGTGGGTTTCCTCTGGGTGCTCCGGTTTCCTCCCACAGTCCAAAGATGTGCGGGTTAGGTTGATTGGCCAGGTTAAAAATTGCCCCTTAGAGTCCTGAGATGCATAGGTTAGAGGGATTAGTGGGTAAATATGTGGGGGTAGGGCCTGAGTGGGATTGTGGTTGGTGCAGACTCGATGGGCCGAATGGCCTCCTTCTGTACTGTAGGGTTTCTATGATTTCTGCTACTGAAGGCTGAAAGAAGCTGGAAAAATGAGCACCTCTATCCCCTCTGCATCGAATTCCCAAATAAACCAAATTTCCAACTTGGCATAGGTCTTTTTGCATTCTGACCTAGACGGCTGTCTGTGTGCTTCTTGCTTTTTGCTCCCTGCAGTTTGCAAACCACTTTGCTTTTATAGAACACTGATGACTCACTCCCAAGTTGAAATTCTAGCTCACCTTCCTGATACAACAATTAAGGCCCAATGCAGGCAAACACTTTCATCTAATTGGCAGATAACAGCCAGTGCCAGGCATCCCCTGTTTAACTAGACTCGTTCACCAACTTTGCAGTTTGAAAGTTCTCCGTTAAAGCTTAACTCTTAGGCCGGAACTTTCCAATGTCGGCCTGCTACTGATACAAGCAAGAACAGAGAATTTGGTGCACAGCCAAATCTCCATTCACTGCAGCTGGACAGGCGAATCCCAGTCACGGGTGAGGTCAGAGAATTCTAGCCTTAATTTAAATTTAAACATGAGAAAACCCATACCAGAACTTACCACATGAACCAAATTCCTGACTTTGCACTCAATCTTTATTGTATGCTGGCATTGTCTCCTCCCTTTGCATTCCCTTACTCCCAAATAACTTTGCATCATCAGCAAACTAAGATGATTGAACAGGCTGCAATGTGTCCATATCAAAGTCATTGATAAAGATTATGAATAGCTGAGACTCAAACACTGATCCAGCCAGGCTGGAAGATCTGCGATTCACTATTCACTGTTTTCTGTCCATTAACCAATCCTCAGTCCATGCTAATATGTTGCTTCCAATTTCATGACCCCTAATTTTGTGTGACACATTATCGAGTGCTTTTTTGAAAATGCATCAAATCAATTGATTTCTCCCTCATCTACACTGCCAGTTACAGCCTCAAAACACTATTAGATTTGTCAAACATGATTTTCCTTTCACAAATCTTCCTATTCATATTACGCTTCTCCAGTTGCTCTATTATGATGGTGGAAAAATGACCATGGACTGGAGGTGGGAAGACTATAAAAGGTGAGTAAAAGACGTGTTGCCTCCTTTATATTTCACCATGAACTGCTGTAGCTTGAGCTATATCTATGTTTAGCAACACGAGTGATGACAATGCTGTATTCAAAAAAAGTGACCATTAAATAATGTGCTTACCTGGTTTCGACCTTTGACAAGTAGCAAGCTGTCATGGAAATATCAGCATTGTAAAAGTGGAAAGGTCATCTGATGCATTATGATAGATTATCCACTAAAGTGCTATTCTGCACTGTACAGGCTTTTCCCGTGTGAGATATAGAGCTAATTGTTTAAACTCTCCCAATTACAGTCATCCATTCATTTATTCTTTGCAGAACAGCTCAGCAATCTGTTTGGCCGTTTGAAAACTTTGACAGCTGTATGAAGTTTTTGACTGCCTTTAGAAGTACCAATGGGTTCTCTACTGGACAGCTTGCGTACACATTCTGTCAGGGAATGCAACTTTCATTGTTTGGCTACATTCCAAACACTAACTGATCCTGTACTGCAGACTTTATTTAGCTATCATGAGAATATGAGTTTGATTGATTTGAAAGATATATGAGATTCTGAAAAGGATGGCAAGTGCCCATTTAAGTGTTGTTGTTTATTTTGACAAATTTCTGAGCATTTCAATGACTTCCAAAACTTATTATAGGGCTTATAGGTTTTGTCTTTTAAGTGAATACAGGGTAAGTGGACGAGGAAGGGTAGGGAGGCTTTACGCTGATCTGAAGAATTGCTTCTGGGAACAGAATTGGTCCTGTAAACTAGCCAGCTCAGCAATGCTGACCTCTGTTTCTGCCCTCCAGGCCCTGCCGCATGGCAGGAGATGAAATTCCCAACTGCTGGCACTGCCAGGATGGAGGCGAGATCATGATGTTTGAAATATTCTCAACTTCCAAATTCCATCTCCATGATGAAAATCCAGCATAAAGTACTTGTTTAATGTCTGTTCCACCTTCTTATTTGCTATTATAATTTTTTTCTGCCTGCTCTTCTAATGGACCCACATTTACTTTCCTTAATCCCTTTTCCACACATGCAGATCAATGTTCGCTCTAAGCTGCAGAATTGGGCAACAACCAAAACTTCGCACACAGGCTGCACACAAGTTGGCCTCTTTACGTTACTGTGCCTGTGTTACCATGCAAAAAATGTAAAGTGGTCACACATTGAAATAAATGTACATTACAAAAAATAATTAGAGGATATGTTACCAAAGAAGCTTTGTTTCTATACATCTTGCAAGTCGGTTTAGCTCAGATGGCTGCACGGCTGGTTTGTAATGCAGAGTGACGCCAATAGTGTGGGTTCAATTTCTGTACTGGCTGAGGTTTTTCATGAAGGCCTGTCTTCTCAACCTTGCCCCTCACCTGAGGTATGGGATCCTCGGGTTACATTGCCATCAGTCAGCCCTCTTCCTCAAAGGGGAGAGCAGCCAATGGTCATTCGGGACTATGGCGATTTTACCTTGCTAGATTACTCCCATATTATTTTTTCCCTTTGTTAATTTATTTTTTGGTCACACATTTCTGAATTCTAAAATCCTCCAAAACTCAGGCATACTACACTTTTTGACAACATTCGTAGCTTCTTCCTTTAATTTAATGTTATTTCTAAATACTCTTGTTAGCCACAGTTGGACCACTTTTCTATGGGCTTTTTATTCTTTAAAGGAATTTACACTTTCTGAAAATTAATTAATTCCATAAATGTTTGCCAGTGCTTCCATATCATCATATCTTTTAATGTTGTTTCCCAATCTACATTATGCATCTCACCACTTATACCTCTGTTGTTTGCTTTATTCAGGTTTAAGACCTTCATTTTGGAATGATCTAAATCACTTGCAAACTCCATATAAAATTCTCTGTTATTATGATCAATTTTCCTTTACCAGGAGCTTATTAATTAACTCTTTCTCATTGTGCAACACGAGATCCAAGGTAAGCTGTGTCCTACTTGTTTTTCAATCGACTGATCTCGAAAGCTCTCTTGATTTAATCTCATGAACTTGTCCTCTACATTATCACTGCACATTCAATTTGCCCAGTCCATCTGAAGATTAAAATCCCCCATGAATATTGCATTACCTTGTGATATGCACCTCCAATTTCCTGATTTCTATGCCTGACACTGTAACTACTGCTATCGGGATTATTAACTATTCCTTCAGTGCTTTCTATTCTTTGTTGTTTTTAGATCCACACAAACTGACTCCACATCTTGATTTTCCTGGGGGTAAAATTCTTCAAATGTAACGTCAGCAAGGACAGTAGTTAGATAAGGAACAGAAAGGGTCTTAGATATATCCTTTAGGGACTTCAGAATTAACCATGCAGGAGAAGGCAACAATGTTACACTTAGAGAGGTTCTGGCTCTGAATTAGAGAGATAGGAGTGATGCTCTGGATATGATCCGATAGATGATAGTAGAACAAAGTGAGGGCAATCTACTGAGCTGGGCAATATAGGGGAAACAATGACAGAGAGTGACATATTGAACCTTACAAAAAATTGCAGGGAGATTAATTAGGGATACTGTTTCTTCTTTCGGTATTTTCTGGACCCAGCTCTACCTCCTGCGCCAAAGGGCCTGTTTCCATGCTGTAAACCTCTATGACTCTTTGACTCCTGGTAGATTAATCTGGCAGGAAAGCCACAGCAGCTTCCCCACTCAAGCCACCAGTTAAAACAGAACTCATGGTCTGATGATGTTATCGAGCACTGCACAGGTACCGCAAAGCTGACCTTGCAGGTTAAAACTAAAGACAGCAGGATCGTAACAGGGCATCAGTGGGCAAGTCTCCCTGCCCATTCTAAAAGCCTGCATGTCTGCTGCTGGATGGGCAGGGTTAAAATTGGTCCTAAGAAGTTCCTACAGAAGCTGAAATTCCTATAAAATTAATCTGGTATATGAACTTCCTTGCTGGTCTCCATGAGATCACAATAAATGTCTAATCACTGAAGTACAATATGACAATTCTCAGATATTAATCATACTAATCGCCCTCCTGAATGTTTCACTTACTTTAACTGAAGCAATCAAAAATTAAAGTTTTTTTGGTGCCAACAGCATCCTACTTTTTGAACCTACTAAATTCAAAACCTTAATGCTGCTCATCTCAGGAAAATCAATAATGCAGTACAGAATTAATGAGGTCCACTAAAATCCTTGCAACTATAATGCAAAATGTGAATCAAACCACTGGAAGGAAGTATATGACTGGGCAAGTTACAGTGAGAGTTCAAAAACATAAAATATAGATTTTTTTCCCCTCCAAACTGCATCTGCATCTCATGTTGTCAGTAATGACAGAATGATTTATCAGCAATAGGACTGACATATTTAAAAATCTACATGGGTTAAGTAAGAAAAAATATTGTTAATACATCACATTTATTACTATGACATTACTGTAATTAATAATCAAGAATTTTACAGCACAGAAGGCACCTATCTGGCCCATTGCAGGACTGCCTGCTCTCTGAAAGAACTATCCCACGGTCCCATTCCCCATAATTTTTCAAACATTTTCATCTTCAAATATTTAACTATTTAACTTTCAAAAGCTATTACGCATCCTCAGTATTTTTCACAAATTCTGAGAATGATGTATGGATCGGTTAAATGGCCATTTCATGGTCCATGGTATGCCCAGAACAAATCTATGCCCTTCTACAAAAGTACGTAGCTTGTCTATAGGACTTGAAAGAATAACACACCTGAGAGCTGTTCATTGAATTAACTGGGCTGCAAAGTCGTGTAAACTGTGGGCTCTGTCGTGTAGGTAAATACAAAATGAAACTCTGTGAACTAAATGTGTTTGTGTTATGACTGGGTCCATTCAATGCATTGTCCAAAAATTAATTCAATCACAGATCCTCTCCATAATCCCATCCCTCAGAATCGCCACATCACATCTATTGATTCTGTTGTTTGCTCAGAAGCTTCTCTGAGATGACTAAGTCACAGTTTTCTGTCGAAGTGAAGTGGGAAAGTAAAGAAAATTGCTCAAATAGTTTGCAAAACATTAGCCTACTCTACCTATTGAGTTTCCACCTTCCTCTCCTCCTGATTTTTTGAAGCTCAAGTTCACATGGACTCACTCGTTAATTTAGGGTGAAGATACTGCAAGTGTATTTGTGACGTGAATAGAAGTCACTTGAATAGGAGGATTTGGTTTCATGCCTTGAAGGAAACATGTAAGACCTGGTTGTGAACATTCCTCTACAACTATGCCCGAGTGTTAGATTGTTATTTACATGGGGAGCTAACTCATGTTTAGATTAAGGATTAATCCTTTTAGGATGATTAGATTACTTTTGGAAGGTTTGAAACCCACTCCAAACAACCCCAGTGAGTTGAGACCATAGCTCCAGCTCTTGAACTCTGGGTTGTAATTCATAGAATCATAGAATCATACAGTGCAGAAGAGGCCCTTTGGCCCATCGAGTCTGCACCGACACATTAGAAACATCCGAACTTCTACCTAATCCCATCTGCCAGCACTTGGCCCATAGCCCTGAATGTTATGATGTGCCAAATGTTCATCCAGATACTTTTTAAAGGATGTGAGGCGATCCGCCTCTACCATCCTCCCAGACCATCACCACTCTCTGTGTAAAAATGTTTTTCCTCACATCCTCCCAAAATCTCCAGCCCCTCACCTTGAACCTATGTCCCCTCGTGACTGACCCTTCGACTAATGGAAACAGCTGCTCCTTATCCAATCTGTCCACAACCCTCATATTGTGCACCTTGATCAGGTCGCTCCCTCAGTCTTCTCTTCTCCAACAAAAACAATCCAAACCTACCCAACCTCTCTTCATAACTTAAATGTTCCATCCCAGGCAGCATCCTGGTGAATCTCCTCTGCACCCCCTCCAGTGCAATCACACCCATCCTATAATGTGCTGACCAAAACTGTACACAGTACTCTAGCTGTGGCCTCACCAAAGTTCTATACAACTCCAACATGACTTCGTTGCTTCTGTAATTCACAACGAGACTTGCATTTGCAAGTGTGGGTGGCCTGCACTCTTCATTGTAAGGAGATGGGTGATCATAAAACTATTTCAGATTCTAGGACTAACCATCCTGCAGGCTGGAATAAAGATTTTTTGGGGCAAAAATACACATTAGGCCTGATTTTACCATTGCGTCGTATCCGTTTTCGGGCGCAAAAACTTGGTAAAGTTGGACGTGAGGCCATTAGCGCGATCCGCACCCACGTCTGCGCAGATGCCCACTTTAGCAAGGCCCGAAAATGGCCACGATCTGAACCGCGCCCGAAAAGGGCGCAACAGTGATTTAAATGCATTTGAATGCATTTAAATTGAATTAATAGGCTGCCCGCCCAACTTTACCAACATTTCTCCCTTTACCATCACGTTCCCCCATCCAGATTCGGCACGAAACAGAGATGCTCCGCAAAGGTCTGTTTCGGGTGCTCCAGCTTCTGAAGAGGTAAGTTCAGAGGTTCTAACGGCTCTCTGACTCAGATCAGTGGTGGAGAGGCTTGATCATTCTCTAGCAGGGGGGACGGGGAGGGAGGGAAGAGAGAGGCCAGATCGCTCTCTGGTTGGGTGGGGGCGGGGTTGGAGGAGGTAGGCCCGATCGTTCTCTGGTTGGGGGGAGGGAGGCCAGATTGCTCTCTGGTTGGGGGGGGGGGGGGGGGGGGGGGGGAAGGGAGGCCAGATCATTCTCTGGTGGTGGGTGGGTGGAGGGAGGAAGGAGGCCCGATCGTTTTCTAGTTGGGGGGGAGGAATGCCAGATTGATCTCTGGTTGGGGGGGTGGGGGGAGGAGGGAGGCCAGATGGATCTCTGGTGTGAGGGGAGGCAGGAGTTAGGCCCGATCATTCTCTGGTGGGGGAGGGAGGGAGGAGGAAGGCCCGAGCATTCTCTGGGGGGAGGGGGGGGGGAGGCCTGCCCATTCTCTGGGGGGTGGGGGAGGGGATGCCCAATCATTCTCTGGGGGAGGGTGGGAGGCCTGATCATTCTCTGGTGGGGGGAGGCCCGATCATTCTCTGGTGGGGGGAGGCCCGATCATTCTCTGGTGGGGGGAGGCCCGATCATTCTCTGGGGCGGGGGGAGGCCCGATCATTCTCTGGTGGGGGGAGGCCTGATCATTCTCTCATGGGGGGGGGGGGGGGTGAGGAAGCGTGTAAGATGTATCTCTGGTGGGGGGAGAGGCCCGATCACTCACTGGTTGGGGGGGAGGGAGGCCAGATGGATCTCTGGTGGAGGGGGCAGGGGAGTCCACTGTCACTCTGTGGACGATCGGTGGGGGTGGCTGAGAGTTGCGATCAGTCTGGGTAGCCGGCGGGCGGGGGGGGGGGGGGCGGGTGGAGGTGCAGGAGTGGTGGATAAGGGAGACAGTTACGTTGTGGGGGTGGGGCGATATCTATGGAGGCCATCACTCCCGCTTTTCGCTCTCGGGCCGCTTTATCCGCTGTTTGCGACCCGGGAGCGATGTGACGGGCACGTTTTTCAATTTTCGTTCTCACTGCGCTTGCGCAGTTCAAAGCTCCGCACGGAGCTGCAGCATTTCGGGTGCGGTAAGCCCCGCCCACTGCGCGATTCAGACTCAGGGCTTTTGTTTCAGGCTAAGTGTGTATGGGGACGTCTGAGAACAGGTTTCCAAGTCAGATCTGAATTGTGCCCAGATTCAGCACTTAGAGTCAAAATGGTAAAATCGGGCCCATTGTATCATAAAATATCTGAAAAATCATTTGAAACATTTCAAAATGGTCATCGCAGAAAGTGCAATGATATTCAGATTTTTTATATAGATCGTGTTGCATTCTGAGGTGCTTCAATGCGATCAAAGGACATTACAGACATTTCAAAATGTTCATTACAAAAAGTGCAATGGCATTTAAGCTGTCTACATCAATCATGTTGCTCTCATAGGTTCTTCAATACATTTCAGCTGCGTGTCATGTCAGTCATACAGCCTGAGGGATTTTATACAATTTCTGGCCCCTAGTTCACTATGGCTGTAAGAGCCTAGACTGTGACCTTTCCCCATTTCACCTCTGCGGCAGCTACCCCAAGTATTAGTACGTCTCTCAGTGCATAGCCTTGAGCTTTGGAATGTGCCAGTCTGCAATACTCGATTAGGGACAACTCTGCACTAAAAGACCAACAGATTTCAGGAAGACCAAAGAGCATCTTTCACTGAGTTGATGATCCTCCAGCAACAGCTGTTGTTTGTCTCGGTGTGCATCCCAGGGGACCTTAGATCGCAAATGCATCAGGTAGTGGTCTGCAGGTAACATCCTAGAGGCCCTATGGGAAAAGGAGATGGTGGATCAGGTTGGATGGTTACCTGAGCAGACTGTCAAAGTCATTTGGCAGAATGCCTCATCACCAGAACTTCCAAACAAGATGTAGCTTGGCTGGTGATGAGAAAAGGAACCTCCCTGTCAAATTTTTCCTACAATCTCACCCCATTTGTATGTTAACCTCGAGGTGACCATGGTGGGGAAGAGGCTCTTGTCCACCTCCTTGTGGAATGTGCCTTTGCAAAGAAGCTCTGGAGACAGATGAGGTGTTTTTCGTTGAGGTTCATCCCGAGCAGTTCTGTGGCGCAGGACTCTGAGCTCTACAAAGTGTTGCCTGCTGGATTAAAGATGGTTACGGTTATGAAGGGAAGTTTTGTGGCACAGTTGTACTGTCCCTTCCTCAGGGCCAGAAGTTCAGGGTTCAAGTCTGTCTGTCTCCATACTGTCCGTGGAGTTTGCACATTCTCCCCGTGTCTGCATGGGTTTCCTCCGGGTGCTCCGGTTTCCTCCCACAGTCCAATGATGTGCGGGTTAGGTGGATTGGTCATGTTAAATTGCCCTTTGGTGTCGGGGGACTGGCTAGGGTAAATGCATGGGGTTATAGGGATAGGGCCGGGTGGGATTGTGGTCAGTGCAGACTCAATGGGCTGAATGGCCTCCTTCTGCACTGTAGGATTCTAAGTCCCATCTCAGGATTTGGTAGCTATGAAAGATATGTTCACAACATGGCCAAAGTGGTTGATTATCAACCTGTGAATCCTTTTGATATGCCTGATGGCAGGTAGTAAGAATGGGAGAGTTTCTTGGTCAGCCATATTGCCGAAGGCAATGGCAAATCTCTGCAGTACTTTGCCAAGCACAAAGGACCAAGGTGATGGGAATCCATGGTCACCCATGGTCACCAATGTCCTCTTAGAGCCTGGTACCTGAAAAAAGAGGACGAGGAAGAAGGCTATGGAATGAGTGCTTCATCAGCCTGCAAATTCTTCAGTACTTCACAATATTCTCTAAGAATGTGAAGAGACAAAAATGCATGAATCATAAACTAATGCTCAGGAATAAGCTGTAAAAGAGTATGGAACAAATATCATAGTGATACATTTTGATCATAATATAGTAAATGGAAGTATTTGGAATGTTTCACCATTTGTTGATTTATAAAATTTTATGTTGATTTTTTAAAAATCAAACTTATGATGCATAAACTACTAATGCAATAACATTTATCATGCATCTGCCCTTTAAAAAAAATTGATGGGATGTGAGCATTACTACCAGCATTTGCTGTCTGTTTTAATTGCCCTTGAACTGAGTGACTTATTGGATCATTTTAGAGGACAGTTAACAGTCAAGCACATCATACTGGGCCTAGAGTCACATCTAGGCCAGACCAGGCAAGGCCAGCAGATTTTCTTCTCCAAAGGACATTAGTGAACCAAATGGATTTTAACAACAATCAATAATAGTTGTCATGGTCACCACTACTGAGACTTGCTTTCAATTTCAGATTTAATGAATTGAATTTAAATTCCACAAGATGCTGTGGTGATTTTTGAACCTGTGCCCCCAGAGGCCTGAGCCTTGGATTACTAGTCCAGTGAAAATGCTGCTACCCCATCGTCACCATCCTGTCATCATTAATGCCTCCCAATGAGAGTTGGAAATGGGATGGCGGTCCAGAATTTGGTGGAAACAGTTGAATCCAGAACCATTTGAAAATGGTGGATAGGATTTAATTCTTGCCAAATATTCGATGTCAATTATTTCTGCTGGCATAGGATGTGAGCCTGCATCCCGCCCTCCAAACCTGGCTGGCTCCACTGTGTGGAGATGCTGGCGCTGGACTGGGGTAAACACAGTAAGAAGTCTAACATACCAGGTTAAAGTCCAACAGGTTTATTTGGTAGCAAATGCCACTAGCTTTCGGAGCGCTGCTCCTTCATCAGGTGGAATGGGAGATGTGCTCACAAACAGGGCATACAGAGACACAAACTCAATTTACAGAATAATGATTGGAATGCTAATCAAGCTAATCAATGCTAATACAGCTAATCAAGTCTTAAAGGTACAGACAGACAATGTGAGTGGAGAGAGCATTAAGCACAGATTAAAGGTGTGTATTGTCTCCAGACAGGACAGCTAGTGAGATTTTGCAAGTCCAGGCAAGTTGTGAGCGTTACAGATAGTGTGACATGAACCCAAGATCCTGGTTGAGGCCGTCCTCATGTGTGCGGAACTTGGCTATCAGTTATGATAGCCAAGTTCATGATATCAGTTATGATATCAGTTATGATAGCCACGTTCCGCACACATGAGGACGGCCTCAACCGGGATCTTGGGTTCATGTCACACTATCTGTAACCCCCACAACTTGCCTGGACTTGCAAAATCTCACTAGCTGTCCTGTTTGGAGACAATACACATCTCTTTGACCTGTGCTTAATGCTCTCTCCACTCACATTGTCTGTCTGTACCTTTAAGACTTGATTAGCTGTATTAGCATTGATTAGCTTGATTAGCATTCCAATCATTATTCTGTAAATTGAGTTTGTGTCTCTGTATGCCCTGTTTGTGAGCACATCTCCCACTCCACTTGATGAAGGAGCAGCGCTCCGAAAGCTAGTGGCATTTGCTACCAAATAAACCTGTTGGACTTTAACCTGGTGTTGTTAGACTTCTTACTGGCTCCACTGTGACAGTAAGCATCTTGTTGCCCCTGCATTTTTCATGAAGTCTAGACAGACTCTTGGTTCATGACCCCTTAGAGGAGTATAAATTTGGGAATCTTTTGTAAGGTAAGGTCAAAAGGTCTTACTCAAACTCCCCACTGCCTCCATCTCACCTCTATGCCCACGTACCTAGAATGCACTGTGTGCAGAACCAATGAACTATAAAGCAATGATAAGTGTTGAAATGCTGAGAAATAAAAATGCCCAATCAGAAATTTTATCTGAAGGAAAATGGCTGTTCCTATAAAACTATAAAAGTCAGACAGAGCAACCAAAGTATCAGTTTAGAAGCTTTAACAACTTCACGCGTCTTAATCTTGTCCATGTAAACATTCGGATGTGACAAACAGCAGACGCCATCTCCCTGGCCCTACACTCAACCCTGGGACACCTGGATAACAAAGACACCTATGTCAGACTCCTATTTATTGACTATAGCTCAGCCTTCAACACCATTATTCCTACAAAACCCATCTCCAAACTCTGGGGCCTGTGGCTTGCCTCCTCCCTCCGCGACTGGAGAGGGAGGAGCTTTGACAAAGGGTCATCTGGATTCGAAATGTCAGCTCTTTTTTCTCCTTACAGATGCTGCCAGACCTGCTGAGATTTTCCAGCATTTTCTCATATTAAGTTGATCTTTCTCTACATCCTAGCTATGATTGTAACGCTACATTCTGCACTCCCTCTGCTTTCCTTCTCTATGTACGGTATGCTTTGTCTGTATAGAGCGCATGAAACAATACTTTTTACTGTATACTAATATATGTGATAATAATAAATCAAATCAAAATCAAATCAAAAAGAGATCACAGGAAAAATAACATATAATTATATAAAGATGGCAATCAAGCAAAGTAAACACTCCACTTCATTTCTCAAAGCAGAAATCCCTGCTGATCTATTTGTAAGTATATCTTGGTGCTGAGCCAAACATTCATAATGAGGCCATCTGGCAACCTGTGCTTATTATGAATGCTTGATTAAATTCCAAGACACTCAAATGCATTAGCTCAGCAGGGGGGTTCTGTTTTGCCAACAGAAATTGAGTTTTTATTTTGCTCGGCAATGCATTACAACCACATAAAAATATGTGATCACTTTTGTCAATGTACAAATATGTGTCCATGGTAGCACTTAGGTATGTCCGTCCCATGCAAACTAGATGACACTCTAGCAAGATCAGTGCTAGAGGGAACCTGAAATCACAAAGAGTTAGGACCCAGTTGAAATCCTGAAGATTTTCATGACCAGCATACCAACAAACAACTGACTTTGATCCCGATGTCCTGCTCGTTTCAAATTCATTGCTGTTTTTGGGAAAACAGATGCTTACACCTAGCCCAGATAACTCATAGAACCTGGAACACTTTAATGCATTTAGATCAACTGACAAACAAAAATACTTGAATGTCAAAACAAGATATAGAAATCAAAATAATGGACCAGCATTAGAACACGCTCTCTATAGTCATTCCTTCTGGGCATTCTAACAAAATCATAAAATGTTATCGCGTTGAAGTGCAGCACAAGTATGGCTCTGCACCAGACTAATTTCTAATATGAAAATGCTTAATAATGCAACTTAAATACAAAAGGGTACACTTTCATCACAGCCTGGCCCAGTAATCTAGTGAAAGGCTGTGGTTGCACACATCAGTTTTAATACCATTCAAATAACTTAAATGAACATCAGATGGCTTCTAGAATGATGAACGATCCATATTGTCAGATAATTACCCATGTAGTGAAGATGAAGATTTGCCACAATATTTGCAAAGCTTTGCAGATTGTAGAAGTGGACTACCCACACCAAAGTGGATGTATTTTTTAATACTCTGGGATTAAGTTAATCACTTGAATTTCATATTTAATAAAATGTCCACTCGTTGGTGAACTACTGCTTGGAAATATGAGCCAAACTATCGCCACAATTTAGTACAATAATTTTAGGTGAACTCGGTGAATATTTTGTTCTAATTCATTTCACTCTAATTTACAGAATTTATTACTCAACACTTAATCAGTTAATAATTGAAAATATGGACAGCCAAGTTCTTCATGCCCTTCCTTACCAAGTTTCGGACAAACAAAAGATTTGAAAGCACAGTTTGTCACGGGGTGTGTTAACCGGGAGTGTCTCGGAGGGAGGTGTTGACCCGTTAGAGAAAATCTCCATTACAAGAGAGGAAGTGTTAGGTTTTTTAGGGAACATTAAAACTGACAAAGCCCCAGGGCCTGATGGCATCTATCCTCGACTGCTCAGGGAGACGAGAGATGAAATTGCTGGGCCTCTGACGGAAATCTTTGTCGCTTCTTTGGACACGGGTGAGGTCCCTGAGGATTAGAGGATAGCGAATGTGGTCCCGTTGTTTAAGAAGGGTAGCAGGGATAACCCAGGAAATTATAGGTCGGTGAGCTTGACGTCCGTGGTAGGGAAGTTGTTGGAGAGGATTCTTAGAGACAGGATGTATGTGCATTTAGAACGGAACAATCTCATTAGTGACAGACAGCATGGTTTTGTAAGAGGGAGGTCGTGCCTTACAAATTTGGAGGAGTTTTTTGAGGAAGTGACAAAAACGGTTGATGAAGGAAGGGCTGTGGATGTCGTCTATATGGATTTCAGTAAGGCATTTGACAAAGTCCCACATGGCAGGTTGGTTAAGAAGGTTAAGGCTCATGGGATACAAGGAGAAGTGGCTAGATGGGTGGAGAACTGGCTTGGCCATAGGAGACAGAGGGTAGTGGTCGAAGGGTCTTTTTCCGGCTGGAGGTCTGTGACCAGTGGTGTTCCGCAGGGCTCTGTACTGGGACCTCTGCTATTTGTGATATATATAAATGATTTGGAAGAAGGTGTAACTGGTGTAATCAGCAAGTTTGCGGATGACACGAAGATGGCTGGACTTGCGGATAGCGAAGAGCATTGTCGGGCAATACAGCAGGATATAGATAGGCTGGAAAATTGGGCGGAGAGGTGGCAGATGGAGTTTAATCCGGATAAATGCGAAGTGATGCATTTTGGAAGAAATAATGTAGGGAGGAGTTATACAATAAATGGCAGAGTCATCAGGAGTATAGAAACACAGAGGGACCTAGGTGTGCAAGTCCACAAATCCTTGAAGGTGGCAACACAGGTGGAGAAGGTGGTGAAGAAGGCATGTGGTATGCTTGCCTTTATAGGATGGGGTATAGAGTATAAAAGCTGGAGTCTGATGATGCAGCTGTATAGAACGCTGGTTAGGCCACGTTTGGAGTACTGCGTCCAGTTCTGGTCGCCGCACTACCAGAAGGACGTGGAGGCGTTAGAGAGAGTGCAGAGAAGGTTTACCAGGATGTTGCCTGGTATGGAGGGTCTTAGCTATGAGGAGAGATTGGGTAAACTGGGGTTGTTCTCCCTGGAAAGATGGAGAATGAGGGGAGATCTAATAGAGGTGTACAAGATTATGAAGGGGATAGATAAGGTGAACGGTGGGAAGCTTTTTCCCAGATCAGAAGTGACGTTCACGAGGGGTCATGGGCTCAAGGTGAGAGGGGCGAAGTATAACTCAGATATTAGAGGGATGTGTTTTTACACAGAGGGTGGTGGGGGCCTGGAATGCGCTGCCAAGTAGGGTGGTGGAGGCAGGCATGCTGACATTGTTTAAGACTTACCTGGATAGTCACATGAGCAGCCTGGGAATGGAGGGATACAAACGATTGGTCTAGTTGGGCCAAGGAGCGGCACAGGCTTGGAGGGCCGAAGGGCCTGTTTCCTGTGCTGTACTGTTCTTTGTTCTTTGTCAATGAGGTGATAGGATATTTTCTACTGATCCAAGTGGCCTGATCTTCAGAAATGCATCAACCCACCATCCTAAATAACAGTTTAGAAAAATGCTCAACAGTGAAAAACTTACACAGTAAAAGGGGACATATGTCACGACAAGTTAATTACATGCATGGATACACTACCATCAGATATTTTCTTTTCCTTTGGTGTTCTTGCATATTCGTAAGAATATTAAAGAAAATATTTATTCAATATTCACAAATGTCACAAAATGCTCAGCAGTTAAAGAGCAGGTTTACCCAATTTTCTTTTTTTTTGGGATTGACAATATTCTATGTAGATGGATGTGAAAGAGTTAAGGATGACAGTATCATGCTGTTTGATGGTTTGAGTTTTAAAGACAAAGAATTATGTCCAAATTAGTTAAAAGGGGAAGAGAATAAGGCTGGAAAATGAATCCCATCTTGCACTGAATTACCTGTCAATTGCAGTGATCACTGGTGGAGTTATGCAAGGCAGAAGCTTCAGTCACCTGCATCGAATCGGGAGGCATGGTCTACATCAATTCCAAGCTCGGCAGAGGCATATTGAGCCACAAGTCATTTTGAGGGTGTCGCTCAGTATACAACTGTTCAGGGGAGCCTGGCGTGCCCAGCTCGATCAGATGCAGCATACCAAGCTGACACAAGAGGCTGTGTGAAGGCAGACAGAGGATGTCGACCTTGCAACATCATCTAAAGTTACCGTTATTCCATCCTAAAAATGTGCATCAGTTTACTACTGGTGAATTATGTGATATTATGGAGGTTGAATTCCATATTCCGTCCATGAGTCTCTTCAGCACAAATGAAAGGTTTGGATGTCATAGTTTGGAAGCAGATTGAGTTTCTCATCTAGCACAGCAGATTCAGCTTGGCAGCTGTCGCACAAGTGTGGAAAGCCAGTGCTAAAGCCCATACACGATGTTCAGCCAGTGCTGCCATGTATGGGTGACTGTGATTAAAATCGATTAAAAGACAAATACAGGCAATGTAATGCAGTCAGACCACACCTGCAGCTTGTGCTGCATAGTACACATGGCCTAGAAGGAATAATGTGCTTAGGTAGATGTTACTGGGCGATCATAGAATCCTACAGTGCAGAAGGAGGCCATTCGGCCCATTGAGTCTGCACCAACTCTCTGACAGAGCATCTTACCCAGGCCCTATCCCCGTAATCACATGTATTTACCCTGCCAATCCACTACACATCTTGGGATACTCAGGGGCAATTTAGCATGGCCAATCCACCCAACCTACATATCTTTGGACTGTGGAAGGAAAGAAAAGGAGCACCCAGAGGAAGCCCATGCAGACACGGGGAGAATGTGCAAAACTCCACCCAGTCACCCAAGACTGGAATTGAACCTGAGTCCCTGGGGCAGTGAGGCAGCAGTGCTAACCATTGTGCCACCATGCCAAGTTCTATGTATCCCATGGAATACCTACTGAAAGGTTTGACAAATCATTTTCTCAAGGACAATGTCAAGTGTACAATTTTTACAAATGTTAAAGTAATGATACCAAAGAGAAACCTCTCTGAGGGGAAGAATGTTATGACAGCACTTTTTTTTTCTTCTTGTTCTGTGTTCTCCATTTAAACTTAGACTTCTTATATTAAAAATAGGTTCTTTTAAGAAAATAACTACACTCAAAATGTCATCTGCAATAATAAGCTGAAAGGACAATGATTAATTTCACTGAACATTAAGTATCTAAGAACACATTTGATTAATAACAGCTTATGCATCTGAGTAAATAAGCACAGTTCCAACTGTTAACCATAAATATCTGGAATTCAGAAGGCTGCCAATGGTTTTGTGCCTGTTAAAATATATTCCAAACAAGTATCAGTCCTTACATTTCTACAGTTCTGATGAGGTACTTCTGCCTTTATAAGAATCGGACTTTTAATATACTTGTTAATTACAATATTGATCGAGCTGTAACCTTTAGGAAGGCAAGCTACAGATCCGCATATTGGCATGTTATGAAATTCTTGGAATATAGTCAGGAGCCAGTGGCTTCCAAGAAGCATTTATCCATATTTTGCGAGAGGAATCTTTAGGGAAGATAAAAATAAAGTGTTATAATGGCCAAGGGAATGATCAATAGGTTTCCTCGTGGGTCTCGTTGAAGATGAGCTCCCTATTAGGCGAGTGGAGGCTTGCCCAATAAGGAAGCGGCAGCAGGGGGATCAAAACCAGCTGGCTCCACTCAGGCCGGCAGTCGATAGACTCGGGACTGATCTGCACTCTGGAGTTATTGACAGGCGTTCAACTACCACTGTAAATAAAAGGGTGATTCGTGATAGAAGAATGGCCTCGGTAAGATTATTACAAAAAGGAATTTAACTAATAGGTTTGTTTGTTTGACCCTTTCATGGACCTGCTCAAAGCTGCCAAGTAATTTGGACTGGCGTCAACAACTTGCTATTACTGCTTGTTTCTATAAATGACCATCTGTGAATAAACCTATTTGTTAAGTTAATCTGCTACTGAAGTCCCTAGTGTGAATGATGATGCTTTCAGAAATGTCCAAGCTCTGGACCTTGGGAACAATGATGATTGTATTGCTGCTGCACTTGTAAATTCTCCTGACTCAACACTGCTGTGCATTTCTTTTGGGATCTTCCAATCCCAGCATTCACCAAAAAAACACACAGTGCAGCGTCTCTGAAGGAACTCGGTCAAAGCGGAGTAGAGTCAGGGCAGAACAAGACAGGCCCCTTTTTACAGCATGAGCTGCTGTATGGTATATTTAAAGATCCAATTTGAATGTTAGTGAATAAATGAGTGAATAGGTAAGTGGATGATTGGGTGAGTGAGAGCAAAGTGGATGAGTGGGTATGTGGGTTGATGGGTGAAGTAAGTGAGTAATGGGGTAACTGGGGGGTGGGTGAGGTGGGTAGGGGATGAATGGGTAGTTGGGTTGGGAGTAGTCATATAGTCTGGAGGGGAAGTCAGGTGGTCAGGTTGGCACTCGGGTGGTCATCGAGAGCTCTTTGATATTTAGGAGGAGCCGTCAGGTTCGGGAGGGGCAGTCAGATCTTGTCGGGAGGGGGTTAGTCAGGTCTAGACAGTAGTCGGAAGGTGTGTTCCGTTGGGGGCAGTGGGTCTTGTTGGAGATAGTTGGGTGGTTGGGGAGTATTTCTGTCAGATTGGGAAAGTTGTCAGGTAGCGAGGGAGATAATCAGGTCGGGTGGGGGGTGGGCGGGGGGGGGGGGGGGTAGTTGAGGGATCAGTGGGTGATTGGGGATTCGGTTATGTAGTTCCCTAGATGCTAGACTAGGTTGTAATCCGTTTAAGATTTCCTGGCTAACTGCCCAGGTAAGTACCACGGAACTGTCAGAGACATTCGCCGAGGGTCTGGGAGTAATGGAATTTACCCATCATAAGTTTAAGCTTCCTTGGTAATGTAGGTCTGCATGTCAGACTAGCACAGGGTCCTAACGTGCCTTTTCTGATCTGCGTCAATCCGGAGATCAGAAGATTTGGACCTAAGTCACAGGGAAGAAACCATGTTAATGTAGAGACAGTAAATGGCTCTGTTGTTTAACATGGACATAATAACCCAGATTAATTTGTACACAAGGTCTTTCTTCAGTTTACGTATTCTTATGGTAGGTGACTACTTTTGGGGATGAGAAAAAATATTGAGAAAAATCTGAATCATGAGAATTAGAGAACAATCATTTTTGTAATAAAAGTGACCACATTTTATTGCTTCAATTGATAGAACTAAAAGTTCTGAAAATCTGTAACTGTTACCAGGTTTCAGAAGGGCAAATTTCACTCAGATAGCAGATGATTTGGAATGGGTTAATTGGCTAACCCTCTTGGGTGGTAGTGAGGCCAATATAGAAAGCAAATGGAAATAGTTTAAGAACAAAATAAAAAATGTGAAAGGCGATGCCCCTTTTTAGAAAATATGATTTTCCAACTGACTGGAAATGTTGTACTTTGAGCTGAGACAGAGTAAACTGATTAAAAATGCAAGATTGCATTCCAAAGTGAAGGTGAGAAACAAACAAATCCTTCCCAGGGAAGTGTGAAGAGAGAGACATTTCTTATAATCCACACACCCATCGAAACTGGTAACTGTCCAAGGAAGAGACATTAAAAATTCAAAGTACTAGATATTGAAGCAATGGTTGCCACAGACAGACATGCCAAAATCTCTTGGAAATACACAATGGGTGAAGTATTTCAAGACAAGGCTACACAGCCACAAGAGAGAGATTGCAATGAAACAGGTGGTGTCAAGAAAGTCTTCAGCAGAGGAAACAGTCCGAAGGCTGCTCGCTCTTCCACTCTCTTTTAGAATAAGACGGTCATGACTAGAGAAGGCAACTCTACCAGAGACCTACCAGCGAACCAAGATACACACTTATGAATTAGGAGCAGGAATAGGCACAGCCAGTTGAGCCTGCTCCACTATTCAATAAGATCATGGATGATCTGATTATTAAATCTTCTACATCTTGCTGCATCCAAGATACCAGCTAACCTAAATCAGCTGCATAACTGTATATTATTTCTCTTATTGGATTCTAATTCCCCTTATTTCTGATGTGCGTGCGTGTGTGTGTGTGCGTGTGTGTGTGTATCTGAATGACTGCATGACGGCCATATGGTTCATATTTTTATTATTTTTCAAAGATTTAATGGTTAATAAATTTACGCCTTCTTTGACTTGAGAAAAACCCTGTATGATTGGTTCCTATCGCTTACAGCTTAAATAGTTAAATAATTCTGATTTGGAAATGGCTCATTTTCGTGAAGAAGAAACTTGAACAAATTGCTGTGGCTAACTCAGGAGGTTGGAAAGGGGGGAACCAGTTCACCCCTCACATTTGAATGTAACAAAGTGTATCTAATATCCATAGTAAAAAAATAGAATGGTAAGAAAAGCTAACTGGTCAAGTACAAAGGTCTAGATATGATGTAAACAAAAATGTTTCTATAAATTAAAGAAATCTAATAATCAACCAATCAAAGTTAAATACAAGGAATAGAAATGGAACACAAAGGCTACTATTAAATCAGCAAAAAGGATAATAGAAAAGAAGACGGTGGAAATTGTGGAATAATGGAAAAATATCATATGGTTAGTTATGCAGAGTCAGGACTGTTAGAAACTAATAACGGCATTGAAGTTTGTTCAAGGACAGGTTACAAAGGGATATGTGTTTGACAGAAAATCTAAGTAAGTACCTTGTTTTCAAACACAATAGGGGCGATTCTCCAATCTTGCCACACCATGAGCAGATTGCAGCAGTTCCGGAAAATAGCGTGCGTATTGAAAAATCCGTTTCACGCCCGGCACCAAAAAGTTTGCGATTCTCCCGGCCTCTTTCTAATAGCGTGAACTGGTTCGTGCCCAGAAAGGCACAAGACCAATTAGCATATTTAAAGAAGTATTTAAATACACATCGCCCATTCGAATCCCAGAGCATGGAATTCACCGGCCTTTGGGAACGTTGCAATAACAGTGAGAATCACTACTGGCCTCCACGAGTGGAAATAAAAAGGAGTACAGCACAGGAACAGGCCCTTCGGCCCACCAAGCCTGCACCAACACATGATGCCTTTCTAAACTTTTGTCTCTTTGCAATCCAAATCCCGCTTTTCCCTGCCTATTCATGTATCTGTCAAGATGCCTCTTAAACGTTGCTATTGTATCTGTTTCTAACACCTCGTCTGGCAGCGCATTCCAAGAACATACTGCCCTTTCTGTAAAGAAATTGCCTCTCACATCCCCTTTAAACTTTCTGCCTTTTACCTTAAACCTATGTCCCCTAGTGATTGACATTTCTACCTGGTGTAATGATCACATCAAGGGGCTCGGAGGCCACTGAAGCCCCAGATGGTCGGGGGGAAGGGCCGTGCAGCGCCCAGTAGTCAGTGCCCACCTGACACACCAGTGGTGCCTGGCAGTGGCCACCAGCCAGCCCCGGCAGTGCCCCCGTGGTGCCAGTTGGGCATCGCCAGTGTGCCGGGGCAGTGCCGAGGGAGTGGGGCCAGAGTGGGGGCCATGATGAGGGGGGGATCATGCATGGATGGATTTTGATGGGGTCTTGCTGGGGCTTATTTTGGGGATCAGGCAGAGGGACCCATCGGGAGGACCTCGGTGCCCTGATGCTGGCAACCCTTGTCGGAGAGGTGGGGGAACATGATACCAATTGGGGGGGGGGGGGGGGGGATGGGGGGGAGGAGGAGGTCCCGATGGCCACGGAATGAGGGGGGTAGATCTCCCAGTGCACTCTGAGATCGGGGCGTCCTTGTGAAATGGCATCTGAGCATTCAGAAGCCGGGCTCACTGGCGTGTTTAACCCCCCCCTCCCCCCCCCCCCCAACACCCCCCCCCCCCCCTCCACCCCCACCAACACCAGATTTGGCGTGAAGCCCCTAACTCTCCGAAAAAGTGACTGAGTGTGGGAGGATTGCAGTGCGGCGCTGCCTGAGACCCCGGTGTGGATCTCTCCATTATTCTTGCCATTGTGACACTTAGGAATTTTTTGGGAGAATTCCACCCAATGTTTGACTGCTAGTTTTATAATCAACATCATCATAAAACATTCTAACAATATTAACAAAGGTGAATGCAATTGCTTTAAATTATTGAATTAAGAACTTAAAATAAATTAAGCCACCAGGCTGAATGAGATCCAGCCAAGAGTCCTCAGGGAGGTTGGAGAAATGTATGAGTCCTTATCTAGTCCACCTCCAAGCCCTTAATAAACAGTTTTATAATTTGATACTTTTACTCAGTACGTTTCTTTTATTGCTTTTAAGAATTTCCCTTTAAAAATATTCAATCGTATCAATAACAATAAAATTGTCTGGGAAGTCGAACAATGTTTCCTCCCAGCCCCTCCTCAAATTTAGCAATGAGATCAACACTTGTGCAGGTTGGGTAGTCAGCCCCATTGCTCAATTGATACACTCAACACCCATTTCATATCATAGGCAGCACAGTGCATACCGTTTTCTAACACACGCTATTTGCATCAAAAGGAAGTTACCAGACTGTCTCAGCTATTCAATACAATCAAAATAAAACTGTAGAGTTCGATCTGTATTGCCACCAAAATAAATGCATCAAGTGCTAGCTTCCTAAAACTTACTAATATCATATTGGGTCAGAATCATTTAGTACAAATTCAAATCATTGAATTCCAAATTGTGGATGCCTTCTGTTCATTTATCAGAAAAGAAAATGCATAAAGTGTCCTTTCACAACTACAAGCTCTATCTGTAAGAATTAACATTAGCAAGAATGTGCTTCAAAATAGTATATTTTGAGTTTGGAAATTCCTCGAGCTTCATTCTTGGGGTTAATGATGTGCTAATGATGTGATGAATACACTAATGTTCTACCAGTTTGAAACATACCCTGGTCGAGATAAGAATAGTAAAATCTGAGGGTCATGGAATTTTGACAACATGTGGAATCCTCTTGTTGACAGTACAGCATTATATTACCACCCTATTTCAAATGCATTTAATACTGATTTGATTCTAGTCTGTATCAACTAACCTCATCTTCACCTGAAAGGAAAGAGAAAGCCAGTGACAGGTTTTGAAATGGTTCACAACGCAATGACAATTTCTCTTAATTTGTCCAAGGCTAAATTGGTAATACCCATGTATTAAAATCTACTCCATAGATTCAGCACCAGAGGGCAGACTTCTACTTGGTGAACAATTTGATGAAAGCAGGATTATCTGAGTTAAATTACTACAAAATCAGAATCCTTTTAGAATCCATGGTCCAAGTTAAAAAATAGCGGGGTGGATTTACCCATTCCATTCCTGCCTCAATCTGACCAACTGCGATTTTAAAACCAAAAGGTGTCAGGGAGATACTGTTCCACGTTGGCATTGTGCTAGTTAAGCACTTAATTGAACTCTTAATGATATCATTGGGGCCCAATCTGTGATTTTAACCTGAGATCGCGGAAAAGACCGAGGGCCAGATGAGGCCAGGGACATTTAGATTATTGTTTCAGTTTTCAGTCATTATGCATACCTTTTGGATGCTTTAAAAGTCAACAAAACCAAAACAATTTGGTATTAAACTGAGCTATATGGAGACAATCAAAGAACACTAATTTGAGAATGATATTATTGAATCTCACTAAGTATCATAAGTGTCGATGTGGAAATCAATGGGAGTAAAATTGGGCAGCTTTTATAACAGACAACCGATGCATTCTGTCAATATCACCCAAGCAGGGAAGACAAAGTTCACACCCGCATTCTTATTTCACCGTTTCACTGTTTTTTTCCTTCTGGACTGTGTTTGATCTTCTAAAACTGATATATGCTGGAATTCTACCGCCCCTCCTGCCACAGAATTGGAGCGGGCAAGGGGCGGACAATGGAAATGTCTATTGATCTCGAGCGGGATTTTTCAGTCTCAGGTCGAGCGAGGCCATAAAATCCCACCCATAGGGTGGGATTTTCGTGGATTCGTAGAAACACTATAGTGCAGGAGGAGGTCATTCAGCTCATCGAGTCTACACTGACCACAATCCTACCCAGGCCCTATTCCCATAACCCCACATATTTACCCTGTTAATCCCCCTGAGACTAAGGGACAATTTAGTATGGCCAATCAACCTAACCCGCACATCTTTGGATTGTGGGAGGAAACCGGAGCGCCCGGAGGAAACCCACATGGAATGGGGAGAATGTGCAGACTCCGGAATTGAACCTGGGTCCCTGGCGCTGTGAGGCAGTAGTGCTAACCACTGTGCCACCGAGCCACCGTTTCCTCCTCCTCTGCAGTGTGTTTCACAGCAGTGGGATGTAGTGCACTGTTCACTGGCGGTGGGATCTTATGGTCCCACCATCGTCGACGGGGTTTCCTGTTGAACATGCCCCTCACCACCGGGAAACTTGAGGCGGGGATGCGCTGTCGGCGGGACCATTAGATCCTGCTGGCATAAATGGCAGCAAGATTTCTGTGATACTCTTTCTTCCCGACATACTTTCAAATAAAGTGAGCATTATTAGAATTATTATTACTATTAGACTGTAGTGCCCAGGCCATTGTGTTCAGACATCTTCAGCACCAGAACCGGTTAGATGGAAATGATGCTCAAATATGTAATCTCCTGGGAAAAAAAAATACACGAGCAGATTTCATTGCCTGGCAAGATAACCCAAGGTTGCAACTCAAGAAAGTAACATAGGAACAGCTTGAGAATGGCACTGAAAGACAAATCCAGAGAAAAAAGACATGTAGTGGGAAGAGAATGTCTGAGAGAAACAAGTATGCCGACCATCATGACATGTAATGTATTTTTTTGAAGCCACAAAGACTATCTATAGATTGAGATCAAACGGACAAAATCCCCTCCATTCACAAGATGGAACTTCTCTTTCTAAAGATGACAATACCATCCAGATGAAAACACAACAAAACCTGCGGCTCCAGTTGAATTCCAGCTGAGGTCTTCACAGCCAGCAGACCTTTGTGCCATGCAGTCATCCCATAGCTTTGGGAGAAGATAAGACAACAACCCTCCCAAGAAATGTGATAATTACAACTATCTTCAAGAAGGGAAATAAATCATGCTGTGGAAACTAGCAAGGTTTTCCCTCTTGTCCACAGAGGGAAAACCCCACACACATTCTCCTGAATTGCCTATTCCCTGTGCCTGAGGAATTCCTTCCAAAGACACATTGGCTTTAGACCTCCCAGAGGAACATCCAACTTGGTCTTTGTTGGCAGACAAATTCAAGAGAAATTTCAAGAACAACACCAGGAACACTTCATTGCATTCTTCAACCTGAGCAAACCATCTGACGCGCTAAATCATGAGGCTCTTTGAATTGTGCTCCAGCAATTTGGATGTCCAAGAAACTGCAACACAATCCTGCAACTGATTGCTGACGATGTGACTGAAATTGTCTTGAATGGCAGATCCGAAACTGATGTCTTCAAAATCCGGACTGAGGTCAGCTGTGTGACAGCCCCCATATTATTCATAACCTACCTGACGATGGCTATTCATGACAAAGATTAACTTTCCTCTGGTGTCAGTATTAAATAACTTCTGGAAAACTCTTTAGGAAAACTCTTTAGCTGGAATAGTCACCCTTATCAAGTGCACACTGTTCCTAATGACAGTTCTAGTTTCATATCCATTGGACTTGCTGCTCAGCAACACTGCTTGAATGTAAGTTACAAAAACATCTCGTTGGACTTGTGTAAGAGTAATGAGCTACTTGGTAATGAATGCAAATAATCTTATCCTCACAGCACACTGCGTCCACGTATGTATGGGCTGCCTAAGGCACACAGAAGTGATGCCCCAAAATGCCCAATCACATCTATGACTGGTTCTGCACAACATGAATTGGCTAAATGTTGGAATGGGTTGCTACAACCAGTTCTGAGCAAGCTTTCACATGCAAGATGAAGGATTCCTTAATCTTTGCAAAAATTATGCAGGACTTGCATATCAATAGCGAAGCCATGTCTGTGTGTCTGTTCAACACTGCTAGCCTATTCACCAATGTACCACTCAAGGAAACCACAGACCTTTGCGCTGTGTCACTACATCATGGAAATCTGGATTCACCACCATTGTCTGAATCAATTTAAATTAAACTTATGAACTCAGCAACTCATGCAGTTGAGTTCAGTTTTAACAATACCAGTTATGCCCTGATAGATGGAATTGTCATGGGATCCCCTGTAGAGTTCTCACAAACAGTTTTCAAAGTTTCCATGAGTTTTCGATGGAATGACCCCTAACCTCCTACCCCTTACATACTTCAGATACATTGATGATATGTTTGCTGTATTTGAATCTGCAGCTGCCTGTAAGAATTTCCTTACACCTTAACAGGCTTCATCCTGCACTCAGATTTACCTTTGGAACAGAGTAGTCAAATGAGCTTCCTTTCCTTGATGTGCTGGATGAGAAATCTGCCAATGGTTTCTCAATACAAAAATCAAAGGGGAAAATATTGGATAAACTCAGCAGGTCTGGCAGCAGTTGTGAAGAGAGTAACAGAGTTAACATTTCCAGTCTGTATGACCCTTTTCTAGGACCAAAGAGAGGTAGAAATGTAATGAATTATATCATTGCAGAGGTGGGTGGAGGAGGTGGGCCAAAACAGAAGCTGGGGATAGGTCAGAGCAAAGGAGAGAGTGACAGGGATCTCTACTACTGTCCGTCCCATGTCTACCTTCACTGGTCAATCTGCATGACAGGATTCCTACTGTTTCACATGTATAATATTGGTCTTGTTGGCAACCTTGTAAATGGGGCTTGAGTCATTTGCTCACCATGCAAGCTTGATGCTGAAACAGGGCGCACCAAAGCCATCAAAGTGGGATAGTGGTTACCCTGATCCAGATCATTGCTCGCTGTATATCACGCAAACTCATAAATGGAACTGTGGCCACCTCCTTTTGTACCTGAAAAGTGCTGAGCCTACCTCAGATTGGAGGTCTTGTAATGCATTGAGTAGCATCCCCCTGCCTCTGAGCCAGAAGCTTCTGGTTCGAGTCCAGGACATGCTGGCCAAGGAATGTGCATTCATAACACAGCCAACAGGTTTAGTGAGTATCAACCTTCAAAATGCTTCCAGCATGCCAGTGGCAGATGGTAAAAGCGGGAGAGATTTCTGGTCAGCCATGCTTGATGCAGAGAGACACCCCTCAAGCTCTAAGCCTCTGGTGACAGGCTGGCAACCTGTTCTGAAAAAAATCTTACTATGGAAACAGATGAAAATCCATCTTGTGCGTCACTAGGTGCATGAAGAGAAACAACAGCAACCTTGGATTACCCTGGAAGGGTAAGGTATCTTAAAAATGTGTGCTACAGGTAAATCTAGCCATTTCACACTGCTTCTATGGAGTGGTAACATGAGTGATATTCTCCACTAACAGGATTCTGTCATCAAGCCACAAAGAGCTGCGGCCTATCACACAAATGAATAATCTGGTATATGAACTTCAGGGCCAGTGTGATGTCAGATATGTAGGCCATATGTCCCAACGATTGGCAGATCATATCAAACAGCATGTCCTCTTGCATGTTTGCAATAAGACCATCCAAGACCATAAGAAACTACAAGGTGTCATGAACGAAACCTTGTCCATCACTCAAACCAGCCTCCCATCCATTGACTCTGTTTACACTTCCCGCTGCCTTGGAAAAGCAGCCAGCATAATTAAGGACGCCACGCAACCCAGACATGCTCTCTTCCACCTTCTTCCGTCAGGAAAAAGATACAAAAGTCTGAGGACACATGCCAACAGACTCGAGCACAGCTTCTTCCCTCCTGCCATCAGACTTTTGAACGGACCTACCTCATATTAGGTTGATCTTTCTCTACATCCTAGCTATGACTGTAAGACTACATTCTGCACCCACTCCTTTCCTTCTCTATGTACGGTATGCTTTGTCTGTATAGTGTGCAAGAAACAATACTTTTCACTGTATACTAATACATGTGACAATAATAAATCAAATCAAATAAAACAGATACCCAACTACCCGTGCTTGCAAAACTCAAAACATAGTGCCCAACATTGGACGTGAATCTGCAATTGGACAACACTTGCTAAACAATCCTTATTATGTCAAGTGTTAGGAACAATGTATAATTTTTAAGTTGAATATATATATTTGAGTGTTAAGTAAAGAAAAAACGGTTCCAGGTTCAATTAGACTTTGTTTGTGAACCTTGGTCTGGATGGGTTCCTAACTGAAAGGTCAGTTATTTTGAGTTTGTTTGTGTATATACATTTTTAAAAGAGATTTTAGAACCCCTGAAGATAAAGAGATGGGTTAAATGTTTATCAATTGTGGGGAGAAAAACACAAAGTAGAAAGAACTTTACTGTTGCCTAGAGACAGTGGTCTAGGGACACAGACACAGAGAAACTACTGAACGAGAGTTCAGTATATGTCAGAGTGTGAATGGGAGCAGCCCTCCGAAAGCTAATGGCATTTGCTACCAAATAAACCTGTTGGACTTTAACCTGGTGTTGTTAAAACTCTCAGAGTGTGAAGACAGGGATTTTCAGCTCCTTGAGAAAAAAACATTACAAGGCCATTCGGACAGTAGTTGACTGAATAGTCAGTTATAGAACTCAATAAAGTTCGCCGAGGTGTCACTGGAAAACTGTTTAGAATGCATTTTTTGGGCGTCTCAGGGAGAGGTGCAGTTGGGTGAGAAGTATAGAGTGAATATGTAGGAATTCACTGGAAGAAAACTGCTTGCAACTCTGCCAGTCCCAAGCAAGAAGCCTTTGCATATCAAGCTAGTGGTAAATCTTCACTGATTTATGAATCTCTAACTATATTGCTGGAGAAAAGGAAGAGTGTGAATTTGAAGCACCTTCTTGTGTTTATATTGAGGACTTTGTAACCTTTTTATCTGGTGTAATATCATTCATTTTTTCTTTTTAATAAATATTTTGGCGGGATTCTCCGGCCGTACTCGCCCCAAAACCGGAGAATCCCGCCTGAGGTCAATGGACCTGTGTGTGGTCCGCCCCTTGCCCGTTACGATTCCCGTAGCGGGTGGGACGGGAGAATTCCCCCCTTATTCTTTGTGCTAAAGGTTCCTCAGCAGACTCGTATGAATTTGTTCAGTAACTTTCCTGCACGGTTTATAAAAACTAAAGCATAGATCTATCGAGCCAGCTTTCACTCTGGGATCCGATTTGTTCAATATTAATATCGGTTGGGATCGTAATATTAAGAAGTACACTGACATTCAATTTAAGATGATCAGTTGGGATCCCAGTGTAGCTCACCAATGTGTGTTAGAAGTTACATGTATTCATACACAGGGCCTTGTCCTTTGCCGACAGAAGGAGCATGTGCGCACATTGGGCTGTTTTCAACTAAATAAAAGCTTGGCAGACAGTCATTCCCTGGTTCATTCCCCATGGCAATGCTTGACCAATCAGACTCAACCTGCATGATTTAAATTTAAACAAAAGCTTGGTTGTTATCCATTCCCTGGTACATTCTCCATGAAACACATCTACTAATCAGTGTCCATTTGCTAAACAATCAGCACTTTCTTAGCAAGCAATATAAATTGTTGTTCCCTTTACAATTGGTATACTTGTAAATCTGTCCTGATGAGTGCAAGACGAAAGCTTTGACAGCATGTCTCTTTCTTCCGCAGCACTCAAATTCTGTACTATCAAACGCCTATACTACAAGATAATGGCAATTTTGTTGCAAAGTCTGCACCAGTTTTGTAAACTACTCTCAACCTCTTCAATTCTGCATTCAAGAAACTCAACCAGTCCTTGAATGTTACCAAAACAAAACTAATTTATTAACCCACACCTGGACAGCTCTGGTCTATGTTTAAGGACACACTCTGGAATACATTGAGCACTTCCCACATCTTCGCAGCCCACTCTCTCAAAAGGCCTATGTCAACAAGGAGATCCAACACCGGATCAGCTGCGCTAGTTCCGCCTTCTACAACCTAGGCAGTGAGTGTTTGGCAACAAAGACGCCTGCAAGTCAACAAAAGTCTTTCTTTATCAAGCAGTTGTCATTGCCACACCATTGTACTGCAGCAACACCAGGACTGAGCTTCAAAGACACATAAGAGCTTTAGAGAAATTCCATCAGCAATGCCTCTGCTGCATCATCTGAATTCAATGGGCGGGCCAGTCAAAAAATCGCTAATGGTCTTCTTGAAGCCAGATCCACAATCATTCAGGCAAACCTCTTGTAAAATCAATTCAGTGGACTGGCCACTGTGTTTGTATGGTTAAATGTTGTCTCTTCCACCCAGTCTTGATCTCTACTCTTGAATGGCCAACATGACGAAGAAAGTGCTTCAAAGAAACTCTCCTTAAAATACAACAGTATTGATGCTAATGACTACCAATCACTCATAATGGTGACAAATTGTTCATCAAGCTGCATCACACTTTGCGTCCTAACACCTTAATGATGAGACAGAGCAATAGTAGAGGAATGAAGAAAAGTAAATAAATCCTGCACTCCACTACTGCATGGGACATCCTGTTCCATGTGCCCAAAGATGGGCAGGTTGAAAATTGGCCAACAGAGTCACATGAAGACCAGTGACAGAAACCCACAACTCTGACTAGAAATTATCTTCACATCGAGAGACGGCTGATGATAGTTATCTCAAATTTATTCAAGGAAAGACACATATAGGTAAGGAGAAAACAAATCAAACTGGATGCAGTACACAAGAAAATCTTTTGCACAGCTCCACGAAGTGAGTAATACTCAAGTGTCCAGAGAAACAACCTGCTCCAGATTATGCATGAACCAGGCTCTTGAATGACTTGGAGGCATCATTCCTCCAGCAGAAAATCGAGGAGAATGTAATCACAACACTTTGCCATTAGATCTTACAACACATTCAACACTTCTCCAGAAAGAGTTTGGTTATTGCTCATGTAGTATTGAGCAGTAAGGCACAATGTCATGGATCTCGTGTAAAGGTATGCCAATGAAGAAAACACCATTTAAACTACTAATGAAATTTACAATTGCTGAAATGCAAATGAGTTTGGAAGAAAGTTTGCAAAAAGAAATAGTTCTGAAAACTAGTGCAATTGTGAGCACAATTTGCACCTAGATTGCCAATTGCAGCCAGAGTAGAAATCCTTAACCAAGTTGCTGTAAAATTGTGGACAGTGGTAGCTTGTGATGCCTCAGCTTTAGAAATAGCTCTATACCCCAACCAACTCTACTTTGCTGTTTACCAAATTGTCATAAGTTTTGCCATTTAACTATAAAAACCCAAGATCAAATTATATATCACGAGAATGAAGTGTATGATTTTAGAATAGGCTCTTACTTGTGTCTAATTGGTCCAATCATACCTCATCCTTTAACTAAGTTGCACTTGAAGACCACTTCTCTGTGTGCAAGATAACAGGATATCGGCTAATATATCTTGTGCAAATATAAACCTCCTATTTAGCTTGCATTTGCAGACAATCTTTGCTCATGTATTTATATTGATGTTTAACTACCTATGCAAACATTTAGTTTATTTATTTACTTATTTATTGTTTGTCACAAGTAGGCTTACGTTAACACTGCAATGAAGTTACACTCCAGCGCCTGTTCGGGTACACCGAGGGAGAATTTAAGATCGCTGCTGCACCTAACCAGCACGTCTTTTGGACTGTGAAAGAAACCAGAGCACCCGGAGTAAACTCACACAGACACGGGGAGAATGTACAGATTCCACACAGGCAGTGACCCAAGCTGGGAATCGAACCGGGTTCCTGGCGCTGTGAGGCAGCAGTGCTAACCACTGTGCCACCGTGGAAATCCTGTATATAAATAAATATGTATATACCTCGAATCATAGAATCCCTACAGTGCAGACAAGTCCATTTGGTTCATCGAGTTTGCACTATCTCCCTGACAGAATATTTTACTGAGGCCCTTGCCTCTGCCCTATCCTCGTAACCCCACACTTTTGCCATGGCTAATCCATCTAACCTACACATATTGGGACACTAGGGGGCAATTTAGCATGGCCAATCCACATAACCTGCACATCTTCTGACCGTGCGAAGAAATCAGAGCACCCAAAGGAAACCCATGCGGACATAGGGTGAATGTCCAATCTCTACACAGACCCAAGGCCAGAATTAAACCTGGGTCCCTGGAGCTATGAGGCAGCAGTGCTAACCACTGTCCCACCGTGCTGTAATATATTAGTACAATTGGGCAGTGTTTTAGATTGTAATTTATATAAGATGCATTAAATATATACCTTGATATATTTAAGAGTGTTGCGATTTTAGTAGCTCAAAATGGCTTTATCACAAAAACACATTTTTAATCAGAGCATCTGGTTCTCCAGCCGTGAATCATCACGTTTTAACTAACTGGGCACGATTTTAAAAACATTAAAGAACCATTTACAAGTTACATTTGTGTGCAGTAGTCAGTTTCTTAGGTAAATTATGACAAAATTAACAGTTAAAAGCTTTTTAATACAAGGCTATAAGTGCCGTTGCATTGAAAAAAGAAGCTTAGTTTTCACACACTCCTCAAAAAGCCAGAAATGAGCAGAATTAATTTGATCTCGGGGTGTGGCCAGTTTTGTGGCAGGGCCAGATTCTTGTACAATGAATTTTAAATTGCACAATAGATCACAGAAATTCTATTTGTGCTGATCGTAATTGGTGCTTAAATCTCTGTGACCTTTGGTACTGCTTTGACTGACAAATTGTGGTAGACAAAAAGCACAACAGAACCAACTCCTGTTCCCTGGATTTATGTTGGCCAGGATTTCGCAATCAGTGGCTCACCACTGACCTCGAACAATGCTGCCCACCAATATCTAGCGATCTATTTGGTATGGATTTCCCCTTTCCCAATGTTAATTTGAATCTGATGCAAAGTCAAGGCATCCAGCAATAGTGATGTCATCAAGCAGGGTAAATAGACAATGCTTTGAAGTGTTGTCTCAAACAGCGAATGAGAAAGTGAAGGCATTCATTATCCCTCACTTTTTAATTACATTTCGTAAGGAGCTAAATAAATGATTCGGACCTGCACTTGGGATTAAGGTAGTAGCTGAAATTTCATAAACAGTCTTCAAAAGAAAATGGATTTTTAAAAATCGCACTTGAGAATTTTGAGATTCCAAAAATATAAGATTGATTTTTCAGAAGTAATTAACTTAGGACATCGTGGAAATTCCAGCTGCACTTCATCCAACAAAGTGTAACTTTTTCACGAGTTTAACAGTGAGATTAATGGTATAAAAGGGCAAATTCTTGTCAGCTCTGACTTCCAAATGATCGCAGTCCGTGGGGACTTCAAACAGCACAACTATATAGGAGCACTGATGAAGGGTCATCCAGACTCGAAACATTGGCTCTATTCTCTCTCCACAGATGCTGTCAGACCTGCTGAGATTTTACAACATTTTATGTTTTGTTTAAGATTCCAGCACCTGTGGTATTTACACAGGCTTTATACAGGAGCACTTTTGGATTCCTGCATCTCACTGCGCATGTGCAAACTCCAGAAGTTGCTGTTGGTATTGATGGCAAACGTTAACAATTCTGCTGAGATTATGGCCCAGATTTTGATTTCTTCACATGGAAAAAAATAGCCCAAGGTGCTTTACAGAGGCATTCAAATCAAAAAATAATGGCTAATTATTTATTTAAGGAAGCTTTTTTATTCTTTAATATAAGCAATCACGTTAACCAAGTATTTGATATACATTTAACTTTTCTTTGTGCCTTTCAATTTTACACCTATCCACATTTCAAAGTCAAGCCAAGAACTGACATGAGCTGATACAGTGCGGACAATGGCGATTACCCAATACTGTCCTGTACTAACAAGTCTCAGTCTTACCCAAGGATCAGTACAGCTTGGAAATTACCTTTCATACTTCAGCATTATTTAGTTTTAGGCTATGCTCCCTATTCTGGAAAGTTGAATGATGGTCATCTCGAGCTGTGAATGATTTATACATGGATAAGAATCAGAGGCCAATCAATCATTCAAATATTATCTTGAATCGTAAAACCACTTATGCTGCAGATATTTTTATTTATTTTCTTTGAAGCTTAAATGCAATAATTATTTTAATCAACTGAGTATATGGCAAATCATGGATTATTAATAGTTTAAAATATTTATGAAGGTTTTACAAAATTATAAGCATTTATAACTATTGGGTAAGTAAATCACATGAAGCTAAACTGATCATGCTGTAGCCAAGATGTCCTGTTTTCAGAGAGCGCAAGAAGTAGGTACAAAACCATGCGTGCAGCAACTTAAATGGGTGTAAAGTAAAAAATAAAATCTGAGTACAAAAATCTTGCACAGATTCTGCTCTCAACGCTGCTGAACTACAGAATAGGTAACTTGAGTTTCTAGTGAATGTGCAAACAGCTGATCAAAATTTTGCTTCCCCAATGATTATTTTCCAATAATCACAAGATGAAAAGATAAGGCAGTGAAAGTTGACTCATGCTGGTTTCCAGCGCAAAATGTTTGGCATGATCCAAACATGCAACAGAAGACATCAGTCTAAGGCCCAATTTGAATTAGGCCTCGAACATCACATATGTTGTGAGGCTAAGTTACCTGTCACCTTGTTTTTCTTCATGACCACTTGACATAGAATTCCTTTTTTCTTAATGTTAAATGGATTTTACTAAATTAGTGTCGGTGCAGGGATGCCTTCAATGCTTGAGTTCTTTCTTTGGCCTAAATTATCCATCCAAAAGCAGTTTTCTCCGCTGCTCAACTGCTGAACAATTGCCCTGCCAGTCATTTGCCCTGTTTGTCTACAGTCTCACCAATTCCTGGATCAACAACCGGTCTGTTTCTATGTGTGTGCTCAAGGGCAAAAAGTCGGAAGGAAGGAGAAATAATATGAGAGCGAGAAGAATAACGGGCAATAACTAGGAGGCCGCATGTTGTTTAAATTTCCTACCACACAAAGTTCTACAAGAATTCCCCCTTGGATTTATGATTTATTATTGTAATTATACATAAAATGTTTTGTGTAAATAAAAGGTTCTGCCTGTGCTAATGGATATTGATTGTCAGCACCAAAAGGTGCACTATAACATTTCCAGTACTTCAGGATAGTAATGATATGAATTAAATACTTGCACAATAGCACACAGCCAATCTTGTGGGGTTCATACTAATGTAAAACATAGCAAGCCATTTTAGCCTGAGTCTTTGGAAGTCTCTTCCTTAAACATTCAGTCTCTTCACCTTTTCCCCCTTTAAAAAAGCCGGGCCGGATTCTCCAACCTTGCCCACAGCCGGGATTCTCCGGTCCCGCTGCAGTGAACTGGCTAAGCTTCAAGTTCTCCATTCTCAGTGGCAGCGGGGTGTGAATGGCCAGAGAATTCAGACCGTCAGGTTTTTATTTTCCATCTCTCTCTCTGCATTGCATAATATTCATTTTGTTACATACTGCCACTGTGAAGCGCCTTGACAGTTCTATTTATTTTTAAATTGTTATAGAAACAAAAGAGCTGAAATTCTCCCTTCTCACCCGCCGTGGGAATCGTAGTGGGTGAGACAGAAAATTCTGCGGACCATTTGAAGATCTGTTGAGCTCAGATGGGAACTTCCAGTCTTGGGGCACGCGCGGCCGGAGAATCTAGTCTAAGTTCTTCTCTAAAATAAAAAAACCTTTCATATTTACATTTTATCATAAATATTTAACAAATATAAACACTGCATGAAAATAAATGCAGAATTAAAATTGTAGCATGATTATGCAGAGTTATCCTGGCTACTCTTGTTCACCCTCTCGTAGTTGGTGATGTGATGTTTTTGATAGAGATCTGGTCACGAGTCACCTTGCTAGTCAAATAATAAATATTACAATTCCTGCTCAGACCAATAACATTTGAAAATATATTTGAATTCCCAATGACTGACTTAAATAAATTGCACAATAAGATTCAAGTCTTAAGACTTTTACTTTAAAAAAACAAACTAAAAGCAACATTGGGGAAGGAAAAAACATAAACTAGTAGGCAATTAATTATTTAAACTACAGAAAGGATAACCCTTATTAATGTTTTAATGCAACCAATAATCCCATGTCACATACAAACACATTACGACATGTAGGACTACAGCCTCTATGGGAAAAAGTACACGGACACTCCCAGCTCCCAATCGGTCCACTTGTCCACATTTTGTTGGTCTGTTACAGTGGGTGACCATCAAAAGGTGCTTTCCTCAATTTTCAGAGAATTTCCAAACCGACTACTGGCAGCCATGTCCATTCTGGCGATTCCCTCTCCCAGCTTTACCATGGCAAATCTTCCAGAGTCTTTAGATTGCCACATGATGTGTTTCTTTGACCAGAGACTCCCCTCTCTCTTGCATTCCTTCTGGTAGCTTGCCAAGGACTCTCAGCCTTCTCCACCCAACTGACCAGACCAGCTGCAGCCTTTTGTCTCTGCGAGGCGTCTCGCTCTCTCTTTCTGTCAAAACAAAACTTGTGAGGGACTAGCAGCCTCTCCACAGTCAGCCAGCGGCTCTTGCTTTTGATTTTGGGTGTAAAATATGTCATGTACATTTCAATAGGTTCTCACCTGGACCCCCACCCCTGTCCCCATGGTAACACAGGCTTGTTGTCGGGCAGAACTCAGAGCAGGTCATATAACTCTCTTCATTCCTCCCTTCTACCTTGAATTAAAGAGACAGTCCAAACATAATCATCTTATGAAACCTTGCATTCATAATATGATGTGGAGATGCCGGCGTTGGACTGGGGTAAACGCAGTAAGAGTTTTAACAACACTAGGTTAAAGTCCAACAGGTTTATTTGGTAGCAAATGCCATTAGCTTTCGGAGCGCTGCTCCTTCATCAGATGGAGTGGAAATCTTCTCTCAAACAGGGCACAGAGACACAAAATTAAGTTACAGAATACTGATTAGAATGCGAATCTCTACAACCAACCAGGTCTTAAAGATACAGACAATGTGAGTGGAGGGGGCATTAAGCACAGGTTAAAGAGATGTGTATTGTCTCCAGACAGTGAGATTCTGCAAGTCCATGAGGCAAGTTGTGGGGGTTATTGATAGTGTGACATCTGATAGACATACTGATAGTGACAAAATGTCACACTATGTCTATCAGATGTCACACTATCAGTAACCCCCACAGCTTGCCTCCTGGACTTGCAGAATCTCACTGGCTGTCCTGTCTGGAGACAATACACATCTCTTTAACCTGTGCTTAATGCTCCCTCCACTCACATTGTCTGTATCTTTAAGACCTGGTTGGCTGTAGGGATTCGCATTCTAATCAGTATTCTGTAACTTGATTTTGTGTCTCTGTGCCCTGTTTGAGAGCAGATTTCCACTCCATCTGACGAAGGAGCAGCGCTCCGAAAGCTAATGGCATTTGCTACCAAATAAACCTGTTGGACTTTAACCTGGTGTTGTTAAAACTCTTACTTCATAATATGAAGCATTGCTCCTGAAATCTCAGCAGAGAGGAGAGGTACAGTCAAACATTTCACAAAGCCTATGTGCACTCTTGACTAAATGGGAAATATACCCTTCATTTGTAGTTTCAAGGTTCTTTAGCAAGATCATCTGGGTGAGTTTCAACACAATTTGGGATGACTCAGTCCACTCCAAAAGAGGCCCATAACTTTGCATTGAATAGGCAAACACAACAAGGAAATCTTGTAAGGAAATGTCACGTTAGTATTGTGATAAGTGCCCTTATGTGATTGATTGAAAGGATCACTTGGGGAGAAATCAACTTGCGCGAAAACTAAATCAAAATCAAATGATATGCAAGCTCCATGATGTTGACACAGGCACATACAAAACTGATAAGTGCACCTCATTTAATTAGAATTGGAGAGTTACCAATATACAGCAAAGTGTAGTACTGGCATCTGTAGTACTGTAGCAATGAAAATTGAGGAAGGCATCTTTTGATGGTTACCAATCTTAATCAAATAAGGCACATTCATCAACTGTGCATGAACCTTCAATCTTGGAGTTGTGGGACTGTGGGGGGGAGAGAAAACTGGGGCCCAGATTTTCACTCTAATGGAGAGCCTCTCCATCATGGCAAAAATCCCAGGAATGGCCAAACTTTGTACATCCTGCCCCATTACCCAGCATTTCCCATCTTCACAGGGGCAGGTTTGAAATTTGGCCAGTGTTCACACACATGCATGATTCACGAATACAGCTGGTCACTTAAATCATCTGCTGCCTCCACTGAACTGGATTTTGGAAGAACAGGAAGGCTGAATCTGGAGTGTCCAGATTAAAATAGGTAACAGGAGTTCTGAAGTTGGTCAATTCTTATGGATAGCTGGGACATTTTTGGGAGAGATAAGGCACCCTGTGGGATTGTTAAAAGTGAAGACGATTGTGCACTTTTTAAACACAAACTCTTTAGACCGGCAAGCTGCAAAACAGATGTCCAGCTGCCCAGGAGATGTCCCGCTGTCCAGGAGATGTTCAGCTGCCCAGGAGATGTTTAGCTGTCCAGTTACTGTGCAGCTGTCAAGAAACATTAAGGAGATGTCCAGCTCTCAAGTCTGTCAAAGCTAACCAGGAAGTATCAAAGCTGTCAAGGAACTGTCCAAGGATATGCGGTAAGTTGGCATGGACATATAAGGGCAAAGGGTGGTGGGAGGGAATGGGTTGGCATGAGTTGACACCAAGTTGGCGTAAGGGTATGGGAGCAATGAGGTGGGTAGAGGGACATTAAGTTGGCATGGGGTGTGAGGGACCATGGAGGTGGGTAGAGAGAAACTAAGTTTGTATTGATGGAGGCATGAGTTGGCATGGGTTAAGCATAGGGACTGTGTGGGAGGGTGAGGTCTGGAGGGATGTTTTTGGTTTTATTATTTATTTATTTAAACACAGTGTTCATACACAAAGATAAGTCTTGCGCCCACAGGCCACCTCTGTAAAGTAATACAGAGCTTTCCCTCCCACAAACAAAATGGCTGACCCATTATACCATCTGCCTCAGGAAAAGCACTCTGCTGTCCAAATGTCCACTTATATAGTAGCAGTTTTAAGTAGGGTTGGATTTGGGTGAAAGTTGGGGAAATTTCAGTCAAGCTCATGTAACCTATTCAAAGTCCCACCTCTACATTTAACTCGTTAACTACAGGAAGATTCCATGCCTTAATTTCAATTAAAGGAAGTCAAATTCATTCAAAATTAAATTGTTCATATTAGTGGATTTTTACTTTCAATGATTCAACAATTTGATTTTTACAGGACTGGCATCAAAATGTTATTTAGGTGAGTGCTGACAGTGTTAGGGGTCACTTGATGGCGTGTCATATCAACAATGACCAAGCCATGTGAGGAATTATGAAGTCCAGCCAATTTAAAATGAAAATGTTTCAACTTATCAAAATTGCTAATTTTTCTTTGCTCCATGTTGGTGTTCCATATTAATGATCACTACAATGCAGAACATTATTTGGCTGGTGGAATAAAAATATCTCTGGACTTAGGAAGCTGTAATAACCATTATAAAGGGATCTTTCCACTCGATTTACATACCTCCCACACAATAATAAATCTAGGTTTAATGACTATGTTTTCCAGAAAGCTTTTCTCATGTTAGGGAACAGAATTAATAATATATCTCCTGCACAACAAGTACAAATTTGAGTTATTGCTTTGTAAAAGTAGTGAACCAGAAGACAACCACACTCGGATGATTGCACAGTTCACCCACACATTACAATGCAAACAATTCTTCGACTCCACTTATGGTTTGTTTGTTACAGCTGAAAGACCAGCTAGCATTAGGCAACAATTAATATCAGGCTTACAATTCTATCCCCTTTGAAGTTTCTCAAAGAGCAAAGATAAATTATAATGACAAATGTAACAACTGTTCTAAATCGCCAGTTGAAAGTTAGCTGTCAGCATGACATGTTCTATCTGTTGGTTGAGAATTTGAACTTTTGCCAATGATAAGAAAAGGATGCTTTTGTGCTGTTAGCCCTACATCCATGAAGTAATTTTCAAGATATGTGTGTTCGTAATGAGGTTGGGAACCATCATCTGAGTGGTCACAGTGCATTTCTCAGCATCTGTGCAAGCGCAGAGCTCATTCATGATTTGTGGTGTACATTTCCCTACTACAGCAGAGTCTTTCCTTATTATTCCTCCCATATTGCCCCATGCTTTCTCTTCCTGGGTTTTGTTCAGTGTTTCTCACCAGCGAGAATATTGCAGCAATCTCCAAAATGCAGAGGCACTTAAACAATATATGCACAGTCACCCGAATGAAGTAAGATAGAGGATTAGTGAATGTCGACACAAAGAAGAAAAGGAGGAAATGTAATTCATAAGTCTCGACTTGGTTTTTCACCAGGTTAGATTGGTGTATGTTAATACCACTGCTGTGAAATTCCTATAGCAGGATTTTAGCATCGATTTGTGTTTAAATTTTTACCATTTTGTTTATTTTAGAAATGGTAGAAATCTGATACAGCATCAGTTTATTTTGCATTGTCAAGGTTGCAGCTGGGGATCGAAGAAGCAGTTCTTGGTTAGTGACTATCCATTCTTCTCAAATAAGTATTTAATTTAATCATCTCATGGTCACTGTTCGCAAGATTGTTCCTTTAACTGGTTACCAATCATTAAATCCATAATGACCCACTAATTTGTTGATTCTAAAATATATTGGTCCACCTTGCTTTCTCATCCTTAAAAATATCCCTTCTTTCACAGCTATAATTGTATCTTTTACCAATATTGCAATTCTCTTTCCCAATTTCTACTCAGCTCCCAGTCATGTTCAGCTTGTAATCAGGTTTCTATAATGGTTACCACATCATACACTTTAAGCGTTCACTCTCCATCAATCAGTCTCAGAGCCGTTGGTCCATCTTCTGTTTTAAACAAAATCAGTACCCCTACTTCTAGGTCTTTTCTGAACTTTTCCCTTCCTTTAGTAAAGGGAAGCCTGTCCTCTATTTGTCCTTGGAGTGTCCAGTACAGTGCCATGATTCTTCCTTTATAAATGTCACAGTCTTGTCGTCATTCAGCAGCACCAGCAGTCTTTACATGATTAGTCAATCATACAGACTTCTGTCGAGCACCTCTTGCCACATCAAAAAGATGCCAGGTATTAAATCAACCATATGTACCACTCAAATGTTGGATAGAGTAACTGAGAGGAGAACACCCAGTGATCGGTACTAAGAGCCCTACCACTGTGGCTTCTACTGTTTCTAATCTGTGTACGCAACTTAGATGCTGAAACCAATGCAGTTTACTCACATCAGATTAATTGATGAGACTAAATCGGGATGGTTGGGGGTGGTGCGGCAAGAGATGGTGGAGTTTGACTGATCACTTTACACCAGCTGTAGTGGTAGTTTGACAACTACAAATGTGTTCCAAACCGCAATTAAATCTCTTGCAAGACATTCTGAACAAAACTGTAAAAAGCTTTGAAGTACAAGGTAACTGCTACAACAACTTGCGTTTTTAATCTCACCTTTAATGTAATAAAACACCTCAAAGTACTTCACAGGAGCATATTCACACAAAAAATTGGCGCTGAGCCAAAGAAGAAGATATTAACATGGGTGGCAAGATGTTAATCAAAGGTAGGTTTGAAAAAGCGTCTGAACAAAGGAGAGAGAGAGATGCGGTGAAGATGAGGGAGCAAATTCCAAAACTTAGGGTCCAGATGAGGTATTGCTACTAATGTTGAGACTAAAAGGGGCCAGAGTTGGAGGAACATAAAGTTCTTGAATGCTTGTAGGACTGGAGGAAATTAGAGTTAAGGAGGACCAAGGTGGTCCATGCTGGGATTTGAACATATTAAGACATGGGGGAGCAGAGATCTGGATGAGCTTAAGTGATGAAGTATAAATGACGATAGAGCAGCCAGGAGAGTATTGGAATAGTCACCTCTGGAGTCTGGTAGTAATAGAAGAATCGGTGAATGTCTTTTTTCATTTGTTCATGGGATATGGGTGTCATTGACTGGGCCAGCATTTATTGTCCATCCCTAAATGCCTTTGAACTGAGTGGCTTACTAGGCCATTTCAGAGGGCATTTGAGAGTCAAAAACATTGCTGTGGATCTGGAGTCACATGCAGGCCAGACCAGGTAAGGACAGCAGGTTTCCTTCCCTAAAGGGCATTAGTGAACCAGAATGGTTTTTATGACAATTGACTATGGTTTAATGGACTTCATTAGACTTTTAATGAATTCAATTTTCACAATTTGACATATTGGTATTTGAAGCTGGGTCCTCAGAACATTATCCTGGGTCTCTGGATTACTAGTCCAGTGACAATACCACTGTGCCACTGCATCCCCTTAGCAGCAGATGAGCTGAGTTAGAGGAGGAGATGGGTAATGTTCACAGAGACGGAATTAGGCGGTCTTTGTGATGGAGAGAATATAGGGATTGGATAGCTCAGGGTCAAATAGGACACAGGGGTAATGAACAACTGGCCCAGCATGGGACAGTGGCCACAGAAGGGGTGACTTCAGTACTGTGGGAAAGGAATCGAGGTTAATGGGTGGAATTTGTCAGAGTGTCAGGCTCTGGCTGAAAATTGGCGTGTGTCTCTCCAGATGCATAGGAGAGTTTTCAGTCCAGATTGTCTGGCACTCAGTGCACAGCGAATCTGGGGGCGTGATTGTGCCATCACTCTGGCAGGGCGGGGCCTGATAGACCTGGCAAAATCATCTCCCCAGAGATCGGAGCACTATCTTTAAAGGGCGCCCCAAACAGTGCTGAAAATGAACTGCCGTTCCACCCCCAACAGACACCACACAGATATTGTGGCCTCTCCTTCCACCCCCCACCACCAAAGAGGTATTGGGCCCCCTCGCCCAATCAGCCCTCCTCCCAACACACATAAGGGACTCCTCAGAGGGCGCATCCCTGGCACCACCCCTGGCAAAGATTGACACAGGCAGTTGGCACTGCTGGGTTGGCAGTGCCAATCTGTGCCAGGGGGCAGTGCCAATGCAGTGCCCGGGCATTTCCCTCTCTCCCCAAAGAGCTACCCTTACCTTGGCGCCCCAGTGGGTTCCCATGAACAGATTCCCATTCGTATAAAGCTATTGGCAAGGTATGAATATTCAGTGAGCGGGATCATGTGGCTGGGACATTCATTCGATGGAAATGTATGGAAGTAAGCTTCCCGCTGAGACAGGAACCTTGTTACATCACTGGCGAGGGGTGGGCAAAATCAGAAAATGAGATCTCACTGGTGAGCATCCCGTTACCTGACTGTGGCGGGGGTTTGCGTCCACGTTGCCATTTGTGCTCGTGGCGAATGTGGGCACAAACCCCCCCCCCCCCCACCCCAATAGTTTTGATTTTCCCAATGTTTAACTGAAAGAATTTGTGACTCAGCCAAAGCAAGAAATCTGACAATGAGGGCAGTGAAGGAGTTGAGCAAAGTTGTGGTGAGATACATTACAACGTGAACTGTACTGCATTGACTGTAATGTCCTTTGGGCTGTCTTGTGGTGGTGAAAGAGGAGGTATAAAGGGAAATAAAAATAAAAATGCTGGATAGGCTCAGCGGGCTTGGCAGCATCTGTGGAGAGAGAAATAGAGTTAACTTATCGGGTCCGTATGACTCTTCTTCGAGCTTTCAATATTTCGCTTTTCTTTTTTGAGTATCCTTTGTTCTATTGTTCAGTCCTCCTCTTTTCTATTCACCTTGTCTCTCTTCCCTTCTGCTGTGTACTGGTGTTCCTATCTCTGCCAATTTAGTTCAAACCCACCTCCATAACACAAGCTAACTGCTCAGAAGACCAGCAAACAATACAGAAACATGCCGAAACGCTCCATACATTAATTACCCTTAACCTTGTTCTGGTGTAATGCATGCAGCTTCTGGTGCTTCTTCCCCCAGTACTGGAACCTGACATAATCTCACAGATAACATCACAGTGTCAACATGTAAATGAAAAAAAGATCAAAAGTCAAGGATAGATTATTGGGCAACTGCAGAGGTACTGGTGTGGGGATAAAAAGAGAACCCATTGCAGGAGATTTCATGACTGTGACAGAATGGATGAGGGTTGTATCGTTCAGGAGGACAATGACGAGAGGCATTGAAGGAAGATGGTGTGGCAAACTATGTCAAAGACTTCAAATAGGACACAAAGATTCAGGAGTGATGGTGCACCATGGTCAAACTCATATCATCACAGAACCCCAATAGTGCAGAACGAGGCCATTCAGCCCATCGAGCCTGCACCAACAACAATCCCACCCAGGTCCTATCCCTGGAACTCCATTTATTTATCCTGCTAATTCCCCTGACACTAAGGGACAATTTAGCATGGCCAATCAACCTAACCTGCACATCTTTGGACTGTGGGAGGAAACGGGAGCACCCGGAGAAAACACACGCAGACACGGGGAGAACGTACAAACTCCACACAGACAGTCAGTCAACCAAAGCAGGAATCAAACCTGGTTCCTTGGCATCGTGAAGCAACAGTGTTAACCACTGAGCTGCCAAGAAGCTGGAATTCTCCAGTCTCGCACGCCCCATTACTGCTGCCAGCGAGAATGGAGAATTTGGCGCTCAGCCAAATTTTTGTTCACAGCAATGGGACCGGATAATCCCAGCCACTGGCGAAGTTGGAGAATTTTGGCCAGAACGTTTGATTAAGACTGATTCAGTGTTGGGGCAGGAGTAGAAACCGGACTGAAGAGGCTGAAACATAGAGTTGCAGGAAATACCTGAATGGATTTGTGAGCCACCAACACATTTAAGGACTGGAGAAGAAAGGGAGGTCAGAGGTGAGCCATTAGATTATAAGGCTTTAAGATTTTATGAGGAAGATTTTCTGAGAGCAGATTCAAAAGTAAAGGAGACAGTGGGCTGAATTTTCTTGAGATGCCACAAAGGCGCTGCAGAAAGGAGGCATACAGCAGATGGCAGGACTTGGGGCATCATGTACCAACAGCAGCCAATGTAAAGGCCTCCACTGAGGTTGCTGTCCAATTAAAGAGAGTGAATCGCCCCTAGGAGCTGCTGGCCCAGTCTAAAGGCTGGCAGTTCAGCAGCGCCACCTTTAATTGTGGCCATTGCTGAGGTTGCAGCTGCAGAGATAGAACAGCTCAATGGCCAGACTCCCTCAAAGACAGATCAGGTAGGTTGATGAGGCCAATTGAGGGGGGTGTGGTGTATGGTTGTGGGGGGGCAGTTGTAGTTGCCATAGATCTACCATTGGCATTGGGGGTCTTTATGGAGTGCCCATGAAGAAGCCCTCCCCCTACCCTGCCTCTACAGCCCATTGCGACGCCGCCAGGTTTCACTGTGCAGTCTGCCCGTGTGGCAGCAGGCCCTCCCAATTTGGACAAAGTGCGCATGGAGGCAGAATGTGATTTTAATTGGTCACTTAAGTGGCTCAATTGACACCCCAATGAGTGGCCATTCTGTCAACTTCCCTACCATCACGCCACATTGCCAGCAACAGCAAGGGGTCGGGCACCACCACCACCCCCATCCCAATGGTCTCCCCAACCATTTTGCCAGTCCTCCTGCTTCCCAGCCCATCACCAAAGGGCCCAGCAAATTCTAGCCAGTGGCTGAGGAAAGGGAACTGTTTGCAATATCAATTAGCATGGGGCCAGGAAGAGACGTTGGGTCATCAGCAGCTTTGTAGTAAGAAGGTCAGAAAGTGGGTCTCACGGACCAGAAGAGCTTAGAGGGGAAGAACTGAAGTTTACTAAATTTAACAGATATAATGGTGGAGCATTGTATGATAGGCCACAATTCCTTCTGTTTAAAGAATAAATCTATTCAACAGTTAGATTTATAAATAAACAATTGTTCTGCCATATAGAATCCTACAGTGCAGAAGGAGGCCATTCAGCTCATCGAGTCTGCACCAACCACAATCCCACCCAGGCCCTATCCCTACAACCCCATGCATTTATCCTAGCTAGTTCCCTGACACTAAGGGACAATTTAGCATGGCCAATCCACCTAATCAGCACATCTTTCGGACTGTGGGAGGAAACTGGAGCACCCGGAGGAAACCCACACAGACACGGGGAGAACGTGCAAACTCCACACTGGCAATAACCCAAGCTGGGAATCGAACCCGGGTCCCTGGCGCTGTGAGGCAGCAGTGCTCACCACTGTGCCACCATACCAGCCATATTGCAGCAGATTTTTATTTCATCACATCTTGAATGAAATAGGTAAACATAGAAGTTACATTTTTGTACAACTGAAGGATTCATATAGTAGCTTTTCTCCATACACAGAATGTATCATTATGGGCAGAAACATTGCCGGTTAACTGAAGTGACTGTTCATTTTCCTACAAAGAGAATTTTAACAGTTCCTATAACTCTGAGCATTTTCTAAAAATCACTGCCCATCCTTCCTGCCCCAGAACACAAAACTACAAAAATATAGCATTTCTACAGCACAGCTCTAATATCACAAAGGCGCTAAGAATATCTGGCTACAGTGCCCGGTGCAATAATTCCTTCAGGCTTTGATGCTCACGGCTAAAATGGAACATGCTTATAAAATTAGAACAGACAAGTAAATGGAAATTTATAATTTGGATAAAGATTATGAAAAGGTCACCTCAATGATTTAATTCTTTTTCAAAGAACATCTGAATACTTTAATGTAATTATTGGCTTGTATAAAATGCTTCAAATTTAAGTCCCATACGTAACTGTTGCAAAACATTTTGATCCAAATACTCCATTATTGAGCAATTTGGATATTTTGGGCAAGACACTTTATACAAATGCATTAATGTGGTCAGTGTTACCCGTTGAAAGAAAGACTTGCATTTACATAGCACCTTCCATGGCCTCAGTACGTAAGTTAAGAGGGGAAAGAATTCATGGGAACCTGAGGAGCAACTTTTTTATTCAGAGGGTGGTACATATGTGGAATGAGTTGCCAGAAGATGTGGTTGAGGCAGGGAAGTTGACAACATTTAAAAGGCATTTGGACAAATACATGGAATATTGTGTGCAGTTCTGGCCACCTCACTATAAAAAGGATGTGGAAGCATTGGAGAGAGTGCAGAGGAGATTTACCAGGATGCTGCCTGGTTTGGAGGGTAGGTCTTATGAGGAAAGATTGAGGGAGCTAGGGCTTTTCTCTTTAGAGCGGAGGAGGATGAGAGGCGACTTAATAGAGGTTTATAAGATGATGAGGGGGGATAGATAGAGTGGACATTCAGAGACTATTTCCTCGGGTGGATGTAGCTGTTACTAGGGGGCATAACTATAAGGTTCATGGTGGGAGATGTAGGAGGGATGCCCGAGGTAGGTTCTTTACTCAGAGAATGGTTGGGGTGTGGAATGGACTGCCTGCTGTGATAGTGGGGAGTCGGACACTTTAGGAACTTTCAAGCGGTTATTGGATAGGCACATGGAGCACACCAGGATGATAGGGAGTGGGATAGCTTGATCTTGGTTTCGGACAAAGCTCGGCACAACATCGAGGGCTGAAGGGCCTGTACTGTGCTGTACTGTTCCTATGTTCTATGGATAGGAAAGGTTTAAAGGGATATGGGCCAAATGCAGGCAAATGGGGTTAGCTTAGATGGGCATTTTGGTTGGCATGGACCAGTTTGGGCCAAAGGGCCTGTCTCCCTGCCGTTGATTCTATGATTGATACATCTCAAAGGTTCACCAATGCCCTTTAGAGAAGAAAATTTGCCGTCCTTACCTGGTCTAGCCTACATGTGACTCCAGAGCCACAGCAATGTTGTTGACTCTCAACTGCCCTTTGAAATGGCTGAGCAAGCCACTCAGTTGTATCAGCGTTTCAAGAAGGCGGCTCACCACCATCTTCTTAAGGGCAACGAGGGATGGGCAATAAATGATGGCTTAGCCAGCAACGTCCATGTCCCACAAATGAATTTTTAAAAAATGCTTTGCTGCCAATTAAGTAATTTAGTTGTATGGTCACTGTTGTGATGTAAGAAATGTGACAGACAATTTGCACCCAGCAAACTCCCACCATCAGTAATGGGATGATGACCAGATAACCTGTTTTTGTGAGGTTGACTGAAGGATAAATATTGGCAAGAACACCTGGGGATAGTTCCTTACTCATCTTCTAAATACTGCCATACAATCTTTCACATGCACCTGAGGAGGCAGATGGGGAATACGTTTAACATTTAATCCATAAAACAGCACCTCCAACAATGTAACACTCCCTCAGTATTGCACTGGAGTGTCAGCCTTGATAGCGGAACTCAACTTGAACCCACAACATTTTTACTCAAAGGCCAGAGTTACCCACTGCGCTACAAGGACAAACTTGTGCTTTTATGGTATTGGTTCCTAAGTTCTCTGAAGTGTTGCACCATAGTTTTTGTCAGACGCATTGGTCTAGAACTTCTGATCTCCTGATAGTTGTGGAGACCAGACATACCCTCGAAGATGTGCTGTGGGACCCCTTGGATGTCACAACACACTGACTCTGTGGAAATTGCCTGGAAAGTATGAACTTCCAATGGGCAATTCCTCGGCTCCCTGAGACCCTCCGCAAAAAGCTCCAGCTCTGAGTCAGAGTCGGAGACTTTAGATAGTTCCGACTTACTTACCTGAGTAGTTACCCAGGAAATGTTAAACAGCAAAATCCTAGTATAACTCCTGGGCAACTGTAAAACCAACCCCCAAACATTTACACTAACCCACAAACCCACACCTGACTAGCCATCTAACCTTCATCATCTGATTCTGCCCAGACCCGACTTCTCCCTCAAAAACCCGATCTGACCAGCCCCCACCACCCAACTACCCTCACATCCCAATCCAACCTGACTAGTCCCAACTTTACTAGCCCTCCCAACCCGACTATCGCCGACCCACCTACCCACTAACACACCTGCCTGCTGCCATTTTACCCATTTGACCAACCTCACCTACCTGTCACCCTACCACACCATCCTCCTGTCATCAAACCCACTCGACCACCTATCAAATTTCCCGGCTGCCATCTTGACATCCTAACCACCTGCCATCCAACCAACTTACCCACTCTAACCAGCTGTTACCCTACCTACCTGTCACCCTGCTTCCTTTTGCCCTCGTCTTCTTTCCGTAGCTTTTCACAGAAGCTTTGGAACATTTAAACGTTTCCTAGAAACCGGCAGCTAGTGCCATAAGAAAGGGGGCCTGCCTTGCCTTCCCCTGACAATCCAGCGCTATGACAAAGCAGTTCCACTTCAGGCAAGCTCTGTATTTCTGGAGAAACTATGTTTGGAAGTTCCAGTTTTTTAACGTTATTTATTAGTGTCACAAATAGGCTTACATTAACACTGCAATGAAGTTACTGTGAAAATCCCCTAGTCGCCACACTCCGGCTCCTGTTCGGGTACACTGAGGGAGAATTTAGTGTGGCCAATGCACCTAACTAAAATGTCTTTCAGACTGTGGGAGGAAACCGGAGCACCCAAAGGAAACCCTCGCAGACACAGGGAGAACATGCAGACTCCGCACAGACAATGACCGAAGCCGGGAATTAAACTCGGGTCCCTGAGGCAGTAGTGCTAACCACTGTACAACCGTGCCACCAAGATGGAAATGCGGACCTCCAGTCAGAAATGCGGAGCTCTAACGTGAAGAAAACAGTTAATGCCACTCCCTGGAAGATTTGGCCCATGATTGTTAAATTAAAATCATTAGCCCGTTAGATATGAAAAGCAATTTTAAAAATCAGACATTGTAAAAGTAATATTCTGTTGATGGGGTGCCTCGCCTGCTGGTAGCTCATTTTGGGAATTAATGGATGCTTTGCCCACCATTTTGCATCCCACCATTTTAAAAGAAGACCTAAATATTCTAGCTAAGAAGTTCTCCGATGGAATCACTCTCGCTCACATCATCATTTCAATATCAAATTGTCTAAATTCTAAACAAGATTATTTTCTACCACATTTTTCTCAGATTCAGTTCATCAGCAAATTACAAGCCATTTTCAAACAATGCACCAAGTGTTGGATTCTTACAAGAAAATAAAGCAAGCAGCTTGATCACTTAGTAAACGTATTACCCAGTATGGAATTGAAGTCATACAGATTAGGCAGATTCCAAATTAGATGCCTGACTTGTGCTCAGTCAATTGCTCACAATAGTATTTGTCTCAGTTTTAATTACCCTGGGCTAAGGGGCTGGAAAGAAAACAGAATCCCTCTTCTGTTCCATCTTGTCATCCCATTGGAGAGTATATAGGCAAGCTATATAAATGTTGGTTGAGAACAGCATTGTGCACAATTGTGATGACCATTGCATTGGATAGCCATGTTTTAAAAAAGAGAGAAAGAAACTGAAGAAATACTTAAGAAAGAAAATGCGATGCACTGTGAGACATGAAAAGCAGAAAACATTATGTAGCATCTTCATACAAGGAAAGCCAGTGGAATTATTTAGAATCATAGAATCCTACAGTGCAGAAGCAGACCATTCAGCCCATCAGGTCTGCACTGACCACAATCCCACCCAGGCGCTATCCTCATAACCCCATTCATTTACCCTAGCTAGTCCCCTTGACACTAAGGGGCAATTTTAGCATAGCCAATCCACCTAACCTACACATCTTTTAGACTGTGGGAGAAAACTGGAGCACCCGGAGGAAACCCACACAGACACGGGAGAATGTGCAAACTCTGCACAGACAGTGACCCAAGCCGGGAATCGAACCTGGGTTCCTAGTGCTGTGAGGCAGTAGTGCTAACCACTGTGCCACCATGCTGCCCCAGTTTCATTATATCCCAAGGAATTTACATATTTTGAAAGGGTCTGCATCTCCAACATTTTACTGGAAGCTTTGAAACATACCAGTTTCTGGCAAAGTCACCAGTTGCCATTCGCAGTTCCAGATAAAATCTTAAGTGCCAGATGCAACTTGACGTTTGGAGCCTCCAGAAAGGTTTATTTTTACAGGAACCATCCATCCACTTTACCACCAGTGTATATTTTTTTTAAATTTCACCCATATTTTATGATTAAAGTCAATGGGGTATGTTTATATGGGTAAGCGGGTGAGGGTTAATGGGCAAAAATTCCGAGTCTAGCAGGAAGCTGACTCCAACTCACCGATTTCTGGGGTTTACAAAGAAGGCAGAAGGAGTGGCAAGCCAATCCAATCACAAGAGGAAGGCTGGCGTTTTGCATCCATTTATAAAGTTAGAGGCCTCATTTTCACCAGATTTGCAGTGATATCGTCATTCCAATGTTCCTAACGTCAAGAAACCCAAGAGCTGCAGCAGGACAGGAGCAGCCTTGGAGAGAAGGTAGGTTCCTCCACAGCATTCCTTGTGGGACAGAAGAAACAACCATGCTCCATCTCAGCCATCTAAACTCTCCTACTATTAGATTCCAATCCTCTCCCTTACCAAGCACCCTAATCCCCAATATTCAATCCTACCCTCTCCTTAGAGCAGGCAATACTTGGGATTCGACTGCTCATCCAAGATAGAGAATTGGGCTTCATTCTGGGATCCTCGAACCAGACTCCCCGCATTGAGATCAATGACCCCATGGTTGAGGATCAGAGCTACCTGATTCTATGGTCGCCTCTAGAGTTCTCTCCACCTCACGGGAAGCCAAGCATGACAGGCACATGAGAAAAGCATCATGACAAATGCACCTCTAATTCATACCATTCTGACCTGGAACGACATTAACATTTCTTCACTGTCGCTGGGTCAAAATCATGGTACTCCTTTCCTAACAGCACCGCGGGTGCACCTGCAACACATGGACTGCAGCAGTTCAGCAGTTACACCTCCTCAAAGGCAGTTTTGGATGGGCAACATATGCTGGCCTTGTCAGTAATGCCCTTATCCACATAAATGAATAAAAATAGAATCAGGCAAGTTTCCAGAAGGGGAAACCTATTAGGATCAAAGGTCGCATAAAGGATGCCATGATTCTTTGGAAACAGCCCAATATAATTTCAAATTTGGCAACTGCCCATCAATAGGAGGGAGAAGGGAGAGGATTATTTCACTCTGGTACCTTCCCTTTGATTTTGACCATTCTCCCCATTGCCAATGACTAAGGGGACTGACGTAGAATTTTTAATAAAGATTACTTTCTTCCAGGGGCCACATCCACCTGTAGACAGACTGGTCGGCCTCAAGTTGAAAGGTGTTCTTCCTCCAGAGGTCCAAATTGAGTTCGTACAGCAGAAACCCCTGGTGATGAGAGCCCCCTCCCCAGTCCTGAGTACAATTTGCCTTGCAAGGGGCCTTTGGATATACTACCCCTGATGTGGAATAATGGGTTTTTTTTGCCGCTTTCTGGTATGTTTCACCAGTAACCCACCTGAATGAGAGCAGCAGACTGGTGGAACCTGCATTGATTTTTAGGGCTGATTAATGTATTTAATCTTGCTGCTGTCTCCTTTGTGTTTCTTTGGCTCTTAACCAAAGCTGGCAAAGCTTACTCATTATAAGGAGTGCTCTCTAATTTTCAATTAAAAAAGCAATCTTGGTACGTCTTACTTACTGCAAATCAGCCATTTGCAATGTTATAGCCTTGAGATATCTGAACGATGCTGGCTGGATTGTAGAAATTTGTGCTCCCTCATACATTCCCTGAATTTGTCTACAATTCCAGCATTATTGGTCAATAATTTTAGTGGTGATTTCATCAATATTACTTCACAATTCAACACAATAGATGTGATTTCCTCCCAAAGAATTCTAAGTTCCCAACGGGCAGGAAAACCAAATGTTCTCCTGCCCGTTTTTTGGGGAGCTTAGTGAAATGAATTTATGGCACTCTGTGCAACACAAAGGCTGCGGGTGATTCACACTGGTATGGGGGTGGGCAGAGCCTAATCCCGCTTGAGAGGCCGGCATCAGACTGCTGAGGGGGCCACTGCACAGGTGCCAATTTCCCAGTATAGAGTGTGCCATGCTGACAGTGTCAGCGTGCCCAGTGGGCAGTGGCAGGGTGCCAGGCTGGCATTGCCCTAGGGACACTGCCCCCTTGCCCCGACCTCCTGGGGGGCCTCAATGGCCTCCGTTCCAACCAGTGAGGCTATCACACCTTGTCCCCGTTGCTGGGGACCATATGTGATCCCCGCTGGTTTGGAAACATAAGTGAGCCCGGACGATTGCATTCTGGGCTCACTAAACAAATGCTAAATGAGGAAATGAATATTTCATTTCAGGGACCGGCGCAAGATTATTTACGTCAGACAGTGGTCGCGATTTCTGTTTTTGGCATCCTGCTTAAATTTCCTGCCCTGTTATGCTACTTGAGCAGCATAGTGGGCCGGGAAAATCATGCCCATTATATTGCTTGTTACAATCTTCAGTTAAGGTTGTCTTAAGAGTCCAATTCATTAATTTCCATCACCGCCTTACCAGATACTAAGATACTCCACCTGCTTTAGAAAATAATCCAGTCTGAAAAAATGTGTTCTTTTAAGGTCATGCTCCTTAACAGAGGAGCATGAATTTTTTCACACAGAGGGTGGTGAGTGTCTGGAACGAGCTGCCAGAGGCAGTAGTAGAGGCGGGTACAATTTTGTCTTTTAAAAAGCATTTAAGCACTTACATGGGTAAGATGGGTACAGAGGGATATGGGCCAAATGTGGGCAATTGGGACTAGCTTAGTGGTAAAAACTGGGCGGCATGGACAAATTGGGCTGAAGGGCCTGTTTCCATGCTGTAAACCTCTATGACTCTGAGAGATAACCTTTTCCTTGCTTCTGTCATTAGGATTTTGGCAGAAATGCTCACTGAAAGATTTTCAAATGGCTCTGTGATTATCTCTGCATTGCCTCCTACTCACTGATTTACTGCATTTAAAATCCTCATCTTCAATTTTACCTCTGCAAACTCTTCCAGAATCAGGCTGCATTTCACAGCCTTTGGCTGGAACTCTACCACCTTGCCCGCCATGGAATTGGCGCGGGCAAGGGTCCAACAATAGAAACCTTTGTTGAACTCGGGCGGGAATTTCCGGTCTCACCCGAGCGAGGATGTAAAATCCTGCCCTTCATCTTTCAACTATTGCCTTCTGTGGATACCACCCTCATTTCATTTTATTGTCTACATTTATTTTGTGCTGTTACTCCCCTAGACTTTGCTCTCTGAAACTCCCTTGTGCAATTCCTCCTCCTTTCTACCTTTCCTCACTTAAAAATCATCTCCAAGCCTTCAATGATTCATGAACATTCTTTTCTGGCTTAGTGTCTACATTCCTTTACTACTTCAGAAAGAGGTTTGGAACATTTTATATATTACATATGGAAGTTGCCGTTCCATAGCACTAGGCCCAGTTTATGAACTCAGAGTTTCTGTAATACTTTTCAAATGAAATATTCCCTCATCATATTTCAGCTAATCCTTCTCCACCATTTACTCACATTTAGATTTACATGGAGTGCTTTCTAGTTTCTGCACTCTGATGGCCTTGGTCTAATGTACTGGGCGTCCAGTCCTTCATTATTGACTTATTCTGTTAAGTTTTCAATAATTTGATTTGTTCTCATTGCTTGTTCCATTATTTACAATTTCTTGCATGGGTTTATTATACTCTGTGTGTTTGTTCTACTTCGATATTATCATATAAAATACCAACGTTAAAAAAAAGTGACTTCTGATTCATCCCATGGTCAAAATGTAGAACCTACCTCTTGCTGGTCATTAATCTTATTCCCAACATTTGCTGCGATGCTTTAAGTAAATGTGGTTGCTCCTTAATTTCAGTTTTATCTACTCCTTGTAAATAATAGGTGGGGAAAAGTAAAATCCACCTCAATCATGAGTGTAATTCAAAGGAATGGAGATCACACAACAGAAGGGAATAGATAATGCCAGTTGTGAATTATCACAAACGTACACACATTTTCCCTCATAATTCAACTCAGAAAGTTAAAGGCATTCAGACCTTTAAGTGATGATGGACAGGTGACAGCACTGACTTTGAACTCAGATATGGGTAGTCTTTTCTTCTTCAGTTTGGGGCGGATGGGGTGCTGAAGTTGTGGCATATAGAGTCTGTCTCAAATGTGTTTTGTAGGTGTCTAAAACCAACTCTTTGCTGAATGAGTGAATAAATTAAATTGTCTTTTCACTCACTGTAAATTCAATTTATTAAATATTATTCGGTGCCGCAATTCAGGGATGGAGATCACAGCAGGCATGTTAATATAGAACGTGGGTGAAACAACCAGATAATACATCTATAATGTATTCTGAAACTGTACTGTGTCATTTCAAATAGATCCTGTCAAAATATCTACTGCTGTTATTGCTGAAAACAATCAACCCAAAAGCAGAGAGCTAGGTTAGTTCAGTTTGAACTGTCAAAATGTGAAAAAAAAGATTATTTAAAATTCTTTTTTTCCAAATGAAATAACACGGCATTCACTCCCAATAGAATGTGCCAATTCAAGCTGTCTGCTGATAATTCCTCCACTCCCAGAGTCATTGTCAATGGTTGTATTAATAAGGAAATTAATTAGAGGTCGCCAACACAACACGGATGAAGTTTAAGCCTCGACTGAATGATAACTTAACTTGCTTGCTCTCTCACCTCAGATGCATGAATCATTAGGGGTCAGTAAGGCACCTATTAAATGTCCTAATGTCCCTAGTTAATGTAAACGCTGCTGAAACAGACAAAAGGAGCAAAGCGACAGGGGAAATCTTGTGTCAGGATTTTTAAACCATTTTTCCACTGGAAAACTTTACTTTTGCATCCTGCGCTTTCATTTCAAAAAAGTGGATCTGCTTTTGAAAAAGGTCACAGGTCATGGCTTTAGTTATTTTGCAAATGCCGATTGAAGTCCTTAGTCCCATTAATTTCTCCAGTATTATTTCATACTAATATTAACTTTTAAGTTCCTTATGCTTGCTAGATATAGAACGCTTCATGAATTTGTACAGGGGCCATGCTAATCGTCTCTGTGTCATTCCAATTTTAGTGTATGTGTTGCTGAAGCAAGCTGTGTCCAACAAGTCAATGTTGATGAATCTAATATCAGCAGGTTTGACTCCCAGCCTTGTAATGCACAGGCCCATCCGTATGTGGATATGCCCTGGCACTCATGAAACAAACTCCCAACGATGGGTGAATAGTGCCAATGCCTTCTGGACACTTGGGTGAGTTGAAGTCTAAGGGAGTAAACCCTGACAAGAAAAAATCTGGAGTGGAGCCAATCAATGGTGGACTGATATCGTAATTTGTCATCTCTCTGGCAACTCTTGGAACCAAGCTTATGTCAAGCATAGTCTTGGCATTCCCTTGGACTCAACTAGGGAGGTTGACAGGGGAACCCTTATGTTTTTGGTAGCCCACATCTCCATGAAGTTTGCCCAGACTTGTATTCTGGAGAGGTCAGAATTCAGATTGCTAACACAACAGAAAACAGTGGGAGGGACCAATGCCACCACCCAACTCAATTTGGCAGCCCCAGACCAGTAAGGTGCTGATCTATTGCAGACCATCTGCTTCTATGGTCTCTGCTCGAGGACAGCACGGTGACACAGTGGTTAACACTGCTGCCTCACAGCACCAGGGACCCAGGTTCAATTCCAGCCTTGGGTGACTGTGTGGAGCTTGCATGTTCTCCCCGTGTCTGTGTGGGTTTTCTTCGGGTTTTCTGATTTCCTCCCACACTCTAAAGATGTGCGGGTTACATTGATTGGCCATGCGAAATTGACCCTTAGTGTCAGGGGGATTAGCTGAGTAAATACATGGGGTTACGGGGATAGGGCCTGGGTGGGTTTGTCATTAGTGCAGGCTCGATGGGCCAAATGGCCTCCGACTGTACTATAGGGATTCTATGATTCCACGAACAGTTGAACCTAACAACAACACCTGGGAAACAACCAAAAAGATGTCCAACTTTTTAATTAGTAAGCTCGAATGTCAGCCCCCTTTACATAGAACTGGCAGATAACTTACAGCTAGTTGATAATGTGTGCAAGGTAGCTGTGATCAATGTAGAAGCTGATAGACTGAACCTACATCCCTACAACAGACTAAACTTGCCGAGAGTTCATGCAAGGGAAGAATTCAGAGGAAATGTGTGATCAAGGTGCAGGGTTCGCTGTAAGGAACTCGCTACTCTCGTTGATAGAACCCCTCACAAATTCTCTCCATCAATCTCTCAACTCAAACAGGGCCAATTAACCTCATGAGTATCTGTGCTCAAGTATTATGCTTCACTACAAATACAGAAGACCAGTTCTATCAGGAGGTTGACGCTGTCATCAACAGAACCCCTCAGTCAGAGTATCTTTACCTTTGGGAGATTTCAATGCAAGTTTGAACACAGACCATGCGGCATGGCCCTCACACCTCAGACATCATTGCTTGGGGAAGATAAGCGGGAACAGACAGAGACTGCTTGAGCTTTGCTGCTACCACGAGTTTTGTACAGCTAACACTTTCTTTCAAAACAAACTATGCCACAAGGTGTCCTGGAGACATCCAAAATCAGGGCATCGGCACCAGCTGGATCTATCTGATCATCACCTGAAATGACTCTGAGAATATTCTTAACACACAGAGCATTGACTATGATACAGATCACTCGAGTCTTTTCTTCTAACTTTTTCCCTTACTCGGCCTTCCATTTAATGCACTCAGCTTTCGCTTTTTGTAATTCTGGACTAAAACTTGTTTCTTTTTCCAATAATCACGTTCAATGTGGCCCTTTGTGCCACAATTCCTGCACATGATGTCTTTGCACCAACGATCTGTTGCTGAATGCCCAGTTTTTGCACACTGATGGCAATTGCATGTCTGTGTTCATGTTTCAGTTGACATTTTATAAATTCTCGTGCTCAAATTCAACTGTTGAGCTTCTTTGGCTGCTAATTCCATGGATACAGCAACCTCCAAAGCTTTCTGGATGGTTGGTTGCCTTCTGTTAACAACTGCTTTTGAATAGCCTCACTCAAGCCACAGACTAATCGATCTCTAATGGTGTCGTTCAAGACAGCTTGGAATTCAGTGTTCAACTAGTCTCTTCAAGGTAGCTACAAACTGTATGATTGAATCAGCTTCTTGTTGGTTACGCTTATGGAGCCTAAACCTTTTAGTGATGAATAAAGCTTTTGGTGAAAAGTAACCTTGCAATATTTCCATTATTTCATAGTGGGTTTACATGCCTGGCTTTTCCAGCTGTGCCAGATTTCTCAGGAGGTTAAATGCTCTCCCCCCACTCCCATTAAGCTCAGGAAAGTTGGGATGGTTATATCTGCCGCTATCTTGTTCGTTTGGGCAATATAGTTGAATTTCTCTGTATTTGGGCTCCATCGCTCTGCATTTTCATCAAACGGTCCCACAGCATCAAAAGCTCTCGCCACCTTTATTATAGAAACAGATTATGTGAGCACAATGTGCCATGAATTTTCTGCACTACTTTGCATCTTTCCTCCCTAAAGCAAGGCAAACCCAATGTCAGCCTGTTTTCCTTTATGTTTGCCACACCCCCAGCCCTAGATTTGGTGTTGCAAGGTACTTGCTACTCACGGTGCTTCTCGTGCTGTTGCAGATCTTTGTGGGCAGACCAGGTAATGAGTTTCTTTCCAAACTTATTTTCTCCAGAACCTTTGATTATTTTTCGATTCCTCCGGTGGCTGCGATCATTACCTGGCACCCCGCCATCATTGTGTAGCGGTGATTATAATTATTTATTCTTTTGTCAGGTAACTACAATGCTGTCAGTCTTTTATCTTTTTTTTTCTTTTGGAGTGGTTACAAGTGTGGTCTGACGACCTCGTCGCCAGTTTTCTACGTGGTGGTTCTAAAAGATAAGCTGCAGGCCTCAAAAGTTAAACAAACAAAGGGTTTAATTGAAAGCATATTAACACTACAGGCTGCTAAGATATAGACTGCCCATTTGCCCACGCAATCAACCGATGATGTCATCAGTGACATCATGTAATCGGTCTCTTAAAGTGCCCCTGTTCCACTGCAAAGTGCTGCTGAAGAAACACTAGAAATAACATAAATACACAACAGATTGGGTAGTTGATCTGCAACTGTTCTAATTATTCCCCCAGCCACCCAACTTAAATTTCACCACAGAATATTTTATACATGCCTTTAACCCTTGAATCTCACGATTACGGAATTTAAGCCCCTATACTTAAGCCTTTGATGTTACCCGTCTGCCAAAGTCTGAACCCAAATCCCAGAGATAAAGGGCTTTTGCCTTCTTATAAAAAAGAATAAACATCTTGAAGGCTGAAATAGTTTTGGATTTATAAGCTGTCGTAAAGTTTTGTTCATTTTGCCTAATTGAATACTTCTTGATTGTTGTTCAGATTGTTTTTAAAGCACATGGTTACCTGGAAACAAGAGGTACTTTACATTATATAACAGCTTTGACATAAATTTGTAAATTTCAGGCACTTGTCGTTGACAGCAATATACATTCTCTGTATCTTATGAGAAAATAGACTGTTTTCGTTGACATGGTTATAAATTGCTTCTACTCTTACACAAAATTATTTTTTGTGCACAAATGTATTGGTACTCATCAGGAGGCAGAAAGATAGTGCTACAAAATGGAATGGCTTTCACCTCTGCATCCAATCACTGCACAAACACTCCATGCACTCTGTAGAAAACATGCAGTGGGTTGCGGAACCAGCCTTGTAATAGACTTTGTCATACTTAACCCAACAGGGATTGAGTTTTGACTGTAAAATTGAACAAGATCTTGATCCATCCAAATTCAAATGTTTATCCCAGAAGTTAAATTTATGCTATTAAGTCCTTCATTGCTTGTACAAGTTTCAAAATTTTGACTGGTTCAACAGCAATGAAGCACTTCAAAACAACATTTAAAGGGGCAAGAACGATTGAGACAAGCAACTGGTTACCAACTTACACTTGGAACAATTGTTCAAAGCAGGCGAAGCATCTCCCTCACTTTGCTATGCCTCCTAATGCCCATTAACAGAGCAGCGGTGAGTAACAGCCAAAAATGTATTTTCTTCATTCACAGCAGGAGATTGGTACTTATTAGCATTACAATTATGAAATTTATAAGATTGTTATGCTTTTAGACTTTTAGCGGCGATCTTACCATTGCGCCCACCGGCCGGTGGGTGGGGTGAGTCGGTAAGATCGCGAGAGAGCCACGAAATCGGGTTTGCTCCCGATTTCTTGCCTCTCGCGATCTTACTGCAACCGGATATCCGGCACAATCAATCTCGTGCTCAAAAGGGCGCGATGTTGAATATATTATTAAAATTCTCATTTAATTAGAATTAGGGAGCCCAAGACAGAATTGTCCTGGCACACTTGCCTCTGTGGCCTTGCCGGGGAAGGTTCTTTCCGGCGAGGATCAGCCGAGCACTCTGGCAGTACCAGCGTGGCGCCCTGGCACTGCCCACTGGGAACCCTGGCACTACCAGCCTGGCACACTCACAGTGCCCACTGGGCAGTGCCAGACCAGGAGATGGCCGTTCGGTTTGGAGGGGGGGGGGGCGTCACTGCTGTGCACTCTGCAGAAGCGATCGGTGGGGGGAGGGGGGATCGCTGCCACTCTACAGTGCAGGTCGCGATCAGCCACGGAGCCCCACTGTAGTGAGGAGGATGGGGGCTCTGGGCCACAGAGGCCGGCTGATAGCAGCAGAGGCAGTGACAGTGGCAACTGACCCCCAGCTGCTATCAGCCAGCTTTCGGACAATTTAGGCCCTGCCCATTCCTCCTACTGGCGGATTTCAAGTTTGTCAATGTTGCGGATAAAATCCTCATAGGTTAGTGAAGATTTTAAATCATTAGAAGTTTAAGACACACACAGAACTACCAGCATCAAGATAAATGATTTTAAATCAGACTTATAAACTAACAAGGGAGCAGTCTGCACTCATATGAAATGCAGTAAGAAATTTAAACAATACAAAGAACAAAGAACAAAGAACAGTACAGCACAGGAAACAGGCCCTTCGGCCCTCCAAGCCTGTGCCTCTCATTGGTCCAACTAAACCATTTGTTTGTATCCCTCCATTCCCAGACTACTCATGTGACTATCCAGATAAGTCTTAAACGATGCCAGCGTGTCTGCCTCCACCACCCTACTTGACAGTGCATTCCAGGCCCCCACCACTCTCTGTGTAATGATGATTCAAAAACATATATGTTGATATTTTGGAATGTATTAAATTACTTTATAAATATATGTTATAAAGATCATTGTTCGCTTTAGCCAAAGACAGATTGCCGCAAGGTATGATGGGAAAGGACATTTGGACAGATCCACATTCAAAGGGAATAATGAAACCTTGGAAATATGTAAATTTTATCAGCAGAGTTTCTAATGGTGGAGCACTCAGGGCAACTTTATGAATAGGCTTATTCATTGTCCAGATAAGATAGATGCATGCCTGGACGCGGGATCATGTGTTGGTCTAACTTGACAGTGACCTGAAGGGAAATTTGTGGGAATGTTAACTTTGAACCTAGTGACCAGGCATCTGGTTACTAAGGGATATCTTGTTGAGTTAGCCAAAATGGGAAGATATGTCTGGATTTTCAACAAATGGAATATCATTATGCCAGAAGGTAAGGTGCAATTGGCTGCAGTACTTGACTGGAGCCATATACTGCAGCCAGGTATTATTACTGATTTATGTATTTTGCTGCTCTACACTGGAGGGGCCTAGGACTCTTCGATAATTTCTTCCTACAATCATAGGTCAAATAAAATTACGTCTTTAACTGAGACACTGGCTTTCATGAGTCTTGTATCATCTAAAGTTTCAGTGATACCCAGCTATCTCGCAAACCCCACAACAGTCAAGACTTTTTTGCCAGTGTCAGGTGAGATTCGATTTATAAGTTGCCCATAAAAAGGCGCAAATTTCTTCCATTTTCACGCTTGTTTGGCACTTTTAATTTTTTTGGTAAGATCGCCCCTATGTCATTAATTTAAGGTAAAATGAAGAGGGTGAAATGATCTATTCCAAAGTCTGTTTGACAGTAAGCCTGGGTGGTTTCATTGTTAGAGATCAAAGGAAGGCTTTGATTGTTTTAAGCCACAAGGTTTGAAGACAATGGCAGCAGCCTGTGAGTGGCGAGTAAGAGTCTCAAAAGAGCCAGAAAAGTGTTGAGAATGTAGGGTTGTAGACAGTTGTGCTTCAAACTGTTCTTTTAGTTTCACGATGAAATAGAGTTGGGCTTTCAAGGATAGCTTATTAGCATTTCTATCTAGATACAAGGCTAACGTGTTTCACATTGCCATGGAAAGGAGTGCAGAGAAAGCCTTTTTTGAGATAAGGTTACAGACTTCCCTACAAATCAATGAATATCACAGACAGTGGTTCTGTGTGGTCAACAAAGAGAAGAGGCCAATTGACTTTGCGAGATATCACAACCGGGTGTGGGAAGGAGACGATTTCTCTTCGAATTTACTCATCCTGCAGCCAACTCAGGATTCCGGGAAGTTTGTCCAGGCATGGTCAGATGGGAAGAATCATCAGACAGGCATTGCTGATGGCAGTGGATTTTGATGCTCTGAAAACTAAGAAGAGTGCCTGGAGTAGAACACTCATAGCTACTACTCAATGAAACATGAACCCATTGGAAGATGAGAGCAACAGTAGACTGTTTGCGAAAAGGAATGTAATTCTGTGGAGAGTGCAATATGTGATAAGGATAAAAGGGGAATGTTCTTCTCTATAGTATAAAGGATAAGTTGCCTACAAAAAATAATGTTTAGTTATTGATGTTTTAGCCATTTGTTATAACAAAGTGTGGCAAAAGCGTGGAAAGCGGTTAGTGTTTTCCAGAACATCAATTTATTACAACCCATGAAATGTTGAACGGTTTTTGCAACCTCCTGTTTGATCAGGGAGAGGCCCCTTTAACTGGACGCCTCACACGGTGACATCACAGAGCCAGTGTGAGCCTCACCCTGGACATCACAGTGAGATCAGACATCACAATAGGTTTGTAAACTGGCTGAATTTGAGTCAGGAGGCTGCAGGGGCAGACAGAGTGAAGGCAAGTGAGATGGACAGACTGGAATTGGCTGGCTGATCTGTCTCGGAGTAAAGGAGCTGGAGGAGAAGATCTAAAGAGTTTTCCATGGTGATGGGAGAGTGAAGAATGGAGACATCCTCAAGCAGCTGACGGTGGGAAAAGTGTTGCTGTGGAAAGATTGTTTGTTGCAGTTTGTATGGGTGTGTGTGAGAGTCAGAGTGAGGAACTCCTGGAGTAACAGTCCAGATCTCAATGTTCAATCCTGAAAACTGAGGGCAGCTCAGTACAAGCTGCATTTTCCAATCACCTGCTCCTAGAGTCTGGGATGGCGTGTGGGAGAGCTCAGCTCAGACACTCATTCACCGTCTAGACAGAGCAATCATTGGCTAGCTCTTTCAAAGAGCCGCCACACACACAATAACGCGGGATTTTCCACTCCCGCCCATGATAATTCACAATGTGGATGGGACTGGAAAATTCCAGGCAATGGGTCAAACGGCCTCCACATGTTGCTCTGGTCCCAGATGGGATTTGGTGGCTGTATCAATCGATATTCCTGAGTGACCTTTTCCTCACTGGGAAACTGATGTCAATTGTAAAATAGACGTTGTCTACAAGAATGGGATAGAACATAGAACAGAAAGGATCGAATTCTGAGAGAGAAAAGACATTAGGAGAGGAGGAGTTGGAGAGAGTGAGCAGACTTAGAGCAAGAAAAGAGAGAAAATGCACAGAGAGAAAGAGAGGACATGCTTTACAAATGGACAATCTCTGGCAGAGGTAGTTATTGAGGTTAATTTGGAATCCATACCCTCCATTCCTTTCACTGATAGGAAATTTTCAGTAAACAGTCCTATCCCCCAGGGGATGGGGCAGGAATGTGGCTTCTTGAAAAAGATAATGGAATTAATGTAATGAATTTAATTTGTGAAAAATTAGAATTGATTTAAATCTGTAAAATATCTTGATCAGAATCGAGCCGCAATTCTTGTCCCACGGTAGCACAGTGGTTAGCACTGCTGCTTCACAGCTCCAGGGACCTGGGTTCGATTCCTGGCTTGGGTCACTGTCTGTGTGGAGTTTGCACATTCTCCCCGTGTCTGCGTGGGTTTCCTCCGGGTGCTCCAGTTTCCTCCCACAGTCCAAAGATGTGCGGGTTTGGTTGATTGGTCATGCTAAAAATTGCCTCTCAGAGTCCTGAGATGCGTAGGTTAGAGGGATTAGCAGGTAAATATGTAGGGATATGGGGGTAGGGCTTGGGTGGGATTGTGGTCGGTGCAGACTCGATGGGCCAAATGGCCTCTTTCTGCACTATAGGGTTTCGATGATTTCTATGAAAGTACAAATTCTAGCAGATTAATACATTTACAGAATGGATAGATTATTGGAAAAATTGAGTTAAACAAAATACATGAGGTAGATGTTATGAGGAAGGAATGGGACGTCACTTATTACTATGGAAGGTGCCGGATTGGGGAGGGTGGACAGGGGGAGAGGAACAAAGCAATCTCAGATCTTATTCTTCACACTCCCATCACAGAGTAAAGCTGTTTGGATCTTCACCCCGACGACATTCACTCTGAGACAGATCAGCCAGTTTGTCAGTCGGTGCAGCTCCCTTTCCTTCAGTCTGTGCAGCCTCCTGCCTCCAATTCACCCTCCTTTTGCGATGTCGGATCTCACTGTGATGTACAGGGTGAGGGGCAGACTTGCTCTGTGATGTCCCCGTGTAACCCATCCAAGGAGCCATCCTTGATCAAACAGGAGGTTGCAAAAACCCTTGCACTTTGCTTGGGTTAAAATAAGTTGATGTTCGGGAATGCACCAATCAGTTGACTCCCTGTGACTCCCAGGATATGATAAATCCTTTCAAACCCCAATCCATCAATAACATTTGTGCCGCAGCTTGGCATGGCCAGGGAAAAAGTGAACCAAACACTCGGCTTTCAACAGGGAATTTAAAACAGGGGAGTTACACTAAATCAGCAATGATCTTTGGTTCGACCACACTTAGATCACAGCGGGCAGTTTTATTCAGCATGTTATAAAAAGGATATCGAGGGTCTGGAGGGGCTGCAGAGAAGATTTACAAGAATGAAGGAAGAAAGGTAGCAGGGAGGGGTCATTTACAATTCACTCCACACCATTGGGTGAAACCTCAGCACCAGCTTTTACTGAGACTCCCAGGAATTGGTAAAGAGTCCTCCCTGGCACCAGCTGGCTCGGAGGTGTCTGTGTTGAATGGGGCCAGTGTCAGGCTCCTTTCAAACCCCAACTGCAGGAGTCTCACAAGAGTCCTTCATCGAGACACACGTCACAGCCTCTGGTCACATCAGCTCAGCCCTGGGACATTTGTCTCCAGTTGGAGCCAGCTCATTTGGGGGCTTGAACCCACTCAACCACTCCACAAATTTGTATATAAAATGAGGGTGAACAAGAGTCTGAATGTCTCCAATGTTATTCCAATGTTGTGGATGAGACCAACTGGAAAACGCCACTGGCCAGCCCACCTCTGCCAATCCACTGCAAAGCTTTGCATGGAACCACCGTACCAGCTTGTTCTGAGACTCCCAGGATGTGGAGCAGGGTGAGCAGCCAGAGGTCGTTGTACATATTGGTACCAATGGCATAGGTAGGAAAAGGGATGAGGTCCTGCAGTGTGAATATAGAGAGTTAGGCAGAGGCTAAAGTGCGGGACTTCGAAGGTAGTAATTTCTGGACTACTGCCGGTGGCCCGTGCCAATGAGAATAGGAATCGGAGGATGAGGCAGGTGAATGCGTGGCTTGAGAGCTGGTGCAGGGAGCAGGGATTTAGATTTTTGTATTATTGGGATCTCTTCTGGGGAAGGGGTGACTTGTTCAAGAGGGAAGGGTTACACCTGAACTGGAGGGGGACTAATATCCTGGTGGGGAGATTTGCTAGAGCCACTCGGGAGGGTTTAAACTAATTTGACAGGAGGTGGGATCCAAAGCAGTCGGGAGACAGAAGAGAAGGTTGAGGACAGCACAAAAGTTAAAGAGAGCACATTAAATAATAAAGGCAGTGTCAGTAATCCTAGTACCAGACAGATCAGGCAAAAGCAGAGCAGAGAGCAAGGGAAGTCCAGATTAAACTGCATTTATTTCAGTGCAAGAGGCCTGATGGGCAAGGTAGATGAACTCAGGGCGTGGGTGGGTACATGGGATACTATAGCAATTACTGAAACATGGCTAAGGGAGGGACAGGACAGGTACAGATGCTATAGGAAAGATAGAACAGGAGGTAAGAGAGGAGAGGGAATTGCACGTTTGATTAGGGGAAACATCACGGCAGTTCTGAGACGGGATATATCCGAGGGTTTGGCCACTGAGTCTATATGGGTAGAACTGAGAAATAAGAAGGGGGAAATCACTTTGATAGGGTTATACTATAGGCCCCCAAATAGTCAGCGGGAAATTGAGGAGGAAATATGTAAGGAGATTACAGATAGCTCCAAGAAAAATAGGGTGGTAATAGTAGGGGATTTTAACTTACCCAACAATGACTGGGACAGCCATAGTATTAGAGGGTTGGATGGAGAGAAATTTGATGAGTGTATCCAGAAGGAATTTCTCATTCAATATATAGATGGCCCGACCAGAGAGGGGGCAAAACTTGACCTCCTCTTGGGAAATAAAGAAGGGCAGGTTACAGAAGTGTTAGTGAGGGCTCACTTTGGGATCAGTGACCATAATTCTATTGGTTTTAAGATAGCTATGGAGATTGATAGGTCAGGCCCATAAGTTAAAATTCTAAATTGGGGCAAGCCAATTTTGATGGTATCAGGCAGGAACTTTCAGAAGTTAATTGGGGGAGTCTGTGAGAAGGCAAATGGACGTCTGGTAAGTGGGAGGTTTTCAAAAGTGTGTTAACCAGTGTTCAGGGTAAGCACATTCCTCTCAGAGTGAAGGGCAAGGCTGGTATAAGTAAGGAACCCTGGATGACTCAGGATATTGCGGAGCTGGTCAAGAAGAAGAAGGCACATGACATGCGTAGGCAGCTGGGATCAAGTGAATCCCTTGAAGAGTATAGGGGGTGTAGGAGTAGAGTTAAGAGGGAAATCAGGAGGGCAAAAAGGGGACACGAGATTGTTTGGCAGATAAGGCAAAGGAGAATTCAAAGAGCTTCCGCAAATACATAAAAGCCAAAAGAGTGACGAGGGACAGAGTAGGGCCTCTTAAGGATCAACCTGGTCACCTATGTGCGGATCCACAAGAGATGGGTGAGATCCTAAATGAATATTTCTCATCAGTATTTACTGTTGAGAAAGGCATGGATGTAAGGGAACTTGGGGAAATAAATGGTGATGTCTTGAGCAGTGCAGATATAACAGAGGAGGTGCTGGAAGTGTTAAAGCGCATCAAGGTAGATAAGTCCCCAGGACCTGATGAAGTGTATCCCAGGATATTGTGAGAGGCTGGGGAGGAAATTGTGGATTCCCTAGCAGAGATATTTGAATCATCGTTAGTCACAAGTGAGGTGCCTGAAGATTGGAGAGTGGCAAATGTTGTGCCTTTGTTTAAAAAGGACTGCAGGGAAAAGCCTGGGAACTACAGGCCGGTGAACTTCACATCTGTGGTGGTCAGTGGTTGGAAAGTATTTTGAGAGACAGGATCTATAGGCATTTAGAATGCAAGGACTGATTTGGGATTATCAGCATGGCTTTGTAAGTGGAAAATCATGTCTCACAAATTTGATTGAGATTTTTGAAGGGGTAACCAAGAAGGTAGATGAGGGCAATGCAGTTGATGTTGTCTACATAGAGTTTAGCAAGGCCTTTGACAAAGTGCCACCTGGTAGGTTGTTGTATAAGGTTAAATCCCACAGGATGCAGGTAGCTAAATGGATACAAAATTGGCTTGATGACAGAAGCCAGAGGGTGGTTGTAGAGAGTTGTTTTTCAAACTGGAGACCTGTGATCAGCGGTGTGCCTCAGGGATCGGTGCTGGGTCCACTGTTATTTGTCATTTATATTAATGATTTGGATGAGAATATAGGAGGCATGGTTAGTAAGTTTGCAGATGACACAAAGATTGGTGGCATAGTGGACAGTGAAAAAGGTTATCTCGGATTGCAACGGGATCTTGATCAATTGGGCCAGTGAGCTGATGAATGGCAGATGGCGTTTAATTTAGAAAAATGTGAGGTGATGCATTTTGTTAGATTGAACCAGGGCAGGACTTACTCAGTTAATGGTAGGGCATTGGGGAGAGTTACAGAACAGAGATCCAAGGGTACAGGTTCATAGCTCCTTGAAAGTGGAGTCACAGGTGGACAGAGTGGTGAAGAAGGCATTCAGCATGCTTTGTTTCATTGGTTGGAACATTGAATACAGGAGTTGGGATGTCTTGTTGAAATTGTACAAGACATTGGTACGCCTATGCCTGGAATACTGCGTACAGTTCTGGTCACCCTATTATAGAAAGGATATTATTAAACTAGAAAGAGTGCAGAAGAGATTTACTGGGATGCTACTGGGACTTGATGGTTTGAGTTATAAGGAGCGGCTGGATAGACTGGGACATATTTCTCTGGAGCATAGAAGGCTAAGGGGTGATCTTACAGTGGTGAATAAAATAATGAGGGTCATAGATCAGCTAGATAATCAATATCTTTTCCCAAAGGTAGGGGAGTCTAAAACTAGAGGGCATAGGTTTAAGGTGAGAGGGGAGAGATACAAAGGGGTCCAGAGAGGCAATTTTTTCACACAGAGGGTGGTGAGTGTCTGCAACAAGCTGCCAAAGGTAGTAGGGGCCTGAAGATTGGAGGGTGGGAAATATTGTGCCTTTGTTTAAAAGGGGCTGCAGGGAAAGGTTTGGGCACTGCAGGCCAGTGCGCCTCACATCTGTGGTGGGTAAGTTGTTGGAAGGTATTTTGAGAGACTGGATCTACAGGCATTTAGAGAAGCAAGGACTGATTAGGAACAGTCAATATAGCTCTGTGAGTGGAAAATCATGTCTCACAAATTTGATTGAGATTTTTGAAGGGGTAACCAAGAAGGCCGATGAGGGGAGTTCAGTTGATGTTGTCTACATGGACTTTAGCAAGGCCTTTGACAAGGTACCGCATGGTAGTTTCTTGCATAAGGTTATATCCCACGGGATCCAGGGTGAGGTAGCTAAATGGATACAAAATTGGCTTGATGACAGAAGCCAGAGACGGTGATTGTAGAGGGTTGTTTTTCAAACTGGAGACCTGTGACCAGCGGTGTGCCTGAGGGATCAATGCTGGGTCCACTGTTATTTGTCATTTATATTAATGATTTGGATGAGAATTTAGTACGCATTGTCAGTAAGTTTGTAGATGACACCAAGATTGGTGGCATAGTGGACAGTGAAGAAGTTTATCTCAGATTGCAACGGGATCTTGATCAATTGGACCAGTGGGCTGATGAATGGCAGATGGTGTTTAAATTACATAAATGCGAGGTGATGCAATTTGGTCGATCGAACCAAGGCAGGACTTACTCAGTAAGAGGTAAGGCGTTGGGTTGAGTAATAGAACAAAGAGGTTCTCGGGATACAGGTTCATAGCTGCTTGAAAGTGGAGTCACAGGTGGACAGAGTGGTGAAGAAGGCATTCAGCATGCTAGGTTTCATTAGTCAGAACATTGAATACAGGAGTTGGGACGTCTTGTTGAAGTTGTACAAGACATTGGTAAGGCCACACTTGGAATACTGTGTACAGTTCTGGTCACCCTTTAATAGAAAGGATATTATTAAACTAGAAAGAGTGCAGAAAAGATTTATTAGGATGCTACCGGGACTTGATGGTTTGAGTTATAAGGAGATGCTGGATAGACTGGGATTTGTTTCTCTGGAGCTTGGAAGGCTGAGGGGTAATCTTATAGTGATGTATAAAATAATGAGGGTCATAGATCAGCTGGATAGTCAATATCATTTCCCAAAGGTAGGGGAGTCTAAAACTAGAGGGCATAGGTTTAAGGTGAGAGGGGAGAGATACAAAGGGGTCCAGGGAGGCACTTTTTTCACACAGAGGGTGGTGAGTGTCTGGAACAAGCTGCCAGGGGTAGTAGTAGAGGCAGGTACAATTTTGTATTTTGAAAAGCGTTTAGACAGTTATATGGACAAGATGGGGATGGAGGGATGTGGGCCAAATGCGGGCAATTGGGACGAGCTTAGGAGTTTTAAAAGAAAAGGGCGGCATGGACAAGTTTGGCCAAAGGGCCTGTTTCCATGCTGTAAACCTCAATCACTCTAAGACTGGAGAGGCTGCAGGGAAGATTTACAAGAATGATACCAGAAATGTGTGTGTTTCTACACCCGGAATGGATTGACAAGCTGGGTCTATTTTATCTTGCAATAAAGCAGGAGTGACTGAATAGAAGTTGTTAAAATGATTAAATGCTTTGATAGAGTGGACACAGAGGGAATGTTTTCTCTTATGGGGAAGAGGATAAAGAGAAGCCATCGATCTAAGAGAGTCACCCAGAAATCCAATTGGGAATTCAGAAGATACTTTTTTACGCAAAGAATTGTGACAATCTGGAACTCCATCCCACAGGGAGGGGTCATTTGCAGTCCACTGCACACCACTGAGTGAAACCTCAGCACCAGCTTGTACTGAGAGTCCCAGGATGAGATAAAGAGTCCTCCCTGGCACCAGCTGGCTCGGAGGTGTCTGTGTTGACTGGTGCCAGTGTCAGGCTGCTTTCAAACCCCAACTGCTAGTGTTTCACAAGAGTCCTTCATCGAGACACACGTCACAGCCTCTGGTCACTCCAACTCAGCCCTCCATCATTTCAGCTTTTTCATGTTTAACATGAGGGAGAGCCAGACTCTGAAACTGTGGCTTCCAGAATTCCCCTCACTGGGAGTTTGAGCTCAGGCTTGAGGTTTTGCAAAGGCTCTTCAGTGAATGCTTTGAGATATGGGTTGTGTTGACTGGGGGAATGAATTTCAGCAAATGAACAATTCAGAGAAAGGATTGAGGAGAGTTTTTGTTCAAGTTGGAATAACACAGAAATGGGAACAGCCCGTCAGCTAGTTTCGAGTCTTCATTCTCGGTTCATCCTGTTGGTGCCAGTACAGAGCGAGACAGCGGATAGTTGGGAACCAGTCTCCGAGGCAGAGGGTTCAGACGGTGTTCGTGAAACAGCAATGGAAATCAATTGTCTTGGGAAGCATTGTCTGATCAGGGCCAGTGTGATCTCCTGGACTCGTTTCGATCGCCACAGGGGGTCGGAGAGGAATTTCCCAGATATTTTTTCCCCATATTGGCCCTGGGGTTTTCACTCTGGGTTTTCGCCTCTCCCTGGAGATCACATGGTCTAGATGGGGGGGTGGGGATGAGTCAATATGTTGTGATGAACAAGGCATCGCCGTTGTGAGGGACAGCTGGATGGAGCAGAGAGGGAGCTTTCCATCCAACAATCATCTTTCAAATGTCGTTATTTCAATGACTCAAACCTTAAATCTGGAAATAAATGTGGCTTCAAATTGGACAAACTTTGTGTGTGTTTTCTCATTTTTGCGCGGATCATCGACAAAAACAGAAATAGAAAGAGGAGAGTTCCCTTCATTTTCAGACACAGACGGGGGAGTATTTTTATTCAATCATGGGATGTGGGTGTAAGGGGCAAGGCCAGTATTTATTGCCCATCCCTAATTGCCCGTCAGAAGATCATGGTGAGTCACCAACTTGGCTTTACCTGATTGGCGTGCTGTAGACCAGACCAAGTGAGGACAGCAGATTTCCTTCCCTGAAGGACATTGGTGCACCAGATGTTTTTAGAACAATCACCTATGATTTTATGGTCACCATTACTGACGTTAGATTTTTCTGTTTAAAGTCCATTAATTGAGTTTAATTTCTCCTTCCGGTGCAGTGTGTGTTTAACTCGTGTGTCTGTCATTATTCCAGTCTCTGGATTACTAACCCAGTCACACTGACACGATGCTAACATATTGTCCACAGGCTCAGCTACTGACTGAGTGAGCTCTGTGAGTCACATTGCAGGCAGCTCCCACATTCAATCCCCAGTCTGTACAGACAAACACACAGAAAGACTATCAGCACCATCAAGCTCAGCCTGTCCAGTAGACAGTGTGAGCGTACACAGACACATCCCCCCCCCCCCGCCCAGCCCCACAACCCCTAATCTCCATAACCTCGACAAACAAGAAGGAGCCATTATCTCCCCCTGAGCCCAACACAATCAACACAGATGGTGCTGAAAAAATAACCCTTGAGGGGCCCCCCATAACACCACAGGTACTAAGCCTACCAAAAAGACCCTCTGCCCCAGGAATAAAACCCGTCTACTCAAGATCCATACAATCACCAAGCCCCACCCCCACCCACTTCAGCCCCCGGTCCAACCCACCGTTGGCCCTCCCACTGAAACACCCCTCCCTCTGAATCTATGAGAAAAACCAGGAAGCCGCTGTGCGGTGAGAGAACGGTGAGAGCAACTCTCCCTTCCCTTGATAAAGCGCAAGGGAGCAGCGAAACCGGTCGGGATGCAAGCTAAATAAGCAATATTAAACCCCAGCTGGGACGCTACTGGAGAGGAAAAGCAAGAATGGCCAGGCACTATCCAGAACCAGCCCCGGACATGGGACGAACGGGAGCGAAATGAACCTCAGCTGGACCTGGTCTCGACCTTCAGCTGCTCTAGGGTGAGTTACACCCACCTACCCATATTACACTCACAGAAAAATAAAGACGCTCAGACTGTGTCCTAGGCATGGTTCGCGGATCGATATAGGTTCACCTTAAAAAAGGGGGAGGGTATTCCAAAACACATGGGAACCATTTAGAACGGTCAGAATAATCTACTCGGAAAAGTGTAAACTCCTAAAGCAAAATAACTTTTCAGGCAAGATAGAAAATGGAGGGCACACTGGCCAGGTGGTGACTCTGTACACTCCACAGGCAGGCCTCGGTAAAACACAAATCTTTAAGCATTCGATCACCGGAAACAATCGGAGAAACCTGGACACAGGTTAGCTCGTTACAACTAACAAAAGGGCTCTCCCTTAAAAATGCAAATATCTAAACTCCCTGAATCACCTGGAGCAATGGAAAGAACCCTGGAATAATTTAACCTGGTGTTGTGAGACTTCTTACTGTGTTCACCCCAGTCCAACGCCGGCATCTCCACATCAAGAACCCTGGACACAGGGCAACTTACCATCAACTTACCAAAGCTGGAAATTTGAATTTCTTTTCAAGAATAATCAGTCTCTACAGGGGTCGTAACAGTTGATTTAAAAGGGGAAGTAAAATAATATTAAAGGAGACAAAGGAAATAATCTATCAGAAACAAAAGTACTATGAATTCTAAAAAAATAGGCACAATTGGAATTCCCAGAATAAAAATAAGATTATAAAATAAAACTACACTGACCTAGATTTTATTCATTCCTACATCCAGTACAGAGCTTGTAGCCCGGAATCAATGGGCAGATTATGTTGCAGGACACTTTGATCTCTGTCTCCAAATTCTCGTTCATTCATTCATAAAATCTAACAGAGTAATTAATAGAATTAACTTAATGCAAAACTAATAAAATGCATTTAAAGACCCCTAAAATAATTTATGTATACCAGAAGTCGAACAACTCCAAAGCCAAAGTCAAAAACAACAAAGGAGATTTTCCTCAAAGTATAGAAACCGTCAGTCTCATAAGCAGCCTGTTCATCAAGGGATTTCTTCTTTTCCCCAGGGAGCCTCCTCACATTTGGGGGTTGGAATGTGAAGATTTGATGCCGCCTGGGTTAGAGGAGGATGGAAGTATCATTGCAGCTGCCCAGGAAAGCAAGCGTGCACATGGGGCATGTCTTGATGTGATCAGAAGATGTCAATTGGATGTTAAAGGATTAGAAGGTTGATGGATCAAACTGGCCAGCCACTGGGTGACCTTTGGGGGGGCCATTATCGGTAGAATATGAAAGAAATGAAGAAGATGCAACTGAATGTACCAGGGATGAAGAGTTGTAGCTATAAAGAAAAGAGAGTTTGGGGGTATTTACGACCATGGCTGAAATTTAATGGATGATCCCACAGAGATGGTGTGTTGGGAGATAATCAGAAAGTTGAGATCATTACAGTAAGATTTAAAGTGAGGCTATAGAAAATTATACAGAGGTTGATTAGATTGTGTAATTCCGTGCCCCAAACTGTTATGAAGCAGAATCCATAGATTATTTTTCAAGCCTCTACACAGTTCACTTTTAAAAAGAGGAACATGAAACCTATGGGGAGTGGGATTACAATAGGCACACTTGGCGCAAAGCACTGACACATTCTCATTGCAGAAAGGTGGAGGAAGATATGTCTTCTGGAATATCTCAATGGCTGTTCTAGTTGACGAAGGCACCGCTGTCTCACAACACCAGGGACCCACATTTGACTCTGGCCTTGGGTGACTGTCTGAGGAGTTTGCATGTTCTCCCCATGTCTGCGTGGATTTCCTCCGGGTGCTCTGGTTTCCTCCCATACTCCAAAGATGGGTGGGTTCGGCTGATTGGCCATGTCAAATTGCCCTTTAGTGTCAGGGGGACTAGCATGGTTAATAGGGGATAGGCCTTGGTGGGATTGTTCTCAGTGCAGGCTCAATGGACCAAATGTCCTCCTTCTGCATTGTAGGGATTCTATGATTTCAGAATACACCGACAAACAACTTAGAGAGGTTCATAACACACTTAAGGTTATTGCACCAACAAAAGACTGTAAGTGACTGCACTACTGAAATATTTTAGGGTTCCAAAGTCCACCCCTTTGTCCTTACCACAGAACCTGGGCAATGACTAAGAAAGGGTTGATCAAAAGGGGGTAAAATACAGTGGGACTCCTTCTGTCTTGGACTGCAGTGGTTACCATGAAAGCCTTTTAGGAACCTTAGAAATACTCAGCAGATGGGACTCAGGCAGGCAAGTTCTCGATGGCAGAACAGGTGGAGGAAGATGCGCCATCTGGAATATCTCAATGGCTGTTCTGGTGGACAAAGGCTATAACAGAACAAAACCTCCAATTGTCTTGGTTTCCTTCCCATTGGATGAAGGCTTTGTTCTACCAAGACATGCGTGGAAGCTGCTGTGTAACAGTTTGTCTACTCTAAAAGATGTCACCCACAGGGATCTTTCTATCTGAGCACATCTCCCAAACCTTGTGGTGGCCTGCAAATGGTGATGGGAGCAGGATTATGCTGCCGGGAAGCTTTCTAGTCATGATCTGGCACGGAGAATATGCCATAGCCCAATCTAATAATAATCAGTTATCCCACCAGACAACCAATGTCCTACATGTGACAAAGTCTGCAGCTCAGGAATCAGCCTTGTCTGCTTTGTTCAGAGTCTTAGAAGCCAATCATCCTCACTAGTGAGGGATAGCTGAGAGTACTAAGTTTCTGAGTGCGATCTTACCGGCTGTTCACGTCAGGTTCCTGCCGCAGAGAAGTCGGAGAATTTGGCACCCGGCCAGGAAAATCCCACCAGTGTGAACGGCTGTAACATTCCGGCCAAAATTTATTTCACATTTACTAAACTAAAACAACTTCTGTAGCACCTTAACTTAATAAAACATCCCAAAGGCACTTCACAAGAGGATTAGGCTGAGACTTGCTGCAGATTGAGGAAGAGACTCACTGTGGAACCCAACTCAAGTTTGTACATTAATTCTTATGGGAAAATTAGATTCACTTAACATTATTCTGATTAAAGTTACACTTCGCACTAAAACAAAATTTGACACTGAGCCACATGAGACCATTTCTGGGCAGACGACCAGTAGCTTGGTCAAACAGGTAGGCTTTCATGAGCATCTTAAAAGGAGAAAACAGAGGTAGAGTTGGCGAGGCTTGTTTTACTCCAGATAGCCAGTTGATGAACAGCAGAACTGAACTTAATATTGTTTGATTTCAAAGTTGTTTATTCTTTAGGGCCTGTTTCTCTGACTTAAGTTACGACTTACATTTTTACTTCGTCATCGCACATTATGTGGTTTTTGCTGCCACCAGAGTAAAGGAACTGTGCTGTCAGGAGGTTTGTTTGCAATCTCAGGAGTTGGCCTGTGACAAAAGGGATGAGGTCCTAAAAGCAGAATACAGGGAGCTAGGAAGAAAGTTAAGAAATCGGACCTCAAAGGTAGTGATCTCAGGATTACTACTGGTGCCACGTGCTAGTCAGAGTAGAAATGACAGGGTATATCGGAAAAATATGTGGTTGAAGAGATGGTGTCAGGGGGAGGGTTTCAGATTCCTGGGGCATTGGGACCGGTTCTGGGGGAGGTGGGACCTGTACAAATTGGGCGGGTTACACCTGGGCAGGACTGGGACTGATGTGCTAGGGGGAGTGTTTGCTAGAGCAGTTGGGGAGGGTTTAAACTAAAATGCCAGGAGGATGGGAACCTATGTATGGAGTCCGAGAAGGAGGGAGCAAGGACAAAATGTGGGGAGAATGTTTCAACTACATCAAAAATCAGGAAAAAAGTTAAAAGGAAGGAGAACTCAGAATATGTTATTAATGGAACTGTTAGAATTCAAAAAGGAGGTACAAAAACTAGCATAAGGGCACTTTATCTGAATGCTCATAGCATTTGAAACAAGGTAAATGAGTTGACAGCACAAATCATTGCGAACGAGTATGATTTGGTGGCCATTACAGAGACATGGTTGCAGGATGGTCACGACTGGGAGTTAAATATCCAGGTGTATCAGACTGTTCGGAGGGACAGACAGGAAGGTAAGGGAGGTGGTGTAGCTCTGATATTTAAGGATGCCATCAGGGCGGTAGTGAGAGATGATATAGGTTCTATGGAAAAAAAGGTTGAATCCATTTGGGTGGAAATTAGAAATAGTAAGGAGAAAAAGTCACTGATAGGCGTAGCCTATAGGCCACCAAATAATAACATCATGGTGAGGCGAGAAATAAACCAAAAAATAACTGATGCATGTAAAAATGGTACAGCAATTATCATGGGGGATTTTAATCTACATATCAATTGGTCAAACCAGGTCAGCCAAGGCAGCCTTGAGGAGGAGTTCATAGAATGTATCCGCGATAGCTTCCTTGAGCAGTATGTAAGGGAACCGACAAGGGAGCAAGCTATCCTAGATCTGGTCCTGTGTAATGAGACGGGAATAATTAATGATCTTGCAGTTAGGGATCCTCTTGGAAGAAGCGATCACAGTATGGTTGAATTTAAAATACAGATGAAGCGTGAGAAGATAAAATCCAATACCAGTGTCTTGTGCTTAAACAAAGGAGACTGCAGAGGGATGAGGGAGGCGTTGGCTGAGGTAGACTGGGAGCAAAAACTTTATGGTGGGACAATTGAGGAACAGTGGAGGACTTTCAAAGCGATCTTTCACAGTGCTCAGCAAAAGTATATACCAGTGATAAGGAAGGACTGTAGGAAAAGAGATAATCAGCCATGGATATCTAAGGAAATAAAGGAGGGTATCAAATTGAAAGAAAATGCATACAAAGTGGCAAAGATTAGTGGGAACCTAGAGGATTGGGAAATCTTTCAAGGTCAGCAGAAAGCCACAAAAAAAGCTATAAAGAAAAGTAAGATGGATTATAAGAGTAAACTAGCTCAGAATATAAAAACAGACAGCAGAAGTTTCTATAAATATATAAAATGAAAAAGATTGGCTAAAGTAAACATTGGTCCTTTAGAGGATGAGAAGGGGAATGCAATAACTGGAAATGAGGAAATGGCTGAGGCATTGAACAGGTATTTTGTGTTGGTCTTCACAGTGGAAGACACAAATAACATGCCAAAAATTGATGGCAGGAAGGCTATGGCAGGTGAGGACGTAGAAACTATCATTATCATGAAAGAGGTAGTGTTGAGCAAGTTAATGGGGTTAAAGGTAGACAAGTCTCCTGGTCCTGATGGAATGCATCCCAAGGTACTAAAAGAGATGGCGGGAGAAATGGCAAATGCACTAGTGGTAATTTGCCAAAATTCGTTGGACTCTGGGGTGGTTCCCGCAGATTGGAAAACAGCAAATGTGACACCACAGTTTAAAAAGGGAGGTAGACAAAAGGCGGGTAACTATAGGCCAGTTAGCTTAACTTCTGTAGTAGGGAAAATGCTTGAATCTATCATCAAGGAAGAAATAGCGAGACATCTGGATATAAATTGTCCAATTGGTAAGAAGCAACATGGGTTCATGGAGAGAAGGTCATGTTTGACTAATTTGGTGGAATTCTTTGAGAACATGTGCAGTGGACAATGGGGAACCTGTGGATATGGTGTGTCTGGATTTCCAGAAGGCATTTGACAAGGTGCCGCACCAAAGACTGCTACATAAGATAAAGGTGCACGGTGTTACGGGTAATGTATTAGCATGGATAGAGGATTGGTTAACTAACAGAAAGCAAAGAGTGGGGGTAAATGGGTGTTTTTCTGGTTGGCGATCAGTGACTAGTGGTGTGCCTCAAGGATCAGTGTTGGGACCGCAATTGTTTACGATTTACATAGATGATTTGGAGTTGGGGACCAAGTGTAGTGTGTCAAAATTCGTAGATGACACTACGATGAGTGGCAGAGCTAAAGTGTGCAGAGGACGCTGAAAGTCTGCAAAGGGATATAGATAGTCTAAGTGAGTGGATGAGGGTCTGGCAGATGGAGTACAATGTTGGTAAATGTGAGGTCATCCATTTTGGTAGGAATAACAGCAAAATGGACTATTATTTAAATGTAAAAAATTGCAGCATGCTGCTGTGCAGAAGGACCTGGGTGTCCTTTTGCAGGAATCTCAAGGAGTTGGTTTGCAGATGCAGCAGGTAATTAAGAAGACAAATGGAATTTTGTCCTTTATTGCTAGAGGGATGGTATTTAAAAACAGCGAGGTTATGTTGCAGCTGCATAAGGTGCTGGTGAGGCCACACCTGCAGTACTGTGCACAGTTTTGGTCTCCTTACTTGAGAAAGGATATACTGGCACTGGAGGGGGTGCAGAGGAGATTCACAAGGTTGATTCCGGAATTGAGAGGGTTGGCTTATGAGGAGAGACTGAGTAGACTGGGGCTATACTCATTGGAATTTAGAAGAATGAGGGGAGATCTTATAGAAACATATAAGATTATGAATTGAATAAATGAGATAGAAGCAGGGAAGTTGTTTCCACTGGCGGTGAAACTAGAACTAGGGGGCAAGCCTCAAAATAAGGAGAAGCAGATTTAGGACTGAGTTGAGGAGGAACTTCTTCACACAAAGGGTTGTGAATCTGTGGAATTCCCTGCCCAGTGAAGCAGTTGAGGCTACCTCATTGAATGTTTTTAAGGCAAGGATAGATACATTTTTGAACAGTAAAGGAATTAAGGGTTAGGGTGAGCGGGCGGGTAAGTGGAGCTGAGTCCACGAAAAGATCAGCCATGATCTTATTAAATGGCGGAGCAGGCTCAAGGGGCCAGGTGGCCTACTCCTGCTCCTAGTTCTTATGTTCTTATTCCCAGATAAACAGACGCGTGCACCCTGCATCTATTGCGCTCACTGCATCCCTCACTGGCTTGCCTACTCGCAAATTGCAAAAAATACTTGCAGTTTGCTGTTACCACAACCAAGTAACACAGGCAGGAGGGAAACTCTTTGGGGATCGGGGAGAGACTTGCTGGAGATCAGGAAGAGAATCGTTGGGGATCGGAGAAGTGAAGAGGATCGGGGAAGGGACTTGCTGAGGATCGGGGGAGACTTGTTGCAGATTGAGGAAGAGACTCTCTGTGGAACCCAACTCCAGTTTACATATTAGTTCTTATGGGAAACTCAGATTCACATAACATTATTCTTTTTAAAGTCACACTTTTAAAAGAATGCACCAAGAACATTAAGTGAGGAATTACTGTACAGTTAAAAATATTTAGGGATGGAATTCCTGAACTTAGGGCTTAGACAATTGAAGGCGTAGATACAATGAAAGAACAATTAAAATTCGAGAATGGTTAAAATTCTAGACTTAGGTCAGCGCACATATTCAGAGTATGACATGGCTGAAGGATGTTCCAGAGATAGTGAGGGACTAGGCCATGAAGGGGTTTGAAAACAAGATTGATAGTTTTTAAATTGAAGTGCTGCTTGACGATGAGCTAGTGTCAGTCAGTAAGCATAGGGGTGATAGGTGAATGGGACTTGGCATGAGTAAGGGCACTGGCAGCAGAGGTTTCAACCTCAAGCTTAGGAGGGGTTAATTGTGGAAGGCTGACCAGGAGTGCATTGCAATAGTCAAGTTTAGAGGTAATAAAGGCACGGATGAGGGTTTCAGCAGCAAATGAGCTGGGACACGGCTGAAGTAAGGTAATGTTGTGGAGGTGGAAATGCATCCTTAGTAATGGTGCAGATATCTGGTTGGAAGCTAATCTTGGGATTAAATATGACATAAGATTGAGAAGTGTTTGTTCAGCCTCAGACAGTTGTCAGGCAGAGGGATGAAATCCCCAAGAGTTTGTGATCTTTTCATTGTGCGGAAAAGAAAGTGTCAAACCTCCAAGGGAAAACCAATTGGCTGATTCCTGCAAAGTCTCTGATTCCTTTTGACATAAAAGGCAGCTGAAACGTGAAACTCTGCCACTGGTAGTGACCAACCATCTGTCGATTTGTGACCCCGCTGCAATCCTTCAGTTGTAACTTCATGAACTGCTCTTCCACTGCACTCAGGTAGCGGACTCTTTTTCACAAGACAGGAGGCAGGATTTTTCTCAGTTGCACCACCGGTTACATAACTGGAAAGAAGTAGGCAAACCCAGAAACAGGTGTCAAGGACAGAAACAGAGACTTGTTATATCAGAATAAGATCAGGCTGAGATTGGGCAATCATTGCAGGAAACTGGAAAAGAACCAGAATAGATCATCAATGAAGACTGGATATTAAAAGAAGAAGTACTAGAACCTGAGGCACTGAAAGATGAGATAAATAAAGTACATCAATAGTAGAAAGACAGAAGGACAAGTTCACATACCAGTGGGAGTACTAAATGTGGGAGGTGAGTATTGATGCGATATGGGCAAGTGGAAGGCCTTGCGAGTGGACTATATGTCGGAGATGGGCATAAGGTACAGAACAGCATTAGCCCTCAGGACTGTCAAAAGTATTGTAAGCAAAGTCTCATCGGTCATGCATCTAAAGTACTACATGACAACATCAGGCAGAGAGTGATCTCTGAGAATTGTTACAGACAGAATGTAGCTGTTCATTTCTTGCCAATAACCAGCATGGAGACAGGACACACACATGCATACAGCCACATGCACACACACACATGCAATATGCCCAGTCTCCCATATGGCAGGCCTGTGGTTTCTTCAATAACTTGATGATTTTAAAGTTGAATTGAGGATCTTGTAAAACAAAGACATGGAGATGCCAGCGTTGGACTGGGGTTGGGAGAGTAAGAAGTCTCACAACACCAGGTTAAAGTCCAATAGCGTTATTTGGAATCATGAGCTTTCAGAGCACTGCTCCTTCATCAGTTGAGTGAAGAAGGAGTAGTGTTCTGAAAGCTTGTGATTCCAAATAAACCCATTGGACTTTAACCTGGTGTTGTGAGACTTCTTATTGTAAAGCAAAGGCTTCATAGCAGGTTGTGCGGTTTCCTGTAGACGTATATCTAAGAGGTTAGTTCTCAACTGGAGCAGCTTAAGTACTTTGGCTGCTTGATGGCTTGCAGGTAAGTTTCAGAATCTGGTTCTCAGACTGGCTGATGACTTAGAACATGACACTGCCTTTCCTACAGTTGCTGTATCTTTAGTGTTTTTCTGAAGGCAGCCTTGGTCTCTGAGTCTTTATCTCAAGCCGGTTTTGATCACATGACCAATACTAGCATCGGCCAACCAGAATGATTTTGAAGTCCAACGTCATTAGTACACAATAGGAGATAGATTGTGGTCTTTGATATTTAACTGATCATTTATCACATTTATGTGATCTGAAATTAAGAGTTTACTGATGACTGTGAAACCATTATCGATTGCCAGAAAAAGCCATCTGGTTCACCAATGTCCTTTCGGGAAGGAAATCTGCAGTCCTTACCTGATCTGGCCTGCATGTGACTCCAGAACCACAGCAATGTGGTTGACTCTCAACTACCCTCTGAAAGGGCCTAGCAAGCCACTCAGTGCAAGGGCATCTCAGGATGGGCAATAAGTGCTGCTCAGCCAGTGACGCCCATGTCCCACAAATGAATGAAAAAAAAACTTGTAGGTAATTGGTTCCAGCAGTTTTCCTTTGTTAAGTTTCAATCCTGGAGACATAGGCTGGGATTATCTGGCTCCGGTCCCCCTCTCCCCACTGTGATGGGTATTGCGACGGGGGATGCGGCGAGTCACTGGCCGCCTGTGGGATCTACCTGTCCCGTTGAAATCTATGGGCTTTTTTGTGGTTCGCCTGCCCCACCAGTGGGGAACCCACCACAAGGGGTCAGCATTGGCGGGGCCAGAAGATCCTACTGATGGGAAGGAGCAGAAAATCCCATCCATTGAGTCTAGGAGTCCATGGACACTATGTTTTAAGTAAGCTTTGAATAATGGCAGGTGTGAATTGCACAAGAGTGTCACTGTCTAGATATGTCCATTCCAGGAAGAGATCCACACCCAAGTTGATTCTTTTAGAACTTTCTGGAAGCTTGATTGTCTGTGCTGAACAAGCAAAGATCACCTGACCTCTTTGATGCACCATCAATCAAGCTTGCATAGTTTGTATGCAAGATCAAATAGGCTTTTATTAGCAAAAGACTTGGAGCACACCCATGTTGATGAACTGGTCCAGAGACTGAGGCAGGGGGTGGGGAGCAGTCACCTTTATACCTGGACCAGGGGGGGAGGAATCCCGGGCAGGGCCGGCAGGGACGTGTCCAGGCATGTCACACACACAGGCAATAAGCTAACAGTGGTTTACCACACGCTTACAGCCAATTCATCAGTCTCCATTTTAAATAAATAAAAGACAGTTCCAGAAGCTTCAATATTTCATGTCCGCGGTCCATGTTTAAAGTTATGAATAAGATATGCCTTTGCTAGGCATGACAGAAGAGAGAAGTGACAAAGGTTCAGTGTGGTTTATTTCCTGGAAACGGTACAACTGATGCTATGCTTGCCTTCAGAAAACTCACGGAGAAATGTGAAAATAAGTTGTAAGCTCAGTTATGGCTCCTGTACAGAGATTATGTCGAAACTTTCAACACTGTCCAGCATGATGTTCAATGGCAGATGCATATAGACTGTGGTCTACCCAAACATCTTCTGTGGATAACACTAGTGCTATGCGGATATGCTTCAGGAGCCATCACAGTTGGGGATGGACAGACAAACCAATTACAGTTTGAGAAGGAAGTCACCCATGCTGTTAAAAGCATTGGGTGAGAAGATAATAAGAATGGTGCAGAGAGATGTGGCTGCATCATCGGAGATCATAGCACTTGGAATCTCAGGAAGGTGCAACACCACACTCATAGCCAGAACAAGGAAGAGCTACAGACTCTGACAAACCTTGTCAAAGGACGCAGTGAGTATTTTTGACTGAATAATGAGACAAACACTAACATTACAACTCCAAATGACAATAGAAAAGTCAAGATTGGAAGCACAGAGATTGAGGCAGTCGACAAGCACTTTGGCTCAATGATAAAAACCAAAGATTGCATTAAGGAATGAAACCCAGGTTAGATTAGTTATGGCAAAAGATGCGACCAGTGACTTAAGTAGCATCTGGAAGTTCAAAAGCATCAGCATGAAGTTGGTACAAGGTCTAGCACAGTCATTAGAGTGGAGTGTTGCACTCTGTGAATGTGAAAGTTGGACTCTGAAGAAAGCGGATGGGAGAACAGATTTTGAAATGTAAGCATTGGTATAAACAGAATCAGCTGGATGGACAGAATGACAAATGAGTGTGATAGCTCAGGAATAGAAGCTCAAGCATCAAAAGAGTTGCTAATTATAGTTAGAGAGAGGAAGATAGCAAGGATGGATACTGGCATCAAAGACCCAATAGTCTGGCCCTGGAAGCAACTGAAGTGGAAATTAAGGGTAAAAACAGTAGAGGAAGGAGACAAATTAGACCAGTGGATGATATTGAGACATGGACTGAGGGAAAAAGCCTGAGAAGAAGCAAGACGATGCCAATGACCCCACTAAGGTTATAGGGACAACCAACAACAAACTGCCGGTTTTGGATGGTATTGGGGTTCTCGTTTGAAGAAAACCAGCTTTGTCAAAAATATGTGGAGGTTGGAGCTCAATGAATCTGTCGGTGGATAGGAGCAACGGTAAATGGAATCCATGTATTTATGCATTTTGGAGAGTGTCAAGATTGCAGACTTGGCATGCAATATTCTGGATGTTAAAAAGAGGCTATAGCAACATTTTTAGGCAGCTGCTGAAAGATCAAAAGGATATTGTACAGGCAACACTTCTGAGCCGCTTTTGCCTGTTACTTTAGTCAACTTGACAGTCAGGTTTTCGCATCTTTATGCTAACTGCATCTCCCATTCCCTCCCATGGTGCATCTCAGCCCTGATATCACTCGGAAACTGGCAGTGCAGCTGAGAAAAATTCTCTCTAGTCTTGCAAAACAATCTGGTACCTGAGTATAGTGGAAGAACAGTTCTAGAAGTTACATCTGAAGGATAACAGTGGAATCACAGGGAGCCTCAGAGACAGCTGGTCACTACTGGTCATAGAATCCTAACAGTACTGAAGGAGGCCATTCGGCCCATCAAACCTGCACCAACAACAATCCCACCCAGGCCCTATTCCTGTAATCGCTGCTAATCTTCTTGACACCAGGGGACAATTTAGCATGGCTAATTAACCTAAATCACACATCTTTGGACTGGAGGAGGAAACCAGGCCACCCAGCGGAAACTCACGCAGACACAGGGAGAATGTGCAAATTCCACACACAGTTACCCAAGGCCGGAATTGAACACAATCCCTGGCTTTGTGAGGCAGCAGTGTCATGTGGGAGAGAGGATTTCATCTGCCCTTATTCTTCATGTCACAAGGATTGGTCAAACACTTTACGGAAAGGCTTTTAACTCTGTTTTTCCCCATGGGTCACAGGAGTCAAAGGAAGGCAGTTCCTATGGAGGAAGAGTGGGGAGACCCAAAAGAGAAAGAGGAAGAGAAATTATGAGTTTGAGAAAGTGAAGCATCTGCAAGTGACAAAGGGAGATGGACTCTGTGCAGCTCATGCTCATTGAGCTACCAGAGGAAGGACTGGGGAAAAATCAAAGCTCCTTCCTGGGAATGCAGTTACTCCCCATCAAATTCAAACAACCCACAAACAGAGAAAGAGTCACCCAGCCTTCGTAACCAGCCACCATCATTAACACAGATAACCATGCTGAGCAAATGATTCAGCAGCAGGTCGGTTCTGAGGCATCTTAATCCAGTACTAAGGAAGCCAAAACTTGGAGGATATGCAGGATGGAGCATCATTTCTTCTCTTGTTGCACGATAGGTTAATCAAGCATGAATGAGACATCCATAACTTAAATATGTATTTCCTGCAAAGTTAATTGCACGACAGAAAGAAGGAAGAATATTTTTCCAAGAGGAATAATTTAAATCAGTGCGCGCCAGTAGCTCAAATTAGCAAAGGTTCCCATAACATTAATTACTGTTATTGCCAAAACAAAAAAGGTTTAATGACTTCCAAGCAGAAATAACATTTTGTCTCTTAATACTGAAAACTGGAAGAATAACAGCATTTGTATCAGCAATAAAAATCAAGATTAAACTGAATGTGTAATATATAAATACTATTGAGATATTTTTCTATTCATGACCCAGCATTAAGACAACTAGTATGAATGCATATTGTACGCATGGTTTAAAAAAAGAGATTGGGGCAACAGTCAAATTCATTAAACATAAATTTCTGGTAATAGAATCAATATTTACAAAACTAAATAAAAATACAAATCACTCCTCCAATGCCATTGTCACATTTTTCTAGGTATTTCTCTCGTTTTCACTGCCTCAGACCATTTGTGAGCAAGCCTTTGCTCTCCATGACCCAGAATATGCAATTACCTGCACAATACCTAGGCAATTTGTAGCAAGCCAGCTGATCAAAGCTTACTGGTTATATCAATATCATTCCTAGCTTCAAAATGCAGTCGAATAAATATTAGATGCAAAACAGATTTATTAAATAGTAAACGGATAAATTAACAGAAGTAATGGCATGGTTTCAACTTAACTATCCATCCATTATGAAGATAGGAAAAAAAATAGCTGTGCCTTCGATGCAAAACTTCAATGTTAAATAGAATTAGCTCTAGCCTCCTGCTTATTAATCTTTATATGGCAGGCTGCTGTTGACCATCTGTAGATACTCTCTCTGACCTACTTCTCCCTCCCTAATAGCTTCAGACAGGTTAAGAAATACTTTTCTAAAAAATGCCAATCATATAAGAAATTTGAATATGTATCCCGTTAACTAAAAAAAATGCCAAACACATACAAACAAAACTTGTAAAATGTTTGTGTTTGAATTGAACTCAAGATATCTGCGTTGACAGAACAATTATACTCTGGGGTTTTATGTCCCTAAAAATTTAGCCCATGGGTAATAATGTGCTTAGTTTGTTGCCACTGTTATTAGCAAGCAATGTAATTGTTGTTTCTTGCAAAGGAACTGAGCCTAAACACTGCACCATTGAACACTCTACTCCCAAAGATGAACTGAGAAATTACTGGAATTTTTGCATCTTACTTGAAATTACCATTACACTGATGAGAAAAGAGGTCATGACAAATTTGTGAAAAGTAAAGACTAAGCTTCAATGACTCTCACAGAGAATGAGTAAGGCTTAGATCATTGCAATTATTAAGGAAACAATTGAATAAATGTTTGAAGCAGCCAAAGATACAGAGACACACATAAATACATCTGCATACATGACTGCATACACACCGACACATATCCAGACACATATATATGTCCATACATATACTCAGAGAGACAGCAAAAGTCTGATATTAATTTGGGTTGTTCTAGAGTTAGAACGTAGAAAAAATACAGCACAAACAGGCCCTTCGGCCCACAAGTTGCGTCGGTCATGTCCCTACCTACCTAGGCTTATAAATAGACTTACCTATAACCCTCAATCCTATTAAGTCCCATGTACTCATCCAGAAGTCTCTTAAAAGACCCTAGCGAGTTTGCCTACACCACCACTGACGTCAGCCAATTCCACTCACCCACCACCCTCTGAGTGAAAAACTTACCCCTGACATCTACTCTGTACCTACTCCCCAGCACCTTAAACCTGTGTCCTCTCATAGCAGCCATTTCAGCCCTGGGAAAAAGCCTCTGAGAATCCACCTGAACTATACCTCTCAACATCTTGTATGCCTCTATCAGGTCACCTCTCATCCTTCGTCTCTCCAAGGAGAAAAGACCGAGCTCCCTCAGCCTATCCTCATAAGGCATGCCAACCAATCCAGGCAACATCCTTGTAAATCTTCTCTGCACCCTTTCAATAATTTCCACATCCCTCCTGTAATGAGGCGACCAGAACTGAGCACAGTACTCCAAGTGGGGTCTGACAAGGGTCTTATAAATCTGCATCATTATCTCCCGACTCCTAAACTCAATCCCTCGATTGATAAAGGCCAGCACACCATACGCCTTCTTAACCACCTCCTCGACCTGCGAGGCTGATTTAAGAGTCCTATGGACCCGGACCCCAAGGTCCTTCTGATCCTCTACACTGCTCAGAGTCTTACCCTTGATATTATACTCCTTCATCCCATTTGACCTGCCAAAATGGACCACTACACATTTATCTGGGTTGAAGTCCATCTGCCACTTCTCCGCCCAGTCTTGCATCCTATCTATGTCACGCTGCAGCTTCTGACATCCCTCCAACCTATCCACAACGCCACCAACCTTCGTGTCATCGGCAAACTTACCAACCCATCCCTCCACTTCCTCATCCAGGTCATTTATGAAAACGACAAACAGCAAGGGTCCCAGAACAGATCCCTGGGGCACTCCACTGGTGACCGACCTCCATTCAGAAAAAGACCCGGCTACAACCACTCTCTGCCTTCTGCAGGCAAGCCAGTTCTGAATCCACAAGGCAGCAGCCCCTTGGATTCCATGCCCTCTCACTTTCTCGAGAAGTCTTGCATGGGGGACCTTATCGAACGCCTTGCTGAAGTCCATGTAAACCACATCTACCGCTTTTCCTTCGTCAATGTGTTTAGTCACATTTTCAAAGAACTCCACCAGGCTCGTAAGGCATGATTTGCCTTTGACAAAGCCGTGCTGACTACTTTTGAGCATACAAAACTTCTCTAAATCCTATCCCTCAGGATCTTCTCCATCAACTTACCAACCACTGAGGTTAGACTCACCGGTCGGTAATTTCCTGGGCTATCTCTATTCCCTTTCTTGAATACAGGAACCACATCCACAATCCTCCAATCATCTGGAACCTCTCCCGTCTCCATCAACGACGCAAAGATCATTACCAGAGGCTCTGCAATCTCTTCCCTCGCCTCCCACAGTAACCTGGGGTGCATCCCATCCGGTCCCGGCGACTTATCTATCTTGATGCTATTCAAAATTTCCAACACATCCTCTTTCTTAATGTCCACATACTCAATTTTTTCAGTCTGCCTCAATCCTGTAGTACAACCACCCAGGTCTTTTTCCACCGTGAATACCGAGGTAAAATATTCATTAAGCATCTCTGCTATTTCTTCCGCTTCTGTACAGACTTTCTCATCTTCACCTTTTGTAGGTCCTATTCCTTCACATCTCATCCTTTTACTCTTCACATATTTATAGAACGCCTTAGGGTTCTCCTTAATCTTACCTGCCAAGGCCTTCTCGTGACCCCTTCTGGCTCTCCTAATTTCTTTCTTAAGTCCCTTCCTACAAGCCGTATACTCATCTAGATCTCTATCATCGCCTAGCTCTCTGAACCTTTTGTACGCTTTCCTTTTCTTTCTCACTAGGTTCAGCGCAGCTTTCGTGCACCACGGTTCCCGTAACCTACCAACGCCTCCCTGTCTCATCGGAACGTTGTCATGCAGAACTCCAGACAAACATTCCTTGAAAATCTGCCACTTTACTTCAGTACTTTTCCTCGAGAATGCCTCCTTCCAATTTACGCCTCTAATCTCCTGCCTGATGGCTTCATATTTCCCCTTACTCCAGATAAACACTTTCCTAGCTTGCCTGATCCTATCTCTTTCCAATGCTAGCGTAAAGGAGATAGAGTTATGATCACTATCCCCAAGATGCTCCCCCACTGAGAGATCCGACACCTGTCCAGGCTCATTAGTCAGTACCAGATCGAGTACAGCCTCTCCTCTTGTAGGCTTATCCACATGCTGTGTCAGGAAACCCTCCTGAACACACCTAACAAACTCCTCCCCATCCAAACCCCTTACCCTAGGGATATTCCAATCGATGTTTGGGAAATTAAAGTCTCCCATCACGACAACCCTGTTATTCCTACATCTCTCCAGGATCTGTTTCCCTATCTGCTCCTCAACATCCCTGTTACTATTGGGCGGCCTGTAGAAAACACCCAGCAATGTTATCGACCCCTTCCCGCTCCGAACTTCCACCCACAGAGACTCCGTAGACAATCCCTCCATGGCTTCCACCTTCTCTACAGCTGTGACGCTATCCCTGATCAGCAGTGCCACTCCCCCCTCCCCCTCTTTTGCCTCCCTCTCTGTCCTTTCTGAAACATCTGAAACCCGGCACCTGAAGTATCCAGTCCTGTCCCTGTCTCCAAGTCTCCATAATGGCCACCACATCACACTTCCAAGCATCGATCCACACTCTAAGCTCATCCACTTTATTCACTACATTCCTGGTGTGTTGGTTCATAATACTCAAGTGGCCTTTCCTTGTGTGGTAAAATTACAATTTTATGGAATGACAATGCTTGTTGTTTGTAGCGGAATAATGCAGGTCAGCAAGAATGAAAAGATTCTAGGTAGGATTTTCTGCACCCTGCCCCCCTCCTCCCAGCCGCACTGTATGCTTTCCGGGAGCAGAGGTGGCACACCATTGACCACTGGCAGGATCTTCTGGCCCCGCCAATGTCTACGGCATTTTGTATGGCCCATTGTCCAACCTCCGGGGAAATCACCATTGGGGTTGCTTTCGGCAGGACCAGAAGATCCCGCAAGTGGGAAGAGCTGGAAAATCCTTTCACTTTAGAAGCCCCACACTCAACAGGCAGCGGTGAATGGGCTGTTTTTTTGGATGCTGAAGCTTTGTGGCTGTACCAATTTACTCGAGCAATACATGTTAATGTATTTATAGACAGGCATCCTATTTTAATACTCAACCCTTCAATTAACCAAAAAAGAGGAAAAGGAACACGAGAGAATCATAGAATGAATCATAGAATCCCTACAGTGCAGAAGGAGGCCATTTGGCCCATCGGGTCTGCACCAACCACAATCCCTCCCTATCCTCGTAAACCCATGCATTTACCCTAGCCAACGCCCCCCCCCCCCCCCCCCCCCCCCGACACTAAGGGTCAATTTAGCACAGCCAACCCATCTAACCCAAACATCTTTGGACTGTGGGAGGAAACCGGAGCACCCGGAGGAAACCCACGCAGACACGGGGAGAATGTGCAAACTCCACACAGACAGTGATCCAAGCCGGGAATCGAACCCAGGTCCCTGATGCTGTGAGGCAGCAGTGCTAACCACTGTGCCATCATGCCGCCCAAATGGTGCATACCTTGGACTTTTGAAAACATTACCAAAGATAAGCATAAGAAAGAAGCCTCATTTTAACACAACAATCACTCCCCACCACCTCCCCCACCTCAGAATTTAATTTTCCAGAGACCATTATGAATAATGTAACCTAAAGAGCACAAAACAGTCCACAAACAAAATTGAATTACCAGTATCTAGACAAAAAAGGCTACAAAATAGATAACCTAATGATTCAGCACTGCTTCTGAATATTTTGCAGAGAATGGTTTGTGGGCAATTTTGCCTTTTTAATAAAACCAGGGATATATTTTCCTTTTAAATTTATAATAAATTTAATATTTAGTATAAATCAAGCCCTTTAAGTTTATGGAGACTCACCTGCATTATATTTGAAAATGTTAGCAGTTATCAACATTAATGTCCCATGTGCCTTTAGCAAGGCACCTGCCTATGCGTTATATATGAAAGAGTGAGGTATTAAATATTTTTATCATAATTTCCTGACATTTATGTTTTATATGAATTGCAGTAATATATTCCACAGACATGCAAAATAAGAAAGCTGTTTTAACCAATATTTGTCAAATTAGAAGAATACATAGGCAGAATTTTCATAGCCCCATGGTGACGTGGGGGTAAACTGCACTAAAAAATCATTTGTCCAGCTCTCCAACATACTCCCCCCTCCCCTCAACTCTCTTCATGCTTTTCCTGAACTGGGGTGTGCAGCTTTGACAGCAACCCGTCCAGCAGCTGTGAGGATGCAATAAAGCTAATTAAGGAGCAGTACAGCCATTTTCCTGGCATCGTGTTGGCTGTCCACTGTATCCGCACTCTGGCGAGTGAGAGGAGGCAGCTGGACAATAGGAGGTCAACTGAGGGTGATCTAAACGTTTCTGGCAGAAAATGGCATAACTTCTGTCTTCCCATTCTACAACCTTCCCATTGAGTGTAGAATTCCTGGAGGCAGATGGGTCCCATCATCATGGACCGAATGAGGTCTAAATTGCTCCCTTCATCTTGCTGATGGCGAGAAGTGCCCCCTTCTTCTCCTGTTGCTTGGGTCTCGGCAGCACTCTCATTGGTCAAACTGGACTTCCTTTGCAGTGGGCAGGGCTACCTACAGCTCCTGCCGGAACCCACTGTTGCTAAAATTCAGCCCGACGATGCAATGCCACCTCGAGCATGTTCACAACCAGAAATGACCCTGGCGTCAGGCCCATGGCACTCTTGACAAAATTCATCCCATACTCTCTGCAACCTATTTAATTTCCTTCATTTAGTTCATAATGTTAACATCAATTAAAAATCTGCTGGAACTCCTGAGCAACTTTTTTATTCATCGTTCCTGCATAAATTTAACACAATGTGGAGATGCCGGCGTTGGACTGGGGTAAACACAGTAAGAAGTCTCACAACACCAGGTTAAAGTCCAACAGGTTTATCTGGTAGCAAAAGCCACTCACTCGCTTTCAGAGCGCTTGCTGCTCCTTTGTCAGGTGAGTGGGAGTTCTCTTCACAAACAGGGCATATAAAGACACAAACTCAATTTACAAAATAATATTATTTTGAAAATTATTTTGTAAATTAAGTTTGTGTCTTTATATGCCCTGTTTGTGAATAGAACTCACACTCACCAGACGAAGGAGCAGCGCTCCGAAAGCTCGTGGCTTTTGCCACCAATTAAACCTGTTGGACTTTAACCTGGTGTTGTGAGACTTCTTACTAAATTCAACACTGCAGCATGGGAGATTTGCTGGGTCTTTGGTTTAATATAATGGACAAAGATTGCTTATTTCCTCCATTAAATAACTACAAACCTATAGCACTAACAGCAACGATTTAGGATTTATCCTCACCCAAAGAGCTGAATAATACTGATAGCTGGGCGAATGAACATGGCTGTTAAATGCTCACTGTTAATTCTTCCTTATGACTATCCAACAGAACGCAAACAACGCAACTATCAATGAAGACCAACCAAGATGGCTTTTTTATTCACAAAGCATTATCAATATCTTTCCCAAGGAGCGGGTGGGGGGGGCGGGGGGGGGGGGGGGGGTGCAGTGTGTGTGTGTGTGGTGGTGGTGATGAGGGAGTGGGGTAGGATAGGGGTTCTTGTTCCTCCTGAATGGCGAATGTTGTTCCTCTGTTTAAGAAAGGGAATAGAAATGACCCTGGTAATTATAGACCGGTTAGTCTTACTTCGGTGGTTGGTAAATTGATGGAAAAGGTCCTTAGGGATGGGATTTACGACCATTTAGAAAGATGCGGATTAATCCGGGATAGTCAGCACGGATTCGTGAAGGGCAAGTCGTGCCTCACAAATTTGATTGAATTTTTTGAGGAGGTAACTAAGTGTGTTGATGAAGGTAGGGCAGTTGATGTCATATACATGGATTTTAGTAAGGCGTTTGATAAGGTCCCCCATGGTCGGCTTATGATGAAAGTGAGGAGGTGTGGGATAGAGGGAAAGTTGGCCGATTGGATAGGTAACTGGCTGTCTGATCAAAGACAGAGGGTAGTGGTCGATGGAAAATTTTCGGATTGGAGGCAGGTTGCTAGCGGAGTGCCGCAGGGATCAGTGCTTGGTCCTCTGCTCTTTGTGATTTTTATTAATGACTTAGAGGAGGGGGCTGAAGGGTGGATCAGTAAATTTGCTGATGACACCAAGATTGGTGGAGTAGTGGATGAGGTGGAGGGTTGTTGTAGGCTGCAAAGAGACATAGATAGGATGCAAAGCTGGACTGAAAAATGGCAAATGGAGTTTAACCCTGATAAATGTGAGGTGATTCATTTTGGTAGGACTAATTTAAATGTGGATTACAGGGTCAAAGGTAGGGTTCTGAAGACTTGGAGGAACAGAGAGATCTTGGGGTTCATATCCACAGATCTCTAAAGGTTGCCACTCAAGTGGATAGAGCTGTGAAGAAGGCCTATAGTGTGTTAGCTTTTATTAACAGGGGGTTGGAGTTTAAGAGCTGTGGGGTTATGCTGCAACTGTACAGGACCTTGGTGAGACCACATTTGGAATATTGTGTGCAGTTCTGGTCACCTCACTATAAGAAGGATGTGGAAGCGCTGGAAAGAGTGCAGAGGAGATTTACCAGGATGCTGCCTGGTTTGGAGGGTAGGTCTTATGAGGAAAGGTTGCGGGAGCTAGGGCTGTTCTCTCTGGAGCGGAGGAGGCTGAGGGGAGACTTAATAGAGGTTTATAAAATGATGAAGGGGATAAATAGAGTGAACGTTCAAAGACTATTTCCTCGGGTGGATGGAGCTATTACAAGGGGGCATAACTATAGGGTTCGTGGTGGGAGATACAGGAAGGATATCAGAGGTAGGTTCTTTACGCAGAGAGTGGTTGGGGTGTGGAATGGACTGCCTGCAGTGATAGTGGAGTCAGACACTTTGGGAACATTTAAGCGGTTATTGGATAGGTACATGGAGCACACCAGGATGATAGAGAGTGGGATAGCTTGATCTTGGTTTCAGATAAAGCTCGGCAGAACATCGTGGGCCGAAGGGCCTGTTCTGTGCTGTACTGTTCTATGTTTCTATGTTTCTATGTTTCTATGAATCCATAAGAGGAGTGAATGGAGTCTTGACGTGAGCAAAAGCCCACCAGCTTTGAAGACCTCAGCTGGAATACCATCATGGCTACAGGCTTTGCTGTTTTTACCATTTTCACTGTTTGTTGCAGCACTCCTGTCAATGGTAGTTCACCCATGGATTTTCCCACAGGCTACTGGGGATCGCCTGGAGAGTATCAGCTGCCACTGTGGTTTCACAGTTGCGGAGTTTTTGAGAATGTTCTTTCCAGCATTGACAGGTGGCATTGTTATGCTTAAGATGTGCACGTACTTTACACATTTCCTAGATGACAGAGTTGATGCTGGATGTTCTGCATGAAGTGCCCACCCATCTCTGTACAATTGAATTAAGTTATCCTATCTTTAGGCGTTCCCCTTCTACTTTTGCACTGATCATTGCTTTTTTTCACACTAATTAAGTAGCATTGCTGCTCTTGGATGGATTTCCATTTAAACATGACAGTCAGCAAAGGGATTGGGACTACCTCAACATATTGCACATGGAACCCTTACAGTCACAAGAGACCTTTGTCTCATTATTTTAGGTTGAATTTGAACCCAGGTCCCAGAAGTGAAAAATCTACTGCACTATTTAGTTCACACCATTGTTCTTTTGTAACAGAAGAAAGCAAGGTGACCCATTAATAAAGTTACTGTAACCCATCACTGGCTGGAATTCCAATTTATGCTTTCTCCACAAGGTTTCTGCTGAAGTTATGGTGGGACTTCAATGAACCCCTGGTGGGAATTCTATGCCTGCACCTTTAGAGGTAGTGATTGCCATTGCTAAAATTAAGTTGTCATCTTCTCTGTACAATGCACTAAGCCATTAATTAGATCTCAAGGAGACCAGCACTCTTATAACTTAAGTTTTTCAACCAGACCCTTTAACGCACTCACGTACTTCAAAACATTAAGATGTATTGAGCAGAGGAAAGTAAATAGCATAACCTTCAGAGCAGGGACTCCATCCAATACATACACTGACATATTAATACGTCAAAATTTAAAGCTCATTTGGACCTCCACGCATTATCATCCAATTCAGATAAGGCCAGAATATCACATAATCCTCAGAATAGCAAAGGAGGAATGGATTACTTACTGAGGGTTGGGGAAAATTCAGTCCAACCAGATACAATTGCCACAAACAGATTTTTTTTTAGCAACTGTTCTGGATGTGGTGGCACTTTACACACATAGGCCATAATTTTATCGGCACGCCCGCCCCGATTCCGTGGGCGGCCGAGGCTTGGAGAACAGCATTCACCATTGGCCTTGGGTGGGATCGTACGAACCTCGGGCAGACGTGCCGGTAAAATTCCACCCATATTCTTTACGCTACCAATTGACAAAAATAAGTTCAGAAAATTCTAGTTCATGAAATTGGTTAAAAATAGAGCTATGTTTGTTCTTCGGGAAGAGGCTGCTTTAAGAAAGGTAACAGATTACCTTTGATAAGTATTTGGTCTGTGCTACCTCACAGGGGTACGCCTGCAATATGTTCATTCGCCCAACCTAAACTGCGCTGTGATGAAGGATCATCCAGATTCGAAATGTTAGTTCTATTCTCTCTCTACAGATGCTGCCAGACCTGCTGAGATTTCCAGCGTTTTCTGTTTTTGTTTCAGATTCCCGCATCCGCAGTGTTTTGCCTTTATCTTAACTGTCAATAGCTTTACATCAGGAGGGTGGAATATTACAGTTCTTACTCATTAGCCATCAACCAAATTGAAAAATCTGCTGATCACATCCACTATAAATGAAGTAACTGACAGACGGCTGTGAACAGCAGAGAAAACAATAATTTCACATGTGGAACAACAAATAGATATGCTATGAAAGTGCAATAGTTAAAAGATATGAAAACTATAAAGTTTGATAGCCAATACTTAATCCATAACTGGTTTTGCATGGATGTTAAGTCAATTGACAAAATGTAAAGTAAGTTAATACAAAACCTGAATTACTGCATTTGAAATGGAAAATGGAAATTCATTATTAGCACTGTTCTATCATTAGTTTGAATAGTGAACATAAATTCAAGTCCATGCATACACAAACTTTACCTGTAATATAATGAATAATGTTTTGCAAAGGTATATATGCATTTTTGCAACAAGTTATTCAAATCTAAAATAACTTCACTGCTAGAATTCTTAGAATATGCTGTAGCAATGGTTAGCTAAGGGGACTCGATGGCCTAGTGGTATTATCGCTAGACTATTTTATCCAGAAAGTCAGCTAATGTTCTGGGGACCTGCGTTCGAATCCTGCCACGGCAAATGGTAAAATTTGAATTTAAAATAATATATATCTGGAATTAAAAATCTACTGATGATTGTCAGAAAAACCCATCTGGTTCACTAACATTCCTTGGGGAAGGAAATCTGCCATCCTTACACGGTCTGGCTTACATGTGACTCCATGCCTTCTGGGCAAGTAGGGATGGACAATAAATGCTGGCCAGCCAGCGACGCCCATGTCCCATTAATGCATTAAAAAAATTATAAACCTGTATTGTGACAGGTGATAAATCCTACAATACTCACAAGTTTATCGGCATTTACAAATAAACTAACTATCAATGGTTCATTAGTTTGCAAACAAAAGATATGCATTTGGGAACAATGGCCCAAGAGAGGCAGAAACTACAAAAGCAAGTACTTATAATAAACCTTTAAAAACCACTGGGTAGGCCTCACTAAGATTACTGTGTCAATTCTGGCCAAGAACGCCAAGGCCTTGGGAATAGTGCAGAGGAGATCCATCTCAATGGTACCAGAGATAAGGGACTTTCGTTACATGGAGAGACTAGAGAAACTGCTTAGAGCAAAGATGGTAAGGGGAGATTTTACAGCAATGCTGAAAATTATGAGGAGTTTTACAGAGTATGTCGGAGAGACCCTGTCTATTGACAGATGGATTGGTTAACCAGAGGACATAGATTTAAGATGGTTGGGCAAAAGAACCAGAAGGTGAGACTTTTTCATGCCGTGGGTTGTGATGACTCCATAAATGATGGCTATGGGGAAAAACAAGGGATTGGGACTAATTGGTAGCTCTTGCAAAGTGCCAGCAATGGCACAATGGCTCACATTGCCTGTTTCTGTCCGATGGAATTCCATAGACAAGGAATTTGAGTTCTGTTGAAGGTTGGCTATATTTTACTGATTTTATACCCAGCTATACAAGATAAATCATCTAATCACTGTCACTTGCAAGCCTTTTATTTATTAAAAATAACTTTTTGCAAAGGCTGCAACATGCCAAAGTGAATGATGTACAGGCTACTTAACTCAGTCTGGTGTCAAATAGTAAAATAATTTGTTTCATTTTTTACTGTTGAAATCACTAAGAGATCATTAAATCTATACTGGTTCAAAAGGTCAAACGTTGTGGCTGGGATTTGCACCCCCCCCCCCCCCCCCCCCGCCTTTACCGCGGGCGCAAATGGCGTTGGGGTATAACATATCGCCGGAGCCAATAAACGGGATTCACGATGGAGAGATTTTCCGCAAGTGTCTAGCACTGGGATCAATGTGACGAGATCAGAGTTTCTCTATGCCTGGGTTGAGTGGTGGAGTTGACCAAAGTGGGGGAGCTCTACATTACCTGAGAGACACTGAATTACTGATGTGCTCTGACAGTGTGAGGAGCACCCATACAATGAGCTGCCTGCATTGCAGAGAGGTGATGGAGGAGGTTCTGTGTGTGAGCCTTTCAGTGTTAGATGGACGCAGTTGTCTCAGCGGCACTTTATGGAGAGATCGAATGAGCAGGAAGGCACAAATAGGGTGCCAAAAATGAGATTTAATACATTGACAAAGGTAGTTTAATTCTTACATACGTGCTGGCTATCTTCAAATTACCCAACAATACCTGTGCCCATTCTGTGCAACTCAAATTTCCTCACCTTTACAACCCTAGCACTCCGTCTCGGTGTTTGCCCAGCATCCACAGCAGAGGTGGAGGCAGCTTCTGTCTGCCACACCCTGTTGTGTGTGATGACCTTGCAGGGCATCCTCTGGGGCACCATATGTTAAAGTGCTTCATACTAATACAGCACTCAGGAGTAATGTAAACCTCCCCCGTCAAAGGCAGATTTTCTGAATAGTAATAGGAAGATGAGTAGATCATTTAGAGCCTCAAGCTTGTTCATCCGTTCAATGAGATAATGTCCAATCTATGACATAATTCCTTATATCTGCCTTTGCCCCATATCCCTTAATATCTTTAGTAACAAAATCTATATCGGTTTTAAAATTATTAATTGCTCTCCTATCAATTGCAATTTGTAGAAGAGAGTTCCAAACCTCTACTCGACCATTTTTTTGTGGATAGATGTGCTTCCTGTAGCTGAATTATATGAGGCACTGGATTCCCCAAGCCCCCAGATGAAGCTGATATATCTGCGGGGATGGCATGGCTAATCCGCTCGCTCAATTTACGTGGCATGGAAGAGCAAAGTCAAAGAACGAAGAAAAATACCAACATTTTCCCATACCCATGAAAGTAAGTGCACAGGAACAGGCCCTTCGGCCCTCGAAGCCTGCCCCCAATCATGATGCCGATGCTGCCTAAACTAAAACCGCATGCACTTACGGAGTCCGTATCTTTCCATTTCCCGTCCTATTCATGTATTCGTCTAGTTGCCCCTTAAAACACTGCTATCGTACTTGCTCCCACCACCTTCCCGGGCAGCGCGTTCCAGACATTCACCACTCTCTGTGTAAACAACGTGCCTCGCGAACCTCCTCTAAACGTTTCCCCCAGGCACCTTAAACCTCAAGTCAAGCCCCAGTTACACTCCATCATCCTAGACTCCTCCACCAGAGGTAGTGCTTTTTACGCTTATCTGTTCCCCTTCATATCTTGAAAACTTCAATCAAATCACTCAACCATCTAAATTCAATTATCTTAAGTTGCTGATGCTGCCAAACTTGGATTACCCTACAAATTGAAAGATACCATAGTTCAGGTCTATAAAATCAATTGTCATTTACTTTCATGGATATGGGAAAAATGTTGGTATATTTAAGACATTCATAGCATGATCTCACAACATATGTTTTCCTAAAATATTGATACATTCAAAACTTATACAAAATGTGTAAAATGTGTTAAAATATGGGTAATTTGGAATGCAAATGATCCCAAAACAGATGTAATGGATTTATTGTGACTCTTGCGGAAAGCTGATAGTGCCCAAAATTATTGTTCCTTTCATTATGTTAATAATGTTATGCTATGTAGCTTCCACTCATGCACCACTGTGGACATTTGGGCAGCTATGGCAGAGTAAACATGAGGAAGCACCATTCTGCTTCGTTAATGCTATGAGATCACTGTATGGTAACATGGCCATTATGAACTTATATAGTTTTTTTCATGAACTGAGACTGAACAGATTACTGTTTCAGTGTCAGGACAAGATAACACTGGCTGTATTTCTACAGATTAGCACGCTGGACAAAATCTGGTGCTAGAAGGTCGGAAGAAGCAGGCAAATGGAGAAAAATCAGCAAAGCATACATCTGTGCACTCCTGTTTTGATGTCAAATTCTATTATCCAGCTGGAAGCTCCCCCACGCCCCAAAGAAAATAGAGGCCCCTTTGTAGTTATCAAAAGTTGACCAATTTAATTCTCAAATCTCTTTGTTTTTAAAATCATTTGGTATTTAATATTGAACAAACTGGAAAGATACGAGAGTACTATGAGCTGAAATTCGTCTATTGGTCTAACTCGCACAATGAAAAATATAGAACTTGAGTGGAACAAAACAACATATTATTCCGATAGTCCAGGATTTAAATGTTGTGCTGAACACAACAACATGCAAGGTTGTTGTACTGAAATAATAATGTCAATCATTCTCATGATAAAGTAGTATGAATTGGGAAACTCTGCTTAAAACGGTTAGGCTTTTCTGAGCAAATAGAGATGCAAGGTAATGACCTACTGCAGTCAAATCAATTACCAAGAGCACAAGTATGATAGGACATAGTGTGCTGCATTTGCTTTCACTGCAACTGGAAGAGCAACACAACTGTACCATATCTGACATGATGGGCTTGATTTTACCATTACGTTGTGCCCGTAAACGTGGTAAAGTCGGGCGTGAGGCCATTAATGCGATCCGCGCCCGCGTCCACGCAGGTGCCCACTTTACCGAGGCCCGAAAATGGCCACGATCCGATTCGCACCCGAAACGGGCACAACGACGATTTAAATGCATCTGCATGCATTTAAATTGAATTAATGAACTGCCCGCCCAACTTTATCAGCACATCCCCCTTTACCATCGTGTTCGCGCATCCCGATTCGGCACGAAACAGATCTGCTCGGCAAAGGTCTGTTTTGGGCGCTCCAGCTGCTGAAGAGGTAAGTTCAGAGCTTCCAACGGCTCTCTGACTCAGATCGGTAGTGGCGGGGAGGGGGGGGGGGTGGCAGGCCAGATCGTTATCTGGTGGGGGGAGGGGCGGGAGAAGGGAGGCCTGATTATTTTCTGGTGGGGGGAGGGGGGAGGTGGGTCAGATGTATCTCTGGTGGATAGGGGGGAGGGAGGCCCAATCTTTGACTGGTTGGGGGGGGGGGGGGGGGAGGGGAGGCGGAGAGGGCCCGATCATTCTCTGGTGGGGGGGAGGGAGGAGGAGGCGGGTCAGATGTATCTCTGGTGGTAGGGGGGCGAGGGAGAGGGAGGAGAGAGGCCCGATCGTTGTCTGATGGGGGGGTGGGGGAAAGAAGAGGGCAGGTTGTTGTCTGGTGGGGGGGGGGGGGGCAAACCTTCTCTGGGTGGGGAGGTGAGAGGGCGGGGGGAGGACCAATCATTCTCTGGGGGGAAAGTTAATTCTATCCCATCACATTTCTAATTCTGATCATTCCTGTTATAAATGCTACTTAGATTGTATTTTACTTGCCATGAATGTTGTTTTTTTTCCCCGACACCAGCAAGTCCAGAAGAAGTAGAAATGATCTGATTACCATTTCCCAAATTATCTTCTAAAACTTGGAAATGCAGCTCTTAGAATTTATTGCAAGTTGGCAGTTGCTAAACACAACTGCAAAAGTTGTTGAATCAAGCAACGGTTATTTGTACACGCACCTATATGTTTCATTACACCAACTTCAATAAAGGCGCGGATATGTACCTCGGTGGATTTTGCAAGTACAGGCAGCAGAGAGAAGGGATTCCACTCATTAAGTGCACGGGCACTTAATGAGTGAAACTGTCAAAGTATTCGGCTGTGAGTATGTGAAATATACTCGGAAGGAGGCCAGATGGATCTCTGGTGGGGGGGGGGGAGGGGAGCAGTGGCAGGGGGGTCCGCTGCCACTCTGCAGGCGATCGGTGGGGAGGAAAGGGGGCAGAGGGTTGCGATCGGTCTGGGTAGCGGTGGGGGCGGTGGTGGGTGGATAAGGGGGAAAGTTATGTTGTAGGGGTGGGGATGACGTCTGTGGGGGCCATCACTCCCAGGCCGCTTTATCCGCTTTTTGCAGCCCAGGAGTGATGTGACAGTGACGGGATTTTCAATTTTTTTTTCTAACTGCGCATGTGCAGTACAGAGCTCCAATCATTTCAGGCGCGCTAAGCCCCACCCACAGCGCAATTCAGACCCGCGATTTTCTTTTCAGGCTGAGTGCGTATGGGGGCGCCTGAAAGCAGATTTCCAAGTCGGATCTGAATTGCGCTCAGATTCAGCACTTAGAATGAAAATGGTAAAATCGGGCCCGAAGTGTCTCAAGGATCTTGTTGTCATACATGACAGATGCACAGATGACTGCACAATGCATCTGCAACTCTGAATTGAACTGGGGAAGTAAAGGCAAATCATACAAAATCTCTCATCAGTTTTATAATTCTGCAGGACAAAAATATTCAAGTGTATTCACAATAGAATAAAGGCACTGAAAAAGAAAGGCAAACTTACATTGGTGGAAGTTTGTGATTATCGTACTCACAAAATTGCATCTTTCCATTTTAGACAAAGGTACTGAAGAAGCCTACCTCCATAAATAAAATGTTTCTCTTTACAATTTTCAGAATCGTTGCAAGAATGCAAGATATTTCATTTTTCACAGCAGTAGTTAATTCCTGCTTTGTCAACACAAACTCTATCCTCTGCTTTCAATTTCAAGGCACCAGTTTGTGATCAGCGGGAAGTTCTGCCACACTTCCTGAAGATGTGAGTTTCTGAATTGAATGAGATAAGGTATAAATGTGAACAGAGGGTTGACATAATTTAAATACAAGTGCAGATAAGTACTGCACATGTGGAGTACACACATTCCGCAAATATTTACTTGAAAGGGGCCTAGGATATGACACTGGATGTAATATGCAAAAACCAATGCAGAGGCAGTGCTCAACAAAACCAATGGAATCTTGAACTCTATTACCAGAACAATCAGAGGGGAAGTGAACACTAACATGAGGCTCCTGCATTTATTCCTGGAGGCGTTCACAAGATTCATTTGAAATAGCTGAAGCTCGCAAAGCCTCATGAAGTGTGTGGGGGAGTGCGGGGGGCGCGGCGGGGGGGGGGGGGGGGGGGGAGGGGGGGGAGCGGTAGGTGTGAGAAGGAGATGATATCGTGAGCAGCTATGACTGCAGCAAATAGCCTTGGTTCCCCATGTAGCCATCGACCCAGTACTACTGGGCGTTACTAGTGTCAACACCGTGCATGTGTAAAATGAATGAATGAACGATGGAAACTGCCATCTGGGCACTAGCATGCATCAATCTGCACCTATATTCAGAGGCCAGCTGCAAATTCACATGACAGAATCCCTTCTGACACATGGAACCTTTGAAATTAGGGCAGGGGCTCAGGGTATAGTCACATATGTATCATCGATAGTGCCCAGCACTTTGAGGAATCCAGCCAGATCGTCAAAGTGAAGACCTGTCTTGTGCTGCTCTACAGAGGAATATATAGAAGCCAAGGAAACAAGGCTTTCATGATCTTTTTGAAACAGAATTGTTTTGCTGTTTGGAGTTTGGCAGGTAACTCCTGTTGTTTCATAGAAGGTCCAGGTAGCAAAAATGTCCAAGCCCCCACTCACCTCATCAGCAGCCACTGAAGTAACTTGGAAACCTGGTTACCAGCTGCTGCAGAATTTAAGCATTATCTCCGAGAAGAATCTCAGGGACGCATTTGCATTGTCACCTCCTGTGCAGTAACCTGGCCGAGCAGACTGTCTGCCACTTCTCGAACCCAGCCAGTTTCTATTCCAAGGATCCCAGGCACTGAAGATGAACATTCACCCCCTAGTCTTTGTTACAAAGCAAATCACCGCAGTGTCTTGCCAAGCATAACTGTGGCTAATCACATGGAAGTCCATGGTGACCAACACCCTCTCAGGGCATCATGATATCTGCAAAAAATGAGTGCCTTTGCTGCACATTTATGAATGATTGTCTGTTACGCAGGCTGACTTTGTAATAATGAGGCCTAATTGATCTCATGAGGTGGCAAGCCTCATGTCATGTGTCTCCTTCGCCTCAGTGGCAATGAATTTCAACCATTTTAATGGTGAGGTATGTACCCAATTAAAATCCTCTGGCCTCTGACGATGGGTCATCCTGACTTGAAATGTTGGCTCTATTCTCTCTCCACAGATTTTGTCTGATCTGTTGAGATTTTCCAGCATTTTCTGTTTTTGTTTAAAATTCTCTGCCATCACTCTTTGTAATAAATGTCCATATGCAAGGCTTTTATCTACAAATTGAAAGTATGTATGATAGAGATAATTTTAACTGCACCCACCCTCCAATCCATCAGCCCAACAGGAAGTAGGTTAAGTTTTACAAATTTCAGACTCAAACCTAAACTTCCTCAAGCACACCTGCTTGTGATTTTAACAGAAGCAGGATTGAGGGCCAGTCGGCCATCCTGTTTTCAGGAGGTGGGTTTCTCTTTTTAAATATGTTAATAGGGCGGCTTCTTTAAAGCTTATTAGCTGGTTTTCCAGTCTTTAGGAAACCTGGCGCTGAAAGGAGGCGGTACTTCTGGGTGGAAGAGGTTAAGTGCCTTTCCACACTAGAGATTGGAAGGAACAGGAATTCTTTTCCCTCACCCACATTTCCTTGTTAACCCTGATCCACAAACCTCTATATCCTCCACCTGTGATCTCCCCCACAGGTGCCCACCCCCACCACACGGCCAGAATCATCTTCTTTCCCCAATTATCTCTCTGGGCTCCAATATGATTTTTTCCCCCTCAACCCCTAACTGTCCAGATACCTCCTCGATGGCATCAGTCCCATCTCATGATCTTTCTAGCCAATCTTACTTCCTCATTTGCATCATCTCCCATCCCACAATCTTTGCAACCCCCTCCCTCCCTCCCCACCTGCCCCCCCCCCCCCCCCCCCCCACAGATAGTAGCACAGTGGTTAGTACTGCTACCTCACAGTGCCAGGGACCCAGGTTCAATTCCGGTCTTGGGTGACTGTGTGGAATTTGCACATTCCTCCGGGTGCTCCGGTTTCCTCTCACAGTCCAAAGGTGTGTAGGTCAGGTGGATCAGCCATAGTAAATGCACTGTGTTACGGGGATAGAGCAGAGGCGAGGGCTTGGGGTGGGAGGCTCTTTTGGAGATTCACTTCAGACTCTATGGGCTGAATGGCCTCTTTCTGCGCCATAGGTTCGATGATGGTCTGCCTCCACAGGCCCACTGCTGCAACCAGGAAGCAAATCCCAAAAATGGGAATCAAGTTTAAATTCAACGGGATCTAAGGTAAACCAACCCATCCTTCTGGATTTTCAAACTACTTAATATTGTGGGCAATGTTTTAAATCTGCATATTTTTAAATTTTTTTACACTGTATTACCCTTTAATGCTTAATAGAATAGAGGCAGATAATCTTTTTCAAAGATATTGCCTATATTAACCCAGAACTAGAAGAATGGCAGATGGGACAATCTGATATATGATCGGAGGTTCATTTGTGAGATTGTATTCTTGGTTCACCCAAGGGCAGTGTCATCACTGCTCCTACTTCCTCTTGAATTACAGCAAGAGAAATCAAGTGAGTTCTAAGAGGTGGAGTTATTCCTGCACTCACAGTAGATTCATAGGGTGGAATTTTACGACTTCATTGTGCCCACTTTGCGGCAGGAAAATGTCATAAAATCGGGTGGGATGTGACTGGCGCCTGTTTTCATGCCCATGCCCATTTTACTGAGAAAGAAAATCTGGCACAATTGGGAACCCACCCAAAATGGGCGAAACGTCAATTTGCATTTTTTTGCATTCATCACAATTGCATTAGTGAGCTTCACTCCCAATCGTCCCAGCTCACCCGCCTTAACGACTTCGTTGTTTCATGGCCGCCAAGTTGCATTTGGGGTTGGGGGGGCTGCGAGTTTTTGGGGGGGTGGGGGGACTGTTGTTGCTCACTGGGTCCAACTTCAGACTCTCAGCATGGACCCAGGTGAGAGTGTTAACCTCGGATCTTAATGCTGACTCTGGGTCCTCGTGCTGGCAGCAGCAAGCACTGTTACAGATGGGGGATGGGCTGGAAACTTTCTGAAGTGGCAGTGCTGCAGCCTCCAGACTTATCAAGCAGCACTGCCTGTGGCCACTACTGCATGGGTTCTGGGTGTGTGTTTGTGAGTGTGTGGCAGGGAATGGAGGGGGGGGGGGGTGATGCTGTGTTGCCATTCTGAGATCCATGGGGGAGGGTATGGGGAATGTGTGTTGCTGGGGTGCTGTGTGGGGCTATGGGGAGAGTGTGTTGCTGGGGTGCTGTGTGGGGCTATGGGGAGAGTGTGTTGCTGGGGTGCTGTGTGGGGGGTATGGGGAGAGTGTGTTGCTGGGGTGCTGTGTGGGGCTATGGGGAGAGTGTGTTGCTGGGGTGCTGTGTGGGGGGTATGGGGAGTGTGTGTTGCTGGGGTGCTGTGTGGCGGGTATGGGGAGAGTGTGTTGCTGGGGTGCTGTGTGGGGGGTATGGGGAGTGTGAGTTGCTGTGGTGCTGTGTGGGGGGTATGGGGAGCGTGTGTTGCTGGGGTGCTGTGTGGGGGGTATGGGGAGTGTGAGTTGCTGGGGTGCTGTGTGGGGGGTATGGGGAGCGTGTGTTGCTGAAGGGCTACACCCACGTTGCCCTCAAGAAGAATCCAGGAAGATTCATGAACAGAAAGGGCTTCCACTCAATAAATGTGCAATTAGTGTGTGACCATCAGCTGAACATCATGCACGTCTGGGCCAGACATCCTGGCAGCGTGCATAATGCTTTATATTGAGGAATTCTGATGTCACAGAGGTCTTTGAGAAGGAGCCAGGGTGCTGGGATGGCTCGAGGGGGACATGGAGTACTTGATTCGGGCTGATGACTGGACGGGAGCCTGAGACTGATGCGGAGACCTGATACAACGAGGCCCAAGTTGCCACCCGCTCTATAGTGGAGCGGTGCATAGGGCACCTCAAGATGTGGTCCAGAAGGCTGGACCGCTCTGGCAGGGCCCTCCAATATAGCCCCCTGATATTGTCCCACATTGTGGTGGTGTGCTTTGCCCTACACAACCTGGCGCAGCAGTGAGGAGATCTTTTGAAGGAGGATGTGGAGGCCAACCACCCGGGCATCGCTGGGGAGGAGGTCATCCAGCAGGAGGATGAGAAAGAGGAGGAAGAGGAGGAGGAGGATGATGACGAGCAACACTACTCAGGCACTTGAGGGCTGGCGGCAGAAAGGATTAGGCATGCGAGGGTGGTGAGGGAGACCCTGGTCACTATGCACTTTGGTCACAGGGGCCTATGTAGCCGCACATGGGTTCCATTCCGCCCCCCGCTCCCCAGAGTCCTACAATCTCCTGCAACATTGTAACACTACAGTGGTGGGCCTGGGTACATTGTGTTAGCGAGTTTCTGTGGCAGGAGGGTGATGATGACTTGTTATAAAAGGTAAGAGAGTGGCAAAAATAGCCATTGGACCTTTGGAAAATGAGGCTGGAGAAGTAATAACAGGAAACAAAGCTAATGGCAGAGGAACTGAATAGTTACTTTGCATGAGTCTTCACGGTAGAAGACACCAGTGTGGTACCAGAGCTCCAGGAGGTACAGGTGAGTGTTGTGGCCATCACTAAGGGGAGGTTTGGGGAAACTGAAAGATCTGAAAGTGGATAAATCTCCTGGACCGGATGGAATGCACCCCAGGGTCCTAAAAGAGATAGCTGAGGAAATTGTGGAGGCATTGGTGGTGATCTTTCAGGAATCACTGGAGGCAGGGAGGGTACCAGAGGACTGCAAAGTAGCTAATGTAACGCTGCTGTTTAAGAAGGGAGGGAGGCAGCAGACAGGGAATTATAGGCCGGTTAGCCTGACTTTGGTCATTGGCAAGATTTTAGAGTCCATTATTAAAGATGAGATTGCAAAGTACTGAGAAGTGCATGATAAAGTAGGACTGAGTCAGCACAGCTTTGTCAAGGGGAGGTCATGTCTGACAAATCGGTTAGTGTTCTTTGATGAGTTAACAAGGAACTTAGATAAAGGAGGACGTGATTCATTTAGATTTCCACAAGGCCTTTGACAAGGTGCCACTGTTAAATAAGTTAAGTGCCCATGGTGTTACGGGAAAGATCCTGGCATGAATAGAGGATTGGCTGACTGGCACAAGGCAGAGAGTGGGGATAAAGGGGTTTTCTTCACGATGGCAGCTGGTGACTAGTGGTGTGCCTCAGGGGTCAGTGCTGGGACCACAACTTTTCACAATATACATTAACGATTTGGAGGAAGGAACTGAAGGCACTGTTGCTAAGGTTGCAGATGATACAAAGATATGTAGAAGGATAGGTAGTATTGAGGAAGCAGGAAGGCTGCAGAAGGACTTGGACAGGTTAGGAGAGTGGGCAAAGAAGTGGCAGATGGAATACAATGTGGAAAAGTGTGAGGTTATGAACTTGGAAGGAGGAATGGAGGCATAGACTATTTGCGAAATGGGAAAATGCTTAGGAAATCAGAAATACAAAGGGACTTGGGAGTCATTGTTCAAGATTCTGTTAAGGTGATGCAAGTTCAGTCGGCAGTTAGGAAGGCAAATGCAATGTTAGTATTCATGTCAAGAGGGCTAGAATACAAGAGCAGGGATGTACTTCTGAGGCTGTGTAAGGCTCTGGTCAGACCCCATTTGGAGTATTGTGAACAGTTTTGGGCCCCATATCTAAGGAAGGATGTGCTGGCCTTGGAAAGGGTCCAGAGGAGACCCACTGACATCAAGAATGATGCCTGGAATGAAGAGCTTGTCGTATGAGGAACAGTTGAGGACTCTGGGTCTGTACTCGTTGGAGTTTAGAAGGATGAGGGGGGATCTTATTGAAATTTACAGGATACCGCGAGGCCTGCATAGAGTGGACGTAGAGAGGATATTTCCATGAGTAGGAAAAACTAGAACCAGAGGGCACAACCTCAGGCTAAAGGGACGATCCTTTAAAACAGAGATGAGGAGGAATTTCTTCAGCCAGAGAGTGGTGAATCTGTGGAACTCTTTGCCGCCGAAGGCTGTGGAAGCCAGGTGATTGAGTGTCTTTAAGACAGAGATTAATAAGAGGGTCAGGGGTTATGGGGAAAAGGCAGAAGAATGGGGATGAGAAAAATATCAGCCATGATTGAATGGCGGAGCAGACTTGATGGGCCAAGTGGCCTAATTCATCTCCGATGTCTTATGGTCTTATGGCTATGCGCCATTGTGATGATGCCCTGATGCAAACTAGTCTGATTCCTACCTGAACTCTGCATGCGCACTGGCACCTGGGCCCACGTTTGGGTGGTGGGCAAGGAAGACTAAACCCCCATGCAGGGCCCCGGGGTGGTGGGGGGGAGGGAATCTCTCGTGGGTTCTGGGGATGCCATGGCAGATGCTGTAAGTCGATACCATTCATGCCACCCACTGTAGCCAGTGAATTATTTGACTGTCTTGATTTTCACAGTAGCAGTGCATTGAGGGGCCTCCCCCACTGACATCAACATGCAGGGACGCTCGGTGACTGTTGGGGTAGGTACAACTCTTTTAAAGGCTAATTAGAGACAAGTTAGTTACAGGTGTAGGGTGAAATAACATTTATTGTTGCCAATAATAGTGTTTTCAAAATAAGTGATAATATAAAAATATGTGAACGTGAGACTTTACAATCCCTAAATATTCTACCTACCGAGTGCTGCCCTTCACCCATGCCATCTTAGTGCCACTACAATTTCTTAACTTTATGTGATCAACCACAACATCTCAGTGTCTCCCAAGGATATACATCGGAGAGATAGGTGGCCAACTGCCTACAGTGCCCTGTGGCCTGTGATGCTCCTGGCAATCATCCTCTGGAGGGCCTGAACCTTGAGGGCCCTGGCCGGTTTCCAGGTGTCAGGGACATAATATGACACCCTCTTCATCCCACTGCCCCTGAGATACCCCGGTGTTAGGAAAGGGGGAGTCAGAAAGTGTAGCTACAGCCACAGTTTCCTGGGTGGAAGGCCCCGGTATGGGCTCGAGCCCTTCCTCCTCCCTCGCGGTTCCTGTGGGCCCTGTGTTACTCCATAGGATAGCGGTACTTCTGCGGTGATCTCCAGAATCTCCGGCGTCACCTGGCCCTGCCAATCCTGGAGGACCACCTGCATTCTTGCCATGGTGGTCAAACCCTCTGTGATGGCTCTCTGAGTAGGAGGCCACCTGTCAATGGCAATAGCAAGTGCCCTCTGAGACTGGGCCACATTCTGCAGCCCTCAGTCATGACCCTCTGTGACTGGGCCACGTTCTCAATGGCTGTTGCCATAGCCCGCTGTGTCTTGGTGCTGTCCCAGTGGCTCTACTGCAAGCTCTCGAGCTTCTCAGACATGGGCCGCAGAATCTATGTTGAGGCCCTCAGCTGTGGCCTGCTGTGACTGGGCTGTGACCCTCTGGGACTCACCATGGCCTGCTGTGACTCGGCCATTGCTTGGACCCTATTACTCATGGTGAGGATGCCCTGCCCCAGGTTTTCCACCCGCGGACGCCACCCTTGCAGTGTTGGCTTGGGAACCACACAAGACAGGCAATAGCTGGTCTGCCTGAAAGCTTTGGGACTCCTCCTACCAGCCTCACAGTTGGTCCAAAGTTGTTGCAGCCCCTCCTGCATTCCCTGGCTCTGTTGTTGCATCTCCAACAGCTGAGGGAGAAGTGATCTCAGAGGCCCAGCATATAGCCTGGGACCAGCTGAGTCCTCACCTCCGGCAGGCGCCTGTGTGCCAGAGGCTTCAGATGTTCCTCCCTCCACCTAATGTACAGCAGACGTGTCGTACGCACCAGAGAGTGGCCCAGATGCCTCGCCACTAACTTGACCCACTAATGTGAGAGTTCCTGGGATGGTGAGTTGTAAGGTGGAAGCTGACGCAAAACTGGTGCCGGCGTCGGAGATCCCTTCATTCGTTTCTTCCGAGCAGTCTTCTGAATTGTCAGGGGTGGGATGGGTGGGAGCAGCAGTGGGGGCCACGATGCCAGATGGCCTGGTGCGTGGGGTCCCTTCCTGCAGCACAGGACACAAGGTTAAGTGCCAGGAAGGGAGAGGATTTTGGGCTGCATGCAACTTACTTGAGATGTCTCCAACAGTTGGAGGATTGGCAGGTGCTCACTTCTATGCTCCAGCCGGACCATGCTGTCACTGATGCTCAGGGTTGTGATACTCTTGTGGGGGGAGAAGGGAGGTTCTTGGGGGTCAGGGGCTGGAACCATGCAGGGTGCGAGAGGTGGGGAGATCTGGGGTCATTTAGGGGGAAGAGGCGAGGTGATTAGGTCATTCAGTTTCTTGTGGCACTGCTTCCTGGTTCTCTTGGCCAGTGCCCTGGCACTAACGCATGCTGGCACCGCCTCCCAGGCTATGTTTCCATCCTTTCCTCTCGAACGGTGTCCTGCTGTGGGTAAGAAGGTGCCCACCTTGTCTCCACCGACCCCAAGCAACCTAGCCAGGTGAGTATCTGAAAAACAGGCAGCTAGTCTTCCTGGAGGCCATTTCTGCCTGCACTGTCTGCCTGTCTATCCATCCTTCGAGGTATTATGGAGCTGTTCCTTGTTAGGGCAGATTAGCTGCAGGCAGTTTGGGTGGGTCACTCGCCCTTTAGAGCATTCCAGCGAGCTTAATGCAGTTTGCCTTGTTACCATGGAGGGGAAGCCAAGTCGGCATTTGCAGGTGTGCCAATGGAGGGGGTGGTTGAGGGGGGATTTGTGCCTCTGCAATGATTGGGAGTAGGGGAGAGAGAGGGTCATGTCGGGGGTGGGGGGGGTGATGAAGGGGCCTTGTGCAAGGGGTCTGGGGGTGGGTTGTGGGGGTAAGAGGGTCAGTAATGTTGGGGGGGGTCTCCAATGTCCACAGAGGGGGCAGGGGGAGGCTGTATCTGACCCGGGTGGGTTATGTCAGCAGAGCTGGGTTTTTTCCCGCTTTTTCTGCGCATGTGCACTTTGTGGCTCCGATCTGAGCTGCTGGTTGTCTGGCGAATTAAGCTCCGCCCACTGCCTCTAGTGGCTAGAAATGGTCTAGCCCATATTTTCAAAGACTGAGCGCATATGATTGGGCGTGAAAACTCGCCCGAGAAACGGATTAGGAACTCTCCCATTTTCAAGCTAGCTGGACACTTCGAAAAAATCTCATAATATCCCACCCATAGATTCATAGACTCCCTGCAGTGCAGAAAGAGGTCATTCAGCCCATTGAGCCTGCACCGACTCTCTCTGACAGAGTACCTTACCCAGGCCCTTTCCCCCACCCTATCCCCACACATTCACCATGGCTAATCCATCAAACCTGGGATACAAAGGGACAATTTAGCATGGCCAATTCACCTAACCTGCACATCTTTGGAACGTGGGGGGAAACCAGAGCACCCGGAGGAAACGCATACACACGCACACGGGGAGAATGTGCAAACTCCACACAGTCACCCAAGTCCGGAGTTGAACCCGGGTCCCTGATGCTGTGAGGCAGCAGTGCTAACCAGTGCCACCAAGCCGCCCGCAGTTAAGGTCATCTAAAGCTATGAGAAAAAAAAAGAATGGGGCCAATAGAAAAAAAATCACACTGGAAAAATAGCATTGTAGAGAAGGATATAAGGTGGTGGTGTTCCAAATACATGCTGCCTTTGTTCATGAGGCACACATTGCTTGCTGCCTTTTAGCTTTATGTTATTGATTCAAGGCAACAGCTCAGAATTTTAATAGGGAGAAAAATCAGGCAGGATTTATAACAAGTTGTCATCGGTACTGCCCATTTCACACCATCACCTAAAGTTGAGACGGCCAATTATGTCAAAATTCGCTTGTCATGTTTGCAATTCAGGAACTCAAGTTCCATATTCATAAAACAGCAAATCAGCATTGAGCAGGCACAGAAATTACAAATGAAACATGAGGAAAGATAAACTTTCAACCAGAACTGGAATCATATTAAAACGATAAATCAAACGTACACAGTAGGAGAATCTGTGGATGAAGGAAAAGCTGAATCAAATGCTTTCATCAGCTATCTTATTTCCCCCACTAAATACAGTATTTAACATTCGAAAGATTTGCAAAGTAATAAAAACTTAAAGGAAGTTCACATGAAAATTATTAAACTTACATTAATCACCACATTTATGCATTTGAAATATCTGAGACAATATTTTAAGCTGGCTGGAAACTGACTTCATGCAGGTTCACAGCTCCGTTGCTAAAGAGGCGACGGTGGGTTAAACCTGCCAGTCCAACCAATTCTGCACTCCCATATTTATTTCAAGACTGATATCACAGGACGGAATTTTCCCGTCCCGCCCGCCACGGGAATCGTAGCGGGCAGGACACGGACCATGCAAAGGTCCGTTGATCCCGGGCAGGATTTTCCGATCTTGGGGTGAGCACGGCTGGAAAATCCTGCGCCAAAACTGGGCACTCCCAGAGTATGGCCTGTAATGTAACAAGCTGGAAACACTGAGGTCAGGCAGCATTAATGGGGAGGGAGCCAGAACATTGAGTAGAATTGGATTTTAGTAAGTTCTTTTCTGTCACGCATTGATATTTACAAAGCACTTCCATTCCTCCGCTATAGTACCTCAACAGAAAATTCCTAAAAACCCTAGGAAACCAATTTACTGGCTTTGAAACTAACAGGAATTTGGAAGAGGGATGGTTGTACAAACCATGAAAACAAGGTGAAGGTTTTTTTGTGAAGTAATTTGTACAGTGTAAATATCGGGATTTTAGAAAGGCAATCCCACAAAATAGAGTACTGAATTAGATTCAGTCCTGTGGTTTAGGTGGCGAAACACTGGACTGGATTAGAAATAGTTTGGTTGATAAACTGCAATGAAAAATGGTGCATGAGAAGACATATGGGTGGTTGCCAGCTGTTACGGGTATTAGTGTTGGAACGCTTGTTTATAATTTTTATAAATGATTTGGGGGATTGAATCATGTCCAAGCTGTCTACATTTGCAGATGATAGCACATTGAGTACTGTGACAGACAGTGATCGATGCACATAAATATGAAAGAAATACAAAAGATATCTCTAAATAAAGACAGTTTTTAAAAAATCTCATTCATGGGATGTGGGCATCACTGGCAAGGTCAGTATTTATTGCCTAATCCTAACTGTACTTGAAAAGGTCGTGAGCCGCCACCTTAAATTACTGCAGTGTGCGTGCTAAAGGCACTGCCACAGTGGTCACGGTTTGATCTGACTGAGTGGCTTACTGGGCCATTTCAGAGGGCAGGTAGGAGTCAAGCACTGTCCGTGGTCACATATGGGTCAGACAAATAAGCGCAGTCGATTTCCTTCTCTAAAGGACATCAGTGAACTAGATGGGCTTTTGCGTCAATCTGGCAGTTACATGGTCACCATCACAGGCACTAGACTTTGATTCTAGTTTCTTTTTATATAATTACTTGAATTTAAATTCGGCAGCTGCCGTGCTGGGACTTGAGCTCATGTCTCAGATAATTAATCCAGTCCTCTCGATTACTAATCCTGTATCAGAACCAGCAAGCTACTGTTCACAACCAAATGGAAGATGAATATGCAATAAATATTGAGAAGTACGAAGTTACGAGATTGAACAGAGGAAAGGATGACATGGATTATGTATTCAATGGAAATGTGCTTGCAGTACCATAATAGAAAAAAAGATTTGAGGTTTTGATGGACAGGTTGCTTAAACCTTCATTGCGTTTCGCAGGCTATTTAGGAATATGACTAAATGTAAATATGTTAGATTTGTAACTTATAAGTTGAGAGAGCTAAGTTTAAAATTATATCTGGCTTTCAATAGTTTTGACCTCATTATTTTAAACCCGTGTCCTTGGAGGAAGTAAGAAAGTGAATTTCTAGATTAACTTCAGGGCGATGGTTATTATGAGTTTTTCAGTCTTGTAAAGGGAAGTCTGAGGTATGATTTGTTAAGAGTATTCAGGATTATGAGAGGTTCGGAGGGTGTGAATTTTGATAGCAGAGGCAACACATTGTGGCTTCCAGAAATCCGGCCTGAAAGTGTAATATGGTGGAAAATGCTCAGGTCAGGCAGCATCAGTGGAGAGGGAGCCAGAACATTGAGCAGAATTGGATTTTAATATTTTTTCTTCTGCCACGCATAAAATTCAAGAATAGGAATTCATAGATTCAAATTAAAGTAAGATTAAAGTTTATTTATTAATCACAAGTAGGCTGACATTAACACTGCAATTAAGTTAGCGTGAAATTCCCCTAGTTGCCACATTCCAGCGCCTGTTCTGGTCAATCCATCTAACCAGCATGTCTTTCAAACTGTGGGAGGAAACCGGAGCACCCGGAGGAAACCCACGCAAACACAGGGAGAACGTGCAAACTCCACACAGGCAGTGACCCAAACCGGGAATCGTACCTGGCACTGTGAGGCAGCAGTGCTAACCATTGTACCGCCGTGCCACCCCAAAATCATTATTAAGGTCATCAAAATAAAACTGTAAATTCAATATCGGTTAGAGTGTGGTAAACAAAAGTTGACTAGCAAGGATAATGAAACAATGGTGGGTTTCATAAATGGAGTTTGAATTTGCAAGAAGAATTCAAGACTGTTAGATTTCGAAGGGTGTCAGTGTGGGTTTGTAGCGATTTGTGTGTTAGGTAGATGGAATAATGTTATAGTCCTGCATGAACATCGCATATTATTGGCAGCAAGAATAATCAGAGTGCTGAACACAGAAACAATTGAGTGGAAAACCTACAAATTGAATAGGGATCAGGTATATATGACTTGGGCCATGATTCTCCAGAATAAAAATTAAGTGTTGCCACTAATGGGAAAACAGAAGTGTTACCTGCTGATAGCACTTGCCAGGTGGGATTCAACAACCTTTCATTGGGAAAAAAAACCTAATGCGGAATATGCTAGCCAGCCCGGCTTCACAGAGGTCGGGCACCCTTTAAAATGGCACACCGATCTCAGGATTAAGTGACAGGCTCCTCTTGCCCACGCCCACGGACATGGCAAACCCAGAGACCAGGATAGCACTCTCAAACCATCACCACCGAAGGGCAATCTTCCTCCCCACCACTAAATGCACGGATTGCGCCCCCCCCCCCCCCCCCACCCAACCAAACATCACACAGACATGAGGGTGACCCCACCCACAGTCAGATGTCTCACCCTCACCACACCTTTGGCATCCCTTCAGGCCCCAACCCTTGGTAGGGCGAACTTGGCACTGCCCCTGCCATCTTGGCACTGGCATCCTGGCAGTGACAATGTCACAGTGACACCCTGGCAGTGACACCCTGGCAGCGTCGTGTCACTACCAGGATATCACTATGACACTTTCACTGCCAGAATGACAGGGGGCATTGCCTGGGTGACAAGGGCAGTGGTGCCAGCCTCTTCTATGGCTGCAAGCTACCTCCAGTGCAGGCATGCTATTCCAGCATGAGAGGTTGAAGACCGCACTATGAAGAAAAAATCAGCTCAGGTCTTCAGAACAAAGAACAAGTCTGTTTAAATAAACTGTGGTAAAAACCAGCAGCTGCTGACATGAATAGGCAGTTCAGATCAAAGAGAACATCTGTTTAAAAAAAACTGTCATTGTCAAATTTAATCAACCGTGAAGGGAAACAGAAAAAAACAAAGCTATTGCCTTTGTGAAATAGCCTGAACCTGTCAATCAGGAGGCTAGTTAATGGAATTGAAGCATGGAATTGAATGTAAACAAAGCATTTCAATGCATTTAGGCTTCTCAGCACGGCCAGAGACTTGAAAAGAAACTGCATTGTTCAAAAGAATGGGGCCAGACTAACGTGGTGGAAAGAAGAAGTACATGAGGCTTACTGGAGCATGTACTGATTGTGTCAACAATGAACTGTTCGATCTGCTCTGGAACCGTCAATCAAAGCACTTCAAAATGGTCAGGCAGCACCTGCGGCTCATTCAGGCTAAAAGGGCAATTGCCCTCGTGAAATTGACAGCTCCTGTCAATCAGAGCTCTTCAAAGGAGCTTCTGAAATCAACCAAGAGCAATCCTTTTTGTAGAATGGAGTGCTGCTGTGATCTTGAAGGCTTCCAGGTGTTTGGTGGCATGGATATTAATGTGACTTCAAAGGTTTTACAGCTTACAGACAATAATAAAGTTTTAACAGAATGTTGCTTGAAATCACCATACTAAGAGTGATCTCCATGTATCCCAGGGACAGAAGGGGTAGTCCAGCCACCAGATCCACATCCCTGGAGAGAGTCCCAAGTCAACCCCTATCCAACCGCCCCCCCCCCCCCCGCCCCCCTCACCAGCCCGAACCTACCCAACCTCTAGGTCCCCAGGGGGATCTCCCTCTGAATCCTGGCAAAAGCAGAGGGGTACTTAGAATATCATAGAATCCCTACAGAGGAAGCCATTCAGCCCAACAAGTGTGCACCGACTCTCCGACAGAACAGTCCACTCAGGCCCTATTCCCGTAACCCCGTATATTTACCCCACTCAGCCCCCTAACCACCACATCTTTGGACACTGAGGAGCAATTTGGCATGGATAATCCATCTAACCATGGACACACTTCTTACCTCCTTGCCCTTCCCTCGGAATTCCAGACGCCTAGTCTATGCTTGTCAGAACCTGCACTGAATTGGCACCTGCTGGACCTCCTGCTGGCGGGGAAGGGGGTGGGGGTAAAGAGTGGGGTGGGAGTGTGGGGAGAGTGAGACATGGGGAGGGGTGGGGTGGGAGCATTCCGGAAGGCCGGAGCACCCAGCCTCAAACCAGGTAATTAAATTTAAATGAATACTGATGAGTATTCATCAGGTTCTTGCCTGCTCTGGGCAAGAAACTGATTGGGGCCAGCGAAGCGGGCTGGGAGGCTCACAATGGGTTTGACTCCTGGCAGGAATCCCGATTTGGCCCTCATGTCCGATTGGACGGGCCATCGCGAATCCAGCCTACAGCTAGCCGCCCCAGGGAATTGAGCCTTCGGAGTGAGGTTTCACAGATCAGGATTTTCCAGTGTCACCCATGCAGGACCCATTGTGGGCAGAAAATCTGGTGACCCAGTAAAATGTCCATTAACCTTAGGCAGGAATCCTGGGTTTGTAATGTACTTCAAATGGCCATGCCAACTGCATTTCTTTTAAAATATATTTTGACATTGATGCTTAACAATCAAAAACTACATAAACAGAAACAAGTCCCGGAAACATGGGAACAATATTCAATTCCCTGACTACAGGTATCGCTTACAAAAATACTTTCAAATTATCTCATGGAGATGTGAGCCCCTCCTCCACTCCCACATTGCTGCACCTCTCTCTTGCTATAGCGTAAGCTGATCAATAATAATAGACAAAAAATATTCAATTGCCTGTGCATTCGTAAGTTGCTTCAGTGTTGAAATACCTGAATTTTTAGAATGAAATTAAAATGAACAAGTACTCAGGAAAAACACAAACCCTTAGCCCAAATGATCTAATGCTCATCAAGCCATTTTGACGCGTGGGCAGTTGATTGGTGGAGAGCCAGCCAGCCGCCTATCAAATTGACAAGAGGGCCTTAGAAAGCAAACCTCACTGACATCTCGTTAGCAAGCTCCATTCCCCAAACAGATGCCCACGGCAGCTCACTATCTCTGAGCCAATGGGATGGCGCCACAGTGACAATGTCACAGTGACACCCTGGCAGTGACACCCTGGCAGTGTAGTGTCACTGCCAGGATATCACTGTGACACTGACACTACCAGGGTGTCACTGCCAGAATGGCACTGCCAGAATGGCAGGGGGCATTGCCTGGGTGATGAGGGGAGTGGTGCCAGCCTCTTCTATGGTTGAAAGCTACCTCCAGTGCAGGCACGCTATTCCAGCATGAGAGGTTGAAGAAGAAAAAGGTTGAAGTGGAAAAAAAAATCTGCCCAGGTCTTCACAACAAAGGGCAAAGGTTAAAAAAATAACTGTGGTAAGAACCAGCAGCTGCTGACTCCAATAGGTAGTTGAGATCAAAGAGAAAGGCTGTTTAAAAAAACTGTCATTGTCAAATTTAATCAACCGTGAAGAAAAACAGAAATAAACAAAGCTACTGCCTTTGTGAAATAGCCTGAACCTGTCAATCAGGAAGCTAGTTAATGGCCCTGAAGCATGAAATTGAATGTAAACAAAGCATTTCAAAGCATTTAGACTTCTCAGCAGAGCCAGACTTGAAAAGAACGGCACTGTTTAAAAGATGGGGCCAGACTAACAGATGTGGTGAAAAGAAGTACTTGAGGCTTGATTAGTGGAGAGCCAGCCAGCCGCCTATCAAGTTGACAAGGGGGCCTTAGAAATCAAGCCTCACTGACATCTCATTAGCAAGCTCCATTCCCCAAACAGATGCCCACGACAGCTCACTATCTCTGAGCCAATGAGATGACACCGCATGGAAACAGGAGGAGTACTGGCATTGGCTGGTACACCTGTGTAAATCCACCTGAGGCCAGGCTGAGTAATAATCCAGTCCAATGACTGAAAGCAGAGTAGGAATCAAATCTCTGTTTAGCTTTTGAAACTTGCCATGATATAAAGCATAAATGCCATCATCTCTGAGATCAATAAAACTTTGGATTAAATTTGGCTCTATTCTAATACAAACAATTTGGGGAGCTATCTTAAATGTCCAGCGATCAACAATATGGAATATTAATCTCACATGCTCAGGCCGAGAAGGCAAAATGAGAAAAACAGGATTTTTAAAAATGCATTTGAGGCTCCGTGGTAATGAAAACTCAACAGTAGTTTCAGTTTGTGGCGAACAAGATTAAGAATGTGCTTATACTGTGATATTAGCATTGCTGCAAAGCAGTTTGTGCTTCATCGTGACCTTGGAGTCACGGTATTAATCAGTCTCTGATGCTGACCTAACTCCACAGAGAAGAGGTACAAGACTCCAGTGCAGTGTCAAACACGGATTTAAAGATTGCTTAGGAGAATCCCATGAACTTTCTGTACTCCTTTTGAATTAACTAACCATAGTGTGAATGTTTCCATTCTCAGAACATAGAAAACTGAACAATTGGGAGTGGAGCTCTCCTGCCAAGTGTACGTATAGCTTTCTTCAAGGCAATCTGAGGTAGGTGGCATTGTCTGGATGGAACTGATACCACCAGATACCACCCAATTACCCCTACTAAAGCTAAGTTCATGCCAAGGACAAGCATTGCCAAATATATGTCCAGCAAGGTACCTAACAGATAATGCCCATGATAAACTGCTCTCAAGACGTTTGAAAGTAAGCTGTGGAGCGGGAATTTTACGACCCCGCTCGTCCTGAAACCGTGAAGTCCCACCCGAGGTCAACGGACTTTTCCATGGTCCACCCCTCACCCGCTCCGATTCCTATGGCAGGCGGGACGGTAAAATTCCTGCCATGGTCTCAATGCTGTACAAACCACAATATGACTGTCCAGTAATGGCACAAGCTGCCAATCTATCAGCCTACAGGCTGCTTATGAATATTACCAGAGAAAATCATCCCATATCAGCTCCAGGATACCAGTTTCAACTCAGACCAATGATGGATTCAGAGAGGAAGAAGCACCAGCGACACCCCGCTGAGATTAATATAACACATTCTTCAAGTCTGTAAACCAGAAATAGTGCCCGTTGGCAGTGTTCTTGGAAGCGGGAAAGACTTGGTACAATGATTAGAGTGCATCATCCTCCAACTTAACATCACTGGTGAACTAATTCTATGGATAATGAATTTCCTGCCAGAATACATGACTGTGACAGTGAGCAAAATAATTTCCACAAGTGGAAGGAGAACCTCAGTTCTGAGGCCATGTCTCATGGAATGGTACAGCCAAAAGAGGAGGCCATTCAACCCGGTAAGCCTGCACCAGTTCCAGCGAGAAAGATGGCTGCCCACTCCTTCTAATGGCCATGTTACATGGCCAGTGATATTTTACCAAAATTAGAGATCCCCCTTCTGCCAGTATGGGAAAGCTGCCAGCTGCTTGGAAGCAACCTCTCTTCAACAGTTTGGAAGTGGTGGGAGGGCCAGTAGTGGATCCTGAGGCCTTTTGCCTCAAAGAGGGGACCACGGACATGAAATACAGGCCATGAAATACAGCCCCTGCTCCCCCATCAATCCCCCCAGAGGGGCTTCCCCTGTCCCATAGGCCCCACTGCCCTCAGCCCTCTAGATCTCCATTTGCACTTACCTGTCTGAGGCCACCCATCCCAGTGGCATTGCTGAAGCTTCAGAACTGCCAGGTCTTTTGATTGGGTTAACAGCATCAGGAGCCCAAAGTTATCCTTAACTGGATGGTGAGCCCGCAAGAGACCAATTAGGATCCTGCCTGCAGTAAAATCATAGAGTCTGTCCCACTGCCAACAAACGCAGACTAAGGGCCTGCTTTTCATCCTGACACTGGGTCCCGAGGCCTGTGGTAAAACTCAATCCACTGGGGGAATTGTAACATGACATTTGATATAATGGGCAGAATTTAATGCTCCCCCTGGAATCAGGTTGGTTGGCAGAGGCCTGTATCATGGCGTGCAGACACTGTCACCTTCTCGACTCCTCCCAATTAAGTCCAGGGTCAAAGGATCAAGAATGGCCTGCCCACCTGGAGGCCAACTGAGGCCCATTAGTGCCCACTTAAGGACCGCATCCCACTGCCACTGATACTCAACCAGTGGCAGGTGGGCGACACACCTGAGATGCAGGTAAACACTGGCTGGCATGCCTACAGCCTGGTTGGGGGGGGGGGCTTCCCTCCTTCTTGGGCACCATGTACACATCATAGGGACCTGCTGATGGTAAGCAAGGGGCCTGGGGAAGATACCCCCTGCCCTTACAATGATGCCCCCTTCTGCTCCCTCACCAGGGCCTTGCTGACTGGATCCAGCATTCCTGCTGGTAGCACTGCAGGTACTGGAGAGCTGCTGGTCTCTGACTGGCCAGCAGCTCTTGTATGCAGGACATCTGCCCCACAGCAGAAAGTGCGATGGGAAATTAACCCCTGGCAGGGCAATGGCAGCCAAGGGAGCTACTGAATTGGAATTTAATCCAGATAGGGCTCCCGGAACTGACCACCGGTGGCCTTCCCATGATGGCAGGAGGGACGGATACACTGCTACAACCATTAAATTCTGCCGAATAGGCGTAATTGTAACCTAATTTGCTCTGCAATAAATCAATGGAAGGGGATAGGCTGTCTGTTTAACTTCAGAGTTAAATCAGGTGTGAAACTGGCACCAGGTCCAATACCTACAATTTTCTACAGGGTGTTTTAGGTTAAAATTACCCCTCATGTGACAAGCAAGTCTTCATTGTAAATCACAACAGTTACAGTTCATTGTCTCAATTTAAACATTCCATTTGATTCTCTTCCTCTGAGAACACCAAAATAAAAGAAAATTATCTGTAAGTAATCATGTGCACCGTCATGGGAAAAGTGATATTCTACTAAGTAGTGCGATTAAAGGATATGCCCCCATCTGATAACTACAAATTGTGCTCCCTTCGGAGCACTTAAATGTCAGCGCCACATGTTCCTTATGATGTGCTGAAGGAGGAAAATGAATTGTAAGAGTAAGGTCGCTGTTGTCTGGTAGGAAGGGAGCCCCTTGTGTTGTTTTATAAATTCTGATAATGCTGAAAATTGAAAACCTAATTGAAAAATGACAACTTTGTGTCAAACTGAGAATGGCAACATTCACAGATTCAGGAATCAATCTGTCCAAACGGAGAAGCAGCAAGGGTTTTAATTCCCGGCATGAGATGACAGGAATAGACAGCAATCCACCGCAGGACTCATGATCGGCCTGCCACAGGTTTCGAGTGGAAAGGGGCAGCTGGTCAGTGGGGCTGAGGGCGGTCAGATAAAATCAAACAGCCCTGAAGCCACAAGCTGCCAACCCTGCTTCTCATAACCTCACTGATGACATTTTCTTCTTGATAGTCTCACTGGCCTCCCTGACAACTTTACCTGGCTGCAGTCAGGAGTGGGTTAATCTTCCAGTGGGATAGTCTGTTTTGTGTTATCGGTAATAAAATGGGCAATTTGGTGAATGATGAAGGAAATTCGCCAATTACTGCCTTGCTCCTTTCTCGTTGATCATTTAATATTGCCCCCAATAAATAAATAAATAAAGATCCAGGGTCAAACCTGGGTGGCATAGTGGTTAGCCCTGCTGCCTTACAACTCCAGGGATCCGGGTTCAATTCCTCGCTTTGGTCACTGTTTGTGTGGAGTCTGCACGTCCTCCCTGTGTCTGCGTGGGTTTCCTTCGGGTGCTGTGGTTTCCTCCCACAGTCCAAAAGACGTGTTGGTTAGGTGCATTGGTCATGCTAAATTCTCCCTCAGTGTACCCGAACAGGCACCAGAGTGTGGCGACTAGGGGATTTTCACAGTAACTTCATTGCAGTGTTAATGTAAGCCTGCTTGTGACACTAATAATAAACTTAAACTTACAATTCTCAGGGAATCGTGCAGCACTCTCCTCAGCGGGAGAATTTGCAGCTGCGGTGTTATTTTCAGCCAGATTTACACTCCTGACTGAGACTGAGTCTGCAGTTGTCCCTCTGTGAGTGTTGTGTAAATGCATCACCATTGATCCTGTTCGATTGTATGTACTAGAATATCAGATTCAAAGAGTCTGCCAAGGTAAATTCCTGCCATGTGAAAATACATTCTCAGACTACATTTGATTTTGCACCAACATGAAATCAATGGGTAAGATTTTCACCAACAAGTTACAAACTAGTGGGAACAGATCGTCAATCCATTCTACAAACTGTCCCATTTTCTTTTCAATTGACATCAATGGAAGGGGTGTATAATTGGGACTGACACCTACCCTCAGTGGCAGCAGTGGAAGTGAATGGGTAGATTTTAATTTGCAAACATTTGTCGTGGACAATGACATGGGCAAGTGAGACTCCCACCCACTCTTGGCAGAATGAGGGAGATGGTGGCATTTGTGGTAATGCCACTGGACTGGTGATCCAGAGACGCAGGGTAATCCTCTGGGAACATGAGTTCAAATCGCACCAAGGTGTGTGGAATATAACGCTAGTCTCTGTAATGGTGACCCATCTGGTTTAGTAATGTCCTTTCGGGAAGGAAATCTGTTCTCCCTACCTGGTCTGGGCCTATATGTGACTCCAGATCCACAGCAATGTGGTTGACTTTTAACTGTCCTCTGAAATGTTCAGTTAAAGAGCAATTCGGGACGGGCGACAATTGACAGCGACACGCGCATCCCATGAAAGAATTTTTTTCAAAAAATTAAACTGCCTCATTAACTGGCCAACTTCACACCCAGAGCACAGCAGGAAGTGGGTGACAGGCAGACATGGACTTCGAATCAGTCAGTCCTTGGCGACTAGCCAGTGCATGAGCAAACGTGAAGATGGGGAAGGGGGTTCTAATCATTCTTCTGCACTCTCAGTGAGAACCCCTGCTCCACAAAGAAAAGTAAAAACTTTGTCGAGTAACCTCTCCCACTCCCGTTCTTCATCGGACAAGCTTTCACCCTGTGGGGAAGCTGCAGCAGGCTCGCCACTCAGGCTCAATTAATATCGTAGTCAAAGCAATGATGTCATGAGACCTTGATTGGCATATTTAAGAGAACACTCCAGCAGCTTTGGGGTTGTGTCATCAGCGACTGATGAAAGTTTTTAAAAATGGGTTCAGAGTAGTCACCCAGTACCTTTTAACTGGCTACCCACCTGTTTTCCACTAAACAGACAAGGTTAAAATCCATCTCAAAATCGACCCAGGACATTTTTTGGCCCAGCGTGTGGAAAGAGAGTGAAAAAATGGCTGGAGAGTCCCCTGGGATCTTAACTCTCCAGCTGCTCCCATTACTTCTGATTAATATGATTAAAACCACCCCTACTATTTCCAGGAATTTCTATGAATTTGACAGGAATATTATAGAGTCTGAGTCGTAAAAGCAGAGGAAATTAAAATGGCTACATTTTAATCACACAGTTAGGGAGTAGAGTTCATAGTCATCATCATGAAGTTTTACAGCACAGAAAGAGACCCTTCAGCCCAACATGTGATAGTGTTCACTATCACCAGTTCTTCATTTGATCTTCCCAAGTAAAGGGACAGTGAATACAACAGCTGAGAGTGGAGAAAGAATTTGTAACTTGGTGTCTCAGCTGGATGGTGTGGGAAGAAGCAAATCGATTGATCTAGATACTATGAGGGAAAGGGCCATGGGGAAGCCACTGACCTGCTATTACTTCTCCTCATGCTGTGCTGCTCCATAATAAAAACAGCTTCAGCAGTCTTCCTGTTTCCAGTCCTGGCAGTACTATTACACCCCAAGCATTGATGTGTCTTCTCTCATTTTTTTTAGATGAAATTTGTCGTAATATGCCTTTAAGATTATCAGTATGTGTCTATATATATATATATATATATCACCTGAAGGGAAATAATGTCTGTATCGTATGTTCCAGTTTTACTTCCACTTTTGCTGTAAGCAACAGAACAACTCCTCATGCCCCAAGCTTCACAACTATGTAAGATTGTTCTTATGTGTTTAAATTTAATAAATGAATACACATTCTCTGGTTGTTCATGCCCCTCCACCACTGCCAGCGACAATAGAGATTTGGTGCTCAGCCAAATCTCCATTCACCGCAGCCGGACGGGAGAATCCCAGCTGTGAATGAGGTCGGAGAGTCCGGCACAATGTTTTTACCCAATCCCTTATGAGTGAGCCTTGTGACATACAAAGCAGTGGTTCCCAATCTTTCCTATGGCAGACTCCTATTTATCAACTACAGCTCAGCCTTCAACACCATTATTCCTCCGAAACTCATCTCCAACCTCCGTGGGGTGGGGCTCGGCTCCTCCCTCTATGACTGGATCCTGAACTTCCTAACCCACAGACCGCAATCAGTAAGGATAGACAACAACATCTCCTCCACGATCATCCTCAACACCGGTGCCTCACAAGGCTCTGTCCTCAGCCCCTAACCATACTCCTTATATACCTATGACTATGTGGCCCAAATCCCCCTCCAACTCGATTTTCAAGTTTGCTAATGACACCACCGTAGTGGACCAGATCTCAAAAAATGACGAGACGGAGTACAGGAAAGAGATAGAGAATCTGGTGAACTAGTGCGACAACAATAATCTCTCCGGTTTCCTCCCACAGTCCATAGATGTGCAGGTTAAGTGGATTGGCCATGCTAAATTGCCCCTTTGTATCCCAAGATGTGTATGTTAGATGGATTATGAAGTTACATGGTGGTGGTGCAGGGGGTTGGGCCTGGGTGAGATGTTCTTTCGGAGAGTCAGTGCAGACTCAATGGGCCAAATAGCCTCCTTCTGCACTGTCACGATTCTAAGATTCTTCTATGATCAAAGAGTCTTGAAAACACAATGTTGTGACACCAGATTCCCAAAAGTAACTGCTCGGATGAAAGCTCAATTGTTGCAGGAAAGTGCCTGGAGAACAAGAAAATGCTTCGGGATGTCCACAAAAATCCCTGAAGGGTGAAACATCCCGACTACCTCATGCGAGTCCCTGGTTTGGGAGTGACCAAAACAGAGGACATTCATTTGGGAAGGAACCAAACACATGGAGAGACTTTGTTGGAAACACATGGAGACAAAGTCAAGGCTGCGCACAAATTTCCAAGCAGCCTATCAACTGTCCCTCCAAGAATCACATGCCCCATATGTGGCAGAGTGCACAGGTTATGCATTGGACTTATAAACCTTCAATATAAGAGCCCATCAATATAATCAAAGCAAGATACTGCGGATACTGAAAATCTAAAATAAAAACATAAAATACCAGATAAACTCAACAGGTTTGGCAGCATCCGTGGAGTAAAACAGAGTTGATATTTCAGATTTAAATGATCTATTCTGTAGAAGGATCATTTACATCTGAAACATTAACTTTGTTTCTCTCCACAGATGCCGCCAGACCTGCTGAGTTTGCCCTGTTCGAAACCATCAAACCGAGTGGCAGCAAGTTATCCTCTATCTCAAGGGACTGCCTCAGAGGAAGAGACATGTTTTGTTACAGTGGGAGAGGACCACCCTACGCAATCTTGAATGACTATCATACTGCTTTCATATCATTAAAAACTCATCAAGTGCCTGGTTTGGATGGGATCCAGCTCTATGCAGTAATACAGTATTTATATCTACATCTTTTCTCCTAAGGTGACAATTCACCTGCACCAGATTCTAATTACTTTGAATCACTGTTGTTTTATTGAATCAATTCAGGCGAGGAGTTGCTGAGTTTTTTGGGGGCACGAGGACAATTCTTGGTCTGTTCTTTATCTAATTACAGGCAATACTTAAGTAATTTATTTTAATACAGTAACACCAGGTTAGTTTGCCAATACTTTGCTCAGTCTGGTTATTGTGCTAGGCTCATCATCTGCCTTGCAGATCAATATGTGACATATAAATCAGTATTCAAATCAATGTGCTTAAGCTGCTGCTTTCATTTTGAATGCTGTACCTAATCTCAGTGTAGTCCTTGTGAACTTGTATAAAGTATTGTGCCACAGGGTGCTGCTGATTCGTAGAAGTTTTTTTTAACCTTCTTCTATTTAGGCCTTACAGCAACCAGAGTAGCCATACATTAAGGTTAGTGCCCCAGCTTCGAGTTAATGCTCGGCTTCAGTGTGAAAGTTGCAGATGTGCTTTGATACCCCTGAAGCCACTGCCTTCTTAATTTTCTTTTGTTCCTTCTTCAATGGTATCCTTCTCCAAATGACTTAAGACTGGAAACTTTACTTTGGCGATGGTTATGAATGTGCATATACTGCTTTATACAAGTAATTACCCAAGTCCATCATTTAGGTCACTACTTTTAACCTTGTATAAATCAGGTAAATGTGGGGTTTTGCATGTCCCATATATGTTGGTATAACTAGAATCAATGCAGCCGCAAAACCATCCAGATAGGCAGCACAGAGTGAGCTCAGTCAACTCAGGGGCATTTTCCCATCCTGCCCGCCACGGGAATCGTAGCAGACGGGGGGATGGACCACGGAAATATCCGTTGATCTCGGGCGAGATTTTCCGGTTTTGGGATGAGCCCAACCGGAAAATCCCACCCGTCTGCTGTAGCTCTTTGCTAGAACAATCTAATCTATGTCATACAGCCTCCCGCCTCGCTCTGTATCCTTGTACTTTCTTCTGCCTCAAAGAAGTTTCCTATATTCCTTTAATGGAGCATAAAGGTTAGAACCAGTTTCAAGCATCGAGAAACCAGAATTTTCTTTTCATTTATTCACTCAACAATTGATATTGCGGCCCGAGACAGGTTCAAGCAGGTGATGTGTTTAGTACAAAAAAGAGAAAAATATATAGATTGGAATATTAATGTATCAGAAAAGTTAAAATAAAAATAGCATGAGGGTAAGAGAAAAAGAGAAACAAGTAACTTAATTGCTTCAGTATTGCAGCTCTAACAACAATTATTGCCATGATGTGGAGATGCCGGCGTTGGACTGGGGTGGGCACAGTAAGAAGTCTCACAACACCGGTTTAAAGTCCAACAGGCTTATTTGGAATCACGAGCTTTCGGAGTGCTGCTCCTTCATGCACTCCGAAAGCTCATGATTCCAAATTAACCTGTTGGACTTTAACCTAGTGTTGTGAGACTTCTAACAGTTATTGCAATAATGCAACTGCTAATATGTGTAATTCTTAATATAATTTTAATGCTGATTTCATTATTGCACTATGGGACTGCAAACTTCAAATTGTCAGTGCAGGGAGTTTGGAGTTTTTCAGCAGCTGTTAGTGGGTTAAAAAGCAAATGAGTGTAGAGGAACGAGAATGAGGTTCATTATATCAGCTGCAAGTCAGGCTCTTACTTGACAGTGGAATCACAGGAAAGTTAATGAAATTTGGGGATGATATAGAAGAGACTATTATCCTATTGTCATTCCATGGCTGAATAACTAAAGAACTTCATACATCCTCATCAAAAGTTTAAAAGTAGAAAATTCAATACATTACCTAGTGCCCTTAATATAGAAAAATGGCCAAAATGCTTTGCAGAAGAATAATCTGACAAAAATGGATGCCAAGCCATAGGAGATATGAGAGGAGGCTTAGTCAAAGGGTTTTAAGGATATCCTTAAAGGAGGGGAGGGAAGCAAATAGAGCAGTTTTAAAATAGTTTAAATGATGGCTGCCAATGTTAGGAGAGAGGGATTCGTTACTCCAGGCCCAATCTAGAAAGAGGAGGCCAGAGATGGAATAGGGTAGCATTTCTGGAATGTTTCAGAGAGACTATAGAGAAACGGGAGAAATCATCAAGAAATGTTACTACAGGGGCAAAACCTTTCAATCTGAGGCATAGCAGGATTAGGATTTAAATCACTTTGTTGGATGGTTCCCAGCACAGCACAATTGTTCAGGGGAAGTTAGTGCTTCTGGACAATTGTCAGATAAACACTCACTCGGGAACTTCTGAGAGGAGAGGGATTCCTCAGTGCATCTTTGGGAAACCCCTTCAGCTGTGCCCCTGGGGAGCCAGGAAGTTATAGCCCATGTGCTGTGGGCTAAGAATGGTGGCTTTGATCTTTCCAAGGGGCGGCACGGTAGCACAGTGGGGGCGGCACGGTAGCACAGTGGTTAGCACTGCTGCTTCACAGCTCCAGGGTCCCGGGTTCGATTCCCGGCTCGGGTCACTGTCTGTGTGGAGTTTGCACATTCTCCTCGTGTCTGCATGGGTTTCCTCTGGGTGCTCCGGTTTCCTCCCACAGTCCAAAGATGTGCGGGTTAGGTTGATTGGCCAGGTTAAAAATTGCCCCTTAGAGTCCTGAGATGCGTACATTAGTGGGTAAAATATGTGGGGGTAGGGCCTGGGTGGGATTGTGGTCGGTGCAGACTCGATGGGCCGAATGGCCTCCTTCTGCACTGTAGGGTTTCTATGATTTCTATGATTTCTATGAATTTTTGACTGGGGAAAATTGGCTCATATGGGAGTGGTTTTCAGACAATCAGTCTGACATCACAAAGACAGTGAAGGATCAGAGAGGTGAATGGAACTGGATATAATCAGCTTACATGTGGAACTTTTACTTTATGTCCTGTTTTTGGATGATGTAGTGAGGGAGAGCATAAAGATGAGGAAGTGGGTTTGTCAGATGAATTATTGGGGGGAAACCAGAGATAACAGTGCAAATGTTGGATGATAAATTATTCATAGGAACGCTCTGGCTAAAACTGAATAGGTAAGGATGGCACCAATTGAGGGCAAAGTCATGGATGGTCGTGAGTACTTGAGTACCTCACACTTGGATTTGTAGTAAGAGTGAAGGGTGCAAGTTGTTTAAGGAGACAATATGTAGCGGAGGAAAGAAGTCATGTAATTATCCTTCTCTTTCTAGATTGAGCCTGGAGCAATGAATAGTTTTGGCATAAGATCATGAGCCCCGATGACACTCCATGTAACTGAGATAGGTGTTCCAGTGTAAGGCAATGTTTTCACTGGTCCAAACAAACAACATATCTGTGTGCGCTTCTCCACTGTCAAGTACTAGTGTCTTCTTTCAGTGTTTTTATGCAGCAACAAATTCTGCTACCTCCGGTCCACAGTGACAGGCAATGTGTCCCTTCATATAAAAGTTGAAACAACATAGCAAATGCAGCTACCACCTTTCGCTGACTCATGAAGTGCATGGCATAACATCAAACTGAGCCTTAGGACCAAGCTGATAGTTTATGAAGCCTGTATTCTCAGCATCTTCCTGTTTGGTTGTGAAGCATGGACACTTTGCAGCTACAGGGATAAGAAGCTCAATAATTTCCATCTTAGCTGCCTGTGGTACATTCTGGGCATGTTCTGACAAGACAAAATCATGAATGTAGAGGTCCTCTGAGTTCCCAGGTTTCCCATCAAACAGAGGTGGCTTTGTTGACTTGGCTGTATCCATTGGATGGAAGATAGTCGCGTACTCAAGGTTTTATGGTGAGGTAGCTGAAGCCAGGCGATCGGTAGGATGCCACATAGCTCTACTTCAAGAATGCTTTCAAGTGTGACATGGAAGTCCTAAACGTTGATTATTGCTCTTGGGAGTCACTAGCTGATGACAAGGAAAAACAACAACATTTCCTTAGGGCTGGCATGCACTACCATGATGATTATTAGTTACAACGGCTTGACAACAGACGCCAACAACAAAAACAACAACCCTTGACAACATTTGGTATCTTCGTGTGTGGCACATGTGACAGAATCTGTCTCTCAATGATTGGCCTCTACAGCCATCAACAATGGTGCACCATATGAAGACACCCACCCCAGGATGGAAGAGTCAATTCCAGGGTGGAAGAGTCAATTCCAGGATGGAAGAGTCTATTCCAGGATGGAAGGGGGTTTTAGTTCAGTCGGGCAGCATGGTCAGTGCAGCCTTGGAGAGCTGAAGGGCCTGTTCCTGTGCTGTAATTTTCTTTGTTCTTTGTTTTTTGAAATGGATTTGCTTGCTGCATGTCCGTCATCTTTTGAGATAGCAGACTAATACTTCTTACTCTAGGTGTGCTTTCATCAATGCCCTGTACAATTGTAACAAGACTTCCCTATTTGTATCCTCCATTTCCCTTGCAATGTCTGTCAATTTGATTTTCTACTGATACAGGGAGATTGAAAAATCCTATTGCATTTTATAAGGTTGTAAATATCTTCTGAGATTTAAAATTTGTCTCATCAAATGCTGAAAATTTGATGTTAAATATAAGTCCAGTGTTAGGATTGTACAGATTTTGTTATTAAAATTTGTATACCATGTTGTTCGATAACATGAAGGATTACAATAGTCTGTATGTAATATTAGATCTTTGCAATTAACATTTACTAATATAATTTAAAGGTGCTTTTATAGTACTGGGACATGACACTAGTACAAGAACAAAGAAAAGTACAGCACAGGAACAGGCCCTTCGGCCCTCCAAACATGTGCCCATCATGATCCCCCAACTAAAAGTTGTAGTTTCCTATAATTTTTTTTTAAAAACTTTAAACTTTAAATTAAAATAAAGACGTTCTTCCCTTACTTGACCCTATCCCTCTATTACCTCCCTATTCATGTACCCATCCAGAAGCCTCTTAAATGTTACTAATGTGCCTACTTCCATCACCTCCTTTGGCAGCACATTCCAGGCACTCACCACTCTCTGCGTGAAAAACTTCCCCCCCGCACATCTCTCTTAAACTTTTCCCCTCTCATCTTAAACCTGTGTCCCTCTCACTTTGAACCTGTGCCCCAGTAGTAAGCAGTACATTGCCCCTCTCCTTCTTACAGGTTATTGTAAAACAGAATAATCATATTCTGCAATAGAATTTTGAACATAAGTCATGCAAGTGTATCCTAAAGCATTCAAGCCAAGCAATACAACTGATATATTCAACATGTGAATCAAGCAAGATCACAATCCAATTACAGCTTTTTTTTGTCATTTGTTCTGCAGACATAAGCAACATTGGTAAGGCAGCATTCATTGCCCATCACAAGGTGCCCAGAGAGTACAGAGATGGCACGGTGTCACAGTGGTTAGCATTGCTGCCTCACAGCGCCAGGGACCCGAGTTCAATTCCCAGCTTGGGTCACAGCCCGTGCGGGATCTGCACGTTCTCCCCGTGTCTGTGTGGGTTTCCTCCGGGTGCTCCGGTTTCCTCCCACAGTCGGAAAAGATGTGCTGGTTAGGTGCACTGGCCATGCTAAATTCTCCCTCAGTGTACCCGAACAGGCGCCGGAGTGTGGAGACTAGGGATTTTCGCAGTAACTTCATTGCACTGTTAACGTAAGCCTACTTGTGACACTAATAAATCAACTTTAAACCAATTATATTCAGAGACAAAACTCAAACATGGACCAAAGCAGGTAGAAATGGCATATTTCCATAGAGCCATAGAAAAAGAGGCCATTCGCCCCATCATATTTGCACCAGTAGAACAATTAAAGATAAAATAACTAGCTGCCCATTCTAATCCCATTTTCCAGCACTCGGTCCATTGCCTTGCAGGTTGCAACAATTGAGGTGTAGATTCAGGCACCTTTTAAATGTGTTGAGGGTTTCTGCCTCCCCTACCAAACCAGGCAGGGAAATTAAGGAAACAATCTCGCAGCTTGCTTGGTCATTTATTCATGTACTTGCCAAATTACTGGATTCAATTTTACTGCTTGCCACGGTGAGGTTTGAGCTTGAGCCCTCTGGGTACAGCTAGTTCAGTATTAGACTATCATTCTACATAATAGTACATTCCTACCAAAATAAAACAAAAATTAAATAGTAAATGAACAGCACATCAGCTCAGAAATGTGAGTTGCAATACCAACCATTCCTGCCAACATTCTTTGTTGTAACGTTTGAAGCGGAAGCAAAATAATTATACTTAATTCTAACCTAGGAGGTATGACAGTGAAGGTCTAATTTTAAAACCAAGTTTCACTGTAAAATAGACTCGGTATTCTAAGAATTCATTGTCCCAGAAAGTGTTCTGTTCAAGGGATGAAGTGATGATTGTGGTCTTGGCAGCAATAGTTGCAAACCCTTCCTACTCGAAGATGACAGTGCGAACAAGCATAGAACATACATTTGTGCAAGATAGCTGCAGTCTTAACTATTATGGTCATTATGCCATTAATATTGTCTACAATAAATGGCACAGTTTATTGGTTAGCACTGCTGCCTCACAGTGCCAGGGACCCGGTTCGATTCACGGCTTGGGTCACTGTCTGCACGGAGTCTGCACGTTCTCCCCGTGTCTGTGTGGGTTTCCCCTGGGTGCTCGGGTTTCCTCGCACAGTCCAAAAGAAGCACTGGTTAGGTGCATTAGCCATGCTAAATTCTCCCTCAGTGTATCCGAACAGGTGCCAGAGTGTGGCAACTAGGGGATTTTCACAGTAACTTCATTACAGTGTTATATGGACCAAGCGCGGGCAATTGGGACTAGCTTAGTTGTTAAAAAAAAGGGCGGCATGGACAAGTTGGAGCGAAGGGCCTGTTTCCATGCTGTAAACCTTTATGACCCTACTTGTGACACTAATAACCTAAACTAAAAACCTTTCATAACACTATTCCCAGCCTGTTATTCGCTCTGACATAGTCAGTCCTTCTATCTCTTCTGTTACACTGACATGGAGTTCTAGCTCAAAGCTCTTCTTTCACTTCAGCACATATTGTTATCTATCAATGTCCAGGGTTTCCTACGAATCAACAACCATATCACACTGCTTCAAATGACTCTTCAGTGTGTCCTTTCAAGGCCTTTGTTGTCCACCATCCTTTCTTTTGCCATTTATCAGTTCTCCATAAGCACCTACTCTGGTAGCTGTACGTCGTCCATCCTAACATTTCCAGTTCAATGGAGCTGAGTATTGATTACCACAACCTCAATACTGGTGGTGTCAGCATGTTCCAGTACTTCATTGTTAGTGATCTTGTCCTGCCACACAATACAATGTAAGGTGGCTTCAGTGAAACTTCTCCAGCTGCTAACAGTGCCCTCTATATGTTGTCGGTGATTTGCATCCGTAGAGGAGATTGGTACAGACAATTGCTTTCAGTTTAATGATGCCCTGAATACTGTGCTGGTTCCAAATACATACCTGGACTATCCAAAAAAGATCAGTCCCGCTCTCTGTATGTAAACATCCCTTCCTTAACTTTTAAAAATATCCAAACGTTATTGAAATACATTGTAAATGGAATATTTGAGAACTGACAGTAGACAGATAATTACCATAATAGCTGCATGCAACTCACTATTTACTTGTAACTAGTGCTTAAGATGACAGTTTTCCACTGATGTTTTTGAGAAAAATCAGTATTTATCACACAAAATGGAGGTTTAAAGGTACCTTACATTATTCTTCCTGGTGCTGTGTTTTATGAGCTCTGTATACCCCTTATTTGTGAAGGTAACATAGTTAATACAAATGTAATAAGTAAAGTAACACAGTATTCTTACAGGATTAAAAGTAGGGAACAAAAGGTTTGAACAAGAAACTGGGCCCACTGGTACCCATTTTTAGGTATTTTAAGTGCTCTCAGAGATCCAAAATGACATCCACAGTGCATATGGGCACACATGTGAACTGAATCATTCCAGGTGCTATATTCTTTGGGACATAGTGACCGTCTGCTGGAGGCATGCAAAGTTGGCAGATCATGACATCAATCAGCAATTAATGGTGATTTGATAACAGCACAACCTTTTGTTCTGATCATCAATTACCTGAAATATTGGGTGGCATTTAATGGCTGTGACAGTAGCCCATCCAATGACTAGACAGCCAGTGGCAACAACCTTACATAGAACATAGAACAGTATAGCACAGAACAGGCCCTTCGGCCCACGATGTTGTGCCGAGCTTTGTCTGAAACCCAGATCAAGCTATTTCCTCCCTATCATCCCGAAGTACTCCATGTGCCTATCCAATAGCTTCTTAAATGTTCCTAAAGTTTCTGACTCCACTATCCCTGCAGGCAGTCCATTCCACACCCCAACCACTCTCTGAGTAAAAAACCCACCTCGGACATCCTTCCTATATCTCCCACCATGAACCCTATAGTTATGCCCCCTAGTTACCGCTCCATTCACCCGAGGAAATAGTCTTTGAATGTTCACTCTATCTATCCCCCTCATCATCTTATAAACCTCTATCATCAAGTCTCCTCTCAACCTCCTCCGCTCCAAGAGAAAAGCCCAAGTTCCCTCAACCTTTCCTCATAAAACCTACCCTCCAAACCAGGCAGCATCCTGGTAAATCTCCTTTGCACTCTTTCCAGTGTCTCCACATCCTTCTTGTAGTGAGGTGACCAGAACTGCACACAATATTCCAAATGTGGTCTCACCAAGGTCCTGTACAGTTGCAGCATAACCCCACGGCTCTTAAATTCAAACCCCCTGTTAATGAACGCCAACACACTATAGGCCTTCTTCATGGCTCTATCCACTTGAGTGGCAACCTTCAGAGATCTATGGATATGAACCCCAAGATCTCTCTGTTCCTCCACATTCTTCAGAACCCTAACCTTGGACATTTCCTGAAGCCCTGTCAGGATTAACACCCAATTAGGCGGCTGACTGCCTCCAGCAAGGGCAATTTCCAATCAGAGGCCAGCAGTCCCTCCCCGGTATTGGCAGTGCCATCAGGAGCGGTGGCCAGGGCTGGAGTCCTGGGATGAAGGTTAGTGAGATGGGATGGTCAGATCAGGGAGGTCCCAGCAAACAGGGGGAGGGAAGCATTGTGAAGAGCACTGATGTTGCTCCCTCATTGGGCACAAGGTGCCTGGGAAGGAAGGAGCACCTCCCGAACAATCAGATCAGAGGTGGGCTTAGTTTGTGCATTCCTGTGCTCAGCTTCATTATCCAGCCTCCCACCACCCAAACTGGATCGGAAGGCCGAATCCCATCCTCCTCGCACCCACTCTCTACCCGACCCTTCACACACACTGTCTACCCAACCCCTCACACACACTCTCTCTACCCCACCGCTCACACTCTCTCTACCGCACCCCTTACACTCTCTCTCTTCTCCACCCCTCGCCCCCACTCTCTTTACCCCACCCTTCAAACACACACTGTTTACCCAACCCCTCACACCCACTCTCTCTACCCCACCTCTCACATGTACACTCTCTACCCCATCCCTCACCCACACAGGCTTGTTTCCTCTTCACTGCTCACGCATTCTCTCTACCCCCACCCCTCATACACACTCTCTGTTGCCCTGCCAGCCCTCGTGTACATTCCCTTTTCACTCTACCCCTTGTGTACACTCTCTCTATCCCACCCCTCACAGACACACTCTCTACCCCATCCCTTGCAAACACTCTCTCTATCCCACCCCTCACAGACACACTCTCTACCTCACCCCTCGCACACTCTCTCTCCACCCTACTTCTCACACACACTCTCTACCCCATCCTTTGCACCCACTCTCTCGACCCCATCCCTTGCACCCACTTTCTACCCCACCTCTTGCACACACTCTCTTCCCCATCCCTCACATACATTCTCTCTACTCCGTCCCCTCACACACAGGCTTGTTTCCTCTCCACTGCTCACGCATTCTCTCTACCCGCACCCCTCATACACACTCTCTGTTGCCCTGCCAGCCCTCGTGCACATTCCCTTTTCAATCCACTCCTTGTGCATACTCTCAATTCCGCCTCCCCCTGCCCCAACCACCAACAGTAATGTAGTGGAAAGTTTTGAGAGCAGGAGCTCCAAGAAGATGTGTTGGTCATATCATTTTGTAATGTGCTATTATGTTATTTTTCTATGTATTAGTTACTTGAGTGCCCAAACATCAGTAAAACTATGCTTTTTCAGTGAAAAATGTTAATGCTGGTCGGCATTTTATTTCAAGCCATGGATCATTGAATCATTAGTCTTTAGCTTAGATAGAAATTAATTATGCAACTGCTCAATTATGTATTTCAAGCTGATTAAGAACATGAATTATAAAGCTTTACCAACAAGATATGGAACAAAATTGGGTAGAATTAACATATAGGTCAGCCAGAATGGCAGCACAAACTTAAGCGACTGAATGGCCTGTTCTTGTTCATGTGTTCCTAACTAGATATTAACGTATGGAGCTTGACACATTTGTATAAGCATTCATGCATCAAGCTCTTTCTTCAGTAAATTCAAACTAATCCAGATCTCAAAGAACTATTAGTCAGTTAAATTAATGGCTCACCAAGTACCTCTCTGATTTCCTACAGCATTCAAGGTTAAATGTTATCAGGGCTAGCAATCTGATCAATCTTCAGTGCCTCAAACCAAGCTAAGGCCATTTATGCATTTGCATTTAAGGAGTCAAGATCTAAAGCATTTATACCTACCGCTGTATCATCTTCAACCATTAAAATGAATACAAAACAGATATATTTACACATCAGCCACATCCTACTCCTCAATCTAACCACGATGCCAAATCTTTCAAAGGAGCTGTGTGGCTTTTCTGGCCACTAACAGAATTCATAAAGCTTTACCATGCAAATGCCACCTGATCAGTTGTTTTTTTTCCAATGCATTTTTGGCATTTAGTGGCTTTAGTTCACTTCAGTTGTATCTGATACTTATACATGCAACTTTGCCAATGTTTTATACTTTGTGAGCTATTTATTTTTGAGGCAACTTTCCAACTGTGAACTTGAAAACAACATCTTGAGAACTTGAATGTGAGAACACCATCCACCAGGTACACGGTACATACTCTTGTGACTCGGCCAACATCGTCTGCCTGATACGCTGCAGGAAAGGATGTCCCGAGGCATGGTACATTGGCGAGACCATGCAGACGCTATGACAATGGATGAATGGACACCGCTCAACAATCACCAGGGAGTGTTCCCTTCCTGTCGGGGAACACTTCAGTAGTCAAGGGCATTCAACCCCTCATCTTCGGGTAAGCGTTCTCCAAGGCAGCCTTCACGACACACGACAACACAGAATCGCTGAGCAGAAACTGATAGCCAAGTTCCGCACACATGAGGATGGCTTCAATCAGGATCTTGGGTTCACGTTACACTATCTGTAACCCCCACAACTTGCCTGGGCTTGCAAAATCTCACTAACTGTCCTGGCTGGAGCCAATTCACACCTCACACCTCTTTAACCTGTGCTTAACCCTCTCTCCACTCACATTGTCTGCACCTGTAAAGCCTTGATTACCTGTTAAGACTCGCATTCCAACCATTATCTTGTAATTGAGTTTGTGTCTATATATGCCTTGTTTGTGAACTGAACTCTTCACTCACCTGATGAAGGAGCAGCGCTCCGAAAGCTCGTGCTATCAAATAAACCTGTCAGACTTTAACCTGGTGTTGTGAGACTACTTACTTAACTTGAAAATTGAACCCATTCTTACAGCAGGTACCAGGTTGCCTGAAGGATACTTTTCTCAACCAAATGAAGAATGATGATACAATGACTACTGATATGTTAGGTAGGCATCCATGAGCCTTCCCGCCCCAGACTTAATCGGATAGCACACCACAGCCTCCAGCCTGATTAAGTGCCCCCTGTCTCCAAACTCACCTCGGGGGTGGGCATTAAATTCAGCCTAATGTAAAAATATTAGTCCCAAAAGACAAATTCCTAGTAAATGTTTAAAATGCATTGTTAAAATGCAACCTTGCCATTACTGATGCTCAAAAATGGATTCGCTACTGGTCTGATAAAAAAGGAAATTTATTTAACACTTTTACTGTATGCAGCTTTGCAGCCAGTTAATGTATTCCAGAATGAGGCTTTGTTTTTCTTGGATTCTGCCTGTTTAGGAGCTTAACACCTCAGCTCATCAAAATGCTCCTTCCAGTATAAATTATAGGCCCACCTAAAAACTTCAGACTTGACATAACCAAATGATTTTAAAAAGCATGAACTCCTTGACAACCATAAAGGTAACAGTGAATCTTGCCTTCAAAATAATGCTATCTGGATATTTTATTTGTAACAGATGCAACAAACAAACCTGGTTCCTCTCTCAGCTGGAGAGCCATACAAGATATTAAAAATCTAAAGTCGAAGGCAGTAATTTTTTTAAACGGGGAGAAAGACTGCTTCATGGATTTTTGAACAATGACAAATACATAAAAGACCAATGTTTCTTCTAAAATAAGATAGGCAAATATCATAAGCTATTGAAGCTTTAAATTATTCCAAATATATCAAAAATATACTGCCATTTAAAAGAAAATTACTACTCAGAATGTGAAGATAGTACAAACATTATTAGATTTCAAGGACCTGCTGAGGAAAGTAAGGCTATTTTATTTTTAATGATGTAACATTGTTCTACCATGCACATTTTAAAAATATAGATCTTGCATTGTCAAAAACTGCTGTTCATTTTGTGCTATTGTGATGTGCTGTGTTTACCAATTAGAACATTTTAATATTTATTTCACAATTCCGTAGGATAGATTGCTTAATAGATAATACTGTGCAAGCTATGAGTGGCACAAACCAATTGGCTGGATTTTCTCTGCGATCGGCAAAGGCCGATGTTGGGCGGGAAAAGCAGCATTGAACCCACCGAAGGCAATGGCGGCTTTCTCCACCATATAGAATCATTCAGCGCAGAAGAGGCCCTTCAGCCCATCGAGTCTGCACCGACATGTGAGAAACATTTCAACTCCCACCTAATCCCATCTGCCAGCACTAGGCTGATAGCCTTGAATGTTATGACATGCCAAGTGCTCATCCAGGTTTTTAAAGGATGTGAGGCAACTCTCAGTGTGGCACTTAGAAAAGAAACTTGAAGTCACAGGTTCCACAGCATATCGCTGGTGGGGCAGCTTCTGATTCACCCACCCCACCAACAATTTTGACACTTTTTAAAAAGACTTTTACTCCTCATTCTTAAAGTTACAAGGCCAATGTTCAGAATGGACTGGGCAAACCCAAATCCATTCCTTGCTTGCGCCAAAAACCAAATTCAAAATCCAATTGAATCCAATTTATGGTGTCCTCAAGAGAAATGAACAAGATCCAAGCTGACAAGATAAGGCAATGCATCCCATCTTGGCCTTGATCTGATGCTTGATTTTAGCCAAAAGGCCTGGTGACCCAGGAAGCCAATTTTAAAGGCTACCCCAGTGTACGGTGAGCACAGTTCACCCAGGTGAACCCCCAGCATCAAGCTGGCACTACCCTCTCCCCCCTGAGCATTGCACTAACCTCTAAGCTCCCCTTGGACGTCTGCTCACCAGCTCCACGTCTGCTGAGACCAGTCGTGCTTCGTGCCATTCTGCCATCACGCCACCACGGATGGATTTTTTGACGTGGGGTAACTATTCTGGTACAGAAGCCTAATAATTATATGTAAATCTATTACAATGAGGTTCCTGACATTGAACATTGGGGAACAGTGCCGATCTCTGACTGGGGAAGGGGACAATCACTCCCTGTTGTCATGATCAACAACTTTGGTCTTCTCACAATATTTTTCACTCCCATCGCCGATCGTGCTCCATGTGAACGGTAGCAGAAAATCCCAGCCACTCTCCTGACACTTAGGCCGGAATTCTCTGGCCATTCATGCTCCGTTGCCACTGCCAGCGAGGATGGAGAATTTGGCGCTCAGTCAAATCTCTCTTCACTACAGCAGGACCTAGAGAATCCGGCTGGATATGGCAATCAGCAAAAAAAAACATTCTTCATATCTACACTTCCTTTGTGAGGATGGGAGGCTGCAAAATTGGCGAAGTCACAAATGAATGAACAGTGAAATAAAAAGTGTTAAATTTATCCATGGGATCTTTTATTTGTACCAGAAGTAAAGCCATTTGCAGAGAATTCCATTCCGTGAGATCCACGATACATATAGAAAATGGAGTATTCCTTCAGTGGCACAGTGGTTAGCACTACTGCCTCTCAACGCCAGGAACATGGGTACGATTCCCGGCTTGGGTCATTGTCTGTGCAGAGTCAGTATGTTCTCCCTGTGTCTGCGTGGGTTTCTTCCAGGGGCTCCAGTTTCTTCCCACAGTCCAAAAGACATGCTGGTTAGGTGCATTGACCTCAACAGGTGCCAGAGTGTGGTGACTAGGATAATTTTACAGTAACTTCATTGGAGTGTTAATATAAGCCTTACTTGTGACTAATAACTATACTTTGAACTTTTTTCCATTATGTTGATGAAATGTTTGAATTGCAGCTCAAAATTTTCCAAGCAAAGACTTAGATGAAACAACTCACATTGTTAAACCCAGCCTAATGTAAGCAATTATTTTGGCGAAACACATTTTAAAAAGACATCTCATCACAACTGTTCTTAAATGCAACATATAATCATTACTGGAATAATATAGCGTATGTGGCTCGGTGTACATGAAACAGAGAAAATCTGTATCTTGGGCATTGCTGCCCATCAAACAGTGAATTACAGTACAGAGATTCCAGGTGGTAAATTACAGACATTCCTGGTGGCTTGTTGGCATATGAACAATAACACAGCCAGAAATAGCACAAAACGTTCAGCAGAGGAGGGCCTAAAGCAGCTGCTCATGTAGAGTCTCAAAACTGGAGGAAAGTGAGAAAAATTATCCGACAGACACGAACATAATTGTTGGACTCGGCAATCACAGATGTAATAATACCTCTGAGGTTTACATCTGTGACTACCTGTTCTAAAAAAGCTGACGTCCCTGTTTGCTGGATAGGTTTGGTTGCTTTACTACAGCTTTGAGACTTTGCACAAGCAGGTAGGTTGGGCCTTTCTGTGCTGAACATTTTGTGCTGTGTCCACCTGTGTTATGCTGTCTTATTTTCATGCACTAGCAGCCACGCATAGCAGATCAAGCCAGGCTAAACAATTTTGTAAGAATTTGTTCCCCTCAGCTTCAAAAATACTTCATTTTCCAAAGTGACTCAGCTGATATTTCCAGATTCGGAATTCATATGCCACAATTTTAGTTTGGTGTGGTTAACAGGAAATCCAGAAGATTGCCCATGTCCAGATCACTCAAGCGAGATCAAGATGGCACTGCCACTGCGGTTCTGAATCAGTTTGACAAGCCCGTTACAGGCATGAAGATATTACAAATGATGAAATGTAAACAATCAGGGTTATGCTACCAGCTTGTTTGTTCCTCGTAGAGTTATACAGGTTTACAGCATGGAAACAGGCCTTTTGGCCTAACTTGTCCATGCCGCCCAGTTTCTACTGCTAAGCTAGTCCCAATTGCCCGCAGTTGGCCCAAATCCCTCTATACCCATCTTACCCATGTAACTGTCTAAATGCTTTTTAAAAGACAAAATTATACCCGCCTCGACTAGTGCATCTGAGAGCTCGTTCCAGACACTCACCACCCTCTGAGTGAAAAAACTGCCTCTCTGGACCCTTTTGTGTATCTCCTTCTTGTTTTACCTTCCAAAGTGAATAACCTCACACTTATGCAAATTATACTGCATCTGCCATTGATTAGCCCACTCACCCAACCTGTCCAGATCATTCTGAAGGATCTCTACATCCTTGTCACAGTTCCCCCTCGCACCCGACTTGGTATCATTGGCAAACTTTGAGATGCTACATTTTGTTCCCTCATCCAAATCACTAACATATATTGTGAATAGCTGGGGTCCTAGCACTGATCCCTGTTGCACCCCACGAGTTACAAAATCCTACTAACTGTCTTGGCTTGAGACAATTTACACCTCTTTAAACTGTGATTATCCCTCTCTCCACTTACATTGTCTGCACCTGTAGAGACTTGATTACCTGTAAAGACTCGCATTCCATCCAATATCTTGCAATTGAGTCTCTGTCTATAGATGCCGTGTTTGTGAATCCACCTCTCCACTCACCTGATGAAGTTTGGTATCACCTCTTAAAGCTCGTGATACCAAATAAACCTGTTGGACTTTAATCTGGTGTTGTGGGACTTTTACTGAATACAGTGAGAAGTATTGCGTTTTGCGCGTTATACAAACAAAGCACACCATTCATAGAGAAGGAAAGGAGAGAGTGCAGAATGTAGTGTTACAGTCATAGCTACGGTGTTGAGAAAAATCAACTTAATATAAGGTAGGTCCATTCAAACGTCTGATGGCAGCAGGGAAGAAGCTGTTCTTAAGTCGGTTCGGTATATGTCCTCAGACTTACCAACTGACACAAGAACAGCTTCTTCCCTGCTGAGCATATCGGGAAAAAGTGAAAGGTTATGCTCTTTCACAATAACTTCCCCAGTTGAGGGTTCAGTGTACATTATGCAGGGGAGAGACAAGTGCAATCTAACAGCAGATTGATTTTAATTCAGATGTTGTTCAATTCTTCTTTAGAAGTGAACATCTTTTGGCGTTGATAACAGTAATGCATCACCTTGGTTTAACCAAAATCATTTTTCCAGTCTGTTGTTTGTTCTTGCTGTAATCCTAGCTCAAGTACACGAACATTGCTCTGCCTTTATGGTATATAAGGAATTGAATAGGAGAGGCATTTGGAAAAATAATCATCTTCATACCGAGATTTCAAGTACAGAGAAAGAGAAGCATTTTTCCCTCAGCATGTGAAGTGGTTGTTTTCAACAATGCATGTCTTATGATGGCAGATTAGAAAGTTGCTCAAGTAATTAGACTGGATTTTTAAATATTCTGCTGATTGCAACAATCATTCACAATCCAAGAATTTTTGCAATTAGAAATTCTGCTGAATACTGTGTAATAAAACAATTTGCAATGGGGAAAAAGGATAAATATGGGTCTTTCATCAAGTAATTATTGTAAAATGAAACTAAACATTTGAAAACTGCAACATTAAATACAATTATTCTGCAATGAATGTATGTCATCAAATTAGATTCAAGCTTATGTTTATAATAAATTTCAAGAGCTACAAATAGAATCGCATCGTATTTCAAATTACTAGCAATTTTTCTTCTTATAATGCAACAGCATTTCATCTTTGAATATTTTTGCTGTTTTGGTGAATAAATGTGGGGTATTTAAGATATACTCAAGCAAAAACTTGAGGTAAGACTTGTTGTTAGACCTTGTTGTTCTATCATATTGATAGTTCTGAGATAAAGATGCTTTTATGATCCACAAAATGGCCACATTCCGGATAACGGGAAGTTTCACCTTTGTCTGCAACTATAATGACTTCTTCTAGGATAGTATGAGTAGAAAACAATCACAAAACAGATACGTAGACGAGCCCAATATTTTGTCACAACGGGGTGGCAAGGTGGCACAGTGGTTAGCACTGCTGCCTCACAGCGCCAGGGACCCGGGTTCGATTCCTGGCTTGGGTCACTGGCTGTGTAGAGTCTGCACGTTCTCCCCGTGAAGTGTGTGGGTTTCCTCCGGGTGCTCCGGTTTCCTCCCACAGTCTCAAAGATGTACTGGTTAGGTGCATTGACCCAAAAAGGCGCTGGAGTGTGGCGACTAGGGAAATTTCACAGTAACTTCATTGCAGTGTTAATGTAAGCCTTACTTGTGACTAATAAATAAAAAGTTTAACTTTATTTGTCTTGTAGAAATTAAGGGTCTTTGGAAACAAAGAGTCTTCTCCCTGTCTCTACAAACTCCAACATAATAATTGTCCATTCTTTCAAATGTTTTGTAATTATCCCAGAGAAGGTCTCAGAAAGCACCATTATCAATTGCTGAATTCCTAGGTGTCTCAAATTTTCTTTAATGCATTAATATATGGATATGACTCATACATTTTCTCTACAAATATTGATTTTTATTTCATTGAATGCCCTCTCAAAATTCAGAGAACATGCCATTGCCAGCGTGTCTGGGTTCCACAACATTCCATGATGGTGAGCACCATAAAGGATGAGTAGGAAGGTTTCCAACATTTAGCCAGTACTGATCAATGCAAGTTGATCAATAAGGTGTTTTTTTCACTTGAACGTTAAATAGATAGTTTTTTAAAAACTTGTGCAACAATGTGGAGGCTGAGAGGGACTCCACTGGGAAATTATCAGTGCTGTAAGATTTATCTGTTGACAAAGAATTCAATATCGGATTATTCCCTGCTAATTGATACTTCCAGATGTTCCATTTTGAAAAAGTAGTCGAATTGGAAAATTCAGCGGATCCAAAGTATTGTTTTTTAAACCATTTGCGGATGGGGAATTGTATTGAGAAACTAATTTACACAATGAGTAAAATTCCTCATTTATCTCTGGGGAACACAGAGGGTCTACTTGTGTAATTTATAGCTGAGACAATATTATCTCATCAGTGCTCTTCGTAGATGAGCTGACAATATCAATTTTATTCTAAGCTCATCACATCATTGTTTATGGTCTCTGAAAAAGACAGCTGAGCTAATTTAATCAAATTGGCTTGAGATTGATTCCCAGGAGGCTAGACTGTTTAGACTATGATCTAGCAGACAAATTTCCTTATGTAGAGAACTTGTCATCCTTTCTTTAAGTTTAATGATATGTCATCCTTTCATTTATTACTGCTTTATAGCTGCTATGGGAGACAGTAAAGTGCAATTTTCCTTTTGTGAGAAGGAACAAAGCTCCTATACCTTAATAATAGATGTATTCAACTTCATCTTCTGATTCTGCTTTTCCATTTGTGATCCGTTACATCATCCCTCGATCATCAACAGAGATCAGAGAATTCTAATTCTGGCTCATACCTGGTTATGTATTGCAATGTAATGAGCAATAGCATATAATTAAAAGGAAAATGGGGAAAAACCTCTCTTTAGTATGATCCTGATCCATTGTAACCACCAAGATCACCTTATTATTTTACAATAATTTGTTACCTTTGATAAATATGAACCTATTTCACTACATTATCTTGGTGCAGATCTAAAATCACTGACAAGGGCGGCACATAGCTGCTTCACAGCTCCAGGGACCTGGGTTCGAATCCCGGCTCGGGTCACTGTCTGTGTGGAGTTTGCACATTCTCCGTGTCTGCATGGGTTTCCTCCGGGCGCTCCGGTTTCCTCCCACAGTCCAAAGATGTGCGGGCTAGGTTGATTGGCCATTCTAAATTGCCCTTAGTGTCCCGGGATGCATAGGTTAGAGGGATTAGTGGGTAAATATGGAGGGATATGGGGATAAGGCCTGGGTGGGATTGTGGTTGGTGCAAACTCGATGGGCCGAATGGCCTCTTTCTGCACTGTAGGATTCTATGATTTATATGACTGCTGATTAAAGAGCTCAGTGAAAGGTAGTAATCTGGAAGTTAACTTTCCAGCAAGATTTCTGCATCTAAAGTGGATTTATTTTCGAGTTGGATACCTTTAGACAACCCTTATGGTCCCTAGAAATGTACCTCAATATTATTGGTGTGGAAAAGAATGTCTTTAAATTAAACATTGATGCTGTAGTGCATCCTGTCCTCCTGAATTCACCCTCCCCCTGTGGCGACACAGTGGTTAGCACTGCTGCCTCACAGCGCCAGGGACCTGGGTTCGATTTCCAGCTTGGGTCACTGTCTGTGCAGAGTTTGCACATTCTCCCCGTGGGTTTTCTCCAGATGCTCCAGTTCCCTCCCACAGTCTGAAAGATGTGCTGGTTAGGTGCATTGGTCATTCAAAATTCTCCCTCAGTGCACCTGAACAGGTGTTGGAGTGTGGTGGGCAACTAGGACATTTTCACAATCACTTCATTGCAGTGTTAATGTAAGCCTACTTGTGACACGAATAAATATACTTAAACCCCCAAAACTCACCAGAGAAACCATATCAGTGTGAAACCATTTTACATGCCGAGCAGCCCCATGGCAATAATGCAGTGTGGGGCTCATTAATGAGGGCTGAATGGGTGAGGGGCAAAATTCCCACCCTCTGGAACCACTCTGATTAGCTGGTAGATCCATCGGGACTGGGGCCAGAAAATCCCATCCAATAATTCAGGAAAAAATAATTATCACTGGGATATATTCAGGTTAATTAAGGAAAGCAAGTGTGAATTTCTTAAAGGAAATTCCTATTTAGCTGACTGGCTGGAGTTTTTTGAAGAGATAACATAGAGGATTGATGGGGACAATGCTGTTGATATGGCATACATGGACTTTCAAAGGGCTTTTGGTACAGTTCTACACTACAGGCTTGTGAGCATAGTTATGGCTCATGGAATTAAAGGGAAAGTAGGAACATGGATATGGCTGAGTGACAGGAAACAGAGATTATTGGTGAATGGATGTCTTCCCTCCTGGAGAAAGGTTTGTAGCGGAGTTCTCCAGGGGTCAGTGTTGGGACCCCCGATCTTCCTGTTACATATTAATGACCCAGACTTTGGTGTCAAGGCCACAATTTCAAAATTTGTTGAAGATACAAAACCTGTCATTTGTGAAGAAGACAGTGTGGAACTCCAAAAGGACATAGACAAATTAGTGGAATGGGCGGACGGGTGGCCAATGAAGTTCAATGCGGAGAAATGTGAAGTAATTCATTTTGGTCGGAAGAACATGGAGAGACAATATAAGATAAATGGTACAACTCGAAAGAGTGTGCAGGAGCAGAGGGACTTGGGTGTTTGTGTACCTAAGTCATTGAAGATGTGTGACGCTACTGTGCCTTTAAGAAATGTATCTTTAATCCTGTTTCTCTGCTTCTTTTTGCATCATTGCTATGATGTCTGTTGAAGGCATCTAATGGGCCTTTTTGTTTATTTTTAATTTTGGCCTAATGCAATGTCCTGAAGTTTTATGAGTTTACGACCCTTTTCAATTGTTGGGGAAGAATGATTGACAGGTCAGGGGGACAGTTCTTTTTCTCACAGGAAAATGTCATTTTCAGTTTGTCTAGTTAGAAGCTGTTATTTCTGTGTCTCTCCCTGGTATTGGAAATTTAGCTCTTACTGCCTGGCTAGCTAGTAACTAGAGGTAAGGAGGGCCCTGCCTCTTGAACTGGTTTGCTGGCTAAAAGCTAGAGTCCAGAAGTGGTTCTATCTCTACCTCAAGGTGTGCTGAGAGCTACAGGATGGGGAAGTCAGAGCTTCAATTCTCCATCCAAAGGACTAAGTAACAGCAGGTGTTGCAAAGCTGCAAGATCCAGCATCATGTAAGCATACTTATTTTCTCTGCTCGACATGGGATGAGTGTGTGGTTGTAAGAGTGTTTGTTCGTTTGGAACAGTACATTGAGCTGTTAAGGTAAATACAATATCATGATTGTTTATTTTCTTATTTGTAATTGGTAAAATTTATTGCTAATTTTCTTTCTATGTGTTAACTGTACTCTTAAATAAACTTTGTTTGATAAAGGCTCCCTAGTGGGTCGTTTGAATCATACCTGGAGTGAAACTCTTATGCTTACTTGCGCCAAACTTCAAAGTGCAAAACGTATGATCTAGGCTGCCTCAATAAAACGCCTGCAGTTTCTGACCTGGATTATAACAGGTTGGCAGGCCAGGTTGAGCACACAGCTAATAAAACATACAGATTACTAGGTTTTATTAATAGCAGCACACAATATAAGAGCAGGAGGTTATGTTTAATTTGTAAAAACACTAGTTCAGCTGCAGTTGGTGTACTGTGTCCAGTTCTGGGTGCTGCACTTTAAGAAGTCACTGCAGAGAGTGCAGAAAAAAATGGTTCCAGGGATGAGGAACTTCAGTTGCAAAGAGTGATTGGAGAGGTTGGGACTGTTTTCTTGGAGAAAAGAAGGCCAAGAGGAGATTTGATATTCAAAATCATGATGGGTTTGGACATAGAAGATAGGGAGAAACTATTCCCACTTGGAAAAGCATCAGAATGCAAGTAGACAGATTCAAAGTAATTTGCAAAAGAAGCAAAACCAATATGAGAAAAAAATCATTCAGTGTGTGATCAAGGTTTGGGAATACACTGACTATTAGTATAGGTTTGATCAAAGTATTCTAAGGAAATTAGTCTGTTATTGGAAAAGGAAGAATGTGCAGGGTTACAGGGAAATGGTAGAAAAAATGGCACAAAATGAATTGCTTACTCAGAGAGCAGTGAATACATGATGGGCCGAATGGCCACTTTCTGCACTGTAACAACTCTGAAATTCTGTTTCTCCTAACCCTGAGCAAACTGGTCCCTTTCTTTCCTATAGGGGTGTTTTGTTGTAGACTGATCCATTGTCTCTCTTGGGTGTTTAGTTGCGAATTAGCCTCGAAGGGGAAATAGCTAGCAGAAGGCATTTTGCAGCCAGCTGCATATTAAACACAGAATAAACAATGTGATATAAAAATAAAAATAAAAAAGGGGGATGATTTCTTTGGGGTCTCACACATATAGAGGCTAAGAATGTCAGTCATTAAATGTCAATTATCCTACTGTCAGTGGTGAGCGACAGAGTCTATCTGGACATACTGAACAATAATAATGGATCTGTTCCAACATTAGGTTTTAACCAGTAGCAAAAGAAATTTATCTTCTAATAACATAAGAGTTAGAGACCCTATGGCCCTGATTTTACCGGCACTGCCACCCGAGGCTCGTAAGATTGCGCCCGAGGCCAATGGGGAAAGCTGTTCTGCGAGCCTCATCCGCCCTGATTTTGGGGCGGCTGCGCTAGTAAAATCAGGGCCTATCTTCAGATTAAATAAGCAAATTCAAAGGTTTGTGGCCAAAATGGGTAGGGTTTATTAGAATGGATTCAGGATTGTTCCTGATTTGTTACGTGGCACATCCAAGATGATACCGGAGCGTAGCAACTTCTTGCGAGCAGTCTCCAGCGTACCCTCTAATTCTATCTTTTACTCTTGTTCTGTGCTTTTAAAACTCTACTCTCACTATATTTTTCACTCCCCCCTTTCCTTCTCCCCATGTACTCTATGAACAGTAGGCTTTGTATAGTATAGCGTGCAAGAAACAATACTTTTCACTATATCCCAACACATCCCATGTGACAATAATGAATCAAATCAAATCAACAACAAATAATGCAGCACTGGGTCTAATTATGGGCTGATGAAGCAGCACGAGAAAGTTAGCTGCCTAAAAGTGGGTGCACACTTGGGAAATAGTGGCTACAACATCATCAAAGTTCACATTAAAAATGAATAAAGAGAAAGAGAAAGGTAAAAACATTAGAGTGAAAAGTAGCCAGTATTAATGGGCTGATGGAGACTAATTTGGGTTTAGAGATCGGAATAAAGGCTTTTCTCAGCCTGTTTAGAAAATAGGACGCATTTTAAAATGAGACTAATAAATTATCAATTAAACAAATTTTAAGAATATGGAAGAAACAAAGTTTGCTGACTCTAGGATAAATGGGCATGAAAGAAAAAAAAGTAGATTTCAGAAAAAGAATGTGATAAATATAGGAAGATAATAAAGAAGGAAACAATGAGATATATAAATAGAATGAGGATCCAAAGACTGACACAACTTTGAAAGAGCATTGGTGCTCAGTAAAAGGGTGGTAGAAACCAAGATTTTTATAAGTCCCACTGAACTGCCAATGAATATTTAAATGAGCTATCCCCAACATTCATGGAGTGGTTAACAACAGCATCAAAGGCGGAAGGCCCAGCTGAGAGGTGATACATGGGACATATATGACTCCATGGAATTTCAAGGCTGTTCAATCCAGTTGAACTCTCCAGTTGAAGAGATAGCACTAGGAGAGACGGTATACCAAATGTTGTCATTGATATAATTCTCTCTCTTTTGCATTCATTTAACATGGGGATTGCTCAGAGTGCTTCGGTCATTAGGATGCTAGTACAGAGCAGATTCTCATGGTGTGCTGGCATTTCAGAGGCCACAAGAAATGAATCTAATTCCATATTCTTGGCTTACTTAAATTTTTGCTATTGGCATATTTGTAATTTGGATTGTGTACTGTATTCATATATTATGAGCATGTGTGGTGTGCGATGACACAATAAACACTCATACAAATTGGCCATTCCTGGCATCTGCCTTCTTTACTACTGCCACCTGATATGTGACAAATCTTGTTAATAACCATTTTAGATGGTCAAATATTGGCAGCAAATGGCAGTAAAGAGCTCAGTGAATGGGATCAGTTGGTTTCCATTGACCTGTCTGCTCAGATGGTGAAGATTTTGGCCAGGTTGTACAGAGCCTCACCATTTTTGCTTTTGTGAAACCAAACTCCTGCCCCCAAGGCAGTTCAGAGCAGACTTTAATTGAAAGGATGTATTGCAGCTGCTTGCCAAGCGAAAGGCAAAGCAGGGAAGAGAACTCATTCCAGCAGTGATGGAAAACAGTGAGGTCACAAAGATGGAGTTCACAATCTCAAAATAAATCCAGAGTGCCTAAGAGGAGCCAGGGCTGCACAACATTTATGCCACCATCTATCATTCAAATGACAGAGACTTTTGTACCAAGCCTTTGGTAAATCAACTGCGCATTAACATTTGCGTCAATATGACTGCAGATTGTTCCATTGAGTGGAGACCAGGTATGAGAGCAACTTCAGTGACGTACCTGACAGTACGATTCAGTTGAAAATCTACTCTGGTGAGATGTTCGAAGTGCGTGGACAAATGAAGTGCAGTGTCCATCATGAGGGCAAGGCCACTATTGCAGCGAGATATGTTGCAAACCAACATCAATAGGCAAAGACTGGCTGAAGTTGGACTGGAAGCATGTTTTCAAAGTTGAGGAAACTAAGCAACTTGATCAGCTATAGTTACGGTAATCTTTTCAAGGATAGTTATGAAGGATATTTATGGAAGTATGTATCCTAATCAGGCCTTATGCAAAACCAGTAAATTGCAAGACAAGGCCAGTTCCCTATGCTGTGAAAATCTGAGTTGAAGAGAGGAACAATACAAGCTAGAGAGAAATGGTACTCTGGTGAAAACTGACCAAAGTGATTGCAGAAGCTCAAGGGTCATAGTGCCCAACTCAAGCAAAACTGGAAGACTATGCTGAGACTACATATCAACCAGTCAGTGGATTATAAGCAGTATCCCCGAACACACAAGATTTTGATGCTAGGTTAGCAAGAGCCAAGATAGTCACAAAATTGAATTTGCCTCATAGAAAGCTCAACGTAAATCAGGAGAGTCAGTAGCACCTTACAATATCTATACACATCTGGGTTATACACCAATTCGCAAGGCTCCCTAATGGCATGAATTCTGGCAAAATGGCAATTAATGGCAAAAATCTTCCAAGCAACAATAGATAACATTTTCAAGGAATGCCACGTCCTATATGTAATCAGGGTGACGTGTTGATCACAGCCACAAAAGAGGAAGAGAATCTGAGGTGGCTTACCTTGGCCTGGAAATCAATGAAAACAGGCTACAGCCAGTGAAAACAAAAATAGAGGCTTTTGTCAATGCCCCAAAGGTAAAAGATGTGTCCGAATTTAGATCTTTTCTAGGCATGATCCAATACCACTTGCAACTTCTGCTCGAACTTGCAATGATGTTGGTTCCGCGATCTGAAATGTTGAAGAAAGAGGTAAAACAGAAATGGCCCAAAGCATAGCAAGATGCTTTTGGTGCATGTAAAGGAAGCTTGACTAATGAAGCACTACTTGTTCATTACAATGTAAATTATGACGTGAAGCTTGCATGTGATGCTTCAAATTATGGAATATAAACAGTGATCAGTAATGTCATGGATGATGGTCAAAGAAGCTCATTGCATTCACATCGCATACCCTAACCAAGAAAGAATGCAACAAAGCACAGATAGAAAAGGGAGTGCCCGGAATTATTTTCAGAATCAAAAAGTTTCTTCAGTTTTTGTTGGGTAGACACTTCATGCCAGACCATATACCCTATGACTAAAATCTGCAGTGCCAATTATGGCACAGTCAAGGAAACAGTGGTAAACTGATTTGATTTGATTTATTATTGTCACGTGTATTAGCATACAATCAAAAGTATTGCTTCTTGCACGCTATACAGACAAAGCATACCGAAAGGGAAAGGAGAGAGTGTAGAATGTAGTGTTACAGTCATAGCTAGCGTGTAGAGAAAGATCAACTTAGTGCAAGGTAAGTCCATTCAAAAGTTTGATGGCAGCAGGGAAGAAGCTGTTCTTGAGTCGGTTGATAAGTGAGCTCAGACTTTTGTATCTTTTTCCCGATGGAAGAAGGTGGAAGAGAGAATGTCCGGGGTGCGTCAGGTCCTTAATTATGCTGGTTGCTTTGGCAAGGCAGTGGGAAGTGTAGACAGAGTCAATGGATGGGAGGCTGGTTTGCGTGATGGATTGGGCTACACTCACGATCTTTTGTAGTTTCTTGCAGTCTTGGGCAGAGCAGGAGCCATACCAAGCTGTGATACAACCAGAAAGAATGCTTTATATGGTGCATCTGTAAAAGTTGGTGAGAGTCATAGCTGACATGCCAAATTTCCTTAGTCTTCTGAGAAAGTAGAGGCGTTGGCGGCTTTCTTAACTATAGTGTCGGCATGGGGGAACAGGACAGGTTGTTTGCAATCTGGACACCTAAAAACTTGATGCTCTCGACCATTCTACTTCATCTCCATTGATGTAGACAGGGGTATGTTCTCCACGATGCTTCCTGAAGTTGGTCAAGGTCTCCTTCATATTGTTGACATTGAGGAAGAGATTATGGTCGTTGCAAAGTTTACCAGATTCTCTATCTCATTCCTATACTCTGTCTCATCATTGTTTGAGATCTGACCCACTACGGTGGTGTCATCAGCAAACTTGAAAATCGAGTTGGAGGGGAATTTGGCCACACAGTCATAGGTGTATAAGGAGTATAGTAAGCGGCTGAGGACACAGCCTTGTTGGGCACCGGTGTCAAGGATGATTGTGGAGAAGCTGTTGTTGCCTATCCTTACTAACTGTGGTCTGTGGGTTAGGAAGTCTAAGATCCAGTTACAGAGGGAGGAACCGAGGCCCAGGCCACGGAGTTTTGAGATGAGTTTTGTAGGGTGTTGAAAGCTGAACTGCAGTCAATAAATAAGAGTCTGACATAGGTGTCTTTATTACCTAGGTGTTCCAGGGTTGAGTACAGGGCCAGGGGGATGGCATCTGCTGTGGACCAGTTGCAGCAATAGGCAAAATGTAGCGGATCCAGGCAATCCGGGAGGTTGGAATTGATTTGTGCCATGACTAACCTTTCGAAGCACTTCATAATGATGGATGCCAGAGCCATCAAACGATAGTGATTCAGGTACGCTGCTTGACTTTTCTTTGGTACCGGAATGATGGTCATCTTCTTGAAGCAGATAGGGACCTCAGATTGTGTAAGGTGAGGTTGAAGATGTCTATGAATACCCGCGCCAGCTGATCCACGCAGGATCTGAGTGCTTGTCCAGGTACCCCATCCGGGCCAGTCGCTTTCCGTGGGTTGACCTTTGAGAAGGCTGCTCTGACATCTGCAATGGTGACCTCAGATATAGGTTCATCTGAGGCTTCTGGAGTGGAGGGCGTGCTCTCACTGACCTCTTGCTCAAAACAGCATGGAATGCTGGGAAGGGTGCATTGGAGCCCGTGATTTTACATGCCTTCTTGTAGCCTGTTATGTCTTGCAGACCTTGCCATAGTCAGCGGGGGTCAGTGTGGCTAGCCTGGGACTCTAGCTTGGTCCGGTACTGTCTTTTGGCATCTTTGATGGATCTCCTTAGATCATATCTGGCTCTTTTGTATAGTCAGGGTCGCCTGACTTGAACGCCTCAGACCTAGACTTCAGCAAGCATTGGATATCCCTGTTCATCCATGGTTTCTGGTTGGGGAACGCACGGATTTGCTTCTTTGGCACACAGTCTTCTACTTACTTACGAAAGAAGTCAGTTTTCGTAGTGGCGTAATTGTTCAGGCTGGTCGCAGAGTTTTTAAATACTGACAAATCCACTGACTCTAAGCAGTACCTTGGGAGATCATCCGATTCCTCAGACCAACATTGCATGACTTTCTTTGACGGATTCTCCCGCTTCAGTTTTTGCTTGTAAGCTAGGAGCTGGAGCACAGCCTTCTGGTCTGATTTACCAAAGTGTGGGCTGGCAATAGAGCGGTAGACATGTTTGATATTTGTGTAGCAGTGGTAGCAGTGGTCTAGGATGTTTGGGCCTCTGGTGGAACAGGATGCATGTTGTTGGTAACTTGGTAGTATGCTCTTGTGCGTACTGTACCTCTCTCACAGTATGACTGCAACATTCAGTCCAATAAAGACCTACACTGAGAAAGAACTGCAACTTTTGAACTTGAAGCATGGTGTCAGAAGTGGAGAAAAAATAGTTTTGAAACACTGGAAATGATGCAGAGAAACTACAGCTCAGAAAGGCAAACAGAAATGTTCAAAGCTTCTTCAAGCTGCTGAAGAAGGACAAGGAAAAACAAACAGAGATTGAAGGCTGCAAGTAAAATACTGGGAGAGTGAACATAGCTGTAAACTTTCCACTCTTAGTCATGTCAAAATGAAAAGTGATATGTAGCAGAACTGGCAGTTTTTCTACTTGCAATCGCAAAACTACAAGCTCGCAACAGATTTAATTAATAAGACAGAAACAACACGAGTAGTCATACTTCTAACACTGCTGGGCACGGATTGCTAAAAATGTTAAACCACCTTAAATCTAACCGACGAATAAAGAAAACAGATGGCAGAGATTTTGAAAACCTTGAACGTAAAATTTGAATCAGAATGAGCGTTACTTATGAACACTATGTATTCAACACTGGAGCTCAAGTGAAAATGAACCCAATAATCAGAATGTGACTGCAGTAACACAGCTGGCAAAATCATATGAATTTGGACAACGAAAAGATGATCTGATTAAAGGCATACGGGACCTTTAAGTGAGAGCAGGTCTACTGACAGAGAAGAAACCTATGCTCAAGAAAGCGATAAACATGTGTCAAAGTGCAAAGGTTGTAAAACATCAGTTAGAGCACATTTGTGACAGAACAAACCAGGAAGTACATTATGCTGAGAGACATTCCAGGACGAAAGAACAGAGCGATCAGGGACAAAGGGCAAGATGCAAATACAGTGGATGATATCATACAACGGAAAAGATGGATTAACCAACATGGGAAAAGCAGTATTTTAACTTCAAGAAGCTAAATCATTTCACATACAAGTGTTCGGGTGCCAAGTTAAACAAGCAGAGAGCCTTTGATGGCTCAGAGGTCCATGGTTCCCCAACAATGAAAGGGAACAACAACAGTTACCACAACAAGTGCAACGGGAACAACACACTCTGGACAAGGAACATCACTCAAACAAACAGCCAATGACAATGAATCCTGTTACGCAGTTTAAAGACTATGGGTGGGACTTTCTGGCCATACTCGCCCCAAGGCCAGATTTTCTGCCTGAGGTCAATGGACCTTTGTATGGTCCGCCCCTGCCCGCTACGACTCCCAAGGCGGGCAGGACATGAAAATTCTGCCCTATTATGCAATGCAGATGCAGAGACCGACCAGTAGAATGAACAGTTGTTAATGCATGAGAGCAGTCAGTCTACAGTGGGTAACTTGGGTACAGTTACACTTAACAGTGCATACAAATTCGTCACTTGTTAGAAAAAGGAATTTTTTTGTTTATTATGAAAAGGGGAATGTTTGGGTTTTGAAATGCAACAGTACTACATGTCCTATCTGGCTTGCCCCAGTCATGCAACCTCTGCCATGAGACACTCTCTCTATGAGCAGACATTTGACATCAGTTCAATAAGACTTACACTGAGAAAACACTGCAGTCTTTGAACTCAAAACACATTGCAAGGAGTTTTGTTTATTGACCTAGATCAGACAGTGACCTAGAATCATTGGTAAATGAATGTACCATCTGCCAAAACTGTAGAAACAAGCCATGAATAACCTCACTTTTTTAAATCATTCATGGGACATTGGCGTAGCTGGCTGGTCAGAATTCATTGCCCATCCCTAGTTGCCTGAAGGCAGTTGGGAGTCAACCACATTGACTCCTATTGCTGTGGCTCTGGAATCACATGTAGGCCAGACCAGGTAAGGATGGCAGATTACCTTCCCTAAAGGACATTAGTGATCCAGGTGGGTTTTTCCGACAATCGACAATGGTTTCATGGTCATCAGTAGATTTTTAATTCCAGATATGTTTTATTGAATTCAAATTCCATCATCTCCCGTGGTGGGATTCGAACACGGGTCCCCAGAACATTAGCTTTGTTTCTGGATTGATAGTTTAGCAATAATACCACTAGGCCATAACCCCCCCACCGCTTTGATGTTCATGGCCAACTTGACTATTTCAAAGATTTTGCAAACACTTTGTGAAAAGGGAAATAACAATCATCAATAGCCTCTTAATGTGGATCATGGTAAAACACATAGGTCTAAACACCAATCCAATATGAACAATATTATAACGGAGGTGGTGGTGATAAAGTCACTGAACTAGTAATCCAGAGGCTCCGGCTAATGCTCTGGACACAGGTTCAAATTCCAACACAGCCGTTGGTAGAATTTAAGTCCAATTAATGTAATGTGGAATTAAAAGCTAGTCTCTGTAATGGTGATCACAAAATCATTATTGATTGTCATAAAACCCATCTGGTTCATGGATACATTTCAGGGAAGGAAATGTGCCATCTTTACCTAGTCTGGCCTTCATGTGACTCTTAAATGACCTCTGAAATGGCCTAGCAAGCTACCCAGTTGTAGCAAAGTCTAACATTAATGAAACAGGACAGACAGCATGGCATCAACCTGGGCACCGGCAACGATAATGGCAAACTGAGCCCTATTAACCCTACAAAGTCCTTCTTACTATCCATTTGCCTTCCTTATTATCTGCTGTACCTGCATATTTGTTTTCTGTGATTCATGCATGAGGACACCCAAATCCCTTTGCACTGAAGCACTCAGCAGTTTCTTTCCATTTAGACAATAATTTGCCTTTGTATTTTTCCTACCAAAATGGATAACCTCACACTTATACACATTAAATTCTATCTGCCAAATGTTGCCCCTTTAACCCATCCATATCCATTTGTAAATTTCTTATTTCATTATCACAACTGACTGTCCCACCTATTTTAATGTAATTTGCAAATTTGGCTATGGTTTCTACTATCCCTGCATCCTAGTCATTAATATTGATTGTAAATAGTTGGGGTCCAAGGACTGAACCCTGTGGCACCCCACTAGTTACATCTTGCCAACCCAAAAAAGACTCATTTATGCCAACTCTCTCCTTTCTGCTGGTTAGCCAATTTTCTATCCAAGCTAGTAAATTACCCCTAATCTCATGTGAACTAAACTTGTGTATTATATAAGATGCACTGCAGCAACTCACCAATGCTCCTTCGATAGCACCGTCTAAACCTGCAAACCAGCTAGATGGACAAAGATATCAGGTGCTCGGGAACACCACCACCTGGAAGTTTCCCTCCAAGTAACACACCATTTTCACTTGGAATTATATCACTGGTCCTTTCCTCACCAGGTCAGATAATGACCCTCAATTTTGTTCTGCTCTGGTCCAAACATTTCTGAAACAAAGGCAAAAATACCCTCACTCATCTTTACCATCCGGCTTCCAAGTGGAACAGCTGATAAAACGTCCTGTTGAAGTTTCCTGTAGAACAACCCTACATTCCACTGCAGGGTGTCCGGCTGTCGAGTTTTGATGAGGAGGTGGTTAAGGGCAGATTTGAGTCAGGTTCTCCCAAACTCGACTGATAAAGCTGACATAATTCAGTCAAAACCATCCAGTATGACACAAACAGAAGGGGATTCAGTTTCAGGCAAAATAAGCACATTCATCTTCTGAGCACACTTCGCAAGTCTGCTTACATGGTGCATGGAGAAATGTGGCAGATGTGTGTGGAACCAAAAGATATTTGAAATTGTTGGAAGGGTGTGAAATGCTCATAAGGATCACATGATCCCAGCAAGGGATGAACCGAAAGATGAGCATGATCCACTTGATCACATGCTCAAGCCAGAGTCCGAATCAGTTCAGACTTCAAGGTCTGAAGCGCCAACTTCTGAGGAAGAAACAGGATGTTTGAGCACTGAACCAAAACCAAACAGTTGAAAACCTGACTCTAACCCAAAACCTGAAGATCTGGAAGGCTTAATGTAAACCAGTTACTAGACTTGATTTGTAGATGTAGTTCAAAACACAGAAACAAAAATACATTATTTTTAAAAGAGGAAACCAGTGTAATGTATTGATATAATATCAGCAAATGCATTGCGCGATGACGCAATCAACACTCACATGAGTTGGCCATTCTTGGTGCCTGCCTTCTTTGTTAGTGCCACTCAATATGCAACAGGTTGAATCTTTTTCCTTAATCCAGTTTAATTTTTGGAGCCTCCTCGAAGGCCTGCAAACAAGAGCAATTAATGGAAAATCCCAACAATAAGTAATTCACCCGAGGTGGCATAGCTCGACCTGCTTCCAATGCAATGCTTTTAACTACTGCAAATGATCTGGTTACACGAGATGCAATTTGCCTGAACATTTCACGTCCTTTTGTGCTGAGTAGACCAATATCAGGTTAATTGCACTGAATAAATCAGAGCAATTGAGCGAGGCCTCTAAGTTCTTAGTGAGAGTAAGACACTCAGAGCTGGATTTTCACACAGCTGTGAAGATTCCATAGACCATTAAAAGTAACGGATGGGGCCGAAAGCGGAATCTCTGCACCAATTCCCAACCAATCCAATTTTTGCCAGTGGGGAACGAGTGGGCATAAATCACACTGGATGGAAACCCAAACTTAGCAAGATCAATTGAATTTAGTGCTGAGTTCAAGAGACCCATTTTGCCTATTGTAAGGGCCTGAAGCCACAGTGTGGGAGTTACGAATTGATGAGTCAATGCAAATTTTAAAAAATTAATTCATGCTACATGGGCGTCGCTGGCTGGTCAGCATCTATTGCCCATCCCTAGTTACCCTTGAGAAGGTAGTGGTGAGCTGCCTTCTTGAAACGTTGCAGTCCAGGTGCTGTGGGTTGACCCACAATGCCATTAGGGAGGGAATTCCAGGATGCTGACTCAGCAACTGTGAAGGAATGGCGATATATTTCCAAGTCTGGATGGTGAGTAGCTTGGAGGTGGAACTTGCAGGTGGTGGTGTTCCCATGTGCCCTTGTCCTTCTTGATGGAAGTAGTTGTGTGTTTGGAAGGTGCTGTCTAAGGATCTTTAGTGAATTGCTGTAGTGCATCTTGTAGATAGTACACACTGCTGCTACTGAGTGTCAATGGTGGAAGGAGTGGATGTTTTTGGACGTGGTGCCAATCAAGCAGGCTGATTTGCTCTTGAAGTGTGCATAAAGTCTGCATAACAGTGATAATCCTAATTTTTTTAAATCTCCGGCTTTTTAATTGTGAAAACGGAATGGCTGAAGCTGTTAGAGTTTTTTTAAAAAGCTGCAGAAATTGCTTGATTGACAGGCCAGCTGGTGTAGGTTACATAAATTACCATCTGCTTGTGCAGCTTCAATAGACGGCTTTGTTGACATTTCCCCATGGGCTATTATTATGTTATTACGAATGATTGGCTGAGTTTCAGAAACTAAAATTATCGCAGTGGGGGTTCTTTCATTTTGGTCAGGCAGTTTATAGAGACTATTAAAGGATTAGTTTTCTTTGATGTGGGGTCTGAATACAAGGTATTTTTTAAATAAGAGATTAACTACATGAGATTTAAAAGCTTTGAATGGTGTTCTTGAATGGGAGTTTTTTTTTAAGTAATCAAGTATGTAGAAGTATGTGAGAGTTGTATTTGCTTGCTATATATTTTATTCATTTCCACATGACTTCTGAGGTCTGTCTACGGTGGATACTGGGTGAGTCGAGGTGGCACTGAGGGGTGGGGGGAAGGGCCTCGAGTTAGAATTTTTTTTTTAGGAATGTGGATCATAGAATTCTTACAGTACAGAAAGAGGCCATTCGGCCCATCGAGTCTGCACCGACCACAATCCCACCCAGGCCCTACCCCCATATCCCTACATATTTTACCCACTAATCCCTCCAACCTACGCATCTCAGGACACTAAGGGGCAATTTTAGCATAGCCAATCAACCTAACCCGCACATCTGTGGATTGTGGGAGGAAACCGGAGCACCCGGAGGAAACCCACGCAGACACGAGGAGAATGTGCAAACTCCACACAGACAGTGACCCAAGCCGGGAATCGAACCCAGGTCCCTGGAGCTGTGAAGCAGCAGTGCTAACCCACTGTGCTACCGTGCCGTGAGTTGGCATGCAGGTAGCATGGTGTATGGGACCACGGGATTGGGTGGGGGCATGTTTTGTCATGCAAGTTGCAAGGGAGTATGGGGATCATGGGGGAGTTGCTGGGAGTGTGAGGGTTGAGGGCCAGTGGGCCTAACAGCATCTAACGCAACAGGGATGAGGTCGCAGAGAACTGAGGCGTGCTTTCTAACCAGCCTGCCTCGGCACTTGCCCTCGTCAACGGCCACCTAGGACCTGCTTCCAAGGTTGGTGGGCCCAACCTGATTCCTCTCCCCGCCCCCCCTTCTGAGGAGCAAATATTGGGTCTAACAGAGCCATTTATACTGAGGCAAGTCTGTTGAGAAATTTCTCCACTCGAGCTACCTGCCTCGGTAACGGAGACCTAGCCCTCTGTTTTGCATACAGTTTATGTGGATGACTCCACCTCTCATAGTATATGGCTATTAATTATTCACAAGTACAGATGTGAAAACTATGAACAAAAGAACCAGAGCTGGCAGTAATTTGCATCCCTTTAATTACAATATAAATTGCTATCTGATTGATATTCTGTAATAGTGTGAAAAAAAGAATCGCCTCTGCAGATAAATGTGCCCTTTTTTTAGCCTCTCATTAATGTTGGGCACTGCACATCATACGATTTGTTGTAAAGGAAAAACCATCATGAAAATATATCTGACAAACCTTTTCTCATTTGTGCATGTACAAAATGTCAATTGATGCAAACAACGTCTCTAAACACCACTACCAAAATGAGACGTGGCCTTTTTGGCATTCGTCCTGGCCCAACTGAAAAAAAACGTCTTTCATGAAGATTGCAAGTTAGATTTTCAGCTTCCACACAAAACTGACTCAAAGTCTATGAAGCATCCAAGCTGCCGACATGACCCTGGTCTCAGGCTGGCCAATGCAGGTCACCATCATTGGGAAGGCAAGGAGTCGACGAGCTTCCGCTGGGAAAGTGAGTCAGGTAGGGAGGGACAGCAGGCTGTGGATTATTTGTGGGCTTAGAAGGAACAATCCTACTCTTCTCAGCCCCAAAAAATGACAGTTATAAATTACCTGGCTTAGAATCATAGAATTCCTACAGTGCAGAAGGAGGCCATTTAGCCCACTGAGTCAGCACCCACCACAATCCGACCCAGGCCCTCTTCCTGTATAACCTCACATATTTACCCTGCTAATCCACCTGACATTAGGGTCAATTTATCATGGCCAATCAACCTAACCTGCATAGATTTGGACTGTGTGAGGAAATCAGAGCACCCAGAGGAAACCCACACAAACACGGGGACAATGTACAAACTCCAGACAGACAGTGACCCATGGCCGGAATTGAACCTGGGTCCCTGGTGCCCGTGAAGCAGCAGTGCTAACCACCATGCCACCATGCTGCTTGTTTGTGAGCAGCCTCCATTGGTCCCTTTAAAGATCGCTATTAAGTTACTTGCCACATGGTATAAACGGATGCAGAATGTGTTGCTTAGACACTGCCTATTTATACTCGGGAGTTGTAGGCAGCGCAGGATTCCAATTTTCATACTTCAGCAGCATTTGCCCATTTCAGCAAAGATCTGTGATTTTTGCATAAAACATTATTATGATTGTGGCACGACCAAAGGCCTGCCAACACGTTTATTGCTTTATAATAAATGCTGGCTTTGACAGAATTACTCTGGCACTCCTCAGAGGAGGGGTTGAAGGATCAGGTTGGGTCTGCTGACCCTGGAAGCAGGTCCTAAGTGGCCATGGGTGAGGGTGAGTGCTGAGGCGGGCTGGTTAGAATCGCTCGCATCAGTTCTCTGCAACTCCATCCCTGTTGCGTTAAACACTGTTAGGCCCTCCAGCCCTCAACCCTCACACCCCCCCTCATCTCCACCAACCCTCTATGCCAGAATGACTCGTCAAGTATATGTACCATGTCCCTAAATATGATTTTGGTGCAGGCCAGTCAAATCAGACATGACTCATTTGATTTGATTTATTATTGTCACATGTATTGGTATACTGTGAAAAGTATTGTTTCTTGCGCTCTCTGCAGACAAAGCATACTGTTCATAGAGAAGGAAAGGAGAGAGTGCAGAATGTCATGTTCCAGACTACACACGCATACTTGAAAAAACACCAGTGAGCTTTTATTAATAACAGAATTCAAGTGCTGGATAAGCAGCAACATGACCACAGTAATAAGTGAACAAGAGTGCTGTACTGCTGCAATGGGGCAAATATTACCAGAAGAACACAGGTTGGCCTGAGCTCACAGAACGGCATTCTCCATTGGCCTCGGGTGGGATCTTACAAGCCTCGGGCGGGCGAGGTGGTAAAATTCCGGCTGTTATCTCTATTCCAAGAGTAAATCAGCCCAGCTTCTTTCTACTGTGGATGATATGTTGTAAACTCCCACCTTTCCCCTTATACCCTTCCTTATCATGGCAATTTTACTCTAACTCCTTATGTTGTTCAACTTAGTTCACACGCTCATGAACAGATCATGTATCTTCACTGCAGTCAGCCCCTGGTAAACATCATCTATCTTTCACAAAAGCAAAATACTGCGGCTGCTGGAATCTGAAACAAAAACAGAAAATGCTTGAAAATCTCATCTGGGCTAACAGCACCTGTGGAGAGAGAATAGAGCCAATGTTTCTGACCTAACTCTGATGAAGGGTCAACCTGACTCGAAACATTGGCTCTATTCTCTCTCCACAGATGCTGTCAGGCCATCTGAACTTTTCCAACATTTTCTGTTATCATCCACTTTTTGTTCAGCATCCTCTTTTTCTTTCTGAATTCAACCCGAGGAGCTTACTGGGTTCTTTAGGGAAGAATCTCACCTCCGTATTTTCCACACATGCAAATCGATACTGCCTGATTCTTCCCATGCAGGCTGCCTTCCAAATATTCCAAAAATCGACCAGCTGCTTGGAAACATGACTGCTTAAGACAATGCAAACTGCACTGATAAGGAGATCTTATTTCACACAGTTACAATTGAAACAGTGATATTACACTAACAAGGCTCTTCAAAAAAATCGCAAGCAAAATATTGTGGTAGATCCGAAATCAAAACAGAAAATGTTGCAAATCCTCACAGGTCTGGCAGTAGCTGTTGAGAGAGAAACGGAGCTAACATTTCAGATTGATGACCTCCCATCAGAATGGGAAAACGTTAGAAATAGGTTTTGAGCAAGTGAAAGGAGTGGGAAAAGAACAAATGGGAAAGTCTGTTTTGGGGGGGAAGGCAGGAGAGAGTTACTGACCAAAGGTTTCATGGTGCAAGGCCAAAGTGGATTTATAATAGGACAAGTAAAGAAACAAAAAGATGTGGCTGGAGGAGGTGTGAACGGCAAGATCATGAATAATTGCCGCCTGAAAGCAAAGGGGAATAACTATTTTGAGGGAAGGTCACAGGTCTGAAATGTTAATTCTGTTACTCCCACCACAGATGCTGCCAGACCTACTCAGCATTTGCAGCAATTTCTGTTTTTATTTCAGATTTCCAGGATGCGCTGTGGGTGGTATTTTCTCAACTTGGGCAAAGAAAGCGTCGAGTAGCCCTCTGGCTGCGCTGCCACCTTTCCCCACCAAATGTTTTAAACACTTTGAGAAAATAAATCCTGGAGGTGGGTCCAATGTTCACCGTGCTGGCAGGATGGACTCACCTGCCAACAACCTTGGCACCTGAGACATCAGGACACCTTTTTTTAAAGAGTGCCCTGATATAAAAAGAATAAAAGTAAAGAATGGAGCTCCCCCCCGTCAAGGACACGGAACCCCCCCACCCCCACCCAGGGAATGCCCCCCTCAGACAGTGAAACCCCCCCCCAACCCTGAATCTCCCCAACGGAAGTGCTCCCACACCCCCAGCACTGCCCTCTGGCCCCTGCTTCTGCCATTCCCGCTTGCTGAAAATGGGGACAAAAATCCCCCCCTCCCTCCCAGTATTTTGCTTTTGTATTACTGATGGGAGCCCACCCACAAAACTCAAAGGAATCTCACACAAGGAAATTGGTCTGGTTCAGTGCTAGGTGGTGGCAGTGGGAAAAGTATTACCCTTCTGAGAAACTGTCAGGAATATCCAATCCAAAACTCCTCCGAGTTAAATCCTGGCCTATTTATGGTGTTCACACGAATGAAAGAAAAGCTAGCTCGTAATGTCAATGGGAATGGTTTTCTTACCCCGCCGCACCTGGCATAGAAATCCCAGAAAATAGCATGCAGCCTAAAAATCGGTTTTGCGGCCAGTGCCAACAATAGACTCGTCCCAGTCCCTTTCTAATGGCGTAAACTAGATTGCACCCAGAAAGGGAGCGAGGCCAATTAGCATAGAATGGCAAGAATCAGTACTGGTCTCCATTAGAGACCAGGTGCAATGGCGATGCTGGTAAGCTCAGAGGTCATTGAAGCCCAAGAGGTCAAGAGAATGGCGAGGCAATGTGCACTAGACACACGGGAGGTGCTAGTTGGGCACTGCCAATATGCCAGCGGCAGTGCCAAGGGGGAGGGCTCTGAAGGGATGGAGCATGAAGGGGGTCATGCAGGGGTGGAGCATGTCGGTGGTCATGATGGGGGGGCATGTCGGGGGTCAGGCAGGGGGCCCCATTGGGAGGGCTCCAATTCCCCGATACCGGCAGCCCGTGTTGGGGAGGGAGTGGTGGAACATGCCGCCAATGGGGAAGTGGGAGGGGAGTTGCGGTATCCATAGGGGAAGGGAGGGGGTCTCCCAGTGCACTGTGAGATTGGGGTGCCCTTGCGAAATGGTGCCCAAGAGCTCTGAAGTCAGGCTCACCAGTGTGTTTAGGCCCCACCCCTCTCAGTACCGGCGCAAAACTCTCAACTCTGCTAAAAAGTGACTGAGTGTGGGTCGAATGCGGTGCAGAGCGTGCCTAGCGGACCAGCACGAACCACTCCAGTACTTTCACCTTTTATGACATTTTTTGGGGGGAAATTAGGCTCAATAAATATTGGCAATTTCCTTTTGACACTGCATCAATCAGCATTTTACAATTCCCAAAGTTCTTATGTTAATGAGTTTTTCTAGTAACTATTGATATGGTCGATGTACCAGTGATTTATCCACCAGTGTTCTGAAAACTTAACACGCTTCGCACAGGGCTCAATAATTTATCAGCAAGGGTATCTGTGCATTTATGGTTAGCAGACAATTAAATCCACTATTAACTCAGACAAGATTTCAGGCAACCAGTTAATCCTCCGTATATTCCAGTTTTAGTAATCTTTCATCTCAGGAGTTCAGTATTCATTATCTTTGACGAAGCACTGTTTGCAAATTTCAATCAGGCAAACAACTCAGCAATGTTAACAGATTCTGAAGTTTATAACAAAGTCTAGCCTTTATCAGGTCATGAAAGAAATCAGTGGATTTACAGTAAGTTAGAGAAATGTAACAATGAGCAAATATAGTTACTGGCTGAAACAGAACTTTCATCTGCAGTTTTGTTCATTATTGAAGCAAAAGATATATCTGTAGCACCTGGAATTTGGTGGCCTTAATCTACCTATGTAGATAAATGGATTTAAATTATTCATGCCTGGAAATGAGTCCTGCACACTCTTCAGGACTCATCCATGACGTTCATCTACCAAGAGCAGAGCAGAAACTGTTCCTACTGCACACAGGGGCCTATAATCATTTGTGCTCTGGGGAAACCGGAAACCATTGTAAAGGCTTTTGTGCCCTCTTCCCCTGCTTCTTTGTAGACATGTGATACATGTTACTTCACCTTAACTATTACGTGACATTTCACCTTAACTATTCCTGCACAAGTGCTCTGTGGTGGCCTGGGTCATCTTCAGGTCTGCTAATGAATCCTTGCAACATGGGAACTCAGTTTTTAAAATCGCTGTAAACTCAAATAGTTGGCCAATGACCTCCTCTGTAAAGCAGAGCTGTCACTCGGATAACTCCCTCTCCTTGAATGTCAGTTGAGGTTCATGTGCTGGCTCTGCTAAGGAGCACTTTGAAGATCTCTTTAACCGAGACTCTGGGGGGAATCTTACCAAAAAATGGCAGAGTATTGTTTCCGAGGAGAAAACCGACCTGTTTCTCTCCAAAGACACCGGTTTTCTCTCCAGATCTTACCACATTCTGTCAAAAAAAAATCAAGGGGCCGTGTCACCATGCCGACAAAACCCAGCTACACAGAGATCAGGGTGTCATCTTCAAAGGGCTCCCTGAGCAGAACATCTATAAATCTCCCTCCCAGCCCACTATGGAGGTCTCAGGGGCTCTTGTCCCCATGCTGATCAGAGTCGGCATTTCTCTCCCCCTACCTCCAATCATTGCCCATTGCCCCTCATCATCAGCCCCTTCCCCCTTCCTACCTCTCCCCGATAGTTGCAGCCAGCACCTGCTATTACTAGCATCCAATACTCCTCCGTCCGCTCCTGGCCACAACCGGTTTGAAATGAATCCCCCTTCCCCCATGAGACTCTCATTGGGACCCGCCCCGTGGCACAGGTTGGCACTGCAGGAGAGGCACCTACTTTCCTACATGGCTCAGAGACGTGGACTATGTACAGCAGGCACCTCAAAATCCTGGAGAAGTACCACCAGTGCTGCATCCACAAGATCTTGCAAATCCAATGGCAGGACAGAAGCACCAACATCAGTGTTCGTGTTCAGGCCATCATCCCCGAGCATCGAAGCATTGAACACGTGTGATCAGTCCCCATGTCTGACACAAAACCCCCGAAACAAGCGCTCTACTCAGAGCTTCAACACGACAAGCAAGCCCCAGGAGGGCAGAGGATATGCTTCAAGGACACCCTCAAACCTCCATGGAAAAGTCCAACATCCGCACCAACACTTGGGAATTCCTGGCCCGGGACTGGCCCAAAGTGATTTGATTTGATTTATTATTGTCACATGTATTAACATACAATGAAAAGTATTGTTTCTTGTGCACTATACAGACTAAACATCCGTTCATAGAAAAGAGAGTGCAGGATGTACTATTACAGTCATAGCTAGGGTGTAGAGAAAGATCAACTTAATGCAAGGTAAGTCCATTCAAAAGTCTGACAGCAGCAGGGAAGAAGCTGTTTTTGAGTCGGTTGGTACGTGACCTCAGATTTTGGACCTTTTTCCCGATGGAAGAGAGAATGTCCAGGGTGCGTGGGGCCCTTAATTATGCTGGCTGCTTTGCTGAGGCAGCGGGAAATGTAGACAGAGTGAATGGATGGAAGGCTGATTTGTGTGAAGGATTGGGCTACATTCACGACCTTTTGTAGTTCCATGCGGTCTTGGGCAGAGCAGGAGCCATACCAACCAGAAAGAATGTTTTATATGGTGCATCTGTAAAAGTTGGTGAGGGTCGTAGCTGACATGCCAAATTTCCTTAGTCTTCTGAGAAAGTAGAGGCATTGGTGGGCTTTCTTAACCATAGTGTCGGCATAGGGGGAACCAGGACAGGTTGTTGGTGATCTGGACACCTAAAACCTTGAAGCTCTCGACTCTTTCTACTTTGTCCCATTAATGTAGACAGGGGCATGTTCTTCTTTACGCTTCCTGAAGTCAATGACAATCTCCTTCGTTTTGTTGACATTGAGAGAAAGATTATTGTTGCCGCACCAGTTCACCAGATTCTCTATCTCATTCCTGTACTCTGTCTCATCATTGTTTGAGATCTGACCCACTACGGTGGTGTCATCAGCAACTTGAAAATCGAATTGGAGGAGAATTTGGCCGCACAGTCAGAGGTGTATAAGGAGTATAGTAAGGGGCTGAGAACACAGCCTTGTGGGGCACCGGTGTTGAGGATGATCGTGGAGGAGCTGTTGTTGCCTATCCTTATTGATTGCAGTCTGTGAGTTAGGAAGTTCAGGATCCAGTCACAGCGGGGGGTGCTGAGGCCCAGGCCACAGAGTTTGGAGATGAGTTTCGTAGGAATAATAGTGTTGCAGGCTGAGCTGTAGTCAATAAATAGGAGTCCGACACAGGTGTCATTGGTGTCTAGGTGTTCCAGGGTTGAGTGCAGGGCCAGGGAAATGGCATCTGCTGTGGGCCTGTTGTGACGGTAGGCAAACTATATTGGATCCAGGTAGTCTGGGAGGCTGGAATTGATTCGTGCCATGACTAATCTTTCGAAGCACTTCATAATGACGGATGTCAGAGCCACCAGCTGATCATCATTAAGGAAAGTTGATTGGTTTTTCTTAGGTACCGGGATGATGGTCGTCTTCTTGAAGCAGATAGGGACCTCAGACTATTGTAAAGAGAGGTTGAAGATGTCTGTGAATACCACCGCCAGCTGATGCGTGCAGGATCTGACTGCACGTCCTGGTACCCCATCCGGGCCAGTTGCTTTCCGTGGGTTGACCTTCAAGAAAGCTGCTCTGACATCTGCAATGGTGACCCCAGATACAGGTTCATCCAGGGCTTCCAGGGTGGAAGGAATGCTCTCGCTGACCTCTTGCTTAAAACGGGCGTAGAATGCATTGAGCTCATCAGGGAGGGGTGCGTTGGAGCCGGCTATTTTACATGCCTTCATCTTGTAGCCTGTTATGTCTTGCAGACCTTGCCATAGTCGGCTAGGGTCGGTGTGGCTAGCCTGGGACTCTAGCTTGGTTTGAAATTGTCTTTTGGCATCTTTGATGGATATCCTTAGATCGTATCTGGCTTTCTTGAATAGCCATGATGTGGAGATGCCGGCATTGGACTGGGGTAAGCACAATAAGATGTCTCACAACATCAGGTTAAAGTCCAACAGGTTTATTTGGTAGCACAAGCCACAAGCTTTCAGAGCGCTGCTCCTTCATCAGGTGAGTGGGAGTTGTGTTCACTCAATGTTTGTGTCTTTATATGCCCTGTTTCTTGTATAGGTCAGTGTTGCCTGACTTGAACATCTCAGACCTGGACTTCAGCAAGCAGTGGATATCCCTGCTCATCCATGGTTTCCGATTGGGGAACACACGGATTTGCTTCTTTGGCACACAGTCTTCTACACACTTACTAATGAAGTCAGTTACTGTAGTGGCGTACTCGTTCTGGCTGGTTGCAGAGTTTTTAAATACTGACCCGTGGAGGAAAGTGGAGGAAAAGCATCCGGGAAGGAGTTGAACACCTTGAGTTTCATCGCCAAGAGCAAGCTGAAGCCAAGCGCCCAACGTGAAAGGAGTACATGGCAACCTGGGCACCCCACCCAAACGCTCTTTCAACCACCATCTGCCCCATCTCTGACAAAGACTGTAGGTCATGTCTTGGACTCCTCAGTCACCTGCGAACTTATGTGTAGTGTGGAAAAAGTCACCCTGGACTCTAAGGTACTACCTAAGAAGAGGAAAGCTAAGTAATCCAAAGAGGCAGTGTCACTGCTGATGGTGCCTCACTTCTGGGCCCTATTTTCTCTCCCTCTTGTTCTTCTTACTTCATTAGCACACAAACCAGGGATGGAGGGAAGTTAGAGCTGTTTTTAATCACTGATATCAAGATTAAATAGCTGCCTGCAGTAACACAGATGTTAATGTCTTCATTGCCCATCACCCGAGTTAGGAGATGAAGAATAGAGAAAGAAACTCTAATAGGGTTGGTTCACAGTTCATATACTTTAGTTTGAGAATTAATTTAGAACAAGCTGGAATGAAGGAAACATCTCTTTCAGCAGAAGCTGGGTCAGATTCTGGTTTTTAGCAAAAGTTGAAGGAGTCTATTAGCAGTGCGTTGAACTTCTGGGATAGCCAAGCTGAAGGGAAAGAGAGAGTTCTAGATACAAATCTCCATAGTTAAAGAATATTAAATCCAGCAGAGTTCTAACTCAAGGTAGCTGAGCTGAAGATGACAGAGATGCTGATGTTGAGTTGACAAACTTAGGATGGTTGGAGGAGATTTGAAGGGACAACCTTGTTGGCAGTAAATGGAAGGCCTAAAAAAATCTCAGCCCATATTCGAATCAATGACATAGTACCCATGCGAAATGGTTAATCAGTGATAAATATCTGTAATGAGAGATTTGAGGTGCAAGTCTAATGGGTGTAGAAGGAAAGTGGAGTTAGGGCATTTGATTTGGGAGTAAGTAATTGTGTTTATTGCATTTTTATTATCTTTAACATAAGTGACTATTTATGAAAGAGTGTAATTACAGTCCATGTTCTTTAATTCATGTAGTAAAATTCTTTTGTTTAAACTGTGAACCTTGAGGTTTCATTCTTTTGATAAATAACTGGGTTTTTGGATTCTTTAAAAAAAAGTTACTGGTTTCTATCGAGTTTATAACAAACTGCTTCAAGTGACTGCAGTGCCTTTCGAATATAAAAAGGGATATGGGGAACAGATGGGGAGGTGGATTTGAGACCAGGGAGAGATCAACCATGATCTGATTAAATGGCAGAGCAGGCTCAAAGGGCTGAATTTGCCTATTTTTGCTCCTATTTCCATGTTCCTATGCCTCATAATCTGGTTCAATTTTGAGCAGGGCCTCTGAAAATGTGCAAATGTGTTAACTGGGGGCAGGGCCACTTTATGGGCAAGGATGTGTTCAGATGAGAAGTTCTTTGATGAGTGTTTGGATGTAAGTTATGCGCATAAGTCACTTATTATCAAAGTTACCTTACCCTCTAAGCTGCATATTTCATTTGTGCCCCAATTTCATGCATTTCTGGAAACATATACAGAGGGAATTCAAATCTGCTGGCAACAGCCAGTTAAGTATCCATTTAATTGGAATAACTCCAGTTCTCCAATATCTTCCGTCTAGCTCCACACACCACCCACAACAACAGAGTCACTCATCAATCAAAACAAGGCCATTGATACAGAGGAATGGCAGCATGAGAGTTCCCACTTCCCTGATCCTAAAGGTATGTTTGGGAGCTGGTCCATCATTCTTAGAAAGAAATCTTAGAAACCCTACAGCACAGAAAGAGGCCATTCGGCCCATCGAGTCTGCACCGACCACAATCCCACCCAGGCTCTACCCCCATGTCCCCACATATTTAACCAACTAATCCCTCTAACCTACGAATCCCAGGACACTAAGGGCAATTTAGCATGGCCAATCAACCTAACCTGCACATCTTTGGACTGTGGGAGGAAACCGGAGCACCCGGAGGAAACCCACGCAGACACAAGGAGAATGTGCAAACTCCACACAGACAGTGACCCAAGCCGGGAATCGAACCCAGGTCCCTGGAGCTGTGAAGCAGCAGTGCTAACCACTGTGCTACCGTGCTGCCCGTGCTGCCGTGAGGCAAACCAGCCTCCAGTACTGTGCAAGTGGGCCCCACCAGAGGATTCCAGGCCAGGGAAGCACTCAGACCGTGACAGGAGAATGTTAAAGGAAATGAATTAAATTTGATCAGGAAATATTTTTAATTTATCTGGATGGAGGTGGAAGGTTGGACATTCTTGCCCTCCAAGGGAAAACATGGATCGCAATTTCCAGTAATATAGGGCTGGCAGGTGCCTGACGAGTGCTCACAGTGGTGTGGATGCCCAATGGGTCTGCCAGCAGATGAGTGTCGGTGGGCATTGCCAAGATCACGGCCTAAGGACTTTTGCGCTGTTTAATCTTAATAATCTTAAATTAATTTTTAAAATATGGAAGCAACATCATAAAGCCATTTACTATCCTTTGCATAACTTAAATGGCACGCTTTCATTTGAACCGATTAGTAAGTTACTGTGTATGGCATCCCCAAATGTTAATATTTCATTATGTCATTCACTCTACAACACAATTTACACCAAAACCATTCCAAACACTCTTCCTACAATGTATTTTCTCATTACAGGCACACTTCTTCGTGGCTCCCAAAGATAAAATAATAGGGGCTTTGCATGATATTCTACTATTTATTGAGGTGCCACAATTCAGTTAGCTTTTGCTGTCGTTGGGTGCTATGTCCCATTCAATTACACAGAAACAGGTCACCAAATGAAGGGCTAGGCAGAAATGCAGTCCCCAAGTTTTCAAAGATTTGATTGCTTCATTAGAATGAGCTCTAAAGTGCCTGACTTTTTCATGTCCTTCTATATCTTTTGCTGAACATGAAGGTTAATTGATTCATAGAATTGTGCAAACTTTACATCTCTGCGACATTAATAAAAGATTCATACAAATGTCCACAGGAGTCAATACTGGCACTGATTACTGAGTTCCACGTGCCCATCTGCAATAGCTCCCCCGAGTGCACTAAAACCATGTTTAAACTAATTGAGGCCTTCTGCTTCAATTCATACTCCTGAATTTGAGTTGCAAAATTTTGTTCCACCGACACAAACACTGTTTGATGTGAGTGATCATTTCTGAATGTTGGGCTCACAGTCCTGTCAATCTATTTCTCCGATAAGAACCAGCAATTGAAGCAAAACTGCGAGATTTCAATATTCAGAAGTCGTTTGCTCACAAATATATCAGAAGCAGACGACCATAGTGGTACACGAGGCACTCTATAACACTGACTTGTCTTTTGAAGACCCAAGTTGTGTTAGACAGCAGCAAGTGACAACCCCTAATGATAGATTCTACCATATTTGATCTGCTGATCGGAATGCACATACTCAGCATAAAACTGTACATGATTTAGTAATGGTAGATCAAATAATTGGCACGTGAGTTAAAAACATCAATGGGTGCACAAAAGGATATTCACATATGTTGAGGCTGCTGTGGTGCGTCATTAGTGATTTGCTTCAATTCTGGAGTTGCCAGTTCAAATAATAAGTGCAAATGGGAATTCCATTCTTTGGTGATACGTATCATCAAAGAATTGAACAATTTCTTACAGAAGCTTTTAGTTATAGTTGTCTAGATTCATTCAAGGCGAGTAGATGTCTTCCTTTATTACAGTCCTTTCTGTTACATATATATGGGATGGAATTCTCCGGTTTCGCATGCCACTGCCAGCGAGCAGGGAGAATTTCGCACTCAGTCAATACTCCATTCACTGGAGAATCCCAGCTGCAGCAAGGTTGGAGAATTCCAGCCACGTTTCTTTTTCATCCGGAATACCAAATCACAAAAAGGCAGCTGCGTTCATGGGCTGAATAATATGGGGGGCGGGGGGGGGGGGGGGGGGGGGGGGGGGGGGGGGTGGGGGGGTGGTGGTGCCGCAAGCCATGCTGCAACTGCCTCACTCTCTCTTTGGAAACCACGTTTGTGTGAAGCCAATTAACACACCCAGCAGCCCTGCAGCAATAAAGCACTGTGAGGCACAGTAACAAAGGATGAATTGGTCTTCTGTTCCCAGTCCCGTCCTCCGTCAGTCCCAGCAGTGCCAGCAGGGCATCAATGGCAGATGCCTCAACTGCAGCTGAAGAGCGGAGGCCAAGACCTGGATCCCTGGAGCAATCGAATCCTGGTTCTTGGGGCCAGGAGGGTTTGGGAGCGTATCATGGTGTGGGCAGTATATTATTATTACAGATTTGATAACAAGCCTAATTGATTTTTAAATGGTCATTTTAATATGGCGGGCAGGCGGCCGATTTCAGTACCCCCCCTCCCCCCACCCCCCGGCATATTATGAGAGTGAGCTCCAGGGTGGGCAGGAAGATATGGGATGGGCTCCCAAGCCATTTAATGTGCTCTGCCCTGCAGGAACACGCCTGCCAAGGCACATACATTTTAGCCCCATATTTTCAATTATTATGTAAGATTAAGGCGAAATTGTACTTTGGTCAGTTGTCTGTGAGTTGCAGAAAGTCAAACAAATTACATGCAAAATTTGAGATATTGACATGACTACTCTCCATTATCAGTGGGTCACCTAAGGGAAAATTCTTAATATACAGCTGGGCCCAAAGGGAGCACAGGTTATAAAATGGGGCCGCAGTGTTGTATCCACAGTCTCTTTAAGCATGGATTCTGGCTTGGGAGACAGGATCAGAGCACTTGGGCAATAGGCTTTCCGACTTCTCAAAACCTGGGTGGAGTAAGGCCAGCTTACTGCTGGTTTAAATATCTTACAATTTGGAGAAGTTATGTCCACAAAGCTTGAACTTATGGATGCCCCAATCTGTTACAAGCTCATTAATACATCACTGCAGTATCATCCCCAGCTTTACCCAGGATCAGCCTTTAAATATGCAGAAAATAATCACTTTGGATACAAATTACCTGCTCTCCCTCAGGCAGAATATGAAACAAAACCATTTACACACTGTACAGAGAACATTGAGAAATAAAATTATGGGAAGTCTGGATGTAAAATGAATTGCTTATTTTCAATGGCTCCATTCGCATGAATATAGGTTAAAAAGAGGAACAAATCAAAATAATTACAACTACTTTTCTACCTGGAAATAAATCTCATGCAATATGCATAAAAGCACGCATGTCCAAACCGAAAAAAAGTGTTCCTGCAATTGAACATGGCAAATATAGTATTTGGTATATAAATCAAAGCAATCCAATGCTTAATAATTGAATACCCCCCTCAACACATGCACACAATTACTGTGCAATTTAGTACAGCAATTCACATTAAATGAGATAATGACTGTTGCCCATGAAAGAAAATTCATTAGTACATAGCTCCAACAGAGACTAAAATCATCTCCTAAACGTTACACATCGAAGTTTCTTTTGAAGGCACCTTTCAAAATTAATATATGCCTATCTCTCTCCGTATATATGTCTGCATACATATATTGCCACATGCATACAGAGAGAGACACACACTTGCTGGATTAGCCCAGGCTACGATTCTGCAGCACAGCTTCTCATTAGCTAACTACCCTTATAATCAGCATGGATAGAAGGTTGTCTTGAGCTGCAAGTTTCAGGAGATAAAGGATTGAATTCTATTCTTCTGGAAAGTCATTCTGCCTTTCCAATCCATTTTTTGACAGAGCACTTCAAAATTATTCAGTTTGATCCCTTCTACAAGTCGTACGCATGCAGAATATTAAAATGAATAAGAATAAACCAATGCCATTTTTTCAAGCAAACTTAAAGTCAAGGCCAGATATTTTTCAAATGACACATACGTTACTGAATTAGCATTTCAAACAGAATAAAATGGTGAAAATGACTTATTGTATGCTAAGCTGATACCACTTAGTAGTATGTCATGTGAAAATAACACAACAGCTTGCATTTATACAGCATCTATGATATAGTGACATGGAGCTTCACCAGGACATCATCAAACACCAAACCACCTACAGAGTTAGTAGGAGAGACGACCAAAAGCTTGGTCAAAGAGGTAGGAGGTGGCCCAGTGGTTAGCACTGCTGCTTCACAGCGCCAGGGACCCGGGTTCGATTCCTGGCTTGGGTCGCTGTTGCTGCAGGGTCGGCACATTCTCCCTGTGCCTGTGTGGGTTTCCTCCGGGTGCTCCGGTTTCCTCCCACAGTCCGAAAGACATGCTGGTTAGGTGCATTGGCCATACTAAATTCTCTTTCAGTGTACCCAAAACAGTGCTGGAGTGTGGCGACTGGAGGATTTTCACAGTTACTTCATTGCAGTGTTAATGTAAGTCTATTTGTGACACTAATAAATAAACTTAAATTTAAATGAGGACAGAGAGGCTGAGAAGCAAAGAGAGGGAATTTCAAAGCTGAGGCCGAAACAGCTGAAGGGGGACGGGGGCACAGTGGTTAGCACTGCTGCCTCACAGCTCCAAAGACCCGGTTCAATTCTTGGCCTTGGATGACTGTGTGGAGTTTGCACATTTTCCCCGTGTCTACGTGGGTTTCCTCCGGGTGCTCCGGTTTCCTCCCACGGTCCAAAGATGTGCAGGTTAGGTGGATTGGCCATGTTAAATTTTCCCTTAGTGTCCAAAGATATGCAGGTTAGAATCATAGAATCATAGAAACCCTACAGTGCAGAAGGAGGCCATTCAGCCCATCGAGTCTGCACCGACCACTATCCCACCCAGGCCCTATCCCCACATATTTTACCTGCTAATCCCTCTAACCTACACATCCCAGGACTCTAAGGGGCAATTTTTTAACCTGATAGATTAGATAGATTAGTCATGGTAAATGTTTGGGGCTACAGGGATAGGGCGGGGGAGAGGGCCTGGGTAAGATACTCTGTCAGAGAGTCGGTGCAGACTCCAAGGGCTGAATGACCTCTTCAGCACTGAAGGGATGCTATGATCCTATGCCCCACAATGTTTTAGTGATTAAAACAGTATGTACAGAAGATATGCAAATAGAGGAGTGTTGTGTTCTTAGAAGTCTGTAGGGCCAAAGGAGATTTCAGAGATTGGATGGGATGAGGCGATGGAAAAATTTAAAAACACAAATAAGAATTTTAAAATCAAGGTATTATTGGGCAGATGACCAATGCAGATCAGGGTGAATGAGGCTTGCTGTGAATTAGGATATGGGCGGCACTACAATAGTGACTACACTTCAAAAAGCATTTCACTGTCTGTAAAGTGCTTTGAGAAGTCTGGTGATCATGAAAAGAACTATATAAATGCAAGTATTTCTCTCGTTTTTTCCTTTCAGAGTTTTGGATTTGTTCAAATTATGGAGAGTTGAGGATGGGAGGCCAGAATATTCAAATCTAGAGGCAACAACGCCACAGATAAGGGTTCAGCAGCAGGCAATGTGAATCAGGGGAGGAGATGGGCGATGAAAGAGAGGTGGAAGTAGGTGGTTTTGGTCAACAAGCAGATGTATTGTTGGAGGCTCTTCTCAGAGCCCAATACAACACCAAGGTTGCACATAGTCTGGTTCAGCTTCAGAGAATTGCCAGGGAGAAGGGTGGAATGAGTGGCAAGGGAAAAACGTCTTTGAAGGTACTCAAGATAATGACATCAATATTCCTAATATTTAGTTGGAGGAGATTACTGCTCATCCAGTATTGATGTCAGACAAGCAATGTAACAATCAGAGACAGTGGAGGTGTTGAATGAGGTGGTGGTGACGTCAACCTGCATGCAGTGCAATTAATAGAATGCAGTGTTGTGTGGTGCAGCCAGAACTCCAGTCTGTATCTATTTCATTTCACTGCTGAGATGACAAAATCAACCTTGGCAATAATTAATTCATGCATTCAGATTTGTTCCACATATTGTACCTTGTTATAAACCTTGGATGAATGCTATGCCCGAAGGATTTTCTAAAAGATCCTCTCCTGAACGTCGCAAACCTTACAAATTAAACATGCAGATTGAATAGTGGACTATATGCAACTAACTACAACTGAATAAATAATAGCATGTGATCAAAGTGATCTTGATAACATTGTGAGCACACAATAACGTTTTCAATGAGGCTTAAATGCGCTCATTACAACAATTGCACAATCTGTCCATTTATCGCTTCCAGACAGTTTGCTCATTAATTTAAGAACCACCTGAAAACTATCAAAGCAGAGCTTAAACTCAATGTAAAATAGCACTGCAGAAACTGGGAGCTGTGGGAATACTGCCAAAACAGTGACATGGCAGGAAATACTGATCCATGGACCAGATCACAGAGCTCGGAGAAAAAGAAGAGTGGGTTTAGATTTTGAAAAAACTTCTGGAACCTATTGGATTTTTATTTAAAAATTCATTCATGGGATGTGGGTGTCACTAACTAGCCCAGCATTTATTGCCCATCCCTATTTGCCCTTGCTTCTTGAACCTCATCAGTTCATGTGGTGTAGGTACACACACAGTGCTGTTAGGGAGATAGTTCCAGGATTTTGACCCAGTTGCAGTGAAGAAATGGAAATATATTTCCAAGTCAGGATGATGAGTGGATTGGACAGGAACTCCCAGGTGGTGGTGTTCCCAAATGTCTGCTGCCCTTATTCTTCTCGATGGTACAGGTCATGGGTTGGAAAGTGCTGTCTAAGGAGCCATGGTTCGTTCCTGCAATGTATCTTGTAGATAGTACATACGGCTGCCACTCTGCGCCGGTGGTAGAGGAGGTGAACATTTTTAGATGTCAATCCAATGGGCTGCTTTGTCCTGGATGGTGTCAAGCTCCTTAAGTTTTGTTGGAGCTTCACGCACGCAGGTAAATGGAAAGTATTCCATCACATTTGTCACTTGTGGCTTGTAAATGGTAGACAGGCTTTGGGGAGTCAGGAAGTGAGTTACTCACCATAGGATTCCTAGCCTCTGACCTAGTCTTGGAGCCACAGTATTTATATGGCTATTCCAGTTCAGTTTCTGGTCAATGGTAACCCCCAGGATATTGATAGTGGGGGAATCGGCAATGGTAATGCCACTGAATGTCGAGTGGTAATGGTTCAATTTTCTCTTGTTGGAGATGGTCATTGCTTGACACTTGTGTGGGGTGAATTTTATTTGCCACTTGTCAGCCCAAGCCTGGATATTGTCCAGGCTTACTGCACTTGGACATGGACTGTTTTGGCATCTGAAGAGTCACAAATGATGCTAAACATTGTGCAATCATCAACGAACATGCTCACTTCAGACCTTCTGATGAAAAGAAGATCATTGATAAAGCTGCTGAAGATGGTTAAGGCTTGGGTACTACCCAGAGTGATATTCTGGAACTGAGATAACTGAGATACTTTCCATTTCAGGCACCAAGATCGGGAGTAGCATGATTAAATACGGAGCAAACTCTGCATACTTTCCCCATAAAATATGGCTTGCCTCAACTTCCAAGATTACCATCTACTAAACCTTTGTAGTCAAGAAGGCATACGGCATGCTTGCCTTCATTGACTGGGGCGTTGAGTTTAAAAATTGGCAAGTCATGTTGCAGCTTTATAGAACTTTAGTTAGGCCGCACTTGGAATATAGTGTTCAATTCTGGTCACCACATTACCAGAAGGATGTGGAGGCTTTGGAGAGGGTACAGAAAAGATTTACCAGAGTGTTGCCTGGCATGGAGGGCATTAGCTATGAGGAGAGGTTGGAGAAGCCTGGTTTGTTCTCACTGGAGAGACAGAGGTTGAGGGGCGACCTGATAGAAGTCTACAAGATTATGAGAGACATGGACAGAGTGGATAGACAGAAGCTTTTTCCCAGGGTGTAAGAGTCAATTACTAGGGGACATAGGTTTAAGGTGAGAGGGGCAAGGTTTAAAGGAGATGTACAAGGCAGGTTTTTTTACACAGAGGGTGGTGGGTGCCTGGAACCCGCTGCCGAGGAAGGTAGTGGAAGCAGGTACGATAGTGAGTTTTAAGGGGCATCTGGACAAAGACATGAATAGGATGGGAATGGAGCGATATGGTCCCCGGAAGGGTAAAGGATTTTAGTTCAGTCGGGCAGCACGATCGGTGCAGGCGTAGAGGGCCGAAGGGCCTGTTCCTGTGCTATAATTTTCTTTGCTCTTTGCTCTACACCTATTGATATATCCAATTCTCACGCCAATTATCTGTGTCCATTAATTTGAGATTACCAAATTAATGTCAAATGGAGTTAGGGTATATGTTGTGCCATGGGACTCACGCCAACAGGAATAAAATGACCCAAAATTATTTCACAAATGAAATTTTGAGCCAGCAGATCGAGGAGAATTTGGGTATTAGTCTCTGCTGGATTTAAATTCTGGTCCCTGAGATTAAACACCAGTCTAACATAATGTGTAACACAATTCTGTAGTTTCAAGACTTTAAATACATATATGCTACGAACCAGTCATGAACAGACGTAAAAGAGACTTCCCATTTAGTACCTGAGAAAGGCAGATTGCATTTGTGGTACGATAAAATCACACTAATACAAAAATTAATTTCACCGATAATGTAGAATCAGTTTTGTAAAGTCTTAAAATAATAAATTGTAAATTATCAAAAAATAATCTTTTCTGGTCATGATTTTTCCGTAAAGAAACTTGGGCTGGGCTAACCTTGTATAAGCTCAGTCTGAGCAATAAAATAACCAATGGTCATCAGTCAGAAATCAATCGTCCATAAATTAAAAGGCAAAAATGCTACAAAAATGCAAATGAAAGGAAACCAAAATGATGGACATGTGCTCGAATTGAAAAGAACTTTGGCTTATGGGGAGGAATCTCCAATGTACCCCTCACCAGGGAGTTAGTTTGGAGATTATAAATTATCCATCTGGCAAAGAGAAAGGGAAATAAACCATCAGGAGTTGAGAATAGCTTTGGACAGGTTCCTGGTGAATGGTGTCCACTTAAGGGGCATAGGTTTAAGGTGCGAGGGGCAAGATTTAAAGGAGATGTACGAGGCAAGTTTTTTTTACACAGAGGGTGGTGAGTGCCTGGAACTTGCTGCCGGGGGAGGTAGTGGAAGCAGATACGATAGTGAGTTTTAAGGGGTGTCTGGACAGATACATGAATAGGATGGGAATAGAGGGATATGGTCCCCGGAAGGGTAGGTGGTTTTAGTTCAGTCGGGCAGCATGGTCAGTGCAGGCTTGGAGGGCCAAAGGGCCAGTTCCTGTGCTGTAATTTTCTTTGTTCTTTGTTCCAGTAAAGTATAACCATGGAGGGCATTTTTGGTCATTTTAAAACTTAAATGGGGGATCGTTTCTGGAGTTCAAAGTATAGGTTGTCTAGTGCATAGCATTTGCACTATTCTGCTTTTAGTTTGTTTGTTACAGTAAAAGTCTTCAAACTTGAAATCCTGTCTGTTCCTTCCAGTCACCGGCAACTGAGATATATTTTTTAAAAGTTAGCTGCATCTACAGATATTCTAACAAGATGGGAACAATAGTCCTGCAAGTAGAGGAAATATTTATGGTTTGACTTCTATTTCACAAACCATAGAATCCCTACAGTGCAGAAGGGGGGCAGTCAGCCCTGTGGATCGACATCGACTCTCTGAAAGAGCATCTTATGCAGGTCCTGCCCTATCCCTGTAACCCCGCGCATGGCCAATTCATCTTACCTACACTTCTTTGGACTGTGGGGAGAAATCAGAGCACCCGGAGGAAACTCATGCACAGACAGTCACCCAAGGCTGGAATCAAACCCAGGTCCTTGGCACTGCAGTGCTAGCCACTATGCTGTCCATCTTTACATTGTGACAATTTGCTGACATGGTTTATTCCAGGCAAACAAAAATAGTCGGCATGGTTCATGCATCCTTTTGTTCTGCCAAATACCCACATGAGTTTCATTAAGCGTGGCTGTAACAGTTTAATCAGAAGGTCTTGTCGAAATCGCAGCTTGACAACCTACACTTATTTCTAGGAGTTGACAATTTAAAAGCACTTTATATTCTAAGATGTGATGTTGTTCATAGAAACGTAGAAACATAGAACATAGAAAATAGATGCAGGTGTAGGCCACTACGCTTTCGAAAAGCGTTTGAGAAAGTCCCGCACAAGAAATTATCGTGCAAGATTAAAGCGCCTGGGATTGGGGGAAGTGCACTGAGATGGATAGGAAATTGGTTGGCAGAGAGGAAACAAAGAGTAGGAATTAATGCGTGCTTTTCAAATTGGAGTGCCACAGGGATCAGTGCTGGGACCCCAGCTATTCACAGTGTATATTAATGATTTGGATGAGGGAACAAAATGTAACATCTCAAAGTTTGCAGATGATACCAAGTTGGGTGGGAGGGTAACGACGACAAGGATGCAAAGATCCTTCAGAATGATTTGGACAGATTGGGTGAGTGGGCTAATCAATGGCAGATTCAGTACAATTTGGGTAAGTGTGAGGTTATTCACTTTGGAAGCAAAAACAAGAAGGCAGATTGCTACCTGATTGGTTGTAAATTGGAAGAGGGGAGTGTGCAATGGGACCTGGGTGTCATTGTGCACCAGTCACTGAAGGTTAGCATGTAGGTGCAGCAGGTGGGAAAGAAGACAAATTATAGAATCCCTACAGTGCAGAAGGAGGCCATTTGGCCCATTGAATCTGCACCGACAACAATCCCACCCAGGTCCTATCCCTATAACCTCGCATATTTACCCCGCTAATCCCTGTTACCTATGCATCCCGAGACACTAAGGGCAATTTAGCATGGCCAATCAACCTAACCCACATATCTTTGGACTGTGGGAGGAAACTGGAGCAGCCGGAGGAAACCCACACAAACACGAGGAGAATGTGTAAACTCCACACCGACAGTGGCCCAAGCCGGGAATCGAACCCAGGTCCCTGGAGCTAACCACTGTGCCACTGTGTCGCCCCAAATGGCATGTTGGCCTTCATTGCGAGAGATTTCGTGTACAGGAGCAGGGATGGGTTGTTGCAATTATACAAGGTCTTAGTGAGGCCACACCTAGAGTATTGTGTAGAGTTTTGGTCTCCTTTTCTGAAGAAGGATGTTCTTGCTCTCAAGGGAGTGCAGCGAAAGTTTCCCAGGCTGATTCCGGGGATGACGGGACTGATGTACGAGGAGAGATTGGCCAGGTCAGGATCGTTTTCGCTGGAGTTCAGACAAATGAGGAGGGATCTCATACAGACTTATAAAATTCTAACAGGACTAGACAGGGTAGATGCAGGATATTCCCAATGGTGGGGGGAGTCCAGAACCAGGGATCATAGTCTGAAGATTCAAGGTAGACCATTTAGGACGGAGGTGAGGAGGCATTTCTTCACCCAAAGAATGGTGAGCCTGTGGAATTCATTACCACAGGAAGTAGTTGATGCCAAAACATTGAATTTATTCAAGAGGCGGCTGGATATAGCACTTGGGGCAAATGGGATCAAAGGTTATGGGGGAAAAAGCAGGATGATCAGCCATGATCGTGTGAATGATGGTGCAGGCTCCAAGGGCCAAATGGCCTCCTCCTGCTCCTATCTTCTATGTTTCTATATTTCTATTTGGCCCTTCAAGCCTCCACCACCAATCAATATGATAATTGTTGATTATGCAATTTCAGTATCCCACTCCCACTTTCGCTCCATACCCACCCCTTGATCCCTTTAGCCACGTCCTGCTCCCTCTTGAACATATCTAATGAACTGGACCCAACAGTTCTCTGTGGTAAAGAATTTCACAGGTTCACAAATCTCTGAGTGAAGAAGTTCTTCCTCATCTCAGTCCTGAATGGCTTACCCCCTTATTCGTAGACTGTGACCTCTAGTTCTGCACTTCCCCAACGTCAGGAACATTCTTCCTGCATCTAACCTGTCCAGTCCCACAAGGATTTTATATGTTTCTATGAGATCCCCTCTCATTCTTCTAAATTCCAGTGAGTACAAGCCCAATCGATTCAGTCCATCTTCATATGTCAGTCCTGCCATTCCAGGAATCAGTCTGGTGAACCTTCAGTGGACTCGCTCAATAGCAAGAATGTCCTCCCTCAGACTTGGAGACCAAAACCGCACACAATACTCAAGGTGCGGCCTCACCAAGGCCCTGTATAACTGCAGCAAGACATCCTTACTCCTATACTCAAATCCTCTTGCTATGAAGGCCAGCATGCCATTAGCTTTCCTCATCGCCTGCTGTACCTGCGTGCCAACCTTCAGCGATTGCTCCACCATCACACCAGGTCACGTTGCACTTCCCCTTTTCCTTAAATGCCATCATTCAAATAATACTCCGTCCTGTTTTTGCCACCAAAGTGGATAACCTCACATTTATCCACATTAATTTGCATTTGACAAGTATTTGCCCACTCAGCCAGCCTATCCAAGTCACCCTGCAGCCTCTTAGCATCCTCCTCACAGCACATGTTGCCACCCAGCTTAGTGTCGTCGACAAATTTGGCAGAAATTGCATTCAATTCCTTTGTCTAAATCATTAATGTGTATTGTGAATAGCTGGGGTCCCAGTACTGAACCCTGCAGTACCCCACTAGTCATTGCCTGTTACTCTGAAAAGGACCTATTTATTCCCAGTCTCTGCTCCTGTCTGCCAACCAGTTTTCTATCCACGTCAATATATTACTCCCAATACCATGAGCTTTAATTTTGCTCACTAATCTCTTGTGTGGGACCTTGTCAAAAGCCTTTCCAGATACACAACATCCACTGGTTCACCCTGTCCACTCTATTGGTCACATCTTCAAAAAATTCCAGAAGATTTGTCAAGCACAATTTCTCTTTAGTGAATCCATGCTGACTTGGACCGATCCTGTCACTGCTTTCCAAATGCTCTGTTATTGCATCCTTAATAATTGACTCCAGCATTTTCCCCACCACTGATGTAAGGCTAACCAATCTATAATTCCCTTTTTTCTCCCTCCCTCCTTTTTTAAAACATGGGGTTACATTAGCTACGCTCAAATCCACTGGATCTCTTCCAGAGTGTATAGAACGCTGGAAAAAGATCATCAAAGGGTATTTCTAAAGCCAGTTCCTTGAGTGCTCAGGGATGGAGAGATGTACTGGTTTTTTGATCCCAGCAATTTCCCCAATACAATTTCCTGACTAATAAAGGATTTTCGTCAGTTCCTCCTTTGTACTAGACCTCCGTCCCTAGTATTTCTGGAAGGTTATTTGTGTCCTCCTTTCTGAATACACATCCAAAGTATTTGTTCAACTGGTCTGCCATCTCTTTGTTGCTCATTATCAGCTGTATCTAACTGTAAGGGATCTACATTTGTCTTCACCAGTCTTTTTCTCTTCACATATCTATAGATGCTTTTGCAGTCAGGTTTTATGTTTTCTGCAAGCCTACTCTCATACTCTATTCAGCCCTTCCAAATTAAACCCTTTGTCCTCCTCTGCTGGATTTTAAATTGCTCCCAGTCCGAGGGTTTGCTGCTTTTTTTGGGCCAATTTATATGCCTCCTCTTTGGCTTTAACACTATCCCTGATTTCCCTTGTTAGCCATGGATGAGCCACCTTCCCCGTTTTACTCTTATACCAGACAGGGATGTACAGTTGTTGAAGTTCATCTATGTGTTCTTTAAATGTCTACCATTGCCTATCCACTGTCAACCCCTTAAGTATCCTTTGCCAGCTTATCCTAACCAATGCATATCTCATACCATCAAAGTTAGCTTTCCTCAAGTTCAGGATGCTAATCTCAGATTTAACTGCATCACTCTCTATCTTAGAACCATAGAACATTACAGCACAGAAACAGGCCTTTTGGCCCTTCTTGGCTGTGCCGAACCATTTTTGTGCCTAGTCCCACTGACCTGCACCTGGACCATATTCCTCCACACCCCTCTCATCCATGTACCTGTCCAAGTTTTTCTTAAAATGTTAAAAGTGGGCTGAAAAATGGCAGATGGAGTTTAATGCAGACACTTGGTCCAAGTCAGCATGGATTCACTAAAGAGAAATTGTGCTTGACAAATCTTCTGGAATTTTTTGAAGATGTGACCAATAGAGTGGACAGGGCGAACCAGTGGATGTTGTGTATCTGGACTTTGAAAAGGCTTTTGTACCTGTCCAAGTTTTTCTTAAAATGTTAAAAGTGGGCTGAAAAATGGCAGATGGAGTTTAATGCATTCACCACCTCATCTGGCAGCTCATTCCAAACTCCCACCACTCTGTGTTAAAAAGCCCCCCCTAATACTCCCTTTAAACTTTTCCCCCTTCACCCTTAACCCATGTCCTCTAGTTATTTTCTCCCCTAGCCTCAGTGGAAAAAGCCTGCTTGCATTCACTCTATCTATACCCATCATAATTTTATATACCTCTATCAAATCTCCCCTCATTCTTCGACGCTCCAGGGAATAAAGTCCTAACCTATTCAACCTTTCTCTGTAACTCAGTTTCTCAAGTCCTGGCAACATCCTTGTAAACCTTCTCTGCACTCTTTCAACCTTATTAATATCCTTCCTGTAATTAGGTGACCAAAACTGCACACAATACTCTAAATTCGGCCTCACCAATGTCTTATACAACCTCACGATAACATTCCAAATCCTATACTCAATATTTTGATTTATAAAGGCCAATGTACCAAAAGCACTCTTTACGACCCTATCTACCTGTGACACCACTTTTAGGGAATTATGTATCTGTATTCCCAGATCCCTCTGTTCTACTGCACTCTTCAGTGTCCTACCATTTACCTTGTATGTTCTACCTTGGTTTATCCTTCCAAAGTGCAATACCTCACACTTGTCTGCATTAAACTCCATCTGCCATTTTTCAGCCCATTTTTCTAGCTGGTCCAAATCCCTCTGCAAGCTTTGAAAACCTTCCTCACTGTCCACTACACCTCCAATCTTTGTATCATCAGCAAACTTGCTGATCCAATTTACCACATTATCATCCAGATCATTGATATGGATGACAAAGAACAATGGACCCAGCACTGATCCCTGTGGCACACCACTAGTCACAGCCTTCACTCAGAGAAGCAATCCTCCACTACCACTCTCTGGCTTCTTCCATTGAGCCAATGTCTAATCCAATTTACTACCTCTCCATGTATACGTAGCGACTGAACCTTCCTGACTAACATCCCATGCTGGACCCTGTCAAAGGCCTTACTGAAGTCCATGTAGACAACAGCCTTCCCTTCATCCACTTTCCTGGTAACCTCCTCGAAAAACTCTAATAGATTGGTTAAACATGGCCTACCATGCACAAAGCCATGTTGACTCTCTCTAATAAGTCCCTGTCTATCCAAATATTTGTAAATCCTATCTCTTAATACTCCTTCCAATAATTTACCTACTGCTGACGTCAAATTTACCAGCCTATAATTTCCCGCATTACTTTTTGAGCCTTTTTTAAACAACGGAACAACATGAGCTATCCTCCAATCATCCGGCACCTCACCCATGGGTACCGACATTTTAAATATATCTGCCAGGGCCCCTGCAATTTCGACACTAGTCTCCTTCAAGGTCTGAGGGAATACCATGTCCGGTCCTGGGGATTTATCTACTCTGATTTGCCTCAAGACAGCAAGCACCTCCTCCCCTTTAATCTGTATAGGTTCCATGACCTCCCTACTTGTTTGACTTATTTCCATAGACTCCATGCCAGTTTCCTTAGTAAATACGGATGCAAAAAAACCCATTTAATATCTCCATTTCTTTTGGTTCCATACATGGCCGACCACTCTGATCTTCAAGAGGACCAATTTTATCCCTTACTATCCTTTTGCTCTCTCTTAATATACCTATAGAAGCTCTTAGGATTATCCTTCACCTTGTCTGCCAAAGCAACCTCATGTCTTCCTTGAGCCCTCCTGATTTCTTTCTTAAGTAGTTTCTTGCACTTTTTATACTCCTCAAGCATCTTATTTGCTCCCTGTTGCCTATACATGTCATACATCTCTCTCTTCTTCTTTATCAGAGTTCCAATATCCCTCGAGAACCAAGGTTCCTTATTCTTATTCACTTTGCCTTTAAGCCTGACAGGAACATACAAACTCTGCACTCTCAAAATTTCTCCTTTGAAGGCCTCCCACTTACCAATCACATCCTTGCCAGAGAACAGCCTGTCCCAATCCACGCTTTTTGGATCCTTTCTCATTTCTTCAAATTTGGCCTTTTTCCAGTTTAGAACCTCAACCCGAGGACCAGATCTATCTTTATCCATGATCAAGTTGAAATTAATGGCGTTATGATCACTGGAACCAAAGTGTTCCCCTACACACACACCTCCGTCACTTGCCCTAACTTGTTTCCTAATAGGAGATCTAATATTGCATCCTGTCTAGTTGGTACCTCTATATATTGATTTAGAAAATTTTCCTGAACACATTTTACAAACTCTAACCTGTCTCGACCTTTAACAGTATGGGAGTCCCAATCTATATGTGGAAAATTAAAATCCCCTACTGTCACAACTTTATGTTTCCTGCAGTTGTCTGCTATCTCTCTGCAGATTTGCTCCTCCAATTCTCGCTAACTATTGGGTGGTATGTAATACAACCCCATTAATGTGGTCATACCTTTCCTGTTTCTCAGCTCCACCCATATGGCCTCGGTAGACAAGCCCTCTAATCTGTCCTGCCTGAGCACTGCTGTAACATTTTCCCTGACTAGCAATGCCACCCGCCCCCCCCCCCACCCTTCATCCCTCTGCCTCTATCCCGTCTGAAACATTGGAACCCTGGAACATTGAGCTGCCAGTCCTGCCCCTCCTGTAGCTAAGTTTCACTAATGGCTATAATGTCATAATTCCATGTGTTGATCCACGCCCTCAGCTCGTCTGCCTTCCCCACAATACTCCTGGCATTGAAATTGACACACCTCAGAAGATTATTACCACCACACACAACCCTTCTATTTGTGATTTTGCATGAACTATTAACATCATTTATGTTAATGAAGAAATTCTTAATGAAGAATTCTACCATATTATGGTCACTCTTCCCCAAAGGATCTTGCACTACAAGGTTTCTAATTAATCATTTCTCATTACACAATAGCCAGTCTAGGATGGCCTGCTCTCTAGTTGGTTCCTTGACACATTGGTCAAGAAAAACATCCCTTTTACATTCCAAGAAATCCTCCTCCATCGCATTGCTACCAATGATTCATTTATGATATATTATAGTTATTGTACTGAGTAGCATAATTCTAGAAAAAAATGCCTTGTCACAACCCTTTTCCAGCCATCTTTGGAATAGCCAAGGTCATGAATGGTGGAGCCCATAGTCCACATAATCCAGAGCAAACCTAATACCACTATAGATCATTCACATCTACAATAATGTGACACTGTTGTTTGGTACATTCAAACACAAAGCTTAACAATACAACTATATTGAGAAATAATTTAAGAAGCAGAAAGATGACTCAGGAAGCAAAGTCAGTGTGGAGCCAACTCACTCTACCCCAGCCAACTACAGTCATAACATACTCCGGCTAAATAAGCAGCCACCCATGGGAGCTGCTGACCAATCAGATTGGCCGGCTACTCCAGCATTCCCGACAGCACCAAGAGTGCATTAATGGGCCCTGCTAGGATTGCAAGCAGGCCCAAGAATCTTGGAGCAAGGTAACTCCAGGGTCTCCGGCAGGGTCTTGGGCAGGGAACACTGAGGCAGTTTAGGGATTGCGGTGGGGTTGAGCTTGGCTTGTTTTTTAAAGCAGGCAGGTAGGAGAAAATAGTGGTTACTGTCTTAGAGGGGCTAACCTCAATGCGCAAAGAGCATCCCCTGAAAATAATACCCCACCATTTCATCCCCACTTTTTAAAAAAGTTTAAAACAGCCTGCCCACTCCCATCTGACAGTCCACGCCAACCGCATTATGGCGTGGGTAGTGTATTATCGGGGTCAGTGTATTATTGCTGAGATGCACAATTAATCCTTTATTATTTATTTAAATATGGCAGGCAGGCTGCATTTTATAGGGGTGACCTCAGGGGTGGGCGAGAATGGGGATGGGATTGGCACCTGCCCTCATGCACGTGCATCCCCACTGAAAACATGGCCGGCGGGGGCAGGTAAAATTGATGCCTTGGTTTCACAAAGATCATTTGCTGAGTTTGTAATATAGTACAAAAGCAATGAAGTTGCATTTATATTGTAACACTGAACCTCCACAGAGCTGCCCTGATCTCAGTTAAGAACATTGGGAGATTGGCAGAACTCCCAGAAGAATAGCATAAAAGGCCAGTTTAGCCATTTAATCCATTGTCCCAGGGGATCACCGTAAAGGCTGCCTTTCATGCAGAAAAATGCCCTCAAGCAATTCACTGGGTTGTAAAGAAATATGTGGACGTCAAGCCAAAAAATGAGGTTTTGAGAAGCATGATCAAAAGCTTGATCAAGTAGGGAGGATTTGAAACAGTTCTGCACGTGGGAGAAGGAGATGAAGAAATGAAAAAGTTTAGGAAGAACTGAAAAGCAGAGAGATACTGCAGAATGCTGTGGCAAATAAGGATCTGTATCCTTGTACATTAATCACAAGAAGGTTAGCATACAGCTGCAGCAGGTAACTAGGAAGACAAATAAAATGTTGGCCCTTATTGCTAGGGGAATGGAGCATAAAAGTAGGGAATTCTTTTTTTAATAGCACTGGGTTTTGGTGAGACAGCACATAGAGCACTGTGCACAATTTTAGTTTCCTTACAGAAGCGGGATACACCGGCCTTGGAGACAGCCCAGAGAAGACGCCTGGAATGAGGGTGCTGCCTTATGAAAAAAGTCAGCAGGTTGGGCCGATATGCATTGGGTGTCTATAAGAATCAGAGGTGGTCTTATTAAAACATGTACGATTCTGAAGGAACTTGACAGGTGGATGTTGAGAAGATGTTTCCCTTTGTGGGGAAGTTTAGAGTTAGGGGACACAGTTTTAAAAAATCAAGACGGAGATAAGTAGAATTTCTTCCACAACGAGCAGTGGAGGCTGACTCCATTGAATATATGTGTTTGACAGATTTTTGATCTACAAAGGAAGTCAAGGATTATGGTCGGGGAAGGCAATGGAGTTGAGGTCACAATCAGATCAGGCGTGATCATACTGAATGGTGGAGCAGGTTTGATGTGTAAGATAAATGTATGTTCAGCAGTTTGCCATAGCAGTCACCAACAACCTGTCCTAGTCCCCCCATGCCAACACTATTGTTAAAAAAGCCCACCAACGTCTCTACTTTCTCAGAAGACTAAGGAAATTTGGCATGTCAGCTACGACTCTCACCAACTTTTACAGATGCACCATAGCAAGCATTCTTTCTGGTTGTATAACAGCTTGGTATGGCTCCTATTCTGCCCAAGACCGCAAGAAATTACAAAAGGTTGTGAATCCATCATGCAAACCAGCCTCCCATCCATTGACTCTGTCTACACTGCCTGCTGCCTCGGAAAAGCAGCCAGCATAATTAAGGACCCCACGTAATCCCTGACATACTCTCTTGCACCTTCTTCCACTGGGTAAAGATACAAAAGTCTGAGGTCACTTCCCAACCGACTCAAGGACAGCCTCTTCCCTGCTGCCATCAGACTTTTGAATTAAGTTGCATTAAACTGATCTTTCTCGACACCCTAACTATGACTGTAACACTACATTCTGCACTCTCTTGTTTCCTTCTCTATGAACGGCATGCTTTGTCTGTATAGCACACAAGAAACAATACTTTTCACTGTATGCTAATATATGCGACAATAATAAATCAAATCAAATCAGTTCTCCATCCTACTTACTCTACCACTGTAGTAAAAACTTGCATGCTTTCAGCAAAAAGTTCAACCCATAAAAATATCCTGTTCCAGTCTGCCATCAAACAGTTTTCAGGATTGGGAGATAAATCTGATTTTCTAATAATTCCATGCTAGTTTTAAGAAACTAGGGCATTTTCCAATCCCCGAAAAACAAGGATGATTGGCAGAGAAGAATCTTCTGGGAACCTTGCAGATCCACTGCTTACCTGAACCAGGCCAACCATTAAACAGATGCCCAACATTCCTGCTCAAAGCAGTTTGGATAATGATTCAACATGTAAATGGGGTCCTGTACCTGCTCTCGCCCACTCACCCAGTATGCACTCCAGAACCAATGAGCCATACAATAACAATGGCAAATCTTGAAATATAGTTTTAAAAAAACATCCATTCACAAATCTGTTTTGAAAAAAAAATACTGTTCTCACAACTTGATAAAAGTGTCAATCTGACAGAATTATTACAATATCAATAACAGAAGCATTACCTCATCGCACATCTCTTATATGTGTCCAATTAAGCATACAGAATTTAAGAGAAAGAATTGAAGGAAATAATAATTTACTGTAACCTCAAAGATGCCAATCAATTAATGCAAATATTCCACTTCCACCTGTGAAAACAGACCCCTGCTGATTTAATCCATTAGAGAATCTTGAAGTAGAGCCAAATATTCATAATGAGCCCATCTGGGAGCTGGATTGATATGTACCTTAGGAGGTGGCATGGGGTCATGGAGGTTGCTTGGGCAGTAGCTGGTGGGTGAGGGATTTGAGGAGTGAGGGCCCGAGGGCCTAGCAGCCCTTCATACAAGTCCTAGAGAACTGAGGTGGCCTTCTAACCAGCCCACTTCATGATTTGCCCCACCTACCCCGTCTGGCACCAGGAGGCCTCCTCAAGACACATAAACTGGTCACTAATTGTGAGGACCGAGAAGGCAATTGGAAAATCCTAGTCATCCCCCATGAATTGGCCTCAATTGGAGATTGGGTGTTATGAGTTGTGTCGCCACCCTCGTAACCCAGACACGGGGGAACTCGCATGATGGCTAGTTGAGCTATTTAGCAGCTGCCCTCTTTCATTCCCAAATTCTGCTCTCCGTTTCTCTCTCCCCGCTGAGTATTTGCACCACTTTCTGTTTTTATGTCAGATTTTCAGAGCATGCAGAATGCAAGCTAGGCCCACTTTCTCCTGGCATTTTGCAGTGTGACCAGTCATCTATAATGGGTTTTGCTCTCTTTTCTTTCCCCAAAAGGTTTTGAGTGATGACCCTGCAAAGGTGTTCCAACCTGCTGCCTTCCCATTATCCGGGAACTCTTCGCTCTTCCCTCGCCTACTTCCCCACAGTAGGCCTTGCCTCTCTGCTGAAGCCAGCAGATTTTTGCAATGTCAGACCAACAAGCACCAGTCAGGCATGTGGAGCCTGCTGTTGCACTTTAAAACAGGTCGCCTAACAGTGGCTTTTAAACTGAGACATTTTAGGCCCAAACTAAGATCTCCCCCAATCGGTCTGCATATGCAGCCAGGAATTCAGTATAAAAATAAGGCGGGAAGTATAGGTATAATTCCTTCACGGTAACTGCTAACAAATCCTGAGTTTATATAAATTACGGAACTAAAATTTTATACTAGCTCCATTACTCACTGCCAAGAAGCAATTTGCACTTGGGGCCATGCTATCCCTGTGAATTTATTCCCTCTTGGGGCATTTTCAAGATTGAAGATAGATATCTTTGCAGAAAAGTGAGAGGTAGTTCATATATTAATGCTAAAGTGCTATTAAAAATAAATCAAAAGTGGAGTTTTAAATTAATGCCGAAAAGTACATTTTCCTCCAGCAATAATCTAATTTCACTGCAGGGGCATGTTTATTTATTCCTCAAATCAACTAAACTTGAATCACTCACCTTTACCAAAAACTTACCCATTAATGGAATGTCCCAGACCCACAGGAGTCCCTAAGTCATCTTCTACACAACAATTTAATTCATCATTCCCAATACGTTCTGCCATCTTAGATATTAGATCAAAAGGTATAATTGAAGCTCCTCAAACCCCAGCTGAGCTGAAAGAAAACCATTCTTTATGCTGACCTCAACCTACAGTCTATATTCATCATTTTCATGTGTTGTTGTGGCGGCTTGTCATTGTTTGCCTGTGAGATCTTCTGGTTCCCCCCCCCCCCCGATATGTCTACCGCGTGGCTCGGCCATCCCACCACCGGGGAACCCGCCACACAGGGATAGCTTTCAGTGGGAGCGGAAAATGCCGCCGTTGGGAAGGGCCAGAAAATCCCGCCCGTAGGCTGAAGATTTTACACTGGGTCGGGGTCCTCATCTCTAATGCTAAGCCCCACTCTGCCAGCTTACCCCACATTTAGCAGCCGATGGGCCAATATTTGACTTGAGATGGGCAGGGATAGGGGGAGGGGGAAATGCAGGGGTGGGGAAGACCTAGGGTGGGATTTTCTGGCCGCGCTCGCCCCAAGGCTGTAAATTCCCACCTGAGGTCAATGGACCTTTGTGTAGTTCACCCCCCTACGATACCCGTGACGGACAGGATGGGAAAATTCTATCTCATGTGTGTGTGTGTTGGTGGGGGGGGGGCGGGGGGTCTTCCTAAGGGGATACATAAAGGAGAAACTCCCCTCCCCACACCACCAGACCGAGCAGTGAAAGCTACCTGGCTTCATACTTGGCACCGGCTTCCTCCCACCGCGGGACGAATTGCAGCATGAATGGAACAGGCCTTAAGTGGCTATTAGTTGGAATCAGAACAAAACAAAGAACAAAGAACATTACAGCACAGGAAGAGGCCCTTCGACCCTCCAAGCCTGCATCGACCATGCTGCCCAACTTAACTAAAACTCCCTATCCTTCTGGGGACCATATCCCTCTATTCCCATCCTATTCATGTACTTGTCAAGACGCCCCTTAAAAGTCACTAACGTATCCGCTTTCACTACCTCCCCCGGCAACGAGTTCCAGGCACCCACTACTCTCTGTGTAAAAAATCTGCAACGTACATCCCCTTTAAACTTGCCCTTCGCACCTTAAACCTATGCCCTCTAGTAATTGACTCTTCCACTCTGGGACTCCATGTTTAGAAAGTTATCTGTTAGCCCATAGAGGAAACCTGCTGGTTATTTACTCACAGAATTAGTTTACTTCATTAAACGCCAATGGATGCTGTAGAATGAAACTCAGTCAACAGTGTGCACATGCAAATGCAATTAACTATTATTGGTAAATTTCAGTATCGTTGCACAAAATGAAGATTAACTTTATAACAGAAAAAAAGTACAACAAATTGTGAAAATCTGAAATAAAAACAGAAAGTGGTGCAAATGCCCAGCGGAGAGAGTTTAAAGTTTATTAGTGTCACAAGTAAGCTTACATTAACACTACAATGAAGTTACTGTGAAAATCCCCTAGCCACCACACTCCAGCACCTGTTCAGGTACACTGAGGGAGAATTTAGCATGGCCAAAGCACCTAAGCAGCACGTCTTTCAGACTGTGGGAGGAAACCAGAGCACCCAGAGGAAAAACACGCAGACACGGTGGGAACATGCAGACTCCGCACAGACAGTGACCAGAGTTGGGAATCGAACCCGGGTTCCTGGCACTCTGAGGCAGCAGTGCTAACCACTGTGCCACCCATAGAGAGTAACAGAGGGCAGAATTTGGGAACTAAAGAGGGCAGCTACTAAAAAAAGCCCAACTAGCCATCATGTCAGTTCCCCCACTCCATTCGGTGTCTGGGTGCAATGGTGCCAACACAGTTCATTAAAATCTAAAATCCAATTGAGGCCAATTAAAGGGGGCTGACTGGGATTTTCTAGTTGTCTTCCAGGTCCCCACAGGTGATGACCAGTTTAGGTGTCTTGAAGAGGCCACCGTGGTGCACCAAAAAAGTTTCTTTGTTGGTTAAAAAGAAAAAGGAGGCTTATGTTCGGATGAGACGTGAGCACTCGGGTAGTGCACTAGAAAGCTTTAGATTGGCTAAGAGGGAGTTGAAGAGCGAGCTTAGAAGGGCTAAAAGGGGACATGAGAAGACTTTGGCGGATAGGGTTAAAGAGAATCCTAAGGCGTTCTATAGGTATGTCAAGAACAGAAGGTTGGTTAGGGCAAGTTTAGGGCCAGTTATAGATGGCAGAGGGAAGTTATGTGTGGAACCGGAGGAGATTGGTGAAGCATTGAACCAATATTTCTCTTCGGTGTTCACGCAAGGGGACATGAATATAGCTGAGGAGGACACTGGGTTGCAAGGGAGTAGAATAGACAGTATTACAGTTGATAAGGAGGATGTGCAGGATATTCTGGAGGGTCTGAAAATAGATAAATTCCCTGGTCCGGATGGGATTTATCCAAGGATTCTCTGGGAGGCAAGAGAAGTGATTGCAGAGCCTCTGGCTCTGATCTTCAGGTCGTCGTTGGCCTCTGGTATAGTACCAGAAGATTGGAGGTTAGCGAATGTTGTCCCATTGTTTAAGAAGGGGAACAGAGACTTCCCCGGGAATTATAGACCGGTGAGTCTCACTTCTGTTGTCGGCAAGATGTTGGAAAAAATTATAAGGGATAGGATTTATAGTTATTTGGAGAGTAATGAATTGATAGGTGATAGTCAGCATGGTTTTGTGGCAGGTAGGTCGTGCCTTACTAACCTTATTGAGTTTTTTGAGAAAGTGACCAAGGAGGTGGATGGGGGCAAGGCAGTGGACGTGGTATATATGGATTTTAGTAAGGCGTTTGATAAGGTTCACCATGGTAGGCTTCTGCAGAAAATGCAGATGTATGGGATTGGGGGTGATCTAGGAAATTGGATCAGGAATTGGCTAGCGGATAGGAAACAGAGGGTGGTGGTTGATAGTAAATATTCATCATGGAGTGCGGTTACAAGTGGTGTACCTCAGGGATCTGTTTTGGGGCCACTGCTGTTTGTAATATTTATTAATGATCTGGATGAGGGTATAGTTGGGTGGATTAGCAAATTTGCTGATGACACCAAAGTCGGTGGTGTGGTAGACAGTGAGGAAGGGTGTCGTAGTTTGCAGGAAGACTTAGACAGGTTGCAAAGTTGGGCCGAGAGGTGGCGGATGGAGTTTAATGCGGAGAAGTGTGAGGTAATTCACTTTGGTAGGAATAACAGATGTGTTGAGTATAGGGCTAACGGGAGGACTTTGAATAGTGTGGAGGAGCAGAGGGATCTAGGTGTATGTGTGCATAGATCCCTGAAAGTTGGGAATCAAGTAGATAAGGTTGTTAAGAAGGCATATGGTGTCTTGGCGTTTATTGGTAGGGGGATTGAATTTAGGAGTCGTAGCGTTATGTTGCAACTGTACACAACTCTGGTGCGGCCGCACTTGGAGTACTGTGTGCAGTTCTGGTCCCCACATTACAGGAAGGATGTGGAGGCTTTGGAGAGGGTGCAGAGGAGGTTTACCAGGATGTTGCCTGGTATGGAGGGGAGATCCTATGAGGAGAGGCTGAGGGATTTGGGATTGTTTTCGCTGGAAAGGCGGCGGCTAAGAGGGGATCTTATTGAAACATATAAGATGATTAGAGGTTTAGATAGGGTGGATAGTGATAGCCTTTTTCCTCTGATGGAGAAATCCAGCACGAGGGGGCATGGCTTTAAATTGAGGGGGGGTAGTTATAGAACCGATGTCAGGGGTAGGTTCTTTACCCAGAGGGTGGTGAGGGATTGGAATGCCCTGCCAGCATCAGTAGTAAATGCGCCTAGTTTGGGGGCGTTTAAGAGATCCGTAGATAGGTTCATGGACGAAAAGAAATTGGTTTAGGTTGGAGGGTCACAGTTTTTTTTTTTAACTGGTCGGTGCAACATCGTGGGCCGAAGGGCCTGTTCTGCGCTGTAATGTTCTATGTTCTATGTTCTATGGTGGCAGACAAGGTGGGGGATTGAGGGTGGGAGTGTCAAGGATGGCTGGTTAGGAGGCACACTTCAATTCTCTGGGGCTTCTATTAAAGATTATTAGGCCCTCTAGCTTTCACTCCTCAAAACGCTCACTGCCAGCTGCTGCCCAAGCCACCTCCATGATCCATGCCACCTCCTGAGGCACATATCGATACAGTTCACAGATGGCCTCGTATGAATTATTGCCTCTACTCCAAGACTCTCAAGTGGATGAGCTCAGCAGGGATCTGTTTTCACAGGTTACTTAATGGATTTTTTTTTACTGTATTCCAAGACTTGCCATTGTGGTTCATTGGTTCTGTTGTGCACACTGGCTGAGGATGCAAAGGGACATGAAAGAGACATGGTGGGCATGGGTAAGTGTTTAACCCCCAAGTGCCTAACTAATGTGGTGAGGGCCAGAAGATATTGAGCAGTGTCCCATTGGCCATGGAATCGGAGCAGGCGAGGGTCCGACAATGGAAATCTCCATTGACCTTGGACAGGAATTTTTGGTCTGCCCAAGCAAGGCCATAAAATCCCACCCAGGGTGTTTGGGCTATCACTTTCAGGAGGAATCAAAAAGAAAGGCAATCCTCCTGAGTGTGTGTGGAACCCAGGCTTAGAAGTTGATTCATAGTCTCACAACCTCAAGCATGCCTTTCATTCATTGAGATCATTGAATTGGGAAAGTCACAGTTCCATCCAAAATAATCGGTCATATTACAGAGATAGAAGTTTAATTCAAGAAGAGCCCCAGGGTAAACTATTACAAATTATATCAACAAGTTGAAGGAAATCTCGGAGCACTGCAACTTTGGAGCCACTTTGAATGATATGCTGTGGGACAGATTAGTTTATGGGGTGAGACTATTCAATGGAAGTTACTAGCAGAGGCAGATATTTTAAGCAATGTTGGTGATAGTGCTGGCAATGGAAAACACTGAAAAAGGTGCACAAGAGTTAGAAAGCATGCAAAATGACACCGTTCACCAGTTAGGGCAGGAACCTGCAGTCAGCAGTGGTGCCAAATGCAATGGTGTAGTTGTGAATTGGGAAGCAAATTCAGCCACAAATAAAACAATAAGATTTAGAAGTGGAAATCAATCGGCAAAGATTGCAGCAGAATGTTATCGTTGTGGGGATAACAACTCCCCTGGATCCTGCAGGTATAAAGAGACTAAATATTTTTTCTGTCACAGGAAAGACCATTTATGGCATTGGTGCAAAAACAAGTCAAGTCTATCCAGTAGCCGATTAAGTAGAGCATCTCAAGTATATAATGTGGAAGAAGCGATTCAGATGTTTACTACCTGTTTAATGTGAAAGTGGGTAAGATAGTTGCCCTTACTGTAATGTTCCTGGTAAATGGAAAACCTCTTAAGATGGAAATAGGCACCAGGGCCTCTGCTACTGTGATAGGTTAACATATGTTTTGGTACTTAGGAGAAGGAGCCTAGCCATTGAATTTAAAGAGTGCTGCAGCAAAGTTAACAACTTACACGGGAGAAGACATAAAAATAATGGACACAACTAGTACCTACTTGTAAGCTATGGACAACAGTCTACCCGGCTCCCAATAATAATAGTATCAGAGGAAGGACAAAGCCACGATCGGCTTAAGGGAATCAAGTTAAATTGGACTGAGATTTTCCAATTACAAGAATGAGGACTGCTCGAAGTGATGAAGAAATATGAAAGCGTCTTCAGTGATGCATTGGGCAAGATAAAAAGCCTGCAGGCAAAGGTCGATGTGAATTCATAGGTGATCCCTCGATTTTTTTTAGAGCAAGATCAGCACCGTATGCCTTACGAGAAAAGATGCATACTGAATTAGAGAGATTGGAAGAACTGGGCATTAACCAGCCAGTTCAGTTAACAGAATGGGCAGCACCCATAGCGCCCATGTTGAAACCAGACAAGACCATGCGCATTTGTGGGGGCTACAAGTTACAGTTAATCAGGCTACCAAGCTGGATAAATATCCAATCCCGAAGACTGAAGACCCATACGCAAAGCTGCCCGGAAGTCAATCTTATACAAAACTGGGTGGCACGGTGGCACAGTGATTAGTGCCAGGGCCCTGGGTTTGATCTGGCCTTGGGAGGAGTTTGCACATTTTCCCCGTGTCTGTGTGGGTTTCCTTCAAGAGTTCTGGGTTCCTCCCACTGTCCAAAGATGTGCAGGTTAGGTGGAGTGGCCATGTAAAATTGCCCCTTAGTGTCCAAAGATGTGTGGGTTAGTTGGACTAGCCGTGGTAAATGTGCGCGCTTAAGGGGATAGGGCGGAGGGGAGAGCCTGGGTGAGATGCTCTTTTGGAGCACAACTGATTTCTCCACAGAAACAGTGGAACTGAACTGCCTGAAGAGACACCTTTCATTGTAGCTTCGGCTGACAGCAATCCTGGGGAATCGCCCTACACAGAGGAGTTCTGCCGCTCCACAAAGATTCGGAAACCTCCTGAAAGACTTAATTTGAAATTGACTGTTATTTACTTAATGATTAATTATCTTGGACTGTGCAAATTGAGTATTGATATTTGTATAAAAGGACTTAGAGGGGGAGGAATGTGGTGATTGTCCCTTTAAGGATCAATCTGCAGAGTAAGGATCATGTGACCAAGGAAAGCCTCCAGGGAGCAGGGTGGGGGAATCACTCTGGTGAACTTCGATTTCTGTTCCAGAACATTCTCGGGAGCTGGCTGCAGTCACAAGACTGCAAGCCTCTGTGTAGCCTTTACCTCTATGTTGATGTGTTGTAACACGAATTATTACAAAAAGATACCTGTTCAGGGTAAAGGGAGGAGGAAGCCGAAGAAGAAGTTTTACTACGTGGGCAAGGGGGAAGGGAAGAAAGGAGCAGAAACAGTTAATTGGATGGTCTAAATATTGGTGACAGCTCCTCGTACTAGTTTATGGAGGCAAGGATGGGGAGACAGGGGGTAGGTGTTCATGGGGACAGCTTGCAGCAGAGAAGCACGGTGACACAGTGGTTAGCACTGCTGCCTCACAGTGCCAGCGACCTGGGTTCGACTCTGGCCTTGGGTGACTGTGTGGAGTTTGCATGTTCTCCCCCTGTCAATGTGGGTTAGGGGGATTAGTGGGGTAAATGTGTGTATTTACGGGGAAAGGACCTGGGTGAGATGCTCTGTCAGAGAGTCGGTGCGTCCTTCTGCACTGTACAGATTCTATGAAAAGAAACCAGGATTATCTTTTCTTATCCTGAAATAGTGAGCAGTTTTCACAGGAAAAAACAGAAGCCAATGGTGTTTTGTGTGTCCAAACAGATCTGGCAGTGAACAGTTTGTCAGCCATTTCTCTTCAAGTCTGCATCACTTAAACGCAAAGGAGGGCAGATGAGGGTAGCACCAGGGCAAACAGCCAAGGCGATGGAGAGTAATGGCTTTAATAGGGACTGGGGTACCAAAGGTAGAGGTGAGGATACAGTTGTAACTAAATTAAAGCTAGGGCAAGAAATTCGACTACGCTAAACACATCAGGCATCAGACATGCATATTAACGGTCATGGCAAATGGAGGTGATGGATATACTGATGATGTGACTGGCATTGTAATAACTGTGAAACTTGTGATTCAAATTCACAATGGTCTGGCTAGAAGCCCAAAACATCATTTCCAGAGCCATCCAACTGCCCAAGATCAGGCAATCAAGACCATTTAGTAAATACATAATAGGACTTTCCATTTATCATCAGAGCTTCACAAAACGCACATTTCAAGATTGATAGTTTGCAAAACATTAATGTGAAACGATCCACTAGATAGCTGATTGGAAATGCTGCAAAGCCACAAAAACACAAGAAGAGAAATCCCAGAGCAGGAAAACAACCCTTATTTCATTTAAAAGAATAAGAATTTGAAGGAAATATTTAAACAAAGAGGTCGGGTTGGGTTGGAACTGCCAGCAGGCTTCCAGCAGCAATCATGCTGGTGAATTAATTTCCCATCCACTCAGTAATGTGAATATCATTTAAATCCTGCCAGCTGATTTGCCACTCCAGACAGGTGGGAAGTTAGCAGAAAGCTGTGGTCAATAATGTTGTTCAAAGATCTCCTACCAGCACAAGGTAGGCAGTGGGATCCGATTCTGGGGATAACTTGCAGAGGTTTCACATTTGAGTTTAGAGGGCAGTCCAAAGCAGCTTTGCTTACGGATCTGTAGGAGCACTCCTGACATTCCTGGTCCTATAATGGGAAGGAAAGATTTCTCTTGCAGGCTCTTGATCCTCTCTGCTCCAAGTTGGCTTTTCAGGCGAATTACATTTGTAGTCAGGTCCTAATGATATCATCAGGGCCAGCCATGTATATGTAAAGACGGACCCCCACTGGCGATGGGGTGTTGTTGCTACAGCCTCCTGAGGTCAAGTTAAAATTATGGACAGGTGGATCCTGATGCCTTTAGAGTGGGCGAGTAACTTAGGGAATTCTAACAGCCTACAAGCTGAGTTTCCAGCAGGGAAATTAAAAGTAAAGGAAACTATTGTATCAGGTTTGTCACAAATCTCATGGTACACTCACACATTGCCTTGTGATTACTTTCAATGCAAGAAAAAGCCTAGCAACTTTGCTTGACTCCTGCTGAGGTTGGGCCGCTGAAAGCTAGGCTGGGCCCAATTATGCTGGAACTACAATATTGTCATCAATGCAGCGGGCAGCAAGAACAGGGTAAATGATTGCAAAGATCACAATTCTTTTAATTTGAGTCTGTACAGAGGCCAACTTACAGTCAGCATGGTTATCTCCGACCTGGCACGTCAGCTGATAGTGCAGATACAATAGTGACTTTTAAGGGTCGTCTGGACAAATACGATGAATAGAATGGGAATAGAGGGATATGGTCCCTGGAAGGGTTGGGGGTTTTAGTTCAGTCGGGCAGCATGGCCGCTGCAGGCTTGGAGGGCCGAAGGGCCTGTTCCTTGTGCTGTAATTCTCTTTGTTCTTTGAAGCAGGTCCAATGGAGAGGTTGAGGGCAAGATCAGCGCCTGGCCACCAAATAAACAGCTTTCATTTTAAGGTAGCCCACTGAAGTCGTGCACACTGAGTGAACCGCTCTGCAAACTTTGGCGGCAGCCAGGGACATCAGCCGAACAGGAAACTAAAATCAAATCACTTGTTAAAAAATTTACAAAGAGAGTAATAAAGATTGGGGCATTCACATGAGGTGATAGTAAAAACTGAGGTATCATGAAAAGCCTTTTAAAAAAGATCTTTAAAATTTTGATTGAGATTTTAATCCCCCGCCCCAACCCCAACACCCCTACCCCTCCCCCCACATCGTATTTCCCAGGGGAAGAGGTGTCTCTCCACTGGCTGCTGCCAGAATCTTCAAGTCCGGCCAAGACTATGGTTCTTAATATGTGTTGTCTGCCCCACCACCTGGGAACCTGTCCGAGGGGGCCACCTTCGACAGTACTGGAAGATTCCAAAATCTAGTGGGTGGAATTTTCCCAAAAAAATGGCAAAGCGCCAGGTGTAGTCAGAAAACTGGCATTTTTCTCCCCAGAAAACCAGGCAGGTTTTCCAACGCGATCTTCCCAAACATAGATTTTCTTTTGAAGGAGGATGTGTTTTATGCCAAAATTGTGAGGGCATGGCCTAAAGGCACCTGTAAGCCCAACATCACAGAGATCGGAGAGCCATTTTTAAAAGACACCCCTTCGCACCCCTACGGACATTGGGATCCCTCCCCCATCATTGATGGCATGTCCCCCCCTGAACATACATTAGTTGGCAGGAAATCCCACCCTGAACATTTTGCTGGCATTGGGGCTCTCCCAATGGGTTGACCTCTCGACCCTGCCACCTGGCCTCTCATGCCCCACCCCTCACAAACCCAGGCCCCATCAGACCACATGCCTTCCAGCCCTACCCCCTCAGGCCCAACCCCCTTAAAGGTACACCCCTTGGTAACGCCAACCTGGAAGTGTCAACTCATGCCAGGGCACTGCCCTGACATGTCCAGGACCTCTTGGGAGCCACAGTGGCCTCCGAGCCATCTGGTCATCACATCTGGTTACCATTTGTGGAGGCCAGTAGTGATTCCCGCCGGCACTACATCACGCCGGAGGATGGGAACATTTGACATTCCTGGAAGATTCGGCATTAAGCTGATTTTGAATAGTTTATTTAATTTATTAGTATCACAAGTAGGCTTACATTAACACTGCAATGAAGTTACTGTGAAAATCCCCTAGTCGCCACACTCCAACGCCTGTTCAGGTACACTGAGGGAGAACTTAGCATGGCCAATGCACCTAACTAGCATGTCTTTCAGATTGTGAGTGGAAATCCGGAGGAAACCCACGCAAACACAGGGAGAACATGTAGACTCTGCACAGACACTGACCCAAGCCGGGAATCGACCCCAGGTCCCTGGCGCTGTGAGGCAGCAGTGGTAATCACTGTGCCACCGTGTTGTAAGTAAGTATAGGTAAGTACATTTAAATGTATGGTAATCAGGTGCATGCCCTTGCTCGGGGTGAACTTGATTACTTCTGCTGGGAGAGCCAGGAACGGGCCTGGTACAGCACAAACTGTTTAGCGCCTAGCGCAAATCTCATTTCGGGCCTCTCCTGGGATTTTCCCGACATTGTGGGATTTCCAAAACGCATCCAGAAAATTGCCCCTAGTAAGTAATTCACTCACATTGAACAACCCAGAATATCTATTACTTTATCAAGACCAGGTCAATTGATTAGCAGTTATTACTCAGATTTCCAATAAAACCTAGTTTTGCCTGACCAAAATAAGGTGTGACTTTTTATGAGCTTGTTTTAGCATGTGCAATAATCAGCAAGCCAGGCAATAGCTTCCGCAGTGGCTAAATGAAGCTCTCTGAGACCTCCACTGGATTTTCTCAGGAGGGCAGCCTTCAATGATGTGAATCATTCATTGGGATGCACCAGAGTGCAGGGGTTCCCCGCAAGGCCCCACTTGTGCTGATTTGCTGCACAAAGGCCTTGGACGGTGGGGAAACGGTTTTGGAGTGCCCAATGTTGGCCTGATGGGTTGAAGCCGGATGGGCGGGCTATGGGATCTGTGGTGAGGAAGTGGTTTTTAATGGTGGCCTGCTGGTTCCATTCCTGCAGCCACGCAGACTCTGCTATTATTCCTTGGCATGGTGGTCTCAGCCATACAGGCTGACATGATGGGTGGAGAGCAGAAGGTGGATTGGCAAGATTCCCGTGTAGCGACAGGCTTGAGCCAATGTCAACTTTCTCCAGGAGCTTCCATATTGCATTCTCTGTTCTTTTCATAGAAGCCCTACAGTGCAGAAAGAGGCCATTCAGCCCATCGAGTCTGCACCGACCACAATCCCACCCCGGCCCTACCCCCTTATCCCTACATATTTACCTGCTAATCCCTCTAACCTAAACATCTCAGGATACTAAGGGGCAATTTTTAGCATGGCCAATCAACCTAACCCGCACATCTTTGGACTGTGGGAGGAAACCGGAGCACCCGGAGGAAACCGACGCAGACACGAGGAGAATGTGCAAACTCCACACAGACAGTGACCCAAGCCGGGAATCGAACCCAGGTCCCTGGAGCTGTGAAGCAGCAGTGCTAATCGCTGTGCGACCGTGAGGAGACAGAATGTTGCTCAGGAGCCAGAGGAGTTGAGTTGATTGGAGGGTGCTTGAGATGATAAGCGTTGATGTGTTGAGCTGGTTATCTGCAAGACTGAGACTTCTCACAGTAATGTGAGAACAGAGAAAGGAAAAGGTATCGTCAGTTGATTTTGCCAATTGCTGGCTCCGGAGAGGCCTGCACATTACGGCCTGTGGTGCAGCAGTGAATAACAATCTGCAACTTTAAGATTTCCATGTTATTCTGCACTTGCACTAAATCCTGAAGTTACCATCATTTCAAAGGGGAAATGATGGCAACTACAAAGAGTATGCCGTCAAAAATTCCAAAAAAATCCAGACCAATGTAAAAACTCAAATATAATGGTGTGAAAATATTAAACAAAGCAATGAATTGGCAGTGTGTCACATGTCAGCATTTAAATAAAGTCCATTCCACACTCCATTAAAATTCTGACATGAACAAATGGCCCAACATTAATAAAAAAACAGATGTATCTCAGAAATTCAGCCCAATCATTACATTAAGCATAATATATAGACGATGCAACCATGCACAGAGTTTTGTACTTAGTTTTGGACAAACCTAAAGGCTAATTTTGTGTATGTATACATATTTAATATGGAAACACCAGTTACATGATCCTTCTCCCTATAATGCAAGATGTATTACTTTAAAACAACAAATACCACATAAAGCCCTTGTGGATTCCTTTACATGGGCTTAGAATAAAACAGAATAATTCAATTTTAAGCAACTTGGGTTTGATCTCCCCAAGGAACAAGTTCTCTTAGAGACTCCAGTCTGGTTGAAGTCTCGTCCATGGGTTATACTGGAAGCCTGTTGCTTCCCTGCTTTCCAATAACACTACCTCTAACAAGGGCCTATTAAATCTTAAACCTGGATTCCTCACCAAGTCAATTATAGTTGGGCGCTGCTTGGGTGGAAATGGAACAAGAATCCGCAGATCCCCACCTGGACAGGAAGCAAATGAATAGAGCTAATGGAAATTGCTTGGACTGGGGAAAGGTTGGAGACTGGAGAAAGGTTGCATCCCAAGGGATGGTGCTTAAATAATGCATGTTCCCTAGCATGAACACAAATGATTTGGACTTGGCCTTAGGGGGAAAAAAAACATTTGTTGACAGCACAATAGTAAGAGGTTAGACAAACAGCAAGGCAGATTAAAGGACTTCAGGGGCAAATGCAAGGACTCAAATTATTTCCGATTTTTACATCATTCCGACACTGTGGTCAAATGTGGAGCACAGCTCTGTCAGGGGATAGCAATCCGACACTGATTTTATTAGATTAGCCAATTAGTGGAGTGGGGGCAGGAGCGGCCTCCAAGTGACTCCTTGAACTCCAGTACCCATGCTCAGCCATTAGGAGGGTGCATCAAGCCATCTGATGGTCAAACTTTGAACAATTACCTTAATTGGCTTTTTAAGTGACTTAACAAGCCTCCTATTGCCCACTTGCCTCCATTGCTGCTGCCATATCGGTGCCAAAATAATGTCCCATTACTAGGACAGCAAAATGGGAAAGATGCAACTTAATAAGGAGAAGGATGATATATTTTTGGCAGCAAAAAGAAGAACGGGGTTGTATATTCAATTGAGAGATTCTCAAGGATGAAGATGCGAGATTTAGAATTAAAAATGTTAATGGAGCATTAATTGTGTTTAATTGTATGCAGGTGGTTGACAATAACTGGGAATTCACTCGAGCTTTCTACAAATTGACACAAACTGAAACGGCAGTTGTTGGATTAGGAGGTGTATGCTTGTAATGCGTGACTCTATAAACAAATGTGAAAGTATGTAAAAATTGGCTCCATTTTTATGCTTCACTCAACGGTTTTCTGAAATAAGACAAGAAATGCTTAATTATTTGAAAATACAGGCAGATAAGATCATGAAAGAGACCAGTCGTGAGTTGGGTTTCTTGACTGAAGCGCAAGGTTTTGGAATTCATGAGTGAAGAGGTTATGATAAATCCGTAATGGCTAGGCCACAATTACAGTCTTAGGCTATAGATCACAATGTAGATTCACCATAATGCACTCCATTCTTAATGTTACAAAGCCAATGCTCAGAATGACTGAGCCAACACAAATCCATTCCTTGCTTGCTCCATAAACCAAATTCAAAAACCAATTGAATCCAATTCAAGGTCTCCACAAGGGAGATAAAGTCTCCACAAAGGAGACAAGTAGGTCAAAGCTGACAAAATGAGGGATTGCATCCCATTTTGGGCTTGATTTAACACTAAGGATGATAAACTCTGGCGAATGTCAGGGTTGGGGAGGGGGGGGTGAGGCGGGGGTTAGTTGCAACCCCGCTTCAACAGGGGACAGGACTCGAGACCACATTTTTCCAGCAGTAGCCACTTGTCTTGTAGATGACCCAAGAGTTACCAACTGAAGCAGAGGGCAAGCTGCTCAGTAGCCTCAACAGTGCCGCCACTAGAGAAGGAAGAGGGCACATCAATGGGTGTGTACTCTTACAGTCAGGCAAGCGTGGCAAGGAAGGGATAAAGTTAGTTGAGGGCAGATTGTGTCAATGCCATCAAGGCATTCCGTCATCCAAACAGTGCCCAGCATAGAGGCTCTCCCATCTCCTGGTCCCTTCACTGAGCCCACTGTGAGGACAACTTAAGTTTACCTGGCAGAGGCCCTTCCCTCCCCTGCTGGTACAATGCTAGCGGCGGCGGCAGGAGGAACATCTTAATTGACCATTGAAGTGGTCACCCCACCTCAGCCCCTCCCACAGTGTTTAGCCAACCTTCCTGCCTCTAAGCCCATTCCCAAAGACCTCGTGAGATTCGAGCCTATAAGAGTAAGCTCAGAGCAAGTTTAATACATGTTTCCAAATTATCAAACGTTACTTCCTGCACATTTTTTAGGTGAGAAGTGATTGGCTGACGGTTGAAAATCAGCCCCAAGTGTTCAAAGTTATGGGCCACGATTCTCTCATTCCGCTGTGTTAATTTTTTAGCACAGTGGGTCAGGAGAATCTCACGGTGGGTGATGCATCGAATTCACACATGCGTTCCCACCATGATAGTGTCTCCCAGTGCCAGATTTCCGGCAGTGTCTGCTCCGCGCTGTAAATCGGTGGGGAGATGCAGAAGTAATTTAATATTATTTTGCACCTAATTTAAATGCAATTAGTCAATAGCTTCTACCTCCCGCCAGGATATTTCACTCCAGATGGGTTTACAGTAGCTCCCCACTTTCAGGGAGCTAGTGGCCCGAGCCCGCTGGAGAGATGGGAGGCAATCAGGGCCTGTTGGAGAGTCGGGTGCCAGGGGAGTGCCCCCTAGGCATTGGCACCCTGGCTATGCCAGCCTGTGCCCCCTGGCACTGCCTAAAAGGCAAAGTGCCAATGCCCAGGGCCACCTTGGCACTGCCCATTGGGCATGGGGCAGTGCCAAGGGGGCGTGACCTGATGGGGCGATCGGTGGGGGAGGCGATCAGGGCGGGCTGAAGGAGGGGGTGGGGTCAGCCATAGGGGGGCTTTAGCCTGCTGGGGGGGGCCGGTACTGCGGAGCGGAGGAAGTGGAGAGCAGGCATTGTGGGGGTCGTGGGGCTGGCCAGCAATCGAGCTGGCCAGCGATCAGGAGGCCATCAGTGTGGGGCCATCAGCGCTGATCTCGGCACTGGCAGATCGGCACACGCACAGTGGCCCGCTTAGCGAGCCGATTTCAGCCTCTCCAGCGGGGATAGGCCCCCTCCCATAGTTTTTAATAATATTCACACAGAATGTGGGAGTGGGAGATTCTTCTCTGAACTCCCACTGAAAAAACCAATGTGAATTACTCCACTTTTCACGCAAATTTGAGACTTAGAATTTTTCTTGGGAGAATTCCAGCCATGGATCTGTTGCACTTCTCACACTCTAAGAACGTAAATGGCACAGTTTTTAAGTAACTGTAACATGGAATGACTACCTAATGATAAAGGAAAGTTTCAATTCATTTCTCCGTAGAACCATAGGATCTTAGAATCCCTGCAGTGCAGAAGGAGGCCATTCGGCCCATCTAATCCTCACCCCACTCTTCAAAATGAGCATCCCATCCAGGTCCCTGCCTCCAGCCTATCCCCATAACAACCCCCACAGCCCGCTCCACCCTCTCCAACCATGGACACTAAGGGTCAATTTAGCATGGCCAATCCACCTAACCTACACACCTTTGGATCGTGGGAGGAAACCAGAGCACCAGGAGGAAACCCATGACAACATGGGGAGAACATGCAAACTCCACACAATCACCAGAGGCTGGAATCAAACCCAGGTCCTTGGCGTGCGAGACAGCAGTGCTAACAACAGTGCCATCGTACCGCCCAATCGTGGTATTCAAATTGCTGTCATTATTTTTACTTGTATAGGCAACATCTCAAACTCTGCAATGCAATAGGAACTATTTAACCTTACTTAGTGTAACATTTTTTTAAACATAAAGAGCAATCACATATAAGATTGAAATTGAGTAGATATGCATTGTATATAGTTATGCATCAGTCAACTATTCTTTTTATTTCTATTAAAGGTTTGATTTAAGCCTTGGTATCTGAGAATGGCAATGTCATTAGTACACGCCCTTCATTGACTAACATTTTAAATGTCAGTCCGTTATTTTTATTACATGCTGACCTTTTCTTGCTTTAATATCAATCTTCTCTCAGCCAATTCTCAGAAAGGATTAACAGAAAGAAAAAATATGATGAACAGTTTTGAATTTAAATTTAACAAGGTGACTGCACTTTGTAATAGCTATAAGTGTTATTTTGGAGAGTCCAGCCATTTGATCAAACAGTATTTTCAAAAATTTACCAAAAATACGCCTTGAAAATCTGATAATCTTGGTACATTGACAAGCCGATGCAGGAGGATTTTACCGCTATTTCAGGGAGCCCACAAGAACGGGAAACTTGGCATGCGGGGGTGACTTAATTAGGAGTGATGCAAAATCTCAATTTCCCAATGGCAGGTGGAGATGCAGCGATAAGCATGTTTGTAGCATGTCAAACCTCATGCCGACCAATGGATGGCTCTACTTGTAATACATTTGCATGCCATGAATACTTATTAACATAATCATTCTTTAAATTATGTCCCACCTTCAAGACAAAGGCTTGGATTATATGGCTCCCCATGACAGGTTTTCCGGCAGTGGAGGCAGCTTGCCAGTGGCCACCGTTGGGATTTTCCGGTCCTGCCGAAGTCAATGGGTATTTGCATTGCTCACTGACTGCGCCGTCAGGGAACCTGCCACGGGGGGAGGGGGGGGGGGGAATGGGGAGGCGTTGCTCTTGGCAGGAGCAGGAGATCCCATTGGCAGGAAGGGCTGGAAAATCCCTCCCAAAGTCAACGGCACATGAGAATCTCGAGGCACCCGGTTCATCAGCGTGTCAAGGTAGAGTGCACCAGTCAGCTTCGTGCAGTTGTGTGAAAGGTCAGCAGCTTTCCTTTTTTAAGCTACGGTACAAGGGAGGGGAGCAGGAAAATGGACTCTTACAAAGAGGCTCGGGACTGACAAAAGGTGATTAGGAGATGAGGCAGTTGCCTCATGGGGATGGGTACATGGAGAAGTTGAAGAGGGATCCAGGGGAGGACAGGGTCAGAGGCATGGAGGAATCAAGTGGGAGGGGCCTGGCTTTCTGGGTGTGCTGGGGTTGAGTAGTGGGGTGAGTCAGTCAAGGCTAGAAAATAAGGGGCCTAAAGGGTGATGGGGTGGTCTCTCATTCAAAGGCACTTAGTGCCTGATTGAGGTATCCAGCATTGGGAAAGGGCCGTGGAGGGGGCTGGAGGTGGAAATGAGAGCCACTCCTTGCCTTTGCTGCAGATCCTACCCGGTGACCACCCCCCACCACCCCCCCCCCCCCGCCCCCCTCCCCCGCCCCCCTCAGGCCCATCTTTACTCTTGCATGATTCCCTCAGCAAAACTGTGCCTTCATGGGTGCATTAGCAGCAGACACCCCTCCCCTTTCATACTGGTAGGCAATGAAGAGCTTCTGGTCTCTGATTAGCTCTCCACAGACAGGCCCCGGGGCTCCTTGATCACGGGAAAACTCGCCATTGCCCATTTAAGTGCCTGATTGGCACAGCAGGCCATCCTAAAAAAGTGAAACAAATCTCTCTTTGGCTCTCCAACCAATAAGGAAGGGCCTCCCCACCCCCAATCATGTAGGTTAAATTACAACTCATGTTTTTCTGGTATGGCATCAGAATGAGCAAATCAGGCTTCCATTCCCATATCCTCCCTTTCTCAAAGACTACTTAATTTTGCTTTTGTGACATTTCCCTCTCCTGTCTACCCTGGTGTTTGTTGCCTCCAGATTGGATTGTTCTAAATGTCACCAGAACAGCCTGTCACCCTCCACTTCAGCTCATCCAAATTGCTATTGTTCATATCCTTTCCCACACAATGGGTGGAATTTACTGCTTTCCCCCAAGTTGGGGGGGTATTTAATGTGGTGAGAGATGTCCTCTGCCCAGGTTAAATCCAGGTGAGAACAGCTTTCCCACCTTGACATCAATTGAGACTAAGTGGGCATTAATTACTACTCAAGAGCCTCATCCCACCGCACCGGGATTCAATCAGTGGCAAGCACGTTAGTTGCCATGTGGGGAGCCTGGAAAGAAAACCTAGTTAAAGCTTTCTGGCAGACTCCCAGCAGGAGGAGAGCTGGGTTCCCTTGTTGTCCAGCACCACGTGCATAAAGGAGTGACCGGCATCGAGAAGTGACCTGCTAAGAGTCACCCCCTGCCCTTTTGTCCGACCCACTGTGATACAGGAGTTTTGCTGGCTCCCACACTAGCGGGTTAGACTCCTTTGCTCTGGATTAAATTCAGCCCATATACCACTTGACAATCCATGTTCTCAATACCCAAGGTTGATTCCTGGTTTCCCAATGTCTCCGTTTAATGTTTTCATCACTGTGTCTAAATCTCTCCATCACCTTACCCCACTCTACTTCTGCCATCTCTTCAGGGCTTACCATATCCTCATACTCTCCCTTCCTCTATCTCCCACCCTTTGTGCATTTCTCCTCCCTTGGTTCTGCCATTGGTGTCTGTGTCCATGTACTAGAGCCCCCTGTCTAAATCCCTCTATCTCTCCATGTATCTCTCCTCCTGGAAGACTCCCTAAAACTCAGCACTTTGATCAACATTTGGGTCACTCCTACTAATATATCCATTGGCTTAGAGTCAATAGCATGGAAACAGGTCCTTCAGCCCAAGCAGTCCATGCCAACCAAGGTGCCCTCCCAACTAGTCCCAATTGTCCGGGTTTGGCTTGGTGGTCATTCTTTTGTTTATGGTTATGTGAAGTACGTGGGGATGTTTTTTTCTACATTTAAAGGCTAAGCAGGTTGGTGTTATAATAGACACAAACTTGCCAAAGCAAAATGGTGGATTTGGAAGCTTCGGATGCTGGTAGCTATTATCTTCCTTAAGTACCACATATCTCCTTGTATTCAAACGCTATGCATTTGCATGCTTAAATTACGTGGATGAGAAATGCTACCCAATCCCCATCTGTAACTTCAAGAATATATGTTTGTCCGTAGAGAAAAACACAACAATTTAGGATTATAATTCTAAGAAACTATTCGACTCATGTTAAATGTCACTAACAAATGTGAAATTAGTTTCTTCTAACTATGGCGAGAGGCTGGACTGATTGGAAACCAGTGTGAGTAAAAGCCATGGCTTTTGTCCAAGTGAAAAAGAACTTCAGCAGAAGTAAACAAAAGGCATAAAACAGTTGAAAATCAATTGCTTCATTAAAGGAAATGACCTGTTGTACTCTAATCACTGACTAATCTATTACCTCTTGTATCCGGCAATATTAACTCCTGCTATAAAAATTCCCCACTGACTTTTTAAAATAGAGAAACTAATATGTGTGCATCAACATGTAGTATACAAATAAAAGATATCTGTCTTTTTGAGGAATTACTGTATGTTCAGGACTGATTTATTAGTACACAGTTATTTCTGTTTGTAATGAAACCAATACTTCAGCGTTGTGTTCCTAAGGAACTATTTATTCAGTCTCTTCATTCCATAATCTAGCAGTAGGATTGATGACCTTGACTGCATGAGTTGAACTGCCCTTTCCAGTCACTTTCCCAGCTTGGAAGAGACACGTGAAATCTGTGCACAGTAGAACTTGTTGAACCTTGCAAACCTTCAGTTTCTTGTATATGCAAAGAATGTTTTAATTGCTAAGAACATTGCAGGTTTGCATGACTCTCATACCGTCAGCAGACTTTCCTTGCAGTATCACGGCATTTTATTTTGTTCTTTTTTGGTGAATTCCTGCACAAGGGACATTATAACAAGTATAACAATTTATATGCCAATTTCTTTTCAAATTAAGGTGTGACAATTCAAGAAAATTGCCTTGTAGAAAATAGTTATTGTGCAGGAATAATTATATGTAAATAGTACAGGTGCAATCTTCATTCTCGCTGCTTCATTTGTTTGTTTCTCTACTCCACTATCTTGTCCTGTCTTTGTTGCTATTCTACTTTTCAGCCAGTGCCTGCTCCAGCTGCCTCTGCACCAGCTAAAGGACAGGTTTTTAGCAATAGCTCAGGATCACCAAGGGAACCAGGTCACATGTGAGTGGTAGCGGAAAGGGTTTGCGGGGTAAAGGTCATGGGGGGAGGGGTGTCGACAATGACGATGGGGTGGTTCTTAGTGGTAACCCCTTCCCAAAATCGGATCCCTCAATCAGGCGCTAAGTGCCTTTGGACGGGAGAATCTCTCTCCCCACCCGGAGGCTGACAAAAAACCCTGGCAGAGTTTGCTTCCTGCATGGTGAGACCCCCTGCCCACCAGTGACAGTAGGATCAAGCTCTTTACGTGGGTATTAATTGCCCATTTAAGGGTCTCAATTGGCAGTGGGGCAGTGAGGCCCTCCACAAACCTTCCCATCACTGACTTTTTTGGGGAAGAGACGGGAAGGTAACGAGAACCCCAACTTAGAACATAGGAACTAGATGCAGGAGTAGGCAATTCAGCCCCTCAAGTCTGTTCTGCCATTCAATACAATCATGACTAGCTCAGAAACATAGAACCATAGAAACCTTACAGTGCAGAAAGAGGCCATTTGGTCCATCAAATCTGCACCGACTCTCCGAAAGAACATGCCACTCATGCCCTCCCAACGCCCTATCCCCGTAACTCCGCACATTTACATTAGTTAATGCTTCAACTCCACTCTCCTGTCCATTCTCCATAACCCTTCGACCCATTGTAAATTAAAAATCTGTCTGTCTCCTCCTTATGTTTACTCATAGTCTCAGCATCCACCGCACTCTGGGGTAGTGAATCCCACAGATTCACCACCTTTTGAGAGAAGTCATTTCTCCTCATCTCGGTTTTAAATCTGCCACCTCTTCTCCCAAAACAATGACCTCTTGTTCTAGATTGCCCCAAAGAGGAAACATCCTCTCTATGTCTACCCTGTCAACCCAATTGCCAAACTCCTGTCAATGAAATGACAACCAAAGCTGCCGTGGCAGAGGGCATTGAATTTCACCCGTGCTGTGAACACATAAAAGCAGTGTAAGTGGTGATATTTAAAGTGTTTTGTGAAGTCTCTGAATCATCGTTCTTGGCTTCTGGGAATTTCTGGAGTCATTATTTGGCTAATTTTTAGTGGTTTTTGACACAACTACGGGGTTGGAGTGCAGACTTTGGTGGCCTTTGCAACAACAGTACCATAAGATGGAAATGATCGACTCAAGTACAGCTTCTTTCCTGCTGCCATCAGACTTTTGAATGGACCTACCTCATATTAAGTTGATCCTTCTCTACACCCTAGCTATGACTGTAACACTACAATCTGCACTCACTCGTTTCCTTCCCTATGCATGGTATGTGTTGGCTGTATAGCGCGCAAGAAACAATACTTTTCACTGGACACTAACACATATGACAATAATAAATCAAATCAAATTTTAAAATGTTGCTCAGAGTATCATTGACTAAAAGTACATGAGGTGGAATGGAACATACAATGCCATGCCACAGCTCTTAAGTTTTTAGATGAATGCTATTGGTTTTGAATCAAGTGCACATTACTTATTCATGAGGAATTAATATGGAACACTGATAAAATTAACAATTTCAAGCCAGTTAAAATAATTCATTTTTCCTAAAGAAATGGATAGATTTAGGAGATGATACATGTGAAAAAATGTCCAATTCTGTCAAATCTCTCATGTTGTACAATTGCACGAAAAAGACACCAAGGAAACCAGCTGGAACTTAATGTATGATTTCCACATTTTTTCAAACATAATCACGAGATGATATGCCTGCATTATGCAAAAAAAACAGGAGGGAAGTTATCTGCATCTATTAAGGAATAAATCAGATAATAACCTATGGCATCTGCACAGGCAGGAAAAGTCTGGTGCCCCATTTATCCTGCTCCTCAGAGACATGTGCTACCTGCGTGTTTCACCAATAAACTCAACATTAAAACACATACAAGGGTGTGAGGTGGCAGTGCAAATCAATTAGTTAACCATTAAGTACATCAGACAAAGTTAGAGCTGGCGCTCTTAAACATAAGGCATTTTGTAACAGCAGTGAAAGTTTTAATCATCGCCAAAGTACTTCTGTGATCCTGAAAATTTTATTTTATTAGTGTGGAGTCTCATTCCCTCTGACATTTAATTATTGTTGTAGGTTTCTGAAAAATTAAAAAATGCTTCTCTTCATTTTTTCCTTTCCATTTCTTTTATCCGTCTCCCTTAATCAGTGAGAATTCTTAGATTTCATTGGTTGAAGAGACTTGCTCTTGCTTTCACTGTTCACACACACCACATTTACTCTGTAAAGCACGTTGCGCTGGATCAAACACCTGAGGAGCCTCAAAGGTCCATGAAAAGTCTGTAGCCAGCTGTATGCTTATTGAACACTGAGCATCATTCACGCACCACTGACTGCAAAATCCTGGCCAATATTAATTGAACATGCGGTGCTATCATCTTGAATTCAACTCTCAAATTTGATTAATCCAAGCTTGTCATTGTTTCAACAATACCCAAGGATAGGGCAGGTACTTCAATTATTCACTAAATTATTAATTGCAGTCTACTTGAGTCTGTCGCACAAATATAGAAATTGAGACAATTAAATTAATTATGAACAGTACGAGGTGCATGTTACACTGAAAAATCATTGTAAATTTCTGAAGTATACCAGTTACTCCTGTAGGTGGCAAAGTGCTAAGTATTTCCAATGTTAAAGATGGTGAGCTTTGTGACATAACTTATGCTAACTGCTTTCTAAACATTAGGGCATAATTTTACATAACTGGCATTATGTGCCATAAACTTATGAAAAGAGTGGACATTTTATTTTTTAAACAAAAAGTATGTAATATGGACAATTTACCTTGACAAGCTGGATCTAGAGTGGGTGGGAGGGGGGTGGGGAGATGTATGTCAACTGACCTTCCCCCTTTGACTGCAAAAAATGTGAAACTGCCCGAGGTGGAATTAAATTGCTTGTATGACGTTAAAATACAAATATCTTTTGAGAGACATTCCATTAAAGGGACATCAGAATGCAACAGATCTATTATTGCATCCCAGTTTCTGTGTTGCCTACAGAAACTGGGATGCAGTATTCAACCAGGCTTGTTTGCAAATTGAAATTCCACAAAGATGAGTGTGAAGAAAACCACTTTATCACAAGAAGGTGCAAATGGCAGACATTCATTTCTCACTGTGTGACAATTGCTTAGCCCATCAAACTATGTGTATGGACAATAGGAACACCGATACTATGGTCACATGACAAACTACCTGTGGTAGGAATCACCTTAAACTCACAAAATGGATAGGATAGATATTCTGGTAGAGAAACTAAGAACAAGAGGATGAGTGATTGGGCAAGGGAGCTACAGAGATACATTGTCCTGCCAAACCTCTCTAAGTGCGGCCTACAGTCTTTGATGAGTTTTGTCTCCACCATACGCAGCATGCTACTCACCATTCCCCATCCAAAAAGAAAGAAGCAAAGGCAGAGAAATGATGGAGAGAAGGATAGAGATGGTGACAAATGTGAGCAGAGATACAGGGAGAGAGACATAAAACAGAGTTAGACACAGAAGAGGAGAGCAAAAATCAGTAACAGAAAGACATCAGGGGTGGGATTCTCCTGCTGCAGTAAATGGAGATTAGGCTGAGTGCCAAATTCTCCATTCTTGCTTGCAGCGGCAACAAGGCAAGAAGAGCCAGAGAATTCCGGCCTAGATTGAGATAAGAAAGAGTAATCATATTTTTCAAGAATGTAAGAAATAGGAGCCGGTTTGGATCATAGGTCACATCGCCCCTTTAACCTGCCCTAATTGTAATTAATATGGTCATTTTTCTTCAACTTTCACTTGACCCCATACCTCTTCACTCCCTTAGAGTCCAAAATGTTTTCAATCCTGAATATACTTATCAATTGAAAATCCACAACCACCAGGAGTTGAGAATTCCAAAGATTCACAATCCTCACCAGTGAAGAAATTTCTCTCCCTGAGACCATGCCTTAGACTCTCCATCGGGAAAAAGAACCTCACAGCATCTGTGTCACAAGAGATCCTTTAAAGACACAGAACAACCGGATAAACTGAACTTAACAGGTGGAGTAAAAATTCTAAAGGGCCTGACAGAAAAAAAGAGTTACAATTAGCCAAAGACTTTAAAAGTCAGTACATCAACCATTACAATGTTGTTGAGAAGTAATGATAACTGGGCGGCAGCATAGAAAGAATGTCGGTGTGACTCATTTTGAGGTCTGGACACAGAAGGGCATTCTGGACAAAAGACCCAAGGCAGTAAGCAATCAACAATTCATAGATATCTTCCTTTGATATGTTATGCTTTAATTATGATTTCATACTGAAATTTTTGTAAATATGTAGCAGTGCATTAAAATTAAGCTTATGATGACAAGAATAGCCATCTCATATTGACAGCAATCTCTGTAACTTGCAGATGTAACCAACCCTCCAATGTGAATACTTTTTGCTAGTCCCTTAAGTGTTGAATTATTAATAGTTAGATGAGGGCAGGGGTGTTCATTTTTTACAAAGCCAGCTGATTGTACTGTAGATAAATAGAATTTAGTGCAATCTGTCCTAAATTGTGGAACTACTGAGGTAACGCAGTGAGACAGCTATTTAATATCAGAGAAGTGACCCAGTTTTTGAAAAGAATATATGATGATGAAATAGGCCTTCTAAAATTTAATTTCATTTGATTTAATTTCAATCTTTGACGTTTTCTGAAACACTTGAGGGGACACTAGAAACAATATGGGAATAAATATCTTGAATTTTCTCTCAGCAAAAATAAGTTAACAGCAGTGTAATGGTTTCACATTAAGGAATTCAGAGTTTTAGTATTACAGTGAAAACCCCCTTCCCCCACACCTTGGATTTCAGTAGAGCAATCCTTATTACTAAATGAGTTATCTCAAGGGAAACTAAGAATAAAGGGAAACCATTCCATCAGGTTTGTCACAAAGCTAGCAATATCTTATTAAAAACAACAAACAATGCTCTTAATTGCAGTGCTCTGAATTTGAAGTGCTTCCAAGGAGAGGAGAAATTGCCATGAGTAGTGAATAATGAATTTTTCACGAAAAGGTGGCAGAAGTTTGGAACTTTCTTTAACAAGCGGCAGTAGGTGCTAGATCAATTGTTATTTTTAAATCTGAGACTGATAGACTTAAGTTAACCAAAGTTATAAAGGGAGAGGGGACAAAAACAGGCACATGGGCCAGAATTCTCCCCAAAAATTTCTAAATGTCAAATTCGAGAGAAAACTGGAGTAATTCACGCTGTTTTTTTTCAGTGGGAGTTCACAATAGAATCTCCCACACTCTGTGCAATGCAGCGTGAATATCATTAGATTTCAGGGGCGGGGCCTATTCCTGCTCGGGAGCCTGAAACTAGCAGGCCAGCTCGATCACTGGCCAGCCAAGGACCCCAGCAGGGCTATCACCCCAACCCCCTCACAGCCCGATCGTGCCCCCCACTCCCGGCCATTCCCAAGCCAGCCTCCCCCATCTCAGACTGCTCTGACCTCTAGCCCCCCACCCCTGCAGTGCCAATCCCCCCACCCCCCTGCAGTGCAGACACCCCCGCAAGCAGACCTCCCTCCCACCACATCGCTGACCTCCCTCCTTCCCTCCATCAGTCCCAATGGCAGAGTGGCACTGAGACCCCCCATCAATCGCCCCCTTGGTCATGCCTCCCATATGCTCCATGCCCTTGGTACTGCCCCATGCCTGATGGGCTGTGCCAAGGTGCCCCATGGGCATTGCCACTTTGCCCCTTGGGCAGGTTGACTTTGGCAGGATTGAAAGGTCCCGTCAGTGGGAAGGGCAGAAAAATCCTGCCACAGAAGTGGGATGTTCACTGATGATTGCATAATGCTCAGCACCATTCACAACTCCTCAGGTACTGAAGCTGCCCATGTCAGTTCGCACCACAGAAGGCCCAAGCGATTGTCATTGCGTACATCTATCCATCTCTTCTCAACGTTCAACATTATCATCTGAATCTGGTACTGAATCCACCCACTATCAACATCGTGGGGGTTAGCATTGACCAGAAACTGAACTGGACTAGCCATATAAATACTGTGGTTACAGGAGGAGGTCAGAGATTGGAATTCTGTGGTGAGTAACTCATCTCTTGACTACTCAAAGTCTGCCACAAGGCAGAAGTTAGGACTGAGTTGATACGAGCTGCATGGATAATGGCCGCTATTTCCCAGAATGTCAGGCATGGTTTTTTTGGTCCGTTCCTGAAGTCATTGTGAATGGAGGGTCCGTGTGGTCGTGTTGGTCTTGACTTTTTCCATCTCACGGAATAGGATAGTGTCAGAGTGAACGGCAGACAGTACAATGTGGGACATTACCAAGAGCTACTTTATTGGAGTGGATTTAAGCATTCCTCACACTGTATTAATGGCAGAATTTCGCTGCACATCCAGGATCTTAGAGTGGTAGCTTCAGGGTTATGAAGCATAACAGTATTCTTCAGCAAGATAGACCAGGGCCACTCTTGCAGTGTGAAGTGATCCAGCTCTGTTCCCCCATGACTATCTAGTTGGTTTCCATGCCAGGTTCACTCTTTTTGCCCAATGTTGATGAGATGAGGCTGAGAGGAGGGAGACTTGCCCAGGGTGACTCCCAGGTATTTTGAGTAGGGGTCATGGGTAATTCACCTTCCACCCAAACAATGGATTATTTTCTGGAGGTGTTAATGTTCAGGTAGAATGCTTACACAAGCATCTGACGTGTATATCATCTACAAGATTCAATGCAGCAACTCACAAGTGCCTTCCAAACCTACAAACCCTACCACCTGGAAGTTTAAGGGCAGCGGAAACATGAGAACACCATCACCTGCAAGTTCCCCCAAGCCCTCCCTGCGACACCATGTGCCATCTTAACTTGGAACTATAATGCTGTTCCTTCATCATCACTGGGTCAAAATTATGGAATTCTCAACAATACCAAGGGAGTATCGAGAGCACATAGAGTGCAACAATTCAAGAAGGTGACTCATCACCACCTTCTCAAGGACAATTTGGGTTGGGCAATAAATACTCACCCCTCCAGCAATACCCACATTCCTTAAGCTACGCAAAATGTAGAATATCCCAAGGTGTTTCACAACAGCGATCATCAAACAAAATCTCATGAACCACGGAAGGGGATGTTAGACCAGGCAACCATCTTGTTTCCAAATCTGTTTTAAGTAGCAGTTTAAAGGAGAAGGGAGAGAGTTAGAGAGGTGGAGAAGTTTCAGGATAGAATTCCAGAGCTTAGAGTCCAGACAGTTGAGGAGATGACCACCAAAACTTGAGCAAAAAATAAATCGGGGACCCACATGAAAGTTGGAGGTGAGGAGATAACTCGGAGGGTTATGAGGTTGGAGGAGGTTACAAAGATAGGAAGAGATGAGACCATGGAGGGATTTGAAAATAAGGCTGAGAATTTAAGAAACCGAATCATTGCCAGATAGGGAAACAATGTAGGTCAGCAAGCACAGCTCTATAAGAAGGTGTTGACAATTCATTGGAAATAACAAACAATGCTTCACATCATGAACAGAATTACAACACACAGTAATGCGAGCAACTCTTTCCTATAGAGGTCCGCCCTAATGCTAAGTCATTTATGTTCATTAAAGGTGGCCTGTGGAGGAAGAAAAAAGCACCACTGAAATGAGTAAGAAAGAATATGTGATTCTGCAAAACTTGTCCAGCACACAAATTATATTTGAGATGATCATGAAATGTGTGGCATAAATTGAATTGCAGTTAACATAAAAGAGCTAAAGTAAGATTTTCCTTCTTCACATTTATGTTATGTTATATATCATATTAACAGGATTAACTGCGTAGCTCGGAAGAAGGTCGGGAGACTCCTGGAAAGAGTTAGGTTGGAAATGGGTTTGAGATTTTTAATTTTTAACATCTCACCCAGTCCAAACTCACACATTTATCACTTTTGTGTCTACATTTCCTGAAGCTGTTCAAGCAACGAGATACTCTGATTCTAAAACCCATTATCAAATAAGGTGCAATGCATTTCAAAGAAAAATCAATAACCTAAAGATAGAACAGTTACTCTTTTTCAATAAAAAAACAAGTTAAAGAAAACAGTAACAGCAATGGAAAACATTTTCAGTTTTTCTTTTAAAGTAAAGTTTATTTATTAGTCGCAAGGCTTACATTAACACTGCAATGAAGTTACTGTGAAATTCTCCTAGTTGCCACCTGCTCTGGTCAATGCACCTAACCACACGTCTTTCAGAATGTGGGAGGAAACCAGAGCACCCGGAGGAAACCCACACAGGCATGGGGAGAACATGCAAACTCCACACAGACAGTGACCCAAGCCAGGAATTGAACCCAGATCCCTGGTGCTGTGAGGCAACAGTGCTAACTACTGTGCTACCTTTTTCCTTCCTTCACCAAAATGATTTTATTGATCCTATCCTGACCCCACCATGAGCCAGGCCCAGTTTCCTGACTCAGGGGTGATTAGATATTCAATGAATAAGAAGCTGCCTCAGAGAAATGATGGCAATGCCGCAGCATCTGAAGAGGCAGAAGACAATGAAGGATTTACAAGGCCCCAAAGTCTGGAGTAGCATCTTGACAAAGATCTCAGCAAAGACTGCAGCTTCCACTAGTATTCTTAAACAATTCATGGAATGTGGGCATGGCTGGTTAGGCCAGCATTTATTGCTGATGACTAACATCTGCTATGAGAGGACACAGGTTTAAGGTGCTGGGAGGTAGGTACAGGGGAGATGTTAGGGGTAAGTTTTTCACACAGAGGGTGGTGGGCGAGTGGAATCGGCTGCCGTCAGTGGTGGTGGAGGCAAACTCAATAGGGTCTTTTAAGAGACTCCTGGATGAGTACATGGAGCTTAATAGGATGGAGGGTTATAGGTAGGTCTAGAAGGTAGGGATGTGTTCGGCACAACTTATGGGCCGAAGGGCCTGTTTGTGCTGTAGTTTTTCTATGTTTCTATCTGTGATATTGGGGACCTCCAAAGGAGGCCAAGTTGGATCATCCACTCAGCACTTCTGGCTGAAGGTTGTTGCAAAAGCTTCAGCCTTATCTTTTGCACTGATGTGTTATGCTCCCCAATCATGGAGGATGGGGATAATTGTGGAGCCTCCTCCTACAGTGAGCTGTTTACTTGTCCACCTCCATTTACTATATAATGTGGCAGGACTACAGAGCTTAGATCTGACCCATTGGTTGAGATTTTATAGGTCCGTCTATCACTTGCTGCTTATGCTGTTTGGTATGCAAGTAGTCCTGCGTTGTAATAGACTGACACCTCATTTTGAGAAATGCCTATTGCAGTTCCTGGCATACCCTCCTGCATTCTCCATTGAACCAGGGTTGATCCTCTGACTTGGTGGTCGTGGTAAAGTGGGGATAAGGAACTGTGATATATTTCCAAGTCAGGAGTGGCTTAGAGGGGACCTTGCAGGTGGTGACGTTCCCATTTATCTGCTGTCCGTGTCCTTCTAGATGGAAGTGGTCATGGGTTTGGGAGGTGCTGTCTAAGGATCTATGGTGAATTTCTGCCATGCATCTTGTAGATAATACACATTGCGGCTACTGAGCATCAGTGGTGGAGGGACTGGATGTTTGTGGATGTGGTGCAATCAAGTGGTTGCTTTGACCTGGATGGTGTCAAGCTTCTTGAGTGTTGTTGGAGTTGCACCCATCCAGGCAAGTAGGGAGCATTCCAACACTCTCCTGACATATGCCTTGTAGATGGTGGACAGGCTTTGGGAAATCAGGAGGTGAGTTACTCGCCACAGTTTTCCTAGCCTCTGACCTGCTTTTGTGTTTATGTGGCAAGTCCAGTTGAGTTTCTGGTCAATGGTAACCCCCAAGGATGTCGACAATAGGGGATTCAGTGATCGTAACACCACTGAATGTCAAGGTGCAATGGTTAGATTTCTCTTATTGGTGATGATTATTGCCTGGCAGTTGTGTGGCATGAATGGTACTTGCCACTTGTCAGCCCAAGCCTGGATATGGTCCATATCTCATTGCATTTGAACACTGACTGCTTCAGTATTTGAGGCGTCATGAATGGTGCTGAACATTGTGTAATCATCGGCGAACATCCTCACTTCTGGCCTTATGACGGAGGGAAGGTCATTGATGAAGCACTTGAAGATGGTTGGGCCTCGGACGTTACCATGAGGGACTCCTGCGGAGATGTCCTGGAGTTGAGATGACTGACTCCTCACAACCATAACCACCTTCCTATGTGCCAGGTATGATTCTAGCCAGCAGAGAGTTTGCCCCTGATACCCACCGATTGCAGTTGTGACAATGTGGAGCTATTCCCATTATTTTCCCTGCCATAGTTTAACTGGCAGTATCTGGAAGCAGAAGAGATAAAGCTGGATAGGAAAGAAATAAGCTGGGTCCAGGGCTTTCCCCTCTGGGTGAAGTGGAATCAGGCAAATAGAGAAGGAGTGACCAGTAGCTGCTATCACAGAGATAGGGAGAGAGAACTGTAGGGCAGTGAGGTAGTAATGGGTGCCATAGTCCAATTTTGTTACATTTCTTAGAACATAATTATACCCTAATTTTGGGTAACGTAGTGGGGGAAAATCCTTACAATCATATTTTCACTTGTGCTGGTTGTGTATCTGCGCAAGGTCAGTGAAGTTGGATCTATGAGTAGGATTGTGTTTTGCATCATAAAATTGATCTGAAATGATTACCATCCTCTGATGGAGCAACATCTGAAAACAAACTCCCATTTAAAATTACTCCTTCAGTGGTTATAGAATCATAAGGGAGATTTTTCTTTTGATGTGGGGGGGTCAGGATATTGAATTCGATAATCAGCCATGATCAAAATGAATGGCAGAGCAGGCTCGAAGGGCCGAATGGCCTCCTCCTGCTTCTAATTTCTATGTGGGTTATGGATCATTCCACACATATTAGAATAATGGTGATCCAGTGCACAGTACACTGCAAGCACCAGCAAGACACACTGCTGGACAGAGGCCTGTATATCACTGAAAAAACCCCAAAAAGAATTCTATTGATGTCTTGTAATTTCTTGCACGAATCAGTTGACCATCTGCAGCCAGACAGTGAACAATTTATTCTGCTGCCTGACAGGTATTAGGTCCCATGACTTTCCGAGGTTTGATTGAGTATGTTTACACTCAGTCTGAGAGAGCACCATGAAGCACACTCATTCTGTTCCATCTCCTGAATTCTCATGTACAAGAGAACATAGGATGGCAATAGATGGGAGATGTAAGGAGAACAGAGGGGAAAGCTATCAGGAACAGTGATAGGGAGTCCACGTTTGGAAATGCTATTAGCGATACGGCAGGCACAAGTGTTTCATCATAAGAACATAAGAACTAGGAGCAGGAGTAGGCCATCTGGCCCCTCCAGCCTGCTCCGCCATTCAATAAGATCGTTTTGTGGACTCAGCTCCACTTACCCGCCCGCTCACCATAACCCTTAATTCCTTTACTGTTCAAAAATTTATCTATCCTTACCTTAAAAACATTCAATGAGGTAGCCTCAACTGCTTCACTGGGCAGGGAATTCCACAGATTCACAACCCTTTGTGTGAAGAAGCTCCTCCTCTACTCAGTCCTAAATCTGCTTCCCCTTATTTTGAGACCATGCCCCCTAGTTCTTGTTTCACCTGCCAGTGGAAACAACTTCCCTGCTTCTTTCTTATCTATTCCCTTCATAATCTTATATGTTTCTATAAGATCTCCCCTCATTCTTCTGAATTCCAATGAGTATAGCCCCAATCTACTCAGTCTCTCCTCATAGGCCAACCCTCCCGACTCCGGAATCAACCTAGTGAATCTCCTCTGCACTCCCTCCAGTGCCAATATATCCTTTCTCAAGGAGACCAAAATTGTACACAGTACTCCAGGTGTGGCCTCACCAGCACCTTATACAGCTGCAACATAACCCACTGTTTTTAAACTCCATTCCTCTAGCAATGAAGGACAAAATTGCACTTGCCTTCTTAATTACCTGCTGCACCTGCAAACCAACTCCTTGTGATTCTTGCACAAGGACACCCAGGTCCCTCTGCACAACAGCATGTTGCAATTTTTTACCATTTAAATAATAGTCCATTTTGCTGTTATTCCTACTACAATGGATGACCTCACATTTACCAACATTGTACTCCATCTGCCAGACCCTCGCCCACTCACTTAGACTATCTATATCCCTTTGCAGACTTTCAGCGTCCTCTGTACACTTTGCTCTGCCACTCATCTTAGTGTCATCTGCGAATTTTGACGCACTACACTTGGTTCCCAATTCCAAATCATCTATGTAAATCGTAAACAATTGCAGTCCCAACACTGATCCCCGAGGCACACCACTAGTCACTGATTGCCAACCAGAAAAACACCCATTTACCCCCACTCTTTGCTTTCTGTTAGTTAACCAATCCTCTATCCATGCTAATACATTACCCGTAACACCGTGCACCTTTATCTTATGTAGCAGTCTTTGGTGCGGCACCAATGCCTTCTGGAAATCCAGATACACCACATCCACAGGTTCCCCACTGTCCACTGCACATGTATTGTTCTCAAAGAATTCCACTAAATTAGTCAAACATGACCTTCCCTTCATGAACTCATGCTGCGTCTTACCAATGGGACAATTTATATTCAGATGTCTCGCTATTTCTTCCTCGATGATAGATTCAAGCATTTTCCCTACTACAGAAGTTAAGCTAACCAGCCTATAGTTACCCGCCTTTTTCTACCTCCTCCTTCAAATAGTGGCGTCACATTTGCTGTTTTCCAATCTGTGGGAACCACCCCAGAGTCCAGCGAATTTTGGTAAATTACCACTAGTGCATTTGCTATTTCTCCCGCCATCTCTTTTAGTACCCTAGGATACATTTGATTAGGACCAGGAGACTTGTCTACCTTTAGCCCCATTAACTTGCCCAACACTACCTCTTTCGTGATAATGATAGTTTCTAGGTCCTCACCTGCCATAGTCTTCCTGCCATCAATTTTTGGCATGTTATTTGTGTCTTCCACTGTGAAGACCGACACAAAATACCTGTTCAACGCCTCAGCCATTTTCTCATTTCCAGTTATTACATCCCCCTTCTCATCCTCTAAAGGACCAATGTTTACTCTAGACACTCTTTTTCAGTATATATATTTGCAGAAAAAGGGAGGAACAGAGTTGAAAGTTTTATCAAGCCAGAAAGGGTCTAGGACTGTCTTCAGTATGGAATGGGAACCCAATAATAGGGATCGGCTAGGAAGGTGGGGGTTCAGGGAAGCAGGTAAATAAGGATTGTGTGGCTGGACCACCTGAAAGGTCCCTCAGGACGATACTCACCACCCCCATCCTGACAATGCTCACCCACAGTGCCTCCCCAACCCCTGACAATGCTTGTCATCCCTTCCTGACAATGCTATCACCCCCACCCCCACTCCCCCAGAGCCCTGACAATGCTTACGACCCACACACACCTCTAAAGCTCACCAGCCCATGTCTCTGACACTGTTCAACACCCACACCCCTCCTGATACTGCTCACCCCGCCACACCCCAGCATTATTTAACCCCCTGCACCCCCAACACTGTTCACCACTCCCTCTGCCCCCCCCCACAACAAGGCTCACCGCCCCACACCCCCAGCAACGTTAAAGCCCCCCGTGCCGCAACAATATTTACTTCCCAGTCAATGCTCACACCCCACTGCACCCCAACATTGTTTAACCTTCCCCATTCCCCCAACAATGCTCACCTCTCCCCCTGCAGCCCCCAACAAGGCTAACCGCACCTCCACAGGCAAAGCTCACTCCCCCTCACTCCCAACGATGTTCACCCCTCCTTCTGGATTCCCAACTCCCCTTCCAGACAATGCTCACCCCCCACATGCCCAACAGTGCTAACCCCCCCCGCCACACCCTTAACAATGTTCACCCCGCACCCCTGACAATATTCACCCCTCCAACCCTTCCCACCAAGGTTCACCTCCACAACCCTCCCCAAATGCTTCCCATCCCATACTCATGACAATGCTGACCCCACCCCCCAGACCTATCCCAACAATGTTCATGCCCTCACCCCCAACAACGCTCATTCCACCTCCTGACAATGCGCACCATCCCTCTCAACCCCCAGCCCCCAGAAATTCCCAGTTGAAATGGTGATAAAGTACAAGGCCGTACTTTTAGTGCAGTTAATGACAACCACCAATGGTATCACTTCTGACTGGAAGATCTGAGCCACAACATTTATTTATTCCAAATTATTAAAATTCAACAATTCAATTAAAAATAATCCAAACACAGTCATTGACAAAGGACACTGCTGTCAAATGACGGCCTGTGCATTTGAGGTATCTTCATTTTTGGTAAGTAGGGATTTCATCAGATTTTTTGCTATGTATGTTTCCAAATCAGGTGAGTCACCTGATGAAGGAGCATCACTCCAAAAGCTCATGCTACCAAATAAACCTGTTGGACTTTAACCTGGTGTCGTGAGACTACTTACTGTGCCCACCCCAGTCCAACGCCGGCAACTCCACATCATGTTATTCTATGGACTGAGATCTATGTATTCTTAATATTAGATATTGAATCAGCCCAGCAGAGAGCCACAAACAGCACAAATATTCTCACCATATCCCTTTTCCCATTTTATATCACTGAATCCTTCAACTGGTCATGCAGGGTTTATCTACGTTCCAATGTGATTCCATTCTACATTCAGTCATATATCCTCATCAATTCCACAATTTGTATGTCCTCAATGCTCACAATCTCCATTTCTCTTGCAGTGCAGTTGCTGAATCAAAGGGAAATAGGATTATGGCAGGCTGGTAGAGACCACTGCAGTCTATCTGGACAATCCCAAAGTTTAAAATGTATTAACCTTACTCTATTTCAGGCCTTTCAATCATTTTCTCTGCCAAATATTTATTTTGGTCCTCCTATTGAGCTCCACTATCTCCAGAGATAATTAGTGCTATATCCACTCCAACCTCTAAATGCTTTCCTCTTTTGAGTTTGAATCTGTGCTCACGAGCTAGACATTCTGTAGCTATGTCAAAAATATTGAGGTTGAGTTTATCTCTGCACCATAGAATTTTTAATATTTTGATAATTTTCCAGAAGCTTTATTATCCATTCAGCATAGCATGACTTCCTTCATGGACCGAAATGGAACAATGAACGTTCGAACCATAATCACCAGTTCTTACAATTGATAATTCCATCCTTAGTCCTTCTTCCTCCATTGACATCCTTAGCTCAAATATTTCTTTGATCCTAACACAACGGGGTGAAAATACAATGGATTCTAAAACAGATAGGGAGTTAGAAATCCATGTGCCATGGTTTTTGATTTCAGTGGTCCTGATCCGTGTCCTGCCCACACCGGGTCCATACAAGGTGAACAACATATATTTGGTGGATCTACAACATCTGCATGTCTGCAATGTGTGACTGAGTGGGTTCATTCTGGTTGTTTATCTGCTTATTGTTATGGTTCAGGTTAGAAACTCCAAAGTGTTTTGTGAAGCCCTCTTGAATCATAAGTTTTGCGTCTTGAATTTGGCTAGGATAAGCATGGGATGTTTGACTTCAGGTATGACTCAAGTGACCCACTGGGGAGCTTTCATCAAACAAAGTTTATTTAAGAATATAGTTAACATGTATAGTAAGAAAATTAGCAAGAACTTTTATCAATTTCAAACAAGAAACAAATAATCATGATAGTGTATAACCCTTAACAAAGATATCTACAATGTTCCATTCAACCCAATCCCACAGACAAAAAAATCCTTTTCACAGGTTTAACATGCACAGACTCACATGATACTGGAAATTGAGTCCTTTGGTTGGAGAATTGAAACTGTCAGTCTTAATTCACTCAGAACAGGTTGAAGAAGAGACAGCTTCCCAAAGCACCAGACAGCCTCTGGCCCAGCCCCCAACAGAAAAGCAATAGAATTTCCAAAAGAGAAACAGGGAGAGAGAGACTTCTCTTTGAGCTTGATGCTTCTAATCTCCAACTCCCAAAACTGAAACTGAAAATGAACTCCCGTCACCTGACCTGTCCACAGTTTTTTCTTCCTCCCAACAATGACATCACCTAAGGCTGTGAGTATCATCTTAAAAAAAAAACTCTTTAAGGTACACTAACATCACATATATACTAACATCACATTATCAATTGACTGACAGTGTTGTACAGATACAGCATGGTGCAGCCAGCCTGCTCATCATAAAGGCTTCTCTTCAAAGAAAATATTGGTGGAATTTAAATACGGAACAATTGAACACTAGTGCAGATCACAGTTCTGTACTAATGGATGTGATGCTGGAGGCACTAGTGGTGGAGTTGGACAGTGATAGGAGGAGAGATATTGTGGCTCTTTGGGAATGGAGCTGGGGGGGTGGGGGGTGGCAAGAGAACAACCTTCGGAAGGGAGTGGGAGCAAGTGACCAGGACCAATTCCAGAACATGATAACAGTCCAACAAAAAGTCTGTTGACCTCATGTGAGGGGTCAAGGTAATTAAATGCATCTTCACGTTACATGGCCTATCCACCACAGATCCAGTCTCTCATGCTGCCCAATGCCCCATGCTCCTCATAAATCACTCAGTATCAATCCACGGCATTCAGGACTCAAGGCAAACATTTAGGAACTCCACCTCGTTCTCACCCACCTACCAATGCTGCCAGTCCCAAAACCACCTCTCACCCGATTACACACACCTCCAACTATTCAGCTATGGCAGGAACATCACCCAAGCACAATGCTACACAATCAGTGACATACTACCCTCACACTTGTAAGACAAGGTGACACAGAAGAGAATGGAGCAGATTTGGTAGGGGGCAAGAATGAGCCCTACAGAGGAGATGGCTGTCAGCGTCATTGGGCTGGCTGCAAGAGAACCCGTGTCATCTGGTGTTACTGAGCAGATTGAGAATGACTATTTGTTCCTGCCGTATGCCCCTTCTCAACTCCCAGCTCATCCTCACCTTGCTGTATGACAGAACGTGCAAGCTACTTAAGACCATAAGAAATAGGAACAGGAATAGGCCATTCTGTCCTGCAGGTGGTGTGATCAAAGACCCCTTGCTTTCCACCCCTCACTTCCCTCACACCATAGGAAGCTTCCAATTTCCAAGTCACCCAATTTTTACATACTAACAGACCCAACTGCTATTAAGAGGGTGATGTCCAGGCCTCTCGCATTACGTTACAAGAATCGATTATGTCAAAATGTGGGTACATGAGTTCAGAAATCCCTTATTTAGTTCCCAATAAAATTTTGAATACAATTACTGTGTTTTTCTTAAAACTTGCAATGGAATTGCGGACAAAAGTTTTCTGCGGAAAATTTGAAATAACAAACCGTTCTGATTGCTGAGGCAACTATATGTAGTAGGAACAAGTAGGAGAAATGTCCCTGGGATAACTACTTAGGACTATTCTACATTGTTATATGGCTACCAGAAGTTAGCTGGCCAAGTCTGTACCCGGGATGTGGTAAGCTGTTTAGTCGTAATACGAGAAGATACTGTCATTGTTCCGGAATATTTTAGTGTTACAGCTGCATCAGACACTGGTAGTTTGCAATTTGGACAGCTGATTGTTTACTGGTACTTATCCAAGGGGCAGGTGTGCTTTCCGTATTTTTGGCATTTGTTGCATTACAGAGAAACTGTTTACAGCGGAATCCAACCCATAATTAAATTGCTACATTGGAAGGGAAAACAAAATATGTGGCTGCTTGCCAGTTTTCAAAACATCAAGAGGGCTTTATGTAATTTGCTATTCAAACAGAAGTGCTCAAAAATGCAAGAAAATTATCCTTAATTGTTTTGTAAAAAAGCGGGTTGTTAATTGGGTAAAATAAAGCATGAAAATGCAATATCATGCATTCACCAGACGTACACAGGGGCCCAATGGCCAGTAGCATTTGATCAAATAACTCATCAGCAATGATGTTATCGCAAAGTTATGGTCAGCTTTGGTTAACATGTGATCGTGATTAAGCATTGTATTTATAATGTTAACACTGCCCATTGATGTTATTTTTAGGCCAGGTGTTTACATTGCTCGGGCGGGCATGCGCCCAACCCAGAAGTCCATGAACTCGTGTGAGAAGATGCCAGGCATGTGTTCTAACGGCACTGCACACTATTTCGGTCAGTGGGCTTGTGCAAAAGTTGGAAGTGGGCCCATCCACAAACAAGCAGGCAATTTAGCCCATTAAGGGACCAATGGAATCTAACTTTGCCAATTGGCTAGCTGGCCTTTGCATTTTAGCTTCAGCTTCGATACAGGACAGGATGTAATGTCAGGGCTGGAACAAAATTTTAAAATGTGCCTGAGGACTGAGGTTTGTGTTTGAATGTGCTTGCTAGATACTCCTTGCATAGCTTTTCGGTCGCTATTTAATTTTCACAGGTCAGCAGCTCCCTGGGAGCGCTCCGCAGCGGCTGTCCTCCTGGGGGAGCCCACTGGATGTGCCAGCCCATACCTTCCCTTTTCTCGGCACCCACCGTCCCTGGCAGTGCGCAGACTTTCATCGAGTGCAATTGATGCTGGGTGGCCTTTAAGTGGCCAACCAGCGTGAAATTGTGTTCTGGGGCCAATAACGGCCAGGAACATGTTTCATGCCTGCTTCTGGGCCCACCAAGTGCGCATGCCCAATGGGCAAAAAATTTAGGCCTTAAACTATCTGAAAACATAAAACACAAACCAGCTTTTTGAAAATGTGTGAAGTGTTTTGTGGGAGATATGGATTATTGCACAAAGCATCATCATGGCACATCTCCCAAGGGCCTTGTGCAATTTGTTCTTATTTTGAACTTAAATGCTGTGTGAAGACCAATTATTATCAATGAGAAACATTGCAGAGAAATAGTAATGGTCGTTGTCAATTGATGCAATGCTCCGCATAATGGTAAAAACTGCAACTCTGGAAGAAAAGCAGCCAAGTGAAGCAGCAGTTGCTGGAAAAATGGTCCTGGAAGGGAAGGGAGAATTGCAGCTAGATATTTGGAAGTTTTTATCGCTACTCTGGGCAATGAAACAACAATAATATTTAGGAGTGTTCAAATGCTTTGAGATCCAGTCACAAAGTGGAATGAGCCTTGCGAGCTTTCCATATTTGGAAGTAATGTGGCAACAGAATTCTTAGTTTTATTTATACAACTATTTGTCCACAGAATTCTAATGACCAAAAGAAAGGTAGCTGATTATACCTGCTTGCATTTCAGGCATTTACATTGCTCAGTTATGAATGAATTACTCAAGTATATAAAAGCAAAAATACCACAGATGCTGGAAATTTAAAAATGGAGCATAAGATCTTGCAAATACTCAGCAGGTCTGGCAGTATCTGTGAAGAGTGAAAAAGGCTTCACGTTTCAAGTTGATGACATTCCATCAGAACAGATTGATGTAAGGTCATCAACCTGAAACTATTTCTCTCTCCAGACACTGTCAAACCAATTGAGTATTTCTAGCAGTTTATGCTTTTAACTTCGAAATATAAATAACACAAACAACATATTTAAATAATGGTTATCTATTATATGCACTGATTTTTTTTTGCCATGTTAAAAAATGACCTTTTTGTTAGGATTCAAAATAAAAACTTGAGAGACTATTTTTTCCTACCCTGTTATCCTATTCATAGGAAATTGGTGATTCCAGTATACAGGTCTGACACATTGAGGCTTAATATGGGACTGAGTACAGTCCCACTCACACTGTGGTATAACAGAACACATAACCTGCATCTAGGTCCAGTATTGGAAAGAGTTGTGTGCGCAAGCGAGCATTGCGACAACTCCGAGCTTGAACTCTTTACTGTATATAGTAAATAAAATACATACACTTAACTTATTTAAGACTATGAAAACTCATTAAGATTTATTGAACGGTATCCAACACCTTACAACAGTAATAATAATGAACTATAGACAGGTAATGTGCTACAGGAATAAGACAATTTTTCTGCATTCACTTGTGGTGGCAAAATGCATTATTTGTTCATATTACTTTTCATAGGTGAAGCAATTGCACATGAAATATTAACATATTTTTCATGCAACCAAAATGCTCAATATGGACTCCTAATTATGTAAAATGAGAAAGATTTTTATTCTACAATAGTATTATACTGCATTATTCAATTATCTTAAATCACTGGATCCAAGAAATTACAAGATGGGTTCAAGAGGAGTTACCTATTTTAGCCCTATTTCTCTACTCCTTTTTGGTATTGATTTATATTTTTCCTTTACAAATATGACAAAAAATGTTTGCAGTGTTTTTTGCAGTGTCAATCTGTGCATCAATAACCATTTGTTCAAATAAAAAAAGTGTGAAAGCAACACTTCTTACGACCCCTCCCCTTTATACTTCCAATCCAAATCTTGAATCTATGCCCGCTTGTTACTGATTCATCAGCAGGGAAAACAGTCATTCACCACCCAACCTCACAGACATTTTCAGAATGTGACATTATTGTTCTCTTTTTCTGTTACTGTGAAAAAGATATTAGCCTTTGCCACTTTTTTCATAATTAAAGGCTATCATTTTTGGTATCATTCGAGTGGATCTTTCCTATCGCTCTTCATAGTTCAAATATCCTTTCTATAACTGGTGTTCAAAATTGCAACCGTGACTGAAATCATCTTTTATCCAAATTCAGCCTCTTCCCTGTTTTTATAAAACCAACTGCATCTAATAAGTAATCTCTTAAAGCATTTCCCATGACCTGCACCTCAGAATACTCATTTTACCTCCAGTTGCTGGAAGTTTGACTTCTTCAATAAAAGACTTCAATAAAGTTAAAATAGTATTTCATTACTGCTATCCATTAGTTCCTGAAAGCTCAAGTTACTGCCAAATGATAAGAACTTCCGTTGTGGCATTTCCAATGTTTGGTGAGAAAATGAATTCTCCATCTGGGACTAAGTCTCGGGGCAGGAAAATGATACTTCCATGGTACTTCCTGTCTCACTTGCTCAGTTGGTCATCCATGCCAATCAGGGGAAGGGACTTTCCTTGATGGTTGATATTAAAGGCTTCTTCCTGATTTGCTTCACAAAATCACTAATACTTTGAACATCTCTGGTAGATCACTGTTGCCTCTCTTCTAATGAAAAAAATCCCTGCTTCTGGAGCCTCTCATAGCTAAAGCCTTGTGGCCTTGATATTACCTTAGAAAATCTCTTTCCTTTCCCTATGGCCTTGGCTTCTTTTTCTATTGTTTAACCCTGTTTCATTTCCTTTAAAAATCAGGTTTGAAATGAAACAAATATGCAGCCTGCAAACCTCATTTGATAACATTTATTTTCTGGTTTTGTATGACTTAGTGTTATATTATACACTGACTATACAAAATGTTGTATTTTACATGATTTTGTACTTCATACATTCTGCATTTTTCTGCCTTTTTTAAACCTTGGTAATTATATCACCAGAAATGTTTGCTACATAGTACACACAGGATAGCTGTCTTGCACTCTTGCACCTTCATTCTATAACTTGGTAAATATCTATTTAAGTCGAATAAAATAAGAGTCTTGTGATGAAACTGTGCCTTTAAGACATGTACTTGTGTCTTGTTTCTTGTGCAGGGTTTGGTTTCGCAGTCAGTTATATTAGCCAGTGTCGGTTAGTCTGTAACCGGCAGCCCTTGTTGTTATAGAAGCAGCATAATTGATCTTAATTGCTAAAGTGTTTGTTATAATCTGGACTAATACAGTTCTGCCAATTTAGTGTTTTCCCCTGCTGTTTTTCAAAGTAGGGCTTCACTAGGTTGATTGACAAGAAAATCATGTGACTGGGCGGGATTAGGCTTACACCAAGAAATCAAGTCAGTCATTGCTTGAAATTCTTAGAGAAAAGTGCCTCGCTTTCTCTCTTTGGGTTTGAAGACTGGAATCTGACAGGAAATAAGTCTCTTTCTCTGGATGCTGCTGTATGGGGGTCATAAGACAGGCATCTTTTTGAATCTTTGCCCAAAGGGATTAAAAGGCTGGAAAAGTAGCACCCACATGGCCATTTCTGTTTTTGTGCCAACTAATTCTGAAGAAGGATGTATGTCTGTGGGGATACTGCTTATGTTAGTACTAGAGGTAGTTAACTGTTAAGAATTATACCTGGTCATCTTTAAGTATTTCAATTGGTTAAAGTTATGTTAATTATTTTTGTTATATTTTAACTGTGTTGTTAAATAAAGTTTGTTTTTAATAAAAACTTCCTTGTGGGTGAATCGAATCATACCTGGAGCGAAACACTTTATGATTGCCCTAATGCCAAAATAAAAAAGGTTGGGATCTAAGTTAACTTCTGGTCCCTAAGACTCTGTTAAGTGTACCTTTGAGTCACCTACTGTTGGCCACTTTCAATTGGCATGATTCATTCTCACCATCTTTCCTTCCTTCTACTCTTAAATTAGTCATTCAATATTGAACAGTTAACAATTTCTTGGAGTGGCTCCAGTGACTTCAATCAACAAAACTTAAATTGAAAAAACCCAAGAGATTCAGAGTCAGAGTTGATTAAGATGACATGTAGCTGCTTCATGATCGAGTACATCAGGGAAGTGCTTATATTGAGCTGATTCCCAGTTAACGTGGCACTTATGGTATCCCTGAAACAACAAGAGAATTATTAAATTCAACTTGCTGTAAATTTTGGAAGTTCCAAAGAGGTATTAAATTTTAAATGGGCAAACTTCAAAAACATGAGTGAACAAACTCTCAGCAAATTTATTTGGGGAGCATGTTCAATAATATTTTATAATAATAATATTAGGGCGGCACGGTAGCACAGTGGTTAGCACTGCTGCTTCACAGCTCCAGGGTCCCAGGTTCGATTCCCGGCTCGGGTCACTGTCTGTGTGGAGTTTGCACATTCTCCTCGTGTCTGCGTGGGTTTCCTCCGGGTGCTCCGGTTTCCTCCCACAGTCCAAAGATGTGTGGGTTAGGTTGATTGGCTAGGTTAAAAATTGCCCCTTAGAATCCTGAGATGCGTAGGTTAGAGGGATTAGCGAGTAAAATATGTGGGGGTAGGGCCTGGGTGGGATTGTGGTCGGTGCAGACTCAATGGGCTGAATGGCCTCCTTCTGCACTGTAGGGTTTCTATGTTCTATGTTTCTATGTTTCTATTTTGATGGAAATAAATATTTTTGGTGGAAAGGGAATAATGCTTTGGTAAGAAAAGCAGGATAATGCATATCTTGTCCCTGCAACTTCAGAATTAACAATCATGATTGTAACTGAATCCGTAAAGAACTAAAAGCAGAAAAACATGATCTGCAACAATCTTGTGGAGAGAAAGGCATAATGTTCAATATATTGCAAAATGCTCAAATGGGAGACTTGAAGAGTAAAGAGAGCCCGAGAATAAAAGCATAGTTACTGAGGCTCTAACTCTGGCATCCAATCGGCAATTGCCCAGCAATTCCTTGTTCCTGAAAACCAGGTCAATCCAACCCAGCCAATTATTGCCCCATCAGTCTACTCTCGTTTATCAGTATAGTGATGGAAAAGTAATCAACAGTGCTATCAATTAGTACATACTCTGCCATAGCTGCTCACTGATGTTCGGTTTGGGTTCCGCCAGGACCATTCAGCTCCTTACCTCATTACAGCCTTGGTCCAAACATGGAGAAAAGAGCTGAACTCAAGAGGTGAAATGAGAGTTATTGCTCTTGATAGAACATAGAACATAGAAAAACTACAGCACAAACAGGCCCTTCGGCCCACACGTTGTGCCGAATACATCCCTACCTTCTAGGCCTACCTATAACCCTCCATCCTATTAAGCTCCATGTACTCATCCAGGAGTCTCTTAAAAGACCCTACTGAGTTCGCCTCCACCACCACTGATGGCAGCCAATTCCACTCACCCATCACCCTCTGTGTGAAAAACCTACCCCTAACATCTCCCCTGTACCTACCCCCCAGCACCTTAAACCTGTGTCCTCTCGTAGCAGACATTTCCACCTTGGGAAAAAGCCTCTGAGAGTCCACCCGATCTATGCCTCTCAACATCTTATACACCTCTGTTAGGTCTCCTCTCATCCTTCGTCTCTCCAAGGAGAAAAGACCGAGCTCCCTCAGCCTATCCTCATAAGGCATGCCACTCAATCCAGGCAACATCCTTGTAAATCTCCTCTGCACACTTTCAATCTTTTCCACATCCTTCCTATAGTAAGGCGACCAGAACTGAGCACAGTACTCCAAGTGGGGTCTGACGAGGGTCTTATATGCATTTGATTGAGTGAGCCCCAGCAAAACTGAAGGCAATCGGAATTAGAGGGAAAGCTCTCCACTGGTCATACTCAGCACAAAGGAAGATGGTTGTGGTTGTTGCAGGTCAGTCATCTCAGTCCCTGGACATCACTGCAGGACTTCCTCAGGGTAGTGTTCTAGGCCCCACTATCTACAGCTGCTTCATCAATTACTTTCCTTCAATCACCAAGTTATTAGTGGGGATGTTCAGCACCATTCACAACTCCTCAGATGCCGAAACAGTCCGTGTCCATATGCAGCAAGACCTGGAAAATATCCAGGCTTGGGCTGACAAGTGGCAGGTAGCATTGCACCACCCAGACTATGACCATCTCGAACAAGAGAGAATCTAACCATTAGCCCTTAACATTTAGTGGCACTACCATCACTGAACGCTCCACTATTAACATCCTGGTCACCATTGACCAGAAACTGAACTAGAATACTAAATACTGTGGCTACAAGAGCAGATCAGAAGCTGGGAATCCTGCGGTCAGTAACTCAGCTCCTGACTCCTCAAATCCTGTCCAACATCTACAAAGCACAAGTCAGGAAATGGAATCCATTCCACTTACCTGGATGAGTACAGTTCAAACACTCAAGAAGCTCAACACCATCCAGGACAAAGCAGCCCATTTGAATGCTACCCAACCCATAAAAAATCCCTCCCTCCACCGACACACAGTGACAGCACCATGTACTATCTACATGAGGCACTGCAAGAACTCGACAAGGCTCCTTAGGCAGCATCTTCCAAATGCGCGACCACTGCCATCGAGAAGGACAAGGACAGCAGACACATGGGAACACCTCCACCTGGAAGTTTCTCTCCATGTCACTCATCATCCTGAATTGGAAATATATCGTCATTCCTTTACAGTGGCTAGGTCAAAATCCTGGAATTCCCTCCCGAACAGCACAGAGGGTGTACCTACACCACTGAAACTACAGCAATTCAAGAAGGCAGCTCACCATCACCTTCTCAGGGGAAATTAGGGATGGGCAATAAATGCCAACATAGCTAGTGAGATCCACATCCCATGAACGAATATCAAAAAAATTGCCTGAAGTATTTTGGTATTTCAATACTAAGAAGACAAACTGGAAACGGAAGGTAATCGTTAACCATTCCAAGTGATAAATTCCTCCAAGTATTCAGAAGGAAGATATAAGCAACCTACCTTTCCCAAACAGACAATAGAAGCAAATTAATTATTTTAATTGAAATGAAATACAAGTCCTATAATAATTGAAAATGCTCAAACATATTAATCTCTAGGAATAGATGGCATTTATTACAGAGTTCCAAGTAAAACTTGGGATGATGTCTGTAAGGCATTGGAAATCATTATGAGGGTGTTCCTGATTTTTATTCATTCATTTATAGGCTCTGGGCATTGCTGGCAAGGCTAGTATTTATTGCACATCACTAATCGTCCTTGAGAATGAGGCGGTGACCTGTTTTCCTGAACCACTGCACAAGTCGGCAGATTGTAGCAAACACTTAGCTTTTAGTTATATGCAATGATCAAGTAATCGAAGCATATTAATTAACTTAATATTATATTCTGCTTAATTGTAATCAATGTAGGTCACTATTGCCACATGATAGAAAATCCTTACTTGTCAAGTTAAATATTACACATGGCCCGAGGCACGTGCAAAGCTACGCTTGCATGGGTTAATTGCAGGCTATTGCTATGAAGTCAGTGTTGATTGAATAAGCCTGAGCCTGGAACTGTTGCACTCCCCAGCAGTGTTGATGGAGTTACACTCATCTAGATAAGTGGTGAGTATTCCATCACGTTCCTAATTTGCACCTTGTAAATAATGGACAGACCCTGGAGAATCAGGAAGTGAAATACTCACCACAGAGTTTCCAGCCTCTGACCTGCTCTTGTAACACAGTAAGAAGTCTCACAACACCAGGTTAAAGTCCAACAGATTTATTTGGTAGCAAAAGCCACTAGCTTTCGGAGCGCGCTACCAAAAAAACCTGTTGGACTTTAACCTGGTGTTGTGAGACTTCTTACTGTGTTTACCCCAGTCCAACGCCGGCATCTCCACATCATGACTGCTCTTATAACCACAGTATTCATCTGGCTGGTACAGGTAAATTTCTCGTCAACGCTAACCCCCATGATGTTGATCGTGGGTGATTGATGAATGGTAATGCCTTTAAATGGCAATGAGATGATTAGATTCTCTCTTGTTGGAGATGGTTATTGTCTGGCACTCGTTTGGCACAAATGCTACTTGCCACTATCAGCACAAACCTGAATGTTGTCTGGGTCTTGCTACATATGAGCACGGATTGCTTCAATATCTGAGGAGTTACAAAAAGGACTGAGCACTGTGAAATCATCAGCAAACATCCCTACATCTGACCTTATGATGGAGGGAAGGTCATTGAAGAAGCAACTGAAGATGGTTGGACCTGAGGAATTCATGCAGTCAAGTCCTCAGACTGTGATAAATGTCCTCCAGCAACCACAGCCATCTTTCTTTGTGCTAAGCATGACACTAGAACTGCCTGTCAATTGGAAAGAGGTTAATGAGCTGCCCATATTTTAACACCTTAATTCACAGACCCCTTTGTCCTCCTTCCAATCTGTGTAAAATAAAGGAATTGATTGTCATGGAAAAACTTGAGAATTATCTGTATAGTAATAACTTAACAACATGGAAGGGGACATCCTGCCTGACCAAGCACTCTGATTCTTTAAAGTAACTCCCCAGGTGGCCTTCAGAAAGCCCTCTGGTGTTTTGTATCGAAAATTCCAAAAGGTAATGAAGAAAGTTTAACAGGAATAGTTATGAATCAAGCGCAAAGCTTTGGGAATTTAGGGAAAGTTTTGTCAATGGATAAGAAAGTGGCTGAAGGATGGAAAATAATGAGTACTTGTGAGAGGGGTTCTGTCAGATGCAAGATGCACTAATCACAGTGCCCCATGTTTGGCTGAATTTAGTGGGTGAGATCCCTCAGAATGGAGAACTCCTGTCAGTTCCATGTATTAGTACTAAGTGGCTACCATTAGGCCTTGACCAAGATTAAGGACATTCCTGCCAAGAGCTGCCAGCCAATCAGAGGCTCTCCATTATTGACAACGCCACCAGGACTGTTGGCAGCTGCCAGGAATTCACCTGTCAATGTTCCAAGATCACCAAGGGACCTCAGATCAAAGGTGAGTATGGGTGGGCTGGCGGGGTGGGAGTCAAGTGAGAGGGGGGTACGGGTGGAGTCGGAGTCAAGGGCTTTCAGTGCAACCTCCCCCACCCCCTTTTTCAATGCTGGATCCCTCAACTGGACACAGAATGCCCGATAATGAGGAGCCACCCACCCTGACTCCTTTACCCCCCCCCCACTGTAGGCCACTGCTAAACCCATGGGAAAGCCATGATGTTCCAAGTTAATCCTCCCACCACCACTGAATTGGGGTGGGCCTCAGAGATAATGGGCAGAATTTTCCAGTCCCGCCCGCCACGGGAATCGTAGTGGGCGGGTCACGGACCATGTAAAGGTCCATTGATCCGGGATTTTCTGGCTCTGTGGTGAACATGGCTGGAAAATCCCATCCAATGGGTGTTAATTGTCTCATCAATGGGCCAAATGTATATCCTGCCATTGGCAGCCAGCAATCCCGTATCAGCTCCTTCGACCCTCCGAATTAATTGGAAGGTTTTGCCACTGCCAAATGACTATTTTGGGACTCTCCTGCGATTAAGTGGACCCACTGCAATAGACTACATGAAATGCAATCTGTCAATAAAAGCACGGTTTCTAATTTATATCAATGTCTTAAATAAAGAAACTCAAAACAAAGCCATCACATTTACATATGATGTCAAACTGGCAGGAATAGGGAATTGGTGAGACTAGCACAAAAATTACAAAATGAGTTGAAAAAATGTTTAGTTTGGTAATAAAACAACAAGTGAAAGTTAAGAGAGAAAAGTGTAAAGTACCCTCTATAAAGAAACACTGGTATCACGCTGACTCCATGAAATTTGTGCAAATGTCTAAGAATGAAGTTGAAAGAGACCCAAGAGACTCAGACTGGATGATAACATTCAACCAATGCAGAACAGCAGTCATCAAAAGCGATAGAATGATGAAATATGTAGCTAACAGATAGGATAAATCAAGAGGAAATTATGGTCAGATTGTATGGCTTTCCGGTCAAGCCTTGGGCTGGATTTTCAAAGGGCTGCCGGGTTGAGGCCTCGTGCAAGCAGGATTTGGAAATCATGGTCCTGGAGTTCATCTCGGAATCCTAACACCTCCAGGAGGGTTTTGTATTTTCAAAGCGCCAATCGGTATTCCAACTGGAATATCTTCCCCTCAGCCTAGTCTCTGCCAGGTGGGAGCAGAAATTTCATACAAGGTTACCTAGCCGTGAACTTCAGAATGTGGATCATGGGGCGCAATAATAATAGGCGAGATAACAAGTCCAATTGACATTTAATTGTTCATTTAAATATGATGGACAAGCTGCCAATCTTGGCACCCGTGTATCTTGGGGATGAGTTCAGCGGTGGCAGGAAGATGGTGGGATGGGTGCCCACCTAATCTAAGTGCTCTCACTGTCGGAAACATGGCCTCCGGGGGCACGTAAAGTTCAGCTCGTGAACTGTAAATGCCAATTATTGAAAATTCTGTAGTCTTCTGAATATCAAATAGTAACATTAAAGATGATGGTACCAATTGCATATCGTAATAGTTTGTCATGTTTGACTTCACAGTGGAATTGCAGTACTTTCCACGTTTTGCTCACTCAATGATTCCAATACTGGAATAATTAAGGTTGAGGCTCGGTAATGGTTTTTACGTCATTGGTAGTTCACATGAATCACTGTGACCTGAACTTCATGCAGGATTTAAAGCGAGATCTGACAAGGGCACTGTACAGCTTCAGAATGACCTGGGGATTGGATTTGGCAATATAATTCACCAATCTATCTACCTATTGTCATTTCACACTGTTTAAATATGTGAATAAAAGGTCAACCAATATCTCAAGGTCCCATGTTGTCAATTTTTGTTCATCTATAGTGTGCACATGGCTTGTGCTTTACTATTCAAAATTCTGTATGTTGTATTTGCCTACAGTAAGCTAATTGTCACTGATCAGATGCTGTACAAACTCAATTAAGCTCTCATTGTAAGGTTTCAGCTGTTTTCCTCTGAGTCCATTGGCATCTTCTGCAAAACTTTGCATTGAGATTAAGATGCTACTGTTATGTTTACCAGAACAGAAGTTTCGGGGCACTGTATTCAGTATCTCGTACCCATTCAGATTATGTCTTCTTCACAGCATATGGTTTTACAAAAGCTTATTTTACATGGTTCCCTTTTGACTAAGATCAAGCCCAGGATGGGATGCAATGCCTTATCTTGTCAGTTTGGATCTTATTTGTCTCCCTTGTAGGAACCATGAATTGGATTTTGAAAGTGGGTTTTGGAGCAAGATGGGATGGATTTGGGTTTGCCCGGTCCATTCGGAACATTGGCTTTGTAACTTTAAGGATGGAGTAAAAAAAATTTTTAAAAATTAACATGGTTCCTAAAATGTAATGCATTGGCGAAAGTACTGATAATAATTAATAGATTCTCCTTTTCTTAAAATGGCAGTTCTTATAAACTTAATTTTAATGCAATTAAAGCATTCATTTAAAGATGATGAATAAAATATGGCTTGTCTAGTAGCTAGCTATCGAAAATTTTGTAACTAAGTACTGGTTACTCTTAGAAAATTTGGGCCCGATTCTCCCATTGCGACCCACAACTTTTCTAGCGGGTCGGGTTGGGAGATGCGCGTGTCAGCCATTTCGCAGGTTCTTTGCAAGTATTTACAACCTGCGCGCATCTCCCAACCAGAAGAAAATGGCGCCACCCGGAATGCACAGACGTCCGGCAGGAAGTGGGGTAAATAATTTGAATATGTTTTAAATGTAATTTAAATGTCATTTCAATGTGATTATCCATTCCGTGCCGGCCCCGATAGCATCTCCCACCCCGCCAGGAGTACTTCATTCCGGCAGGGTTTAGAGTAGCTCCCCACATTCGGGGAACGAGTGAAGACCCTGCCGGTGTGAAGGAAGAGCAATCGGGGCCCCCCAAAGGGGTCGGCAGTGGGTGTTGGTTCCCCCTGGGCATGGGCACCCTGGTAGTATCAGCCTTTGGCACTGCCCACCAGGCATCAAGCAGTGCCAAGGGGGCAGGGCCTATTGTGTCCCTATTGCAGGGCCTAGGGACAATTGGTGGGGCTGGGGGGTCCCATTGCCACTCTGCATTGCGATCGGTCTGGGTTGGAGGGAGGCCAGCGATTGGGGTGGGCATGGGGAGTGGGGGTGGGTGATCTGCCAGGGGAGGGGTCTGACCCCTGGGGGGGGGGGGGGGGGGGGGTGAGCGAGGGGAGTGTCTGCCGGGGATGGGGGGGAATCGCCACTGCTTGTGGGGGGTGGGCTGGAGATTGGGGCGCTCCGGGGCGGGGGTCAGGGCTGGCCCGGGAATTGTTGTGGAGGCACCGATCAGGCCATGGGGGGAGGCTGGAGGGGCAGCACTGTGGTGGTCCCAGGCTGGCCAGAGATCGAGCTGGCCAGCAAATGGGGAGACTGACAGATTGGAGCCACTGCGCATGCGCAGAGTTCCGAAGCTGTCAGACTCTGGCGTGAGTAGGCCCCGCCCCCAGGTTTTTAATGATATTCACAATTGTGACCTCTGCATTGCACAGAGTGAGGAGATTAGAGTGAGAAGCTGCACTGAAAAAACAGTCGTGATCTAGAACAGTTTTCCCACCAATTCAGCACTTTTGGGAGAATCGCCCCCTTTAAGTTTAAAATCTAGTGTCGTCATCCTTTCTTGATTAGACCAGAGATTTTGAAGAAACAAAAAAAAAACAGAATAGGCAGATTGTAGACAGCTTTGTCATTATTGTCCCATGTTCACCCAATTCACAGGGTGGGGCCAATAATATTGTGCCTTCTTCCATGGTAACTTGTCCTGGGGAGAGAAATAACCATCTTCCTTGTATGTACCTCATATAGCACCACATCGCTGAGGAGATTTTCAACTACCAGTCACCTGTTTCTCCCCCGAGAAACAGGCAACCGCAGAAGAGAAGATGGTGGACATCTGGGACACTCAGTTATCCTCCTAATTCAATTTTCAGACAGCATTTAGATGGTTACCCAGCACTCCTGTCCAAAACAGGCAAGAGGCTGATTAAATATGTGTAAATCGGGGCCAAAGATGGGCATAGGGCGTAGATTCAAATTTTAATGTACCAATTGGCAGTGCATGGATGATACATACAATGCCTGTTGTAGCAGGCGTGGATACACCAGCTCAAATGAGCTTCTGGAGACTTCTCTGGAAAGAAAATCAAGTCTTCCTTTTTAAAGATTCTATTGGGGCTATCTTCTGGCCAGTTGCCAGACTGTTTTAACTTTCCCCATCCCCCACCTCACCACCCACAACAATCCACTTCCTCCTTATTACCAGGCTCTACCTGCTTGGTTGTCTGCAGCTTGGGCGCTGCTGCTCTGCGGTCTTGATTAGAGGCTGTGGGTGCACCACAAACCTTGTTCCAATTTCAAGCCACTTAGGCCACTCCGTACACTTCAGGTGTGGTTCTACACTGCTCTGCTACTTGGTCTGAACATTGGGTTTCCTTCCCTCTCATTCTTGCCTGCCCATTAGCCTTTCCCTTCAGCATTGCCAAAGGCTCAGTTGAAATGTTTCCTGGGCCTTTCAAAGCTGTAATATATTGTGTCCTTCTATCCTGCTCGCTTCCCTTTAATTGTCCTTGTCTCTTTAAATTTCATCATCATGCAATTTGTTATTCGCACCATTAGTGCACTTCTTGCACATATCCAAATCTGCACCTGGAGCTGCTTATAATTGATGCAAATGAGCTAACCCCTGAAATTTAAATCCTATTTGCACATTACCAATTTAGTTAGATTTGCACCAGTTGTTAATCATTGCAAACTGTTTGAGAGTAGCCAATGTCTTTCTTAAGCTTCAGCTGCAATGTTTGAAGCTAGTCTATCATTACCTGGTCTGCCATTTAATGGTTATGGATTGTGCGTTACGTCTCCTGTTAGTCTGCTGTACACATGTTTGTACATCAATCATGAACTTCAGTTTCTTTCTGGAATGGGTCCGAAATGTGAATTTATCAGCAAACACTAATTGCAGAATAATTTTCAATGTGCAGTAGTAATAAGTCATTTCTGTATTGTTTACCAGACTCCATATTAGCAATCTATTGCCAGCATTGCTACACAAACCTGTGTTAATTTCTTGGGGGTAGGGTGTGCTGCGGGCCACTAACTGTGCTGCCCACGCAATGTTCTACAATGATATCAATGAAGAACACTGCGTGGGCCGCACAGGTGATCTATAGGTGCATGCGAATGAATTTCTTCCCCCCCCACTTTATGTTTTGTTCATTATACATTTAATAATCCATGTTCAACAACATAGAATTGAAAATAAGGATATGTCTATTATGTTTCTTCATTGTGGTATCTGCTTAATACATATGTTGTAAATGAAAAACATTGCACCTTAGTACAGCAATCAAGGTTCCCTATTTTAGAGAACTGCATTCAACTACCCGTGCATGTTTGCTGTACATTTCGGATGATGATTGTGATGAATTTACAGGGTAATTGGTGCAGCTGAGCAGTGGAGATAATCAGATTATATGATTTTCTCTGCAGCCCTATTTTTTTTCCATGGAAGCTGTTCTTTTTAAGTTCCATGTCTCTGACAGGTTTTAATCCAGATACTGTGAGATCTCTGTGATGCTACTTTTGAAACCAAGGCTACAGTTTTCAATGTTCACTGCAGTCCTACTGCAGCCTAAATAGAAGTGATTCCCCAGTGCTGTAATACAGCAGATTTACTGAAGCAACGTATCATTGTGCAAGCTGCAAGTATTGTACATCACACCAACACTGAAAGATATAGAGCATCACAAATGTAAAATGCTCCCTGACATCTTCTATACTTTATGGAGCACCTTATATATGTATAATTATTAGTGTATTTGCAAATATGCAATATAACACGGAAGGTGGCATGGTGGCACAGTGGTTAGCACTGCTGCCTCACAGAGCCAAGGACCCATGTTCGATTCCTGGCTTGGGTCACTGTGCAGAGTCTGTGCGTTCTCCCCGTGTCTGCGTGGGTTTCCTCCGGGTGCCCTGGTTTCCCCCCACAGTCCGAAAGACGTGTTGGTTAGGTGCTAAATTCTCCCTCAGTATACCCGAACAGGCGCCAGAGTGTGGCGACTAGGGGATTTTCACAGTAACTTCATTGCAGTGTTAATGTAAGCCTACTTGTGACACTAATAAATAAACTTAAACCAGAACTTAAACTAACTTTATCTGTTTATTCATCCTGACACCCCTCATTCAAGTTGTTTAAATTTAAAATAAATTTCTTACTGCTCCCATCCACCCAACCCATCCCTTCCTAACAGCACTGTGGGTCTACCTACACCACAAGGACTGCTGCGGTTTAAGAAAACAGCTCAAGGGTAACTAGGATTGGGCAACAAATGCTGGCCTTGCCAGTGATGCCCATTGGAGAACGATGGATGGCAGCTCTCTAGCTCCAGCAGACACTGCAGCCAGTCCTGGAGGTGATATTATGCCAGGGAGCCAGAGTTTAAGGTAAATCTGTAGTCACACCACAGTCTAAGACTCCATAGGCAGGAAGGGAATGGGTTACCTTCGGGCAGAGCAAGAGGACTAGGCAGGCAGTGCAGGAATCTCCTGTGGTCATGCCCCTGCATATCAGATATAACGCTTTGGGACTGTTGGGGCGAGTAGCCTCTCAGGGGAAAGCAGCATTTAGATGAAGGAACTAAATGTAACATCTCCAAATTTGCAGATGACACGAAGCTGGATGGGAGGGTGACCTGTGAGGAAGATGCAGAGATCCTTCAGTGTGATTTGGACAAGTTGGGTGCAATCTTACTGGCTCGCCACACCAGTCAATCAGTGTGGCGAGTCGGTAAGATAGCTTGTGAGGGGAAAGAATCATTTTGCTATCCTTGCAACCCTGTTTTGCCGGTGAGAATGGCTTTGTTCACTCCCCCCCACTTCCACCATTGTGCATATCCCCTCCGCCCCCAACTCCCCCCGCTCCGTCACATTTCCTGAATTTGATGATTTAACATTTAAATGACAACCCTCCCCTTCCCCGTCCTCCAAGACCCTCTCCCCTGTCCTGGGGTTAATCGCGAGCAGATACTATTTGATTAAGGGACATGAGCTGTGAATTTAGTGAGTTGCTACTCTGTTCCTTTGGAGTGGTATATGGAGATGATGGCTTGACATTAGCACTAGAGAAGGTGAAAGCTATCCACTGTAAGTGTCATTGAGATGAAACTGATTAAGAATGGTCACGTATAGTTCAAATCTCACTCTAATTCTCACCTCTGTCAAGGACTCATTGAGACAGTAATTTATGAAAGATGTGAAATTACAGAGAGAAGTTAAACACTTTGACGCGTGACAACACACTGTTGATACCACAATTGTTTGTGTTCTACTTTGATACTCGGCGGGCATACAAAGAAGACATACTGGCCTTGGAGCAACACAAACTCAGGTTGATGAGGCCAGGAAGAACAGAATGAAACATTATGTTGATTATCTGTTGCCTCCTACAGAATAATGATACAGCCAAATCGACTAGGGAACATTTGGGGAGTGCAATATTTCTAATGTACTGTCACCATTACATAGTCATTTTGTTTAAGGCTAAAAAGATTTTTTAAAGTTTATTTATTAGTCACAAGGCTTACATTAACACTGCAATGAAGTTACTGTGAAATTCCCCTAGTCGCCACACTCCGGCGCCTGTTTGGGTCAATGCACCCAACTAGCATGTCTTTCAGGCTGTGGGAGGAAACCAGAGCACCCGGAGGAAACCCACACAGACACGGGGAGAACATGCAAATTCCACACAGTGACCCTAGCCAGGAATTGAACCTGGGTTCCTGGCACTATGAGGCAGCTGTGCTAACTACTGTGCCACCGTGCCATCCATTTTTGTATTAAGTTGTTCCAGAGGTGGCTTTTCAATTTGCAATGATTTTTGAGTATCATGTAGCTGAAAGTTGAATTAATGATATGTCACAAAACCTAAACATAGGCTTATTAGAAACTTTTCATCAACAGGCCTTTCATACTTTCATTGCACATTTGCAACTCCAAATACATTGAAATTAATAGCATCAAACGAGAAACAAAAAAACTGATATTGTAGTGTTGCTGCACAGGTAATTCCTTTTATTATTAATTCATGTGTTATGGGTGTCACTACCAAGGCCAGTATTTGTTGCCTACCCCTAACTGCCCATGAAAAGGTGTGGCTCTCCCACAGTGCTGTTGAGGAAGGAGCTCCAAGATTTTAATCCAGCAGGATGAAGGAACATTAATATATTTCAAGTTGAGATGTCTGTGAGTTGGAGGGCAGCTTGCAGACTGTGTCTTTCTATGTGCCTGCTTCCCTTGTTCTTTTAGGTGGTAGAACTTTTGGATTTGGACAGTGCTGCTGAAGAACCTTTGCTGAAATGTGGCATTGCATCTTTTTTATTCTTTCACAGGATATGGCTAGGCTAGCATTTTTTTTATTGCCCAGCCCTAATTGCCCTTGGGAAGGTGGTGGTGAGCAGTTCACATGGTGTTGGTACACCCATAGTGCTGTTTGGGAGAGAGTTCCAGGATTTTGATCCAGCGACAGTGAAGCATGAATGTTGTCTGGGTCTTGCCGCATTTTGGGCAGTGATTGCTTCAGTATCTGAGGTGTCGTGAATGACACTGAATGTTGTGCAGTCATCTGCAAACATCCCCACTTTGACCTTACGATGGAAGGAAGATCATTGATGAAGCAGCTGAAGATGTCTGGGCCTAGGACACTACCTGAGGAACTCCTGCAGTGATGCTCTGGGACTGAGATGACTGACCTCCATTGTACATCTTTGTAATGGATCATTGATTTGTTATACCTGAAATACTGCATCGTAAGTCTTCCTTTTTGATTTGATTTGACTTGATGTATTATTGTCACATGTATTAACATACAGTGAAAAGTATTGTTTCTTGCCCGCTATACAGACAAAACGTACCGTTCATAGAGAAGGAAACGAGAGAGTGCAGAATGTAGTGTTACAGTCATAGCTAGGGTGTAGATCATAATGATCAGGGAAACATGAGTACAAAGTATTGTGTGGTTAGCAGACATGGACAAGAGGCTCAGGAAACTTTGCATCCTTTATGGTTTGCCATCTACCATGGAGAAGAAATGTGTTCTCATAGTACCATTATGCAGAGGTGGAGGCCACTAATTACACAGCCTGTGGAGTTTGCTTCAATGATACCAATGAAGAAAATTACATGTATCCAGCAGGTAGTGAGTGGCCAGTTGTGTTGCCTGCCCATCGGGAATCAACACATATCCGCATAACAAATTTCCCTCATAGAATCATAGAATCCTACAGTGCAGAAGGAGGCCATTCGGCCCATCGAGTCTGCACCGACCACAATCCCACCCAGGCCTTATCCCCATAACCCCATGCATTTACCCTAGCTAGTCCCCCTAACACTAAGGGGCAATTTAGCATGGCCAACCTCCCCAAAAGTAAGTGCGATCCCTGTATTTCCCTTCTATCAATGGCAGAATCTACCGACTCTCATCACATACAATTATTCATGATTTCCAGAAATTGATAATCTGAACTTGACGCCTACTCAAACGACAGTTAAACACCTCAGCAAGATCTTCTGCTGTTAATGACATTTCAGAATTTGTCAAGTTTGATAATGGAATTCAATTAATAGGACAGAATTACAACAATTCTCAGAATATCTTGGATTTTGTCAGAGACTATAATATCTCCTCCATTTTCTTCAGACGTTATAACAGACATTTAAAATATAGATAAGCTGAAGAATAATCATGCAAGCAAAAAATACCTGTGCATAACTACTGATACTCAACACACACACAGAGTTGATGTGCCGATGATAATTTTATTCAGTCGGAAAATGAGGATTTAAAGCATAGTGACCTAATATAGAAAGACAAATAAGTCAAGGTGAGCCCAGAGCCTAAAAGCAAAAAAAGATTCCAGTTACTCTCAGCCAACCAACATTCCCAGCTTCCTTCAACTCCTGCTGAAGGGCAAGTTCCTGAATAAGTGACCAATAGCAAAGATGAACGGCAAGTCGTAAATTAAGCCCAGACCTCAAAAATGCTACAGCCTCATGCCATCTGCCCATCACTCACCCAATCTCCTTTAGTAGATAAAATTGGCTTTCCCATTTACACAGTCACAAGAGATCAAATAGCAATCACATTTGTTTAATATATTTGGAGTTAATTCCTATCTACCATCGATTAGACAAGTCAGTATGCTTAGCAGTGAAGCCCTTTCATCAAAAGGAATGGGATGGCGGGTTTAAAGCTATCCTATCTAACTCTATATTACATATATGTAACATTTTTAAATCCTTATTTTAAATTCATTTATGGATGTGGACGTCACTGCCCAGGCCAACATTTATTGCCCATCCCTAGTTGCCCTTGAGAAGGTGGTGGTGAGCTGCCTTTTCGAACTGTTGTAGTCCATGAGCTGTAGGTGCATCTACAGTGCTGTTAGGGAGGGAGTCCCAAGACTTTGACCCAGTGACAATTAAGGAACACTGATTTCTTTCCAGGTCAGAACGGTGAGCGACTTGGAGAGGAGCTTCTGGTAGTGATGTTTCCAGGTATCTGCTGCTTTTGTTCTTGCAGTCATGGGTTTGGAAGGTGCTGCCTAAGGAACCTTGGTGAGTTCCTGCAAATGCCACTGTTCATCTGTGGTGGAGGGAATGAATATTTATGGATGGGTACCAACCAAACAGACTATTTTGTCCTGGATGGTGTCGAGCTTCTTGACTGTTTTTGGAACTGCGCTCATCCAGGCAAGCGGAGAGTATTCCATCACTCCTGACTTGTGCCCTGTAGATGGTGGACGAACTTTGGGGAGTCGGGACGTGAGTTACTCACAGATTCCTAACCTTTGACATGCTCTTGTAGCCACACTGTTTATATGGTTAGTGCAGTTCAGTTTCAATGGTAACCCCTAAGATGTTGGTAGTGAGTATTCAGCAATGGTAATGCCATGTCAAGTGGTGATGGTTAGATGCTCTCTTGTTGGACTTAGTACAAACATTACTTGCCACCTGTCAGGCCAGGCCTGGATACTGTCCTGGTCTTGTTGTATTTGGGCAGTGGCTGCTTCAGTATCTGAGGAGTCGTGAATAGCACTGAACATTGTGCAGTCATCTGCAAATATCCCTACTTCTGACCTTATGGTGGAAAGAAAGTCATTGATGAAGCAGCTGAAGATGCTAGGGCCAAGGCCACCACCTGAGGAACTCCTGCAGTGATGTCCTGGAGCTGAGATGATTGACCTCCAGTCACCACAACCATCTTCCTTTGTGCCAGGTATGATTCCAACCAGTGGAGTGCTTTTATGCCTGATTCTCATTGACACCAGTTTTGTTAGCGCTCCTTGATACCATTCTCGGTCAAATACTGCCCTGATGTCACACCTCATCTCTGGAACCAAGGCTATAATGGAGTCAGGAGCTAAGTGACTCAGCGGAAGCCAAACTGAGCCTCAGTGAACAGGGTTATTGATGAGGAAGTGCTGCTTCATAATGCTTTTGATGATCCATTCCATCACTGTACTGATGGTTAAGAGTAGACTGATGGGGTGGTAATTGGCTGGGTTGGATTTGTCCTGATTCTAGTGTACAGGGCTACCTGGGCAATTTTTCACATTGTCGGGTAAATGTCAGTTGTAGCTGTACTGGAACAGCTTGGCTAGGGGTGCAACAAGTTCTGGAGAGCAAGTCTTCAATACTGTCGCCGGAATATTGTCAGGGTCCATTGTCTTTGCAGTATCCAGTGCCTTCAGCTACTTCTAGATATCACATGGTGTGAATCAAATTGGCTGAAGACTGACAACTGTGATGCTGGGAACCTTCAGAGCAGGTTGTGATAGTTCATCCACACAGCACTTCCGGCTGAAGATTGCTGCAGCCTTATCTTTTGCGCTGATGTACTGGGCTCCTTGTTCATTGAGGATGGGGATATTTGTGCAGCCTCCTCCTCCTCCTCCAGTGACTTACTTAATTGTCCACCACCGTTCACAATTGGATGTGGCAAGACTCCAGACTTAGATCTGATCCATTGGTTGTGGAATCATTAAACTCTGCCTATTACTTGATGCTTATGCTGGTTGGCACAGAAGTACTCCTGCGTTGTAACTTCACCAGGTTGACACATTTTTAGGTATGCCTGGTGTTGTTCCTGGCATGCCTTCCTGCACTCTTCATTGAACCAGGGTTGATCCCCTGGCTTAGTGGTAATGGTAGAGTGGGGGATATGCCAGGCCATGAGGTTACAGATTGTGGTCGACTCCAGTCTCGCTGCTGATGATGACCCTCAGGGTCTCCTGGATGCCCAGTCTTGAGTTGCTGGATCTGTTCAAAGTTTATCCGATTTAGCACGGTGATACTGCGACACAGCATAGTGCAATTTGGATCACGTTTGATATGCTACTGAGTGAGAACAAACTAGATTCATAAATATCCTTCGAAAACGAAATATCAGTTTTTTGAACATTAAGGAGCTCAGATAGATATTTAGAGTTACAATCATAGAAGATTTACGGTTAAGAAAGAGGCCACTTGGCCCATCACGTCTGCTGAAAAACGAGCCCCAGTCTAATCCCGTTTTCTAGCATTTGGTCCGTAGCCATGCAGGTTACAGCACTTGAGGCGCATACCTCTGCTAAAGTAAACAACTGTTTTCCATCCATTCTATCTAAGCCCCTCATAATTTTATATAACTCAATGAATTCCAAGAAAAACAACCTCAGCTTATCTCATCTTTCCTCCGAGTTGTAACTTTACAACCCTTGTAACATCTTTGTCAATCTCCTCTGTACCCTCTCGAGTGAAATTACGTCCTTGATTCAATGAGGTAAGCAGAACTGCATGTTTTATGAAGTTTCAACATAGCCTGTCTGCTCTTACATCCTCGCCTAATGAATGAGAAGGTTCCATCTGCCTCCTTAACCACTTTTATCAATATGTCTGCTACTTTCAGGAATCTATGGACATTCACTCAAAGATCTCTTGCTTCCTCTACACCTCTCAATATCATCCCAATTACTGTGCAATCCTTTGCCTTGTTTGATCTCCCCAAACGCACCATCTCACACTTCTCTGGATTAAATTCCACTCACTACTTTTCTGCCCATCTGACCAGTTCATTGGTATGTTCCTGCAGTCCACAATCTATCACATGGTCAATTTTTATGTCAGCTGGAAACTTCTTGATCATGCCTCCTACAATTACGTCAAAATCATTAATATACACCAGAAAAAGCAGAGGATCTAGACACAATTCATCTTGCACTCCCCCGACACTGCTCATCTACCATTCAGGCTACTCCCCCTCCGCCCCCCATATTCCCTCAACCCCTCAGCAATGCAGAACCTCTCACCCTCAACCGCATCCCTCTCCACTGAAACTGCTCACCTCCTCTCCCTCCCTCACCACCCTGACAATGTTCACCTTCATTCCTCCAAGATTATGCTCACCCTCCTTCTCTCACTTCCCAACAATGCCTCACCCTTCCTTCACTTGCCCCCCCCCCCCCAAAATCTCCAGAAGAATTTACCCCCAAACACCCCCAATCATGCTCATTCTCCCTCCAGCACCCAGAAGAATGCTCACCCACCTTCGCTCGCATTCCACTCTTGGCAATGTTCATAACTCACTGCCTCTTTGACCCAAATGTGCTGACGCTGTCAACATTGGCAAGACAGGGGACAAGGATCCTGGTAGGTCAGGCTGGAGACTGGATGAGGGAGAGGTGAGTATTGTCTGGGAGAGGGGATGGGGGGAGGGGTGGCAGTGAAGTGGGGAGGATGAGCATTGCCAAGGGTTGTGCGGAAGAGGCTGAGCATTGGCAGTGAGTTGCGAGTAGGAAGTTGAGCATTATTAATTTGTGAGACGGAGGGTGGGGGGAATAGTGAATATTGTCAGGAGTTTGGGGGGGGTAGGTGAGCATTGCTTGGGTTGCAGCTGATGCAGAGGAGGTGGTGAGGATTGTGGTGTGTGCAGAGAGAGGGTGAGTATTGTCGTGGTGCAGGGTGGGGGTGAGTATTGTTTAAGTTTAAAGTTTATTTATTAGTGTCACAAGTTGGCTTACATTAACACTGCAATGAAGTTATTGTGAAAATCCCCTAGTCGCCACACTCTGGCACCTGTTCGGGTATACTGAGGGAGGATTTAGCATGGCCAATGCACCTAACCAGCACATCTTTCGGACTGTGGGAGGAAACCAGAGCACTCGGAGGAAACCTACGTAGACATGGGGAGAACGTACACACTGCGCAGACAGTGACCCAAGTTGGGAATCGAACCCGGATCCCTGGCGTTGTGAGGCAGCAGTGCTAACCACTGTGCCACCCAAATTGTTGGGGGTGCAGGGAGGGGGTAAGCAATGTCAAAGATGAGCAATGTCAAGGTACAGGAAGCGGGTGAGCTATGTCATGGATGCAGGGAGGGGGTGAGCTACGTCTTGGGTGCAGGGAGGGGGTGCGCTACATCATGGGTGCAGGGAGGGGGTGAACTACGTCATGGGTACAGGGAGGGGGTGAACTACGTCATGGGTACAGGGAGGGGGTGAACTACGTCATGGGTGCAGGGAGAGGGTGAGCTACATCATGGGTGCAGGGAGGGGGTGAACTACGTTATGGGTACAGGGAGGGGGTGAGCTATGTCATGGGTGCAGGGAGGGGGTGAACTATATCTTGGGTGTAGGGAGGGGGTGAGTTATGTCAGGGGTGCAGGAAGGGGGTGAGCTACATCATGGGCGCAGGAAGGGAGTGAGTTATGTCGGGGGTACAGGGAGGAGGGGTGCAAGATGTGACGAAACCTGAACTCACCTTCCTTACTTCAGAGGTTGGAAACTCTGATTCCTGACAATCCTCGGACCTCCTGTGCATGGACCAGCTGGAACTGGCTGCACATGTGCAGTTTTATTTTGTTCTTCAGGTTGAGAACGGGCCCTGCACACCTGCGCAGAAGAAAAGAAGAACGGCGTGAAAATGCAGGTCACATGACCTGGAACAGAGCGCCATAATCCAGTTGGTGTCTCTGGGAGCAGAACATAGGAACAATATACAGGGAGAGATTGCAAACCAGGGAGGAGGACAGGGAGAGGTCCCAAAAGGAAGTCCCAAGTAAGTGATGAAAGGCAGGGGACAGGAATATGTCCCATTAAGTTTCATGAAAAGAAAGGAGTGGAGAAATAGGTTCCAAGCTAAAGAAAGAGCTGCAGGGAGCTGAATTTAAGTGAAGTGAACTTGAGAAAAGCCCTGAAGATCCGAGAAGGCAGCTGAAAGGTGGTGACTTCATGCTGTGGGCCTTTGGAGAAAAGGTGCCCCTTTGGAACAGTGGTGTTCTTGGCAAGGTCATTGATCTTGAGTCCCAACTTGTTTGGAAGGTGTAGCTTGAGCGTGCACAGATCCAGGGGGAAAGAATCTCCCAAGACGAGATTGAAGCCCCGCAAGGTGGGTCATTGCTGTGGCCATCCATGTGGAAATTATTTTTGGAGAGAATTCCAAGACAATATCTTCAAAGGTGGAGGTTGGAAGCCCGCATGAGAAAGACAAAGTTTCAGTGAGATTGGTTGGCTCACAATGTGACTAATGTCTGGGTGGGTTGTTGAGAAATCCATAGAATCTGTTCCAGTTGCATCTGTCGTCTATTGTGTAGTGTGGTATATCCGACCACAATTCGCCTATTAATTCACATGTATTTCATGCTTACCCTAAATGTTCATGCTTAAGGTAGGTGTTGTAAATTGTTTTATCTTTTTGAATTTGTATAACAAAGTTTTTTTTTGTTTATCCAAAGTCTGTGGAATCTTGTCGCTTTGTTCACTTACTAAGCATTTTGAATCTCAAATTTTTGCTACTGGAAACAAAACATTATTGGTCTCTCACCAGATCTCCTACCTCACCCTACCACCCCCCACTCCCATCCCTCCAACAACAATCTGATATTTGGCTGAGGATCATAACAAGCACGTGTCAGTATTGGCAGATGCAGCAGGTGTAAGCATTGTTGGGGGTGCAGAAGAAAAGGGTGTAAACATTGGTGGTAGGGGGCTGGGAGTGGGTAGGGTAGTGAGTGAGTAAAGATGGAGGGTTCTTTAAGCCCTTTCCAAAACAGCCCCTGGTGTTAGTTACTGTATTACGCCTGAGATTTACAGTGGGCGAATACTAGAGTAAATTTCCACGTAAGTATATACCATCGAGCCTAAGCCTCTAACAGTAGAATCGGTGTGAGAGATTAACAAAAGGCCACAGCCGGCATAATGCTAATCATCAGAAGTTTAAATTTCCTGGATAAATATTGTGTGTGTACAAAGGTCTGATTTGCACAAGGTCCCAAAGTTCAGTCACCATCAAAAGATTTTACCACTATTATTACAAGTTACAGTTTTGACAATTTTTCATGTTACAGTCTTCGACCACATGGTAAGACTTGATCACTGATAAGCCAGAGAGTGCATTACCTTGTCTAAATATCTCGGTAAACGTAGCGATAGGTCAGTGATAGAACAGGCTACTTGATTTTAGCTTATTAATTTTAACGAGTCCTAAAGTTCACTTCCTTGACTTCAGAAGGCAGCAAAATAACACCTCACGAGACTTGAACTTTAACTGCCAATCAGATATGTTAAACTGCAAAAGAAAACATGAAGAGTGGTTAACTGCTTCGGTAGGTAATTAGAACAAATAATCACAACTGTTGTGATGAACTATAACATACATAAATAAAAGCGAAATGCTGCGGATGCTGGAATCTGAAACAAAAACAGAAAATGCTGCAAAATCTCATCAGGTCTGGCAGCATCTGTGGAGAGAGAATAGAGCTAATGTTTCGAGTCTGGGTGACCCTTCGTCAGCAACTCTGATGACGACTCGAAACGTTGGCCCTATTCTCTCTCCACAGATGCTGTCTGACTTGCTGAGATTTTCCAGCATTTTCTGTTTTTGTCGTATAATATACATAATATTCTTACAGAGTGATCTCTCTATCCACACTGTTCCTAGAAGCACTCTATATGACATCTCTTTCCAATGTCTTCACTCAGGTTTCCCATTTTTAACTCCAAAAGACAACCAGGGCTGAGTAATTTTAAATATTTGTCTCTTGAAAAGAGCCACCAATCAAGTATGTATAAAATCCAGTCACACAATTGTTTGCACTGGAATTGAATGGACTTGGCTCCTTGTTCATGGAACTGACTCAGGGAAATGACTAATCCTGTCGCACATTTAGCCTAATAAGCAAGTAAATATCGTGTGCCTGCATCTAACTGGTTTTTAACCTCTTCAATGCCCTGACAGAAAGAAAGAACTTGGTACCCTGGTGGGCATTTAATACCAACATTACGTTTTTTCATTCTTTCATGGGATGTGGGTGTCACTGGCTAGGCCAGCACATGTTGCCCCATCCTTAAATGCCCTTGGGAAGGTTATAATGAGCCAACTTCTGTAACCACTGAAAGCCATGTGGTCAAGGTACACACCCACAGAGCTGTCAGGCAGGGAGTTCCAGATTGTTGGCCTAGCCGCAGCGAAGGAGGGGCAATTTAATTACATGCCAGGACAGTGTCTGTCTTGTGGGGGATCTTAAATGTGGTGGTGTTGCCCTTGTCGTTTTAGATGGTATAGGTTGTGGATGTCTCAGGAGCCTTGGTAAATTGCTTTTTTTTAAAATCGCATTATTCACAGGAAGTGGAAAACATGATTTTATAAAACAAGCTAAATCTTCAACAAACAACAACAATTTGTATTTAAATCGAACATTTAATATAATAAAACAAGCACAAAATTCATCATCAAGCCACATAAGCAGATTTTAGGCCAGGTGACCAAAAACCTAGTCAATGAGCTAGGTTTTAAGGACATCTTAAAACAATAAAAGATATAGAGATGCAAAGAGATTTAGGGAGGGAATTCCAGAGCTTAAACTTCTCAGGAGTGAGGACATGGACAATGGTTGCCAACAGTGGAATGATTAATATCGGGGATGTTCAAGAGGCCAGAATCTCAGGTTGTGAAGCCAAACCAAACTACAGAGGTAAGGAGGAACAAAGCATTGGAGAGATCTGAAAACAACATTTAAGATTTGAAAATTAAGATGTTACTTATCCAAGAGCTAATATAGATTGGTAAATATGGGTGATAGGTGAATCAGACTTGGTGCATCTTAGAACAAAGGCAGCAAAGTTCTGAATGACCTCAGGTCAATAGACAGTCAAGTCTGAAGGTAACAAATGTGAATGAAGCTAGGCAGTAGATGAGCTGAGAAATGGTAGAATTGGGCGATTATTATAAAGGTGGAACTGGACAGTCTTAGTTATGTTGTAGAATTGTGTTCAAATATATCAAGGTTGCGAAAGCAAATGGTTCAACCTCAGACAGTTGCCAGGAGTTTGTGGTTAGTGAATGGACTTTGTGGCAGGGACTGGAAAATGATGGCATTCCCAATATTTAATTGGAGGAAATTTCTGCTCATCTAATACTGGACGTTGGACAAAGCAGTCAACTATTTAGGAGAGAGTGGAGAGGTCGGTTAGAGGTAGAGCTGAATGTCATCTGTGTACCTATGGGAGATGAGAATGACGTCGATGAGGAATAGAAGTGGGTCAAAGGTTGATCCTTCGGTGACATCAGAGGTAAAGGTGTGCGAGTGAGAAGAGAAACCACTGCATGTGATTCACTAGCTATGAGTCGATAGATAAGAAAGCAAGTGTAGTCCAACCCAAATGGAAAGATATTGGAGGAGGATTGTGAAGTAAACCATATAAAAGATTGTGGACAGGAGGTTGAGAAAGATAAGGAGGGAAATCTTATCACTGACATAGTGGCACACAGGATGTCATTCGTGGCTTTAATGAGAGCCAATTCATTACTGTGACAGGAATGGAAACCTGACTCGAGGACCCGAGAGTGATGGTCAAGGAGACAATAGCGCATTCAAGGATCCTGGAGAGGAAAGGGTGGTTGGAGATGAGTAGTTTTCAAGGGTGGAAGTGGAAAGATTTGTTTTTTGAGCAGAGGGGAGATACTGACAGATTTGAAGGAAAGGAAGTAAGTATCTGAAGACAGAAAACTGTTAACAATATCGCTAAGCTGAGAACCAGGCAGGGAAGTTAGCAGGTTAGTGGGAATTGGGAAGTGTGGGAATGAGGTGGGTCTCATTAATAAAATGAGCTTGAAGAGGACATGAGGGAGATCAGAGAGAAGCTAGAGAAAAACTAGGTCAGAAAGGGAACCTCCAAGGAAGTTTGACCTGATGTGCAAGGGGAGGGGAGAAAAATGACAGGCAGCTGTTCAAATGGTGTCAACCTTAGAGATTTGATCTCATCCTCCTCAACATAACTTCCGCAGACGCATCTATCCATGACAGTCTTGGTAGAAGTGACAACCGCAAATCCTTGTAGAAATTAAATCCCATCTTCACATTGCAAATACCCTCCATTGTAATGCTTGAAACTACCACTGTATTAAATGGAATCGACTCAGAACCGATCGAGCAGCTCAAAATTATGCACTCATGAGGTGCTTTGGACCTTCATGACCCAACAAATCCCTCACTTTACCATTACCATCAAGCCAGGGAGCAAACTCTGGTTCATCTGTAACATGCACAGCAGCGAACTGCTGAAGTTCCTTCGACAGTAACTTCCAAACCTGCAACTTTTACCACCTAGAACAAGGGCAGCAAATACACGGGAACAGCATCATCTACAAGTTCCCGTCCAAGTCATATATCATCCTGACTTCGAATTGTATCACTATTCATTCAGTGTCACTGGTTTCAAATCCTGGAACTCCCTCCTTACTATGCATGGATTGCAGAGGTTCAAGAATTAAGGAAGCCCACAATCACCTTGTCAAAGGTAACTGGGGATGAGCAATATCATATTCCAAAAATTAATATATTTTTTTAAAGTACAAAGAAATTCCATTCACTCTTCATGTTGTTGGGTGTAAGCACAGAAGAGGCAGAAGGTAGATGTATAAGAAGATGGCTTGCAGTAAAGACGAAGACTGGAATTTTCCAGCCGTTCATGCCAGCGGGATTCTTTTGGTTCCACTGTAGTGAACAGGGATTTGGCTGAGTGCCAAATTTCCCATCCTTGCTTGCAGTGGCAGTGGGGACAGCCGGAAAATTCCAGCCATGATGTTTGTAGTTATCTTTATATTTCGGATTATACTGGGATAGTGAGCAATGTGGTAGATGGGTAAAATTGTGCATTATACGGTCCAGGAAAATCTGGCTGTGAATGGCTAAACCAGTAGTTCTCCAGTATGCTTTCAAGTCTGCATCCCTTGGACTCCAGGGTGCAGAAATGAGAGCCATAACAAGGGGGGATGGCCACGGTGAGAGAAAGAGCAATGGTTTTAATGAGCTTCTCGCAATGAGTTGCAATTTGGTGTTTTATTCAGTTTTACAATGTAATGAAGAATACTTGATTCTACCAAGGGGATAAATTACCATGGATAAGAAAGTATCTGTATTTCATTTTAAGTTTTTTTTTCATTGGCCATCAATTAGCTTCCATTCCTCTGGCCACAGGCCCCTAGCAGTCAGATAGAAACAAACTAATGTTAAAATCCAACCTCACCTAAGTCGCATAAACCTAGGAAGGATTTGGAAGGCATCAAAAGAATTTTGAAGTTTAACGTGTTAATGGATGTGGAGTCAGTGGAGGTCAATGAAGACAGAGGTCATACATTATCAGGACCTCATTTGGAGAGCCCAGAAGTTCTGGATGAGTTAGAGTATGAATACAAATAACCTAAGCACATTACAGACAGTCTAACCTACAAAGACATTGAAAGATTTATTAAAACACATAAAAAAGAACTTGAAAAGATATTCTGTAAATGTCAACATAGCTACTTACAGAAAAGAGCTCAAAGACTTCAAAAGAACTTGAGGAAATAGCAGTAGATTAGCTGCCACAGGGTGTGAGTGACACCCATCTTTTTGGATATTTTTTTCTTTCAAGTAATCCATTTGTTTTCTCCAATGAATTGTGCTCATTACTCATATTGTCTAAAAAATTTTTTCAATTGCTTTTCCCAGATGAGTTAAAATGTTGGCAACATCGTATTCAAATATAACAGATTGACAACAGCTTTGATGACAGCTCTGCTGCAGGTATGATTTTATCTGATGAGCGATTTCATTATAATTCTCATTATTCTTGTGTAATCAAAGCAGTCAATCCATAACAGGCTGATTCATTGACGAAGCTCTGAAGCACAGAACAATGAACAGCAGCATAAAACTAAACAGTATACTTGAAGAAGTACTTAGAAGATTAAGTCCTGCTTAGGCTGACAGTATGTCACATAGCTTTTACACTTACTAAAGATAGGTTACCTTGAGCATTTCACTGAGACGGGGATAGATAATAAAATTACGGGTTAGATTATACGCTCCCCACCAGTGGGTTTGAAGGTGGTGGTCCAAATTAAATCAGCAAGCGTCGTGCTCACCATTTACCCATCTGCCTCTGCCACCAGCACAGTTAGACAGTAACAGGAGAGCTGTCAGGCAGTCTGCCAACCCTTGGGCCTATTGACGCCCTTAAGTTAATTAATGATCACTTAAGTGCCTCATCTCACCACTGCGGCTATGATGCAGGGAAGCCCATCAGCTTTAGCTGTGGGGGTTGCTGTTGGGAAAAGGAGAGGACATTCTTTGTGGTCCCACCCCCCCGGTTAATTCCACCCTTTAAACCCCTCTCCATCAGCCTCTCAAAATCAGTCTCTCGTCCATTTTGCTGTGGTCTGCCAACCTGAGCCCAGCAACCCTGGACTTACATGCACCCAACCTTGGCATGGTTGGTCTGTCAGTAAGTTCCAGCAATGGTCAATGCTCCCAGTGGTACTGCTGGCACTAAAGAGCTGTTGGCCACCCAACTGGTCAACAACTCCCCAAGGCAGGGCTTTCCCCCGAGAGAGGGGCAGAATTTTCCTGCTTTGGGGCGAGCACGGCTGGAAAATTCCAGCCCAAGAAATGTAGGGCATGTGAATAGAATCCAAGCCTGTTGGTAAAGTCAAAACCAAGACCTAGAGCTTTTCTTTATAGTGTTTATTGACCTTGTTCAGTCTTGCAGCTCTCCTCGCACACACCCAGTATCCCAGATGTTCCCTATTTATAGTCTATTTTAGAAGGAAACAAATGGTCAATAAAATAAACTAATGAACCAGGGTGACCAGTTGCTAGTGGGGCACCGGAACAAAAAGCATAATTTTGAAAAGAGACTTACAAAATCAAATCAAAATATCATTTCTGGGGGTGATGATGCACCTCAACCCCTGTGTTGGTCCCCTATTGATACGTAAGTATTTAATTAAACAATGCTCTTCCACTCTGCATTCTAACAACATCATTAACACACCATTAACAGATTCACCTTTCTTTCTTCAAACAATAACTTTATAACATGCACCAATAATTTCAAAACAAAGCAAAAAATATAGTTTTTCCATATTTCATGCAGCCCATCATAATACAAGGCATTCCTCTTCTCGGACCTCCAACAATTTCTTTCAGCTAGCATTCCTTTTGTAAAACCATCTAATAATAGAAACATAGAAACATTGAAGATAGGAGCAGGAGGAGGCCACTTGGCCCTTCGAGCCTGCTCCAACATTCATTACGATCATGGCTGATGATCCAACTCAGGAGCTTAATCGTGCTTTTTCCCCATAACCTTTGATCCCATTCATTTCCAGTGCTATATCCAGCCGCCTCTTGAATACATTCAATGTTTTGACATCAACTACTTCCTGTGGTAATGAATTCCACAGGCTCACCACTCTAATTCATGACTTGCGTTGATCCATTTTATCTCGGAGATCTCTTTTCACTCCAACATTTCTTTTATGTTAGCAAGGTCAATCTTTAACCTTCTTTCTTAGTCACACTCTTTTCTTTGAATGTGCACTATCCCATAGAGAATGGTTATCTTCGTACCATTCAATGGGCAAACGTTTCTCAGAATGCCCCTTATATGCGATTTGCCTCAAAATATTTGATAAGTAAAATTGCATATCCATCACTTCTGCTTGATAGTGTTTCTGCAGCCAAGGCACTTTTAATTATCCTTTCTATTTTCTTCACTTCCCAGGCCGATGGACAACATTTGTCATTCTTTCTCACCAAAAAATATGATAAACCCTGCTGTACTAGAAAATCCATCTGGGTGATTGGCATGTGTAGCATTGCTAAAATGACTAACTTCAGGATCACCAAAGGCTGCGAACCTGAGTCTGAATTCAATTTCTTTAATGTTTTATTTGTTCTCAGAACTTTCTCAACTGTAGCATGTTTCATGATAATACGCAGTTCCAATACATCATAACTAGCTTCTGGTCCAGTCTGGGTGCACGACCAGGTCAGCTGTCCAATCAAACCTCTAACTGGATCTATTTCTTCCTTGGATACAGGACCCTCTCTTTGTGAGAACCTGTACTGATTTATTGAGATGCGACTGACATTTTCTAAATAAGGCAGTTGATTCAATGTCAGTCCTAACTTATTCTACTTAATGTCTAACCCGATCTATTTAAAGATCTCCAAAGCTTTACCAATCTTAAATCTTTCTTTATTTAATCTATCACCCATTGCTCAAATTCTGTAAAACCTCCCCACAGAAAATCATCAGTGTGCATCATAAAGATGTCTGCTTGTTTCTCCTTATACCAATGGAACATTGGGTTTGTTTTTAGCTGAATCCAACCTGTTTTCAGTAGGACAGACCTAACTGAGAACTGCCACACCCTTGATGCATCATTCAACCCATAAACAGACCTGTTTAATCACCACAGTATCCCTTCTATATCGCCAGATTCTTTAGGTGATTTCAAAAACACTTCCCTTTGAAATTTCTCACCCTGCAAAAATGCAGCTTTTACAGCAATCAATATTCCCAGGAATATTTTGCCAAAAGAACTAAGAAAATCTTCAGGCTCACTTTTCCTGCAGTGGAGGGAGTCCACTTGACCACCAAGTCTCTTGTTGAAACCCCAAGCTGGTCTTAGCCTTATTCGTGCCATCAGGAAATAACCTTTCTGTGCATATCCACCTGTGTGATAAGGCTGGCCATCCCCTGTCGAGTGTTTCAGTGTATACACCAAATTCTTTCCAACTATTTTTGTTTGGCATCCTTTATCAACTTTTCTTCTAGATTCTTGATCATAAGAGTTTCTACTTCTAGTGGCATTCTTGGTCCATTCTATGATCCTTTATCTTGTCAAGTTACGACCTCTATTCGTCTTCCTACCTCTCGGACACAATCTCTTTCTCCCTCCTGCAATCAAGGCTCCTTTCACAAATCTGTGATCTTTTCCTAAGACCCATGACCACTTCCAGGTGCACTTTCAGAACTTGCACTGCATGTTCTGGCCTTCGAGATCTTGACCTCGTTTTGCTAATCCATGGATCTTACCTTCCGTCCCCCATCCTGCACATTCAGCCAATGCTTGTATTTGCCGGTGGCTTTTCCCGCTCGCCCTAGTATGGTGGCATCCCTCCATTCACAACCCCCTTCTGGAATATATATTACTCTAGTGCCAATTGTAGGTCGTTGTCCTTTGGGATAAATAGCCTTATCCTGCATTTCATATCAATTAGTCCATATTCATTCAGCCCATAATCTGCTCCTTGTAATTGCCCATCATATGTGGATGTGAAATCCTGGTGCTTCTTCACTTTCTGTTACCTGTTCAGATTCCGACAATTAGCCTCCAGGAAGTTTGATTGCCATGCTATAAAATTGTTTTTTTCAATCACTGCCTATAACCTTACACAGACTTTTACATTCTTTCTGCCCTTCTCTTTTGTAATATACCACATTCCGATTAAAATGTATTTCTGATGGCCTTATTCGGTGCCGTAAGGCTTGCCAGCTTTTCTCCAAAACCTCAGCCTTGATCAAGTACCAACCAACTCAAGAACAGCTTCTCCCCTGCTGCCATCAGACTTTTGAATGTTAGGCTGATCTTTTTCTATATTCTAGCTATGACTGTAACACTATATTCTGCACCCTCTCCTTTCCTTCTCCCCTACGTACTCTATGAACAGTATTCTTTGTCTGCATAGCACACAAGAAACAATACTTTTCACTGTATACTAATACATGTGACAATAATAAATCAAATCAAAAGATTACCCAAAACTTCCTCAGTGTTCAACTGATGAGCCTCTAGCTTTGAAAATGCTTCATACCTGATCCTGCTTCTGTTGGGAAGTATAAGTACCAAGGCCATACCTTGCTTTTACTTTGGTAAGGACACAACCCATGTCCACATATTCATTTCATTCTTCCATTGGTCATATGGTTCAGCTTCAAAGAATAACATTGGAAAATCATACCCTGATACTTTACAGTTGCTTTCAGTCATTCTTCTCATAAATAACTCCAAATACAAACTCCTGTCAGAAAAAAAAATCTTCATTTCCAATCTCCGCCTTTGGGCCAACCATCCTCTGCTCCTAAAGTTATCAGGATCTAAGCTGGTCCTCTATTTATACTTTAAAAAAAACATCAAAAGGAAACTTAAGTAATGAAATTAAAGTATCATGATGATCCACCCCACGCCCCACAGCACCTACTGGATGCGGAAGGCCTGAAGCCTGCCAATGCACACTGCGAGCTCCCTCTCCAAGGATACCCAGCTGCAAACGTAGCCGTGGTAGAGGGGCAGACAGTCAGGTTGGCTGACCCTCTCAACTGCCTGCTGCATGGATCTGTTAATGGCCACCTTGTCCAGGAGCTGAAGTGTAATGAAGGTTGAGCAGCAGCCCCTCAAATATCTAAAAAAAAGGCTGCAATTTCAGGCAATCTACATAAACATGGAGCACGGACTCCCCTTGGCAGCAGAAAAGGCATGTGGCCTGGGAGTTCGTGAACCACTGTAATCTACGGTAGCTTGGCACTGCTGCATGCAACACCCCATATGACAGACCCCGATGGTAAAAAGAAGGGCTCCCACATCGAGAGTCCTCCACTGGGGACCTCCCCCACTTTCAGGCGGTAGGACAAGTCCTGATGATAGAGTAGGGCAAGGAGGTGGGGAATGTGCAGCAACAGGCCATACAGGAAACCCCTCTGCACTGAATGGAAAGACAAAGAGGGGTCCCCTATTTATATGTGTTCAGAGTTCAATGCCCTTTGCCTGTGTATTCGAACAATATAATTACCATACCTTAATGGGCCAGGGTGGTCTTTTCTCACTTAGCATTTATCAAGGAATCTCAAGTTTGTTATCTATTTAATTTGATGCATGTACCTAAGGCAGCTAACAAGATGCTCAGATTTTTCACATGCCAAGTTACCACACAATTTTTAGCATTGCTATGCATAATACACATGCCCAACATATGCATAGGTTTTTTGCACTGGTTTGATTGCATTAGACTTAAGCTTTTACTGTCATGCAGTATTATAATCATACCTAAAAATAACAAAGTTAGATTAAAATATTAAGTGATATTACGAATGCAGTGTAGGAAAATTGCAAATGTGAACAGCTCCAATGAGAAATTTTGACATTGTTGGTAGAAATGTTTAATTACTTCCAAGTGGTTCAGCAAAGATACTGTAAGATGAGGAGGATTAATAACACCCTCGTCAGGGTATTGTACTTCATACTTGATCATGCATAGGCTACATAAAATTAAGTTAGAATCATGTTAAAATGTGGCATTGCCAGTTAAAACCAATAATTAAGTAAAACTTGTCATTTTTATTCAAAGTTTTAATTTTGGAAATTGCAAGACGAAAGATATGAATGCAAGACTATAAAGCAGTGCAGTGTTAAGTTTTGTTGGAGAATATTCTGAGAAAGTTTTAAAATAAGTTCAAATAGACTTTTTCTATGTTAGAAGAGGCTCTATAAATCCAAGTCATTGTTATCGTTCATACTGTGCATGTTCTTACTTCTTTTCTGTTATGTTTACATTCACTTTTGTAATTGCTTTAATAAATTACATATTTTGTCCAACTTTCTTTGTAATTTCTCAGTTATTTTCACTGCATGGTGGTTTATCAACGTCAGAAAAATTTTTAACCCTCCCGCAGTTTTGCAGCGGCGAAAGTGGCCCAACTTTGGCAGAGGGTTTGACATCAGTGGGACCAGAAGATCCCGTTATCTGGATCCAAAATATTGATGTGAAGATGCCGGCGTTGGACTGGGGTGGGCACAGCAAGAAGTCTCACAACGCCAGGTTAAAGTCCAACAGGTTTATTTGCATTCACAAGTTTTCAGAGTGCTGCTCCTTCATCAGGTGAGTGGAAAATATTGATGCAATTCAAATAATTGATGCAAATTAAGAACAATTACTGAGGCATTCACGGATTAAGCTGAAACCATAATCAACCCAAATGGATTTGATGTTCCTCATACCCTTGCATAACCTCTGTGAAAGAGTACCTTTACTTTCCACCCTCCAACCAGCTCTGCTGATGTATGCATGCTTCATGTTGTACACTAATGTTTAGTTATATGGCTGTATTTTCCCAAGCTCCAATTAAATGCAATCGGAGTATAGACCCTGTTGCCTAATGGATCTGTTACTTCTACTCTCAGACGCAGGCTGACTCACTCACAAAAATGTCTAAAAGAGAAATGCTTCTTCCTGATGCACTGAGTCAGGAAATCGCCACGGACGAGTTCACATTGCTTCTTATTTAATGTTTCTAATTAATATTGACTGCATGAAGGGGCTCCTACATCTACCATAATTTACTTATGCCATTCCACTTGTGTTATAAATTGACAAACAATTCTTATTTTGGTGACTGTTCATCTAGCCTGAAATTTCATATTATGAATGTAAGAAATAACAGCTGGACCAGGACTGTTTCTCCATCAAGCCTGCAACACCATCTATATTCAAACTGATATGGTTGTGGCCTTTCCTGCCTGCCCCACAGAGCCCTATACTCCCTTGTCGATCAAAAATCTGTCTAACTCAGTCCTGAAAGTATTTGATAACCCAGTTTTAATTCCAAAGATTAATGACCCTCTGGGAGAGGAAATTCTTCTTCACCTCCATCCTAAATGGGAGATCACTTACTTTGGAAATGTGCCCCCTAGTTCTAGATTCCCCCATGAGGCGGAACATTCTTTCAGCATCTAGCCTGTAAAGCTCCCTGAGAATCTACCCAAGAATCATCCAGACTCAAAACGTTAGCTCTGCTCTCTCTCACAGACCTACTGAGATATTCCAACATTTTCTGTTTTTGCCCCGAGAATCTTATTTGTTTCAACAACATCCCTCTCATTTTATAAACCCTAATGAGTATAGGCCCAACCTGCTCAATCTTTCCTCCGAAAAGAGCCCCTTCATCTAAGGAATTAACCTTCCCTGAACTGACTCTATTGCAAGTATATCCCTCCTTCAAATTAGGAGAGCAACACTGTGTACAGTACTCTGGGCACAATCTCACCAAATGCTCTGTACAGTTGTAGCAAGATTTCCCCGCTTCTATATTCCATCCCCATTGCAATAAAGACTAACATTCTATTTGCCTAAACTATTTGCTGTACCTGCATGCTAACGTTTTGTGATTCATGTACGAGGACACCCAGATTTCTCCAGTTTTTCCTATCATGTTAGTTCCAGTATTACCAGGTTCCCCTTACACTTATGTAGCCTTTCAACTTTCCCTGGCTTTCCTGGTTTCCTGAATGAATGTGCGCTACTAAATGATAATCACTTCCACTATTCTAGTTTACACGTCTTTCTGATTTGTAAGATATTATTGATATCAGTTAGCTGGGGTGTGGTGCAGAATAATGATAACAGCTTGGATTCAATCCCTATATCAGCTGAAATAGCTCTTGGAGCCTGCCTCCCTGCCTTGCCCCATAGTGATATTTTGGTTTCAGCACAATTAGGGAAAGAGAGACATTATAATTTCTGGTTGCCATCAATGCTGCTGATTCAGCACTTTTATTTTGAATGCTTCTGGTGTTGATGGTTCATTGGTATCATTTTCACTTTCAAATGTTACGATCCTGTTGGGATGTTAACATAGAAACATAGAAACTAGAAGCAGGAATGGGCCATTCGGCCCTTCGAGCCTGCTCCGCCATTCACCTTGATCATGGCTGATCATCAAATTCAATATCCTGATCCCTCCCTTCATCCCATCTCCCTTGATCCCTTTAGCCCCAAGAGCTATATCTAATTTATTCTTGAAATCAGACAACGTTTTGGCCTCAACTATATTCGGTGGTAGTGAATTCCACACATTCACCACCCTCTGGGTAAAGAAATTTCTCCTCACCTCATTTCTAAAAGTTTTGCCCCTTATCCTCAAACTATGACCCCTATTTTTGGACTCCCCCACCATTGGGAACATTCTTTCTGAATCTACGTTTAAAGAAGAAATGCAAACACCCAGCCTTTAACTAGCAGATCTACACTGCAAGATTTCACATTTTGTGATTGTACGTATAAAAGAGAAATTAAGCAAAGCAAACACTATTAACTTGAGAATAAAGCTTGTAGGGACTTATGCTATAAGCTCAATTCCTTTTATTATCCTCCTGCCCACACCCTCTGAGAGTTCCCTAACTCACAAAATCTTGAAGGTTCATTCACTCCTCTGGGAGGCAAACCAAAAATTCTATAACACATTCTGATTTCTGTTCAGTGTCCCAACTATTCTCCAAGGTCCAAGACTTCATGAACATCATTCCATTAGCTTTTGACTAACTGACCCTCCAACATTCCTTTAAAACCTCACAACTCAGGGATCCACAGCTCAAGTACAGGTCTCCACGTGATTCCTGCACAGTGGCTTAAAACATCAGGAAACACCCTTGCCTTTCAACAGCCCACGGCCAGAGTTTCAAATTGTAACCAAACTGATCACTTCCAGAACTCTAACTGCCTTTCACGGAGAGGATTACTGTGCATTTCTTCCTTTAACTTCCAGATAAACTAATCTTCCAGTTGTTTTTCCCATAAACAATTTCGTTTTATACTGAATCCCAGCTCCCACTCACAGGCTGCATCATGAACGACTGAGCCAATATTTATTCTACTTCGAGTGTAGGTCTCGCTTTATCTCTCAACTTCTAAGGAGCTACAAGCTACGTAAGATCCAAAGTTGACAGTTTCTTGGCTGCTTTCCAAACATTAACCGGTCTTGCCTGCCAGCTATACGCTAACTGAATTCACTGAGATAAACTCAAAACGAAGAATCTCACTAAGTTTCACCCATCTCTGTGGGTGAAATGTGACACACATGGCCTGTTCACAAGTAAAAATGCAAATGACCGACTTTTAACTCAAAAGCTTTATTTAATTCTGAGAAACCAAATCAATAACTTATACCCTTTTACTGGAATAACTGCAGATGCCATGTCTCCAGTTTTTTAGCTAAGTAAGATCACCTGCCATTTTATGACTCGCCCTTTTACTTTGACTTTATCAAAGGAAACATAAATTACTTTTTGAATTGTAATTTTCTGAAGGCTGTCTGGTTTACCAGCCTTTGGATGTTTTTGCACATTGAACATAAATTAAAAAATCAATTTCATTCCTCCAAAACACATGAACTATGACATGAGGCACACATAACATAAGCCAGGTGGTTGTGGATTCAAGAACCACTCTAAAACCTTGAGCACAAAATCTAGGCTGACCCTACAGTGCAGTACTGAAGGAGTCTTTTGGATGAGATATTAAACCAAGTCTCATTATGCCTTCGCAGGTGTATGTAAAAGATGCTATGGCACTATTTCAAAAAAGAGCAGGAGAGTTGTTTCCTGCTTAAGATTTATCCCTCAGCCAACATCACTTAAATAGGTCATTATCACACCACTGTTTGCTGTGTGTAAATTAGCTGCCATATTCTCTACACTACCACAGTGACTACACTTCAAAAGTATTTTATTGGCTGTAAACCACTTTGGAATAACCTGAGGTCACAAAAGCCACTATATAAATATAAGTTTTTTTATATACATCTAACTTGAATCTGTACATCTGATACATGTACGTATTATTTTACGTATATAATTATGTAAAGGCCAGAACTTGGTTGGATCTTGGCGATAAAATAACAACATTTTCCAAAGTTAGAAAGGTGAAAAGATTACTCTGATACTGGCTCTTACAGGTAATAGATAATTATCACAAAGTGTCAGCTGAAGGTAGAAGAAAGGATACTACAAATCACTTGCTAAAGATGCAATTCCACAGCCTGGAACCCAAATACGGCAGTGTACGATAGAATTGTTTCTCTACAGTAATTATGCATGTTATTAGGTCAAAAAGGTTCAGTGATTTTATATTAACACTGTTTAAGATATAGGCCGTGATTTTACAATACCGTGAAGTCTACGGACCTTTGGTTGATCCGTCAAACTTTCCATCCCGCCAGCGACACTCTTGCACAAGAGATGCGGGACCAGAAGATCCTGGTTGTAGGCACTATGCAATGTCTTACTTTGCTCTACAAGATGAAGAAAGCTAATTTTGCCAAGCTGATGCATTAATTATAATCTTCAAAGCTGAACATCGTTGGTCTCCTACGTTAAATTGCGATTAACTAGACCGTGATACTGCATTTCCTAAAAACATTATGCTTTACTAAACTGCATAGTCATGGCTCTATTATTGTAATTCCTGAATGAATCAAACAATGTTTTCATCATTCTTGTGTCAATTATTTTATCCTTGAATACTTTAAAACTTAATTATACATCAAACTCTTGTTGCATCAACATATCCTTCAGAAAACCATGACTTAAAAGTTATTGTAATTATGTTAGGTTTTCATGTAAAATGACTCAAGAGGTAAGCCAAACTTTGTGTCACGATAAATCTTAGTATAAGCATGAATCTTAATCCATTATTCCCATAACAGTTATGAAGTAATCCAGATTATTAGAACATCAATCGTGTCTGAAAGTATCCTGAATGAAACAAATTTATTCAATCTCAACCTGTTTCTACTGGATGCAGAACCATCATCAGCCATTTGCATAGAAACTTGTAACAGTTTTCACCTAATGCATCATGTAGGTGAAACAAACAAGGATTCCGATATCACATTTGATTTTTAAAAGGACTCAACAGACCACCTAAGTACTGAAGGATTTATTAAAATGTTATCTCATGTGTGTCCCGATTGAATGCATTATTAATTACTATATTGTCGGACCTTTTAGAAACTAAGTAATGAGATGTTCCACGGACTTGATGTTGAGATTGGATGTGGTTTGATGTTCACACTGTATCAAACCTCAAAATGCTTCATCAATGTCCAAAGTAATATTCTTTCTCCAGGAAGATTGCTGGTTTTCCACATACAGATTGTGCACCTAGAACAATTGATTCTTGTATTGAACTGAGAGATTTGTGTATGTGGGTTACTCACTGTAATAATGGGCTGATTCTGCTGGTGCTGCAGCACTACTGTTTGCTGGGGAAATGCTGTTTTTCACCATGACTCGTAATCTAAGCACTGAAAAAAAGAACAGTTGATTGGTGAATAAATTAACAATGAATGTTTAAAAAGAAATTTGTAAAATGCAATTGATGACTTTACTCTCCCTTGTACCTCTCAAAATAGCGGGTTAACCTGATGTGCACTTACACTCTGCGATGCCACCCACACACCTCAAAATCATATTCAGACATTTTTATTATAAAAAGTATAAGTTTTTTTTAATGAGTGTCACAAGTAGGCTTACATTAACACTGCAATGAAGTTACTTACTGAAAGACGTGCTGATTAGGTGCATTGACCCGAACAGGCACCGGACTGTGGCGACTCGGAGAATTTCACAGTAACTTCATTGCAGTGTTAATGGAAGCCTTACTTGTGACTAATAAATAAACTTTAACTTTTTACAGCAAAAATCCCCTAGTCGCCACATTGTGGCACCTGTTCAGGTACACTGAGGGAGAATTTCAGCACCTAACCAGCATGTCTTTCAACTGTGGGAGGAAATCGGAGTACCCAGAGGAAACCCACACAGACAGGGGGAGAACATGCAGTCTCCGCACAGACAGTAACCCAAGCTAGAAATCGAACCCAGGTCCCTGGCACTGTGAGGTAGCAGTGCTAACCATTGTGCCACCATGCCACCCCAAAGTACAGCTGGCTTGGTGGCACCTTTGACGCTAATGCATTTCCTACCATAAATTATGTTAAGAATAACGAGAAGCTTTCAGTGGCCATTTTTCCATCAGCATGCCCGGGAGCTAACAAACAGCCATCTAATTTTCATAATCCAAAGGCCAAAGATGCATTGTGATGACACAGGAGGGTTACCCCTCAGCTGGATGTCAAATATAGTTGCAGCAATGTGAAAAGTAAATGCCAGTTTTACTCATTGTTGACTGGATGTTCCTGTAAAGATTCACCTAATGGAGATCTAGCACATATTTTTGGAATATTTCAAATCTCTTTGATTCGTTTCGGGATGATAATTTGTGGCTTTACGGTATGTTGTTCAAAGTTCTAACTTTAAAATAGCCTATTAATAAATGGATTTGTTATTGGATGAAATGACAATAGTCTATTGAACCTTAAACAAAATATGATTATCTGGTTATACAAGGAAACTTCTGACAGTGTCCATTGTTGCCTCAGAAATTGATGGTATTATTTCTGCTCATGGGTTAGATATTTTAGAAATGAATGCCATAAAATTGTGGGGTTGGTCAGTTATTCCAAAACTAGCCTCCTTTTTGAGACAAAACATTGTGATGGCAAATTAGAAAATAAATGTTTTCAAAATAGATTTCTGAATATTTCACATTAATTAACCACATCAACTCTAATTGTCAATGTATGCGATATGGATGCCTTCACATATGATGCCATACGCTGTGTTTCATGAAATATAATTTGAAGATCAAGACTTAGATACTGGGGCCGCGATTCTCCCATTGCGACCCGCAACTTTTCTGGTGGGTCGCGGTGGGAGATGCGCATTGCCAGCCTTGTACCAGGATTTGCGCATTTTCCGGGAATGCATGCGCATCTCCCAGAGCCGGCGAACAGTTACTGGTCAGACCACACTGCAAACCGGCAGGAAGGCAGGTAAGTCATTTGAATATTTTTCAAATGTATTTTAAATCTAATTATCGGGCACTTTCAGGTCCCGATTGAATCTCCCATCTCGCCAGGAGTACTTCATTCCGGTAGGGTTTACACTAGCTCCCCATGTTCGGGGAACTAGCAGGAGACCCTGCCAGAATGAAGGGGGGGCAATCAGGCCCCCCAGGGGGTCGGGCAGTGGGGGGTGGTATTACCCACTGGGCATTGGGTAGTGCCATGGGGGGGGGGCCTATTGTGGGTGGGGCCTAGGGCAATTGGTGGGGGTGGGGGGTCCCGCTGCCACTCTGCAGACAGGATCGTTCTGGGATGGAAGGAGGGCAGCGATTGGGGCGGGCTGGTGGGGGGGGGGGGGGGTTGTGGTCTGCCGGGGGGGGGGGCCTGCCTCTGGGTCTGACCCGGGGGGGGTGAGGTCAGGGGAGGGAGGGGGGGTTCTACCAGGGTAAGGGGGGGTGGGGGACTTGCCACTGCTGGGGTGTGGGGGGGGTGGGCTGTACATCAGGGCGCTCGGGGACAGGGGGGATCAGAGCTGGCCCGGGAATTGTTGTGGGGGCCGCGATCTGGCCGTGGGAGTGGGGGGGAGGGGGGGTGCAGGAGGGGCAGCACTGCGAGGGTCCCGAGCTGGCCAGCGATCGGGGAATCTGACAGATCAGGACCACTGCGCATGCGCAGCGTTCCAGAGTTGTCAAACTCTGGTGTGAATAGGCCCCGCCCCCTGGGTTTTTAATGAGATTCATGACTGGGATCTCTGCAGTGCACAGAGTGGGGAGATTCGGGTGATAAGCTGAACTGACAAGACAGTCGGGATGTAGAACAGTTTTCCCGCCAATTCAGCGCTTTTGGGAGAATCGCGACCTGGATTTCTCTGGAAGTTCCAATAGTGTATGAGGTTTGTGCATGCTCAGAGCGACAATGTATTTCTAATTCAGGACAGTGAGTGGCTTGGAGCGGAACTTCCAGGTGGTGATGTTCGCTGCCCTTGTCCTTCTAGATGGTAATGGTTGTAGGTCTGGAAGATGCTATCTAATGATTTCTTGGTGAGTTTCTGGAATGCATCTTATAGCAGATGCAGAATGCTGCTACTGTGCATCAATAGTGGAAGGATTAAATGTTTGCAGACGGAATAGCAATTAAGCGGGCTGCTCTGTCCTGGATGGTGTCAACCTTCTTGAATGTTGTAGGAGCTGCACTCATCCAGGCAAGTGGAAAGTATTCCACCACACTCCTGACCTGTGCCTTTTAGATGGTGGATAGGCATTGGGGTTTAGTAAATGAGATACTCGCGACAGGATTTCTGGCCTCTGACCTGCTCTGGTATCCACAGTATTTATATCGCGAGTACTGTTCAGTTTCTGGTCAATGGTAGCCCCCAGGGTGTTGATAATGGGGGATTCAGTGATGGTAATGCCATTGAATGTCAAGAGTTGATGATTAGATTGTTGGAGATAGTCATTGCCTGGCACTTGTGTGGCATGAATCTTACTTGCCCCATGACAGCCCAACCCTGGATATTGCCCAGGTCTCGCTGCATTTGGACATGGACTCTTACAGTATCTGAGGAGTTGCAAATGATGCTGAACATTGTGCAGTCATCAGTGAACATCCCCACTTCTGACCTTATCATAGAAGGAAGGTCATTGATGAAGCGGATGATATGTCGATATTTGTGTCACCCTCTTCCACATCAGTTTCAGCAAAGCGGTTCATGGCCACTGCTGGATTCGAGAGTGAGTTAATTTCTGGACCCTACCATACAAATTCAGGTTTTCTCAAGTTTCAACATAACCTTAATAGGGCAACATTATTCAGAGCTAATTGTCATACCCCGATCCTGATTTAAAACTATAGATTGATGCAGGCAATGCAGTATACTGAATGAGATTTCTATTGAACCTCTGTCCGATGGCACTTATCTGCATATGAATCATACTGAATATCCATCAGAATGTGATCAAAGAGGACTGTAAGAAACCACAGAATCCTGAGTGTGGCCCTCGTTACACTAAACAAACACACTGTAAGCAGAGTGTTTGAAGAATTCTATGTAACATTTTGAGCAATGAGGGCACTGTTTTTCCTTGGGGGGGCGGACATATTAGAGTAAATTGAGCTTTCAGAGTACAACAGCTACCCGCCTGCTCCTGCAGCAGAAAGCCCGAACCTTCTAAATCCCTTTGGGAAATACATTTTGGACGGAATTTTCCGGCCGTTCATACCCTGCCACCACTGCATGCGAAGACGGAGAATTTGGCGCTCCGCCAAATCTCCGTTCACTGCAGCAGGACAAGAAAATCCTGCCGGCAAGGACAGCCGGAAAATTCCGGCCATTAAGTCTCAGGTCTCTTTTCTAGGCTGCTGCAACTGAACATTGTGGTCGCACTGCATTTCAGGTCCATCCTGAGGGGAAGCGAAGTGGTGGACCAGCACCGGCAGCATGTTTGTATGACGTGGAGAATTTCAATTCTCTTTCCGCACCGAGTGGTGAACAAAGGCAAACTTGGGTCTATTTCCATTGCTGGCTGTTCCCTGGAACAGCTTGCTAGTCTGTCACCAGAGGCTTATATAGGCTGCAGTTCTCCTGAATTGGGACTCAGTGCCCACGCCAGCCGGAAAATGGGAGGGTTTCCCGCTGGCGCTGGCAGCGTCTGTCAGGTGGGATTTGCCCATCTGATGGACGCAAATTCATGCATCCCAGGAAACCCGACGGCCAGTTCCACTGTTCAGATGTCGTGGCGCCCTTTTTAAAAGCTGCCCCGTTCCCAATGCTTGGAGACAGGTCCCCCTCCCCACAAAAAATCAAATGGTAATTCCCCCTCCCTGCTGCCCAGGGAGTACCACCAACCCCTCACTAAAGAGGGGCATCCCCCCATCCCACCCACAAAAAACAGGTCACCCCCCCTCCCCACTTTCACCACACAGGCATGAGGGTTACCCAATCCCCCCACTCATTTCCTCCCTATTCAGCCCCCTCCCCACTCAGACCCTCCATCAAGCCCCGTGCCTTGGCTTTGCCAATAATGCACTGCCCTCTGTCACTGACACCCTGGCCTGCCACTTTGGACTCTGGGAGTGGTGAAGGAGGTAGGTCCAGTGGGTATTTGCCCCTCTACCACTGTCCCGCTGCAGACATACGGTTCCCCCAGGGTTGATGTGACCATTATCCCTCAGGATGGGGTCTCATGGCTGGACTGCCCCTTCTAGCCTGGGCAGACATGAAAATGAACATTCTCATTCCTGCCTGTCAGATGTGAAAATTCTGAAGTGCCCATGTCACTCTAATCTTCATACCCCCTGATCACCTGACAGGCTTTTAAATCACTGCAGTACTCCATTCTGCAGCATGGATTTCCCTTTCTCTCTGTCAGAAGCTTCAGGGCAGACGTCTTGACATCCTCTGAGAGAGAGATGCCAATTTCACCTGCGGGAGGCAGGAAGGGGGTCCATTCTTCATAACTGTACATCAGCCCCACTGAATTCACAGATATGAAGTCTCTGTGCCTTCCTCACAAGCTGCAACCTTTGAAACCCTCTCTATTGCATTGAAAACCTTTGATCTCTGTCAATTTCAAAGTGCAGTGCTTTGAAATAAGCTTCCATTGACAGCTTAACAAGTTTCTACATAGCCTCCAGTTATCTGTATTTTCATTTCCCTTCAAGCTTGAATGTATCTCAATATCTCCATTGTTCCTAACCACAATGCTTGCATAGACGCTAAGCCTAATTGACAGCTGTGGTTTCTTCAAGAGGAATCAGTGGTTTAACTTCCTCTTTTTCAGACCACTTCGTGGGTGGCAACTCAATCAGGATTGGCAGCACAGAACCCATTTTTTGCCTGACGCCCAATTCTCTAGTCCATCGCGATTCTCCCAAGTAGCTAGCCGGCTCGGAGAATCTCCCCACAGCTTGAGGGGCACAAACCCACATCAAATGTGGGGCTGACCAGGTGTCTCTCCCACTCTTAGCGCCAGCCACTGACGTGTTTGGAAGGGTTTGCAGGTTGACACTCAACCTGTTTGGCTGCATTATGAATGCACTTTCCTTGGTCATCAAGTTCTGGGGTGGGACTCAAATCTGGAGCTTCTGGCTCAGAGGTAGGGACACCACCCACTGTGCCACAAGACCTCCTAACCATGAAAAAAATTGGATGCAGTTTCTGAAGCCAACAGCAGCCACCTGCCTTAGCTGTCCTCAAAAGTTGCAATCAGCACCATAAGCAATAATAAAGGATCTGAAATATGCATAATGTAGAGACCAGCAGAAACAGACAGGCTGCCCATAGGAAAATGAAAATGGCGAGAGCGTCAGTATTAATGGAATGGTTTCGATAAGACCTCTTAAACTCTGATTTTGCTTAATTAAAACGGACCCCAGTTAAGAATTGGAAAGGGAAACTTCAGGTTTACCAGATTAAAAAAGTAGAATCATTTATGAGCTTATTCCATCAATGTAATCGATCTCTTCCAGTTTTTTCTTTGTCTGGAGCACGGAAGATGGGAATTTCTGTGCTCTGAGGAGGGGCATGCGGCAGCAATTCTGGAAAATGAACACAAATAGATGCATTGTAATGGACTGCATTCACCCAGAAGGTGAATGAGGTCACCAAAAAATATAACACCTGCTGCCAAACAGCCACTCCGTAAGATTAAAGGTTTCCTCTGGTGCGAAACTATTGTCTCAAAAGATCATAATTCACAATCACCAAGCTTTTTCTGTCACATTAGGCAACAATCTGTGTTTTTTTTTGATTACTTTAAAGGGCCATTGGGAACTCTGTCCTTGCGCAGTCTTTGAATCACAACTTTTGACAAATTCAAAGCCCAAGTCAGAATTTTTAAAATCCCTATTGGTTAAGGTATTTCACCAAAGATTTGCTCAACAGCATCTACATTCTCAAATGATTCTTCACATGCTGTATCCTGGCTTTTCTCCAACAATTCCTTAATTTCCTCGAACCCTTCTCCATATCTGTTTTCTGTATCACTGGTCTCCTCTCATTCATCATTCAACCATATAAACTGCCTTGCTGATGAACCCACTGCATTCATCAACTTCCTTAAGAGATTATCTCAAGAACACACTATTTTCTCCTTCTGGTGGGTAATTATGCAATCACAATCTTTTAACTATTTCACATCCTTTGATAAGTCGAAGTTACATTTTCAGAGGCACATGCTTTAGATTTAATTGCAAATTAAAGAGCCTGTTTTCAGGTGACATATGGCCACTGAAGGTCCAATATGGCAAACATGTGCTGAGCCCATGCCAGAAGTACATGGCAGCTGTTAGGAAACAGAGGTATTGTTAAGTGATCGATAATTATGGGGGCACAGTGGTTAGCACTGCTGCCTCGCACTGCCGGGGACCCAGTTTCGACTGCAGCATTGGGTGATTGTCTGCGTGGAGTTTGCACATTCGCCCTGTGTCTGCGTGGGTTTCCTCCAGGTGCTCTGGTTTCCTCCCCCAGATGTGGAGGTGCCAGCATTGGACTGGGGTGGGCACATTAAGAAGTCTCACAACACCAGGTTAAAGTCTAACAGGTTTATTTGGTAGCGCAAGCTTTCGGAGTGTCGCTCCACTCACCTGAAGAAGTGGGACTGTGTGTTTATTGAAAACATTATAGCACAAGGTATATTGTGTAACCTGAGTTTTTCTTGCAATCTGGATACATTTTTGAAGATAAGGGGGAAGTGAAGGATTGTTGTACTATGGTCAAACTTTTCATGTTTAATTAAAAAAAATTCTGTTTGTTAAAAACTAATTGACAATTCTGTGACTCTGTTCCTCCACATTGCCCAAAAAATAGTATAAGTTGTGATCTTTTGAGCCAGTGTTCCATTCTGGGATCTTCCCATCCAATTACATCAACTGGGATTATAACAAAAATGGGGGCTCTTGCAGGATTTTAAAAGTTGGGGAAAGAGTTGTTGGATGCTGATGAACAGAGGAATAGAGGGATATAAGTGATTGGTCTAGATTGGACAGTGTGAACAGCGCAGGCTTGAAGGGCTGAAGGGCCTGTTCTTGTGCTGTACTGTTCTTTGTTCTTTGTATTAGCAATAATTTGTTGGGATTTGAAACATGAAAAGCGGGTCATTGGATGCAAAATAGTAAAACATGGTCTGGGCTTTGTTGTTAAAAGGTGGGTACTGTGAATGTTAAAGGAAGGAATAAAAAGGAGGTACTGAGGTATTGGACATAGGAATTGGGAGTTGCTGTAAGGTATATTGTATGGGTTAGAATCCAAAATAGCACTAGAAATTGCGAAGGCTTTTCTAAATATGGAAGATATTACTCTGACTGGTTTCCAGAAAGTAACCAAGAGTCAGTTAACTGAATTGGCAGATAAATTGGAATTAGGATTACCTGCAGGAGTAAGGAAAACTGATGCCATTGAAATTATAGCAAAACATTTAAAATTACAAGGCTTGTCTGACAGACTACATTCTCCAAAAGGTGAGGCAATTGAGTTGGCAAAAATTCAATTACAAAGGGAAATGGAAATGAAGAAACTTGAAATGCGGTAAAAAGAAAGGGAAAGGGAGAATAAAAGGAAAGCCTTTCTAAGAGAAATGGAGATGAGAAAATTTGAATTGGAAAGGGAGAAGTTAGAAAAGGAAGAAAGAAAAAAGGACTGGGACAGAGAATTTTGACTTAAACGTTTACAGTTAAAGCAGAGGCACTAGAGCGGTTGAGGAAGAACATAGTTACATATAAGAACCTAGTAGGGAAATGTTTAAATATATATATATAAGCTCTTCCAATATTTGAGGAAGAGGATGTGAAAACATTTTTTATGTATTTTGAAAAGGTAGCAAAATAGATGAAATGCCCAAAAGAATTTTGGACAAAGTAGATTGATAGGTAGGGCTACTGAGCCATATGCATCCTTTCCAGAACCCATATCTCCAAATTATGATTTAGTAAAGAAAATATCCTTGGTGGATATAAGTTGTTTCATTTGGACAAAAGTTTTGAAATGCAAGCACAAAGCCAAGACAAACTTATACTGAATTTCAGAGGGTAAAGCAAAATAATTTTGACCATTGGACATGGGCATTGAAGATAGAGGTACCATATGAAGCCCTCAGACAGGTGATTCTTTTAAAAGAATTTAAAGATTCACTGCCTTTGCTTATTGCAACTCATGTTGAGGAACAAAAAGTTAAAACTGCTGGACAGGCAACAGAACTAGCAGATGATGGTGGTGGAGGCAAACTCAATAGGGTCTTTTAAGAGACTCCTGGATGAGTACATGGGACTTAATAGGATGGAGGGTTATAGGTAGGCCTAAAAGGTAGGGATATGTTCGGCACAACTTGTGGGGCCAAAGGGCCTGTTTTGTGCTGTAGTTTTTCTATGTTTCTATGATTACAGACTGGTCCATAGAACCAAATCGTTTCTTTTGTCATTCTTTTAAACCTGAAAAAGATCGAAGGTCAGAAGAACAAAGGAAAACAAATAGCCAAGGAAGAGATGGAACAGTTGGGAATGGTCGGAAAATTTCACCTCAGATCAGAAGAGAAAGTGCTGAGGGCCGAAGTGACATTCTGAGGCCTAAGTGTTTCCAATGTAACAAAGTGGGATAAATGTGGGCAGATTGTTGGAATCTAAATGAGATACCAAGTTGCAGTTGTAGGAAAGGTAGCTCAAGAAAAGGAAATGGCTGTTAAAATTCTAACAGTGGTACAGGTGAAACATATTCCTATAGAATCTGTGAGAAAGAGAGATAGATTTCAAGATTGTTCAGAGAATTATTTGAGTCCTCGTGAAGGAAGTCAGACTATTGAACATTGTGAATGTTTTGTTTCAAAGGGGGATGTATTCCCTTACTCGTCTAACAAAATAAGTAAACAAATCAAAATTTTGAGAGACACAGAGCAGATCAATCATTAATGGCAGCTGATGATACAATTTGTATCCCAGAAAGTTATTTGAAGGAAAAGTGTTAGTAAGGGGAATTAATGGAAGGGGTGAACCTATTTCTTTGTGCACAGTTAATATGAGAAGTAACTTTGTAAATGGAATTGTTGCAGTGGGAATTATTCCTAAATTACCTCCTGGAGGAATAGATTTCACCCTAAGTCATGATTTGCCTTGTGGAGGCAATAATGTGATGACAACTGTATTGCAGCAGGAAGTTCATAGAATTGGAGAATTCCTACAGTGCAGAAAGAGGCCATTCGGCCCATCGCGTCTGCACCGACAACCATCTTACCCAGGCCCTATCCCCGTAACCCCACATATTTACCTCACCAATCCCTCTAACCTACGCATCCTGGGGCACTAAGGGGCAATTTAGCATGGCCAATGCACCTAACCCACACATCTTTGGACTGTGGAAGGAGGCTTATTTTCAAAGTTTTTCATAGAATCCTACAGTGCAGAAGGACGTCATTCATCTCATCGAGTCTACATCGACCACAATCCCACCCAGGCCCTGTCCCCATAACCCCATGCATTTACCCTAGCTAGTCCCCCTGACGCTAAGGGGCAATTTAGCATGGCTGATCCACCTAACCCGCACATCTTTGGACTGTGGAAGGAAACCGGAGCACCCGGAGGAAATCCACGCAGACGTGGGGAGAACATGCAAACTCCACACAGACAGTGACCCAAGCTGGGAATCTAACTCGGGTCGCTGACACTGAGAGACAACAGTGCTAACCACTGTGCCACCGTGCTGCCATGTTGATCTTATAATTTTGAAAACTGTGAAGAAAATTGAGACACTTATTACAGATAACAAGCAAATGAAGGAAAATCTGATTCATGTAGAAAATCAACTTTCATGTTGGAAAGAGGAGTTTGAGAATTAAAAGGAAGAATTGGTGAGAACAGTTGAAAGTCAATCAGGGAAATCGGAACTGAGTTCTTGACTGAGGACTTGAACTATCCAAAGAATAAACTTGACAAAGCAAAGGCTGATCTTCGGTTAAAACTTGGTGAGATTCTAGCATCAGACATCATTATGAAGTATCCTGGAAAATGCCTTGAACAAGAAAAGGAATTTTGCGTAAATCAGAATAATTGGTTGAAATGCAAAACATAATGAACTGTTAGAAGTTCATTGTGAAAAGAACAATGAGATTCTTGAAATTGGAAGCAAATTGGAGAAGATGAAGGAGAGGATGGATGAGATGCAGTGTCACAATTTTAAAGCTGTTCCAATGAATAAAAGCTCATTGTCAAATAGTGATACAGTTGAACAAAGAACTGATGCAAGTAATATTACTGATGTATCAAAGTTAGTAATGGACCACAAGAAAACAAATGCAACACCTGCAAAATAGAAAATTACAAATTGTCAACAAGGAGGACTGAAATTGCAAAATGATCTTTCTGCGTCAATGATCAGAGGCACTGATTTAAAAATGCATGCCAGTGACACTAAACAAGATGTAGCAGTTGGAATAAAGGCAAGTGAACAGTTTGTAAAACACCACTCAAAAAATGTTGAGGACTGGAGTGAGTTAGTTCATAGATTGTGCAAAAACATTGACGATTAGAATGAACGATGAAACTTCAGAGGAAGGAAGTGATTGGTATGGCTCAAACAGAATTGAAAAGAACTCACATGAAATGAAGCTGTGAGAAACAACAAACTCACAAAAAATTCAAATAACAAACAAGAATACAAAACCATTTGGACTGAACATCAGCAGCTTAGCAACATTCTTGAAACAGCTCAAAGAGATTTTGACAAGAAAAGAAATGAGATGATGCTGGCGCCCAAAAATGACATTTTGACTGTGTTAAATCGAAATGCGAATTTACTTAACGTGAATATGAGAAGTGGCTTGAGAGTGGAACTATGCCTACAAGTAACGAAAAGGACTGCAGACTTAAAGGAAACATTCTTGACTGAGTTAAAAACTGGCAACCAGAAGAATAAGAAGCAGGAGAGGTGAATTATGATAATGTTGTTACATTTATTGTTTTGTTTTTGGGTACCTCATTGCATCTGTATAACATGACATGTGCAGTTGTGAAATACGAGGCATTTTCTCATATGGCGTAACAAGTTATGTTGTTAGATACTTGTGCTAAGTTTGTGTAAAGTGGAGGTAACACCAATATAAAGAAATCTTCGTGGTTTCTTTCTTTCAAAGGCGAAGATGTCAGGAAAGAGGTAGGTCGGGATTCTCCGGCCTCCCAGCCACGTGTTTCCCGCCAGCGGGAGGTGTCGCGTTGTTTGTGAACGCAGCAGGATTCTCTGGTCCCGCTGCTGTCAATGGAATTTCTGATTGACATCACCCCACGCTGGCGGGAAACCCATGAGCAGGGGTGTGCTGCATTGCGGCGGGACTGGAGAATCCCGCCGGCGTGAATGGCCGGATAATTCCAGCCGTAGTTTTAAGTGATCTATAATTGTATTCTTAAACATTAGAATTAAAGTATAGATTTAAGTGTGTTTAATTTAGTGTTTCTGTACAATGAAGGGTAAACGTGTGGTTAGATTCATGTTAAACAAAGGTGTTTGCATGTATGGGAGTTTTACATTTCAGTTCAAATGGTGGATGCATTGGGCTGAGAGAGTTTACAATGTTTACAAGTAAACACGAGCTTAGGGAAAGACTGAGATGTTGTTTAGCAAGCACGTGGCACTTTTAGGGAGAATCTCTTTTGTGTTTTAGTGTTTAACTGGATCCAGACAGTTGCAGATAAGAACCCAGAGAGGAAACAACTGTCAACTGTGTTAGAGGCAAGAAAGCTATACAATGGAGTAATAGGTACAAAAGCAAGCTCAAGAGAAGCTAAAGAATATATAGTTCTAGAAACTAGAAGTTTCCAGGAAGTTTGAAGTTAAAGGAACAAAGAGGAACTGCCATTGGAGCAGGCAACAGGTCACTGAAGCTAAAGACAGAGCTGGTAATGCAGACCTGGGTGAAGTTGGCGAGGGAAAAGACAGACATCTGAGGCAACTGTAAGTTTGTTGAACTTATTTCAATCCTTTGGAAACAGTAATATTCAGTTGGGGACTGAGTACAGGAGATTTGTGTTGAAGTTTGGATGCTTGTGGCAATTCAAGACAAATAAATACTGAAAGGAGAGTTGGAAAACCTGGAGGCAGATCCTTGTTAAAACAGCTGAGTCAAGGCCATGTTTGAAAAGTAGTTGGAAAACCTTGATGAAAACAGCTGCGGGAAAGCATTGTTTAAAAAAAGATTTTAAGCCATGTATTTTTGAGAGTGCAATTTGGAAGTACTTGTGTGATAATCATCTGGGGGAATTTCAGAGATCGATTGAGTGGCATCTGCAACTTAGTTTCAGAGTGGGGTGTTGTCTGACCACAGTTATTCTGTAGGGTTACAGGTATTCTGCATTTATTGAGAACATATGCTGTGTAACCTGTGTTATCCTTGAAACCTGAGTACATTTGTGAAGATAGAGGAGGGAGTGAAGAAGTCAAATAAATATTTTATAGTCAAACTTTTCATGTTTAATATATGTTAATTCTTATTTTTAAAAGCTAACCGTAAGTCCTGGGACTTTCTTCCTCCACATTTACTAAAAAAGAGTAAACGTAACGGTCTTTTGAGCCCGGGTTCCACTCTGGGATATTCACATCCAATTATAACATCAACTGGGATCATAACGCTGCATGGTGTGGTTAAGACACCTGTAGTTGTGGTGTTCATCTGCCTGAAATAGACACGAGGGCTCATATCTATGCAAAATATTCTCATCTACTCCATCGAACCTCTCCATAATTTGAAAAATCTCTATCAGGTAGCCCTCTCAGCCATCTCTTTTTGAGACCCATCCCGGTTAGTCTTTCATGATAGTTGTACCCTCTTTGCTTATGTATCCTCATAATGCCACCTTATCCCATGCGTAAACCATTGCTTCCAACTATAGAGTCACAGAGTCATAGAGGTTTACATCATGAAAACAGGCCCATCAGCCCAACTTATCCATGCCGCCCACCACTACTACTACCTCTGGCAGCTTGTTCCAGACATTCACCACCCTCTGTGTGAAACAATTGTCCCTCTGGACCTTTTTGTATCTCTCGCATCTCACCTTAAACCTATGCCCTTTAGTTTTAGACTCCCCTACCTTCAGGAAAAGATGTTGACTATCTACCTCATCCATGCCTCTCATTATTTTATAGACCTCTATAAGATCATCCCTAAGCCTCCTACGCTCCAGAGAAAAAAGTCCCAGTGTATCCAGCCTCTCCTTATAACTCAAACCATCAAGTCCCTGTAGTATCGTAGTATATCCTTTCTGCACTCTTTCTAGTTTAATAATATCCTTTCTATAACAAGGTGACCAGAACTGTACACAGTATTCCAAGAGCGGCCTTACTAATGTCTTGTGCATCTTCAACAAGATGTCCCAACTCCTGTATTCAATGATCTGACCAATAAAACCAACCATGCTGAATGCCTTCTTCACCATCCTGTCCACCTGTGACTCCACTTTCAAGGAGCTATGAACCTGTACTCCTAGATCTCTTTGTTCTATAACTTTTCCCAGTGCCCACCATTAACTGAGTAAGTCCTGTCCTGGTTCAATCTACCACAATGCATCACCTCACATTTATCTAAATTAAACTCTATCTGCCATTCATCAGCCCACTGGCCCAATTGATCAAAATCCCACTGCAATCCTAGATAATCTTCTTCACTGTTCACTATGCCACCAATCTTGGTGTCATCTACAAACTTACTAACCATGCCTTCTAAATTCTCATCCAAATCATTAATATAAATGACAAATAACAGTGGACCTAGCAATGATCCCCAAGGCACACTGCTGGTCACAGGCTTGCAGTTTGAAAAACAACCCTTTACAACCACTCTCTGTGTTCTGTCGTCAAGCCAATTTTATATCCAATTGGCTACCTCACCCTGGATCCCATGAGATTTAACCTTATGCAGCAACCTACCATATGGTACCTTGTCAAAGGCCTTGCTAAAGTCCATGTAGACAACATCGACTGCATTGCCCTCATCTACCTTCTTAGTTACCCCTTCAAAAAAAAACTCAATCAAATATCAACCATGTAAGAATTAAAAAATATTTTGTTCCCTTCGTCCTTCTGCCTTCAATCTATAGGTTTATAATATCAAAGTTTGGAAACACTTATTCTCAACATTTTTCATAGAATCCTACGGTGCAGAAGGAGGCCATTCGGCCCATCGAGTCTGCACCAACCACAATATCACTCAGGCCCTATCCCCATAGCCCCATGCATTTACCCTAGCTAGTCCCCCTGATGAAGGGGCAATTTAGCATGGCCAATCCACCTAACCCCACACAACTTTGGACTGTGGCAGGAAACCGGAGCACTCGGAGGAAACCAACGCAGACACGGGGAGAACATGCAAACTCCACACAGACAGTGGCCCAAGCCAGGAATCGAACCCAGGTCTCTGGCACTGTGAGGCAGCAGTGCTAACCACTGTGCCACTAAATGTTTTTCATTTTAACATCTACTTTTATATGATGATTAGCTTTGGTAATTTCCTCCACTACAAACTGGCACTTTTCACCAAAAGATTCTCAACAAAAACGTCAAGATCAAATGCGTTTCTCAAAGGAGTTCTAAAGTTTAAAGGATGCAGGCACACAAGTTTGCATGTCATGTTTAATTTAAAGTGTAGCCCATCCTGAAGTCATTCCAGCACAAATTTGGTAGTTTAAGGATATACTTTAAGATATAAACTACAATTAAGGCAGTGTTCCACATATAAATAATTACTGAGGCAATGTACCACTGCAGCACGTAGGTGAAATGAATGAGGCTTTGATTACTTTTTAATGTAGTAAAACTCAGCATTTTACAACCCAACCCATAATATGATAATTTATTGCACATGCTGAATTAAGTTAACATCTTTGCTGCCAATTTTTTTAAACCCACATTACTTCTAATTTTCTGAAGCATTTCAAAGCCCTCAATGAAATCTGACAAATTTGATTGAGTTCAATTGATCTTTAACCTAAGTTGGCAGCTGGTAGACCTTGCCAAAAACTCTTGCTCTTGTTATTGTAGTGGATAATCAGAAGTGATTTATCCTCCATCAAGCAGAACACTGGCATGCATTTACCACACTGATGGACCCGATTATCCACGTTTTGGAGAGATGCAGGCTTGATCCCTTGCAACACTGAATTGTAGCAAGATGTACCTCTGTTGGGGAGTGAAAAATTATCCCTGGTCGCTGCTGCATGAGTTCCATTATCCTTCTTATAGAGGTTGATAAGGACATGAAATATAGGAGCAAGAATGGGCCATTTGGCCCCTTAAGTCTTCTCCACCATTCAATAAGACCATGGTTGATCTGATTGTAGCCTCAACTCTACTGCCTACTCTATGTAACCCTTGACTTTGTTGTAGACCAAAACTTTGTCCAACTTTGCCTTGAATTGATTTAATGACCCAGCATCTGGTGCTCTCTTGGGGAGCGAATTCCAAAGATTAATCACTTTCTGAGAGAAGAAATTCCTCCTTATCTCCATTTTAAATGGAAGACGTCTAATTGTGAAACTGTGATCCCTAAATCTAAACTGCCCTATAAAGGAAGGCATCTTCTCAGTATGTACACTGTGAAACCTCCTGAGAATCTTATGTTTCAATAAGTTCATTCTCTCATTCTCCTAAACTCCAATGGATGTAGGTCCAAACCAGCTCAAACTTTCCTTAGAAAAATTATCTGTTCATCCCAGGAATCAACCTAATTAATCTTCTCCAAACTGTCTCCTATGCAACCTTATCCCTCCCTAAATAAGGACAGCAAAATTGTTGCTGTACTCTAGGTGTGGTTTTAATGTATATTATAAGAGTGCCCTGCTTTTATACACTATCCCCTTGCAATAAAGGCTAACCTTCCATTTGCCTTCTTATTACCTGCTGTACCTACATGTTTTGTGACTTATCCCTCCATACTGCAGCATTCTCTTTCCATTTACGTAACATTCTAATTCTCTATTCTTCCCACCACAGTGGAAAATCTTACATTTACTCACATTGTACCCCATTTTCCAATTTTTACCCAAACACTTAACATGTCAATAATCTCTTTGCTGCATATGAGGCACAAAAATGATTCTAGGATGAGGAACTTCAGTTACGAAAAGAGGTTGGAGAAATTGGGCATGTTTTCCCTGGAGATTTGACAGAGGTATACAAAATCCCGAGGGTCTAGACAGAGTAACTAGGGAGGAACTGTTCCGACTTCTGAATGGGTTAAGAACCCACTCTTAACCCAGGGGCATAATCTTTAAAGCAATTATCAAAAGAAGCAAAAGCGACATGAGGAAAATCTTTTTCATTCAGAGAGTGATTCAGGTCTGGATTGCACTGCCTGACAGTGTGGTGGAGGCAGGGTCAATCAAGGTATTCAAAGGGAAATTAGGCCATTATCTGAAAAGGAAGAATGTACAGGGTTACAGGGGGAAGGGAGAGAATGGCCCAAGGTAAATTGGTCATTCAGAGAGCCAGTGCAGACATGATGGGCCAAATGGCCTCATTTTGCACCTAGCAATTCGGTGATTCATTATGTCCTTCTCAAACTTCCTTGTCCACCGATGCCTATAACACACTCTGTTTCTTTATCCAAGTCATTAATACAGATTGTAAATAGTTGAGGCCCCAGCGCTAATCCCTATGGAACCGCACTAGCTGCAATTTTCCAACGTTAAAATAACCCATTTATCATAACTCATTGTTTCCTGTTAGTTAGTCAATCTTCTATCCATACTAATATATTACACCCAACACGGAGATCGTCTCTTGTGTGGCAACCTTGTATGTAGTACCTTATCGAACTCCTTTTGGAAATCTAAATACCTGACACTACAGGCTCTATGCACTCTGCCTGTTACATGCTCAAAGAACACTTAATTAATTTGGCAAAAGTGATTTTCTTTTCATAAAACCATATTGATTTTTCCTGATTATAGAATGATTTTCCAAACATCCCGCTACTGCTTCTGAATAAAAGATTCCAGCATTTTCCAAATAGCAGATGTTACGCTAACTGGCCTATAGTTGTTGTATGCTTTCCATCACCCTCCTTTCTTGAATAAGGGAATCATATTTGCAGTTTTCCAATCCTCTGGGACCATTTGTGAATCGAGGGAAAATTGCGACCAATGCATCCAGTTTCTGTAATAACTTCTCTTAAGACTCCAGGCTGCAGGCCATCAGATCTAAGACACATGTCAATCTTTAGTCCCATTCATTATCGTAGCGATAATGAACAGTTAAGTTCCTCATGCCTTTATTCCCTTGAGTTTCTATTATTCTTGCAGAGCATTTACTGTCTTCAACCATGAAGACAGAAAATAATTGTTCAAATTTTCTGCCATGTTGTTGTTCCACATTGTTGTTTTCCATTATTAATTCCAGTCTCGTCCTCTAAGGGACCAATGTTTACTTTAGCTACTCTGCATCTTTTTATGCTTGTAGAAGCTCTCACTATCCTTTTTTATATTCCTTGCTAGTATACTCACAAATCCTAACTTCTCCCTCTTTATATTTTTTAGTTATCCTTTCTAAAGTCTTCACAATCTTCTGCTTGATTCCATTCTTAGCTTCCTTCGTTCACCATGGATGGTTCATATCTTTCTCATAGAATCATAGAATCCTGCAGTGCATCCATCGAGTCTGCACCGACCACAATCCCACCCAGGCCCTCTCTCCATAACTCCATGTATTTGCCCTAGCTAGGCCCCCTGACACTAAGAGACAATTTAGCATTGCCAATCCACCTAACCCGCACATCTTTGGACTGTGGGAGGAAACCGGAGCACCCGGAGGAAACCCACGCAGACACAGGAAGAATGTGCCAGGATAGAGACTTTCTTTTTCAATGGAATATATCTTACAAAGTAACTTCTTAAATGTCTGCCAGTGATTATCTACCGCCTTATCTTTTAACTTATTTCCTACTTTCCTTTATCTTACTCATGTCTTCATATTATAACTGCTTAAGAAATTAATTTCACACTCAAATTTCTCAGCCTCAAACTGATTGTGAAATTCTATCATGTTCTGATCACTCTTGCCAAGGCAATCTATTGTCTGTGAGATTATTAATTAATCCTATTCCTTTACACATTACGAAAAATAAGATAGTCTGTTCCTGGTTGGTTCCACAACTGTTTCACTGTGAATTCATCTTCAAGATACCGTTACCAATTTGACTTGTCTAAAATTTATGAAGATTAAAATTATCCATTTTTTAAAAATTGAATTACAGAATGTGGGCATCGCTGGCTAGACCAACATTTATTGCCCATCCATAATGAACTGAATGGTTAGCTCATACGTTCCAGGAGGCATTTAAGTGTCAACCACATGGAGTCACATGTAGCCAGACCAGGAAAGGATGGCAGATTTCATCCCCTAAAGGACCGATTAAAAACAGATTAAAGAGTTGAATGTATGACTCAAAGTTTGGTTTGTGAGAAATGTATTTCAATTCATAGAGCACTGGAACCAGACAGAGGAAAGAGGGAGCTTTTTAGATTGATTGACTTGAACTGTGCTGGGACCAGTGCCCTCGTAAATTAAATAACTGGGGCGGCGGGAGGGGGCGGTTTGCACTCCTGTTTGAGGGAAGGGGATCAGCAATGGGAGTGGGATGGGATTTTACAGCAGTCGACAATGGTTTTATGGTCATCACGAGACATTTAATTCCAGATTTTTAGCAAATTCAAATTCCACCACCCAGGTCCTCAGAGCATTACGCTGAGTCTCTGGATCACTAGTGAAGTGACAATACCACCACCCCACTGCCATTCTTATACGCCCCATAATTTCACGATTTAGCTACTGTCATGGTGTCTATAAACTACTCCTGCGAGTGATTTCTTTCCCTTGCTATTTCTTATCTCAACCCAGAATTGATTCTCCATCATAATCTTAGGAGCCAATGTAATTACTCACTACTTTTCTGATCTCATTCTTCATTAACAGAGCTACCCCACACTCTTTTTCTTTCTCCTTATCCTTTCAAACTGTCAAATATCCTTGAATATTCAGTTGCCAGCCTGAGTCAACTTGCAATCATGTCTCCACAATGTCTATTGTATCATATTTCTGCCATTAATTCATCAATCTTGTTACAAATACTGCACACATTCAAAGAAAGAGCCACTCATTCTGTCTTTTTACCATTTTTCCCTACATTGACAACTCTAATTGCTGGTGCACTCTTAAATTCCTACACTCTGTACATTCTTTTCCTACCCTGGTTATCATTACCTATGTTGCTACCCTGCTCAATTGCCTTGTTCTTTCTCCCAACTTTAACCCAACTTTGTCCCAACTATTTAGTTTCAAACCTTCTCTACAGTCCAAGGGCCGAATTTTCTCATTTTTTTGCAGAGTGCCGCAGCAAATGGGAAAAATGGCATGGAAGCCATCAGCCCCAAGGGCGGCTTCCATGCCGTATTGTTAGGGACTTTGGTACAAAAAGCAAAGTCACAGGTCCCATGACATCATAAGATCAGAGCGGCATCTTTAAAGGACACCCCAATACAAAAAAATCAAAATGGAAGCCCCCCCTCACCAATGGAACAGCCACCCATGCAATACTGCCCCCCTTTCCACGGAACACCTCCTGGCACTAGCTCCAGCCACAGCCCAGCAGCACTGTTAGGATACTGCCTGGACATGACTGTACCCCTGCTGGTGGATGTACTCACCTGCATGCCTCCAGCAGGTTCTGCTCACCAGGTACACATCGTTGGGAACCTGTCGTGATTCACACTGGCATGAATGGACAACCTAACGGGGAGGGACTATATTTAAATATATTCAAATAGGGATCCCAACATTAATCGTTGAGATTCTAGTTATGTCATCAGCGGGGGATGGGGACAATTGGAACAAGAAATCCCACCCACCTTTTGCGAATTCCGAAGGATTGCCCGCTCCCATTGCTGATCCCCTCCTCTCAAACAGGAGTGCAAACCACCCCCTCCCGCCGCCCCAGTTATTTAATTTACGAGGGCACTGGTCCCAGCACAGTTCAAGTCAATCAATCTAAAAAGCTCTCTCTTTCCCCTGTCTGGTTCCAGTGCTCTATGAATTGAAATACATTTCTCACAAACCAAACCAAAATACATTCAACTCTTTAATCTGTTTTACTCTATGCCAATTTGCTTGTGGCTCAGGTATTAATCCAGAGATTATTACTTTTATTGTTCTCCTTTTCAATTTAGCCCTTAGCTGCTCATACTCCCTCAGCAAAACATACCTATGCCATTAGTAGCTATGTGGACCATGATAACTGGATGTTACCCCCTCTCCTCCAAGTTATTCTCCAGCCCGAGGAGAAGTCCTTAATCCCAGCACTGTGCAGGAAACATAGTCTTCAGGACACACATACTTAGCTGAGAACACTAAGTATTCCCCCTAACCATAATATTCCATCTTTATATTCCTTTTTACTTTCTCCTCCTCTGTACCTTCTGGATCCCCATACTTGCCTCACTCATAGTCACACTTTCCTGGCCCTGGCCATAGACTAAATCTGAAGTACCTAACCCAAGTTCCAGGACTGCCTCCTGGGATAAGTTGTCCAGATAACTATCCTACTACCTGGTGCATCGCAGTGTCCAAAACTGAAACCCCAGCTCAACCCTGAGCTGGAGTTTCTCATGCTGAAGACATTACTGTAAATATGATTGCTGTGGGGACCACACTTGTGTCCACTAACCCCAACCTGCAACACATCAGCTGCCCTGCCAACTCTGGCGCATTTTATTTAACTAATTACAGTTTCAGAATTTGGAGTATCACTCACTGATTATTTGCTGTTAAGTTGGTTAAGTGATTAAGTGAGAAATTGAATACAGTACTCACATCTCCCCGGTCCTAGTTTAAACTATTGCCCGAGTTTAGAAAAAAGAAACATAAAACTCACCAATCAATCACCTACCTGATCACTTAAATAATGCCTCCAGACCTCAGCTCTCAGTGTCTCCTGCTCCATCTCTCGGACCGATCCCTGTGTTGTGAAACACCAGGATTGCACCTCTTCTCTCATAGCACCGAATTCCTGTCAAGTACTCCATCGAGCTGTCCTCTATGCCACTTACACGAGCAATCTTGCAACAGCATTGACAGTGGAGTGGAATACGTAGCTTCCAGGTCATATACAGTCCATGGATGATATTGGATGGGGTTCAGTATATTCACAAAGTTAATAATGACATGCCAAACGATAAGCAGAATCCATAACAAGTTTAAAAGTTATGTTTCATTTCTTGAAAATTAAGATTTGTAATCAGCCAATATTGATTTGGATTTTTAATGTTTTTTGTCCGCAGTTAATTTTAGAGAATAATGTTCTACTGAATCTCAGCTCCACATCTTAATCGCTGTTGTGGTGTTCTCTTAAACATAGCCCTTTTAAATTTATTTTTTGTGATCTCTATTGACAAGATTAAGATGCCCAAAAGGATATCATTTTCCAGACAAAAACAACTCTTAAACATTTAAATGTAAGTCCCAGTTTTTGGTTAATAGATTATCTTAACTCTGCTTAATGAAATTATGAAGCCAAGTAAGTGTAATATATGTGCCTAAGCACATTTATGCACATGACAATATATTTCTCTGAGGATAAAAAGCATTTTTTGTCTTATTATCCCTCTTCAATTATAGCAGCATGCCGCACAATGTTATTTTATCTGATGATAATTAAAAAAGCAAATGTGCAGATATATAAAGGTTTACAAGTATACTTCCCAAATGTTGATTGCTTCAAGAATAATGCGTCAATATTGTCCTAAGAATTATATAATGCAATGAAAGCATGAGAGTTATGTTTACCTCCTTAAACCTTTGGGAAATATATTAGCATTTATAACCAGATAATTGTCATCAATAGGCTCTACTATATTCTGTTAACAATGTTTTACTATTACTTCAACCCTACATAATTATTTTAGTGCATACATCAAGTAACTACAGACTATGATATTAGACCCCAGATTACTCGATTATAACATTACTCTGTATAAAATTATATTTCGAATTGATGTCTCTTCTTGGAGAGAATACATATCTGTGTAGCTCTTCAAGATTTATCTTTGTTTATGAGTTACTTACAACATTTTAGACTGGAATCTCTTTCTATTGGCATGTTAGTAGTGGCTAGGTCTTCCAACATGCACACATGTCCAGTGCTAAGCAACTCAGGTTTCCTGAACTTGTTCTCATTAGTTATCGGGAGTGTGTTGATCGTGCAAACACTGCTGCATTTTGGCTTACCATCGCTAGGACAGAGAGAAATTCAATGTCACTGCAGTATTTAAAACACAGCAACTAATTAAATGGATACATTTTTTTGGCAGGGGGCAGAATAACAAGAACTGAGGACAAGGGGTGTAAGCAACAGGAATGCTTCCCAGATTTGCTGAGTGACCTTCTAGCAGAAGGAAGCTCCAGAAGAGACGTCCTTCTGAGTACCAAAAGCCAGTAAATCCATAATGAGGTGGTCTAGAACTAACGAAAGGAGGTGGTAGAGGCTGTCAGTACAACCTCCACCAGACAGTGCATCTGGTGTAGGATAAAATTTAATAATTTGACATGATTGGCTACGGTATGTTTGGGTGCTGCATTCAACGCACATCGTGGCTTCTCATTGTCTAATTAATTGAAAATTGATTGACTCACAGAAAACCGCTAGAAACAGCAATGCAGCATTTTAAATTCCACATTACTGTGAGAACTCACCTTGCCACAGTGAACTTGAGGAAGAGATGTCTAAATAGAACATGTATCTGAAAGCTTTATAATATTGGAATGCATGCTGCCATATGAGTGAGAACAGGAAGTGTTTGTGCCAGTCACATTCTTTTAATTGTACAGTCTCTTGTTGTGAAGGGAAAGGTAAACACTGCCAAAGAACAGCTACTGCAGGAGCAACTCCAATTTGAGAAATGTTAAATCTGGGGAAGGAGCTTTGCAGCACTTAGGAAGGCAAAAAGATAAATAGAAGGCAAAGTGCCCAGATTAGGTGAATAAAAGGAGGGCAAGGGTGATCGCAGGTTGTTTCAGGCTTCCGCATCCAATGCTCTGAAGGTTCTGACCTAAACCTCCCCCCACCACAACCCCCAATCCCCAAGCGCTAACCCATCGCTCCAGCATTAAGGTTGTTCTTCAAACCTGACTCTTTAACCAAGCTTAAAGTCATCCATTCCAGTGTCTCATTCTTTGACTCAGTGCCAACGTCTGTCTAATTACACTTCTGTACAGTGCCTGGGGACAGTTTCCAATGTTAAAGACTCTGCATAATTGCAAGTTATTGTTGTTGTGTTGAGTCAGAATGGTTTGCATGGGATAGAACACTGAGCAGTGAGAATGAGAACCTGGAGTGACTATTCCTCTTCCTTTCTGAAGAGTCGAGTGAGCCAGATTTCAGGCACCTAATCTTCAAAAAGAATAACTATTCCATAGATTTATACAGATTTTGTGCATATGGTTCAGATTATGGGAAAAATGATTTCATTACACACATAAGCAAGAATAGAGGTATCCCAATTGTAAAATGAATATTTCTAGGTTACTGCCTTAAACATAACACGAGAACACTGCCTGTGTTGTGGTTTGAACAATGTTTCTGAGGTGGATTTACTGCACAGATTTTAATTCGCTCTGGAACCTTTTCAAAGACTTCAGACAGTTTTTGGGATTAAAGTAAATTCAAATTAAAATGTCACTTTAAGTTGATCTTTCTCTACACCCTAGCTATGACTGTAACACTACATTCTGTACCCTCTCCTTTCCTTCTCCCCAATGTACTCTATGAACGGTATGCTTTGTCTGTATAGCGCGCATGAAACAATACTTTTCACTGTATACCAATACATATGGCAATAATAAATCCAATCAAATCAAATAATAAATCAAATCAAACTTGCACAAGCCTCCACTTTAATTGGGTCTGAAATGAGTCTTCATCCAGCACCAGTAAGCTAAACAGGTAGTGGTGATGTGAAGGAAATACACAAATAAACAGGCAGAATTCATATGTATTTAAGAAACTATACTTTAGAATTGTGGAAGTGGACACAAAGAATAGCCTTTTTTACCCAGAAGCCTGAAAACATATATAGGGCAGCACTAACTGACAGCTTTGGTTTCAACAGGTGTTAAATGGACATCATCTGTACCATACATAAAGTAATACCAGGGCCTTTCAAGTTCTCTTCACACTAAGGAAAGATAAGAAAAGGCTCTGAAGTCATTTTCAAAGGTACTTTAAAAGCTTTTATGATGATATTGTCTCTCCTTATCTTTCCAGAAGACGTTCTCAGTACTTACCTCAGAAAATTAGAAAAACAGTCTTTTAAAAAATCTATTCCTCTATTAAAAATTTTAAATCTCTTCTATAAAAATAACAAAGAGGTAAACAGGAGAGATATTAAGGTCATGATGACCATATATAGGCTCACAGTGTGGATAATAAAACCATTTTAACAATTAAATCATGGTGAATAATAAGGACCCATCTAAGAGGAGGGGTTCATTAAAAGGCAAAACTTACTGCTGCTAAATAATGATGTAATCTGGTATAGAAGGATATAACTGTTCCAGTTCCATTTCAGAAAATCAGGAATATTATAGAAGGGTACTAGGAGCCCTGCCTCAATGTTTCCCTGGTTGTCAATGAGCTGGGTATCATAAAGCAGACTACTTTTCTATCCGACTGCATGCTGGTATGCTCAGGAATTCAGGTATAACATTGCTTTGAATACAGATGGGTATTCTAAAATTGACATTAGCTGTGGCATTGTACTTTTAAAGTTTTATTAGATTCTGTATTAGAACTAAGTTTTTTAAATATTTTATAGTAATTAACGTTGTGATGTACTTATCCACTTTAAAGTGCATCGTTTATTCAATCGCTCTAATAAACTTGTAGATAAGTTGGTAGAGTATAACGTCTCTTGTAGTCTTCTGCATGCAGTATAAGAACCCACCTCTTCTTGTATTTTCTGAAAGTGGGAAGATACCATTTTTGAAGAGACACCCAAACCCTTTTAAAATCTGCGTAGTTATAACTTGGCCGATAAATTATTTAACAGGCTATCTGGGAAATGGTAATATCTCTTAATGGTTGCATTCCTTGGGAGTGATGTGGTTTACTTTCTCAGACCCAAAGTAAATGTCAGTGTGAAGTTGCTGCCTAGAATTCAGGTGAGGGTGAATGTTGAGGGAGTGCTCCCGATCTGTATTTGGGGCAAGAGTTATAATCCACTTCAGTAACAGATGAGTAAAGAAATTGAAACGAAAATGTCACTTTCACAAGCCTCCAATTTTTTTGGGACTATTCAGTCTGAAATGAGTCTTGAGTCTTCATCCAGCACCAGTGAACTATGCAGGTAGTGGTAACATATATTGCTTTCTTCCATTTTACAGGTAACATACTTGCTTCGTGATGGCTTCTTCCAATGCCACCACCGAAAGGATTTTCTGAACTGGGCCCAGTTTTCTCGGCACTGCGAACAAATGAAAACCAGTAGCAGATCCAATAGCAGCAGCGAATTCCTTGGGGACAACAGTTTCACCAAGATGAAACACACATCAGACCGCTCAACCTTGCCACAGGGAGAGAGCAACACCCAGCGCACATTTCAAAGAAGCATCAGAAAAAGAGCTGGAGCAAACAAGGTATCTAGAAATGGTAAGGAGCTGAGGATCATTCCACCAGGGAGTGTGAATAAATGACCAGTGGGTCATTTTAATCAGAAATGAGAAGGCAAATTATAGCTGAGTGTTCTCACTAAAGGTAAAGTAATGGGATGTGTGATAACCCCCATGATCTGCATAGAGGATCATTAATTGACCTCCCAGTTGGGCTTGTTGAATATAAACTCCCTGGGGAGCCAACCAGGTACAGCTCGCTTACCAAATCCTGTATAAAGCAAGACCCTGAGAGGGTCCATTAACCTTTTAGTCCTGGTTGGGGCCTGTTGTGTTCACCACAGTTCATCACATATAAGAATTAGTTGCAATTAAGAGTTTAGGAGATCAATCACACCTTTTGTGGAATCTTGTCATGGGATCCTGTTGTAGGACAACTCAGACATCAGAGTTCAATTCTGTGGGTGACTGCAATTTACTGGGTGCAAGCGTATATTTTCTGTATAATGGAATCAATATGCAGATAATGTCTGGGATTGCACATCTCAGTAAGATGGTTGTAGATAATGTAGGAGAAAAACAGAAACTCTGGAAATTGCATTCTATAATAACACCAGGAGTCGGCTGTGATGGAACCATGCTTTATTGCACAAAATAAAAATAAACAATAACCACAAGCTTGTGCTGAACACAACAGGTCCCAACCGGGACTAAAAGATTAATGGACACTCTCAGGGTCTTGTTTTATACAGGGTTTGGTATACGAGCTCTACCTGGTCGGCTCCCCAAGGAGCTTATATTCAACAAGCCCAACTGGAAGGTCAATTAGTGATCCCCCATGCAGATCATAGGGGTTACCACACATTCCATCACTTTACCTTTAGCGAGAACACTCAGCTATAATTTGCTTTCTCTTTTCTGATTAAAGCTTGCAATTTACCTTACTCCATTGTTTTCCATCCTGCACAACCTCCTCATGATGTGAGGATGGAAGATTTAACCCTTGTCATCAGTTTCAGGGAGTAATTTCCCTTCTGCACAGCAACATGATGCAGCACACAGCAAGTAACAATACTTCTGGACACTTTTACTGGGCACTACTGTAGGATTTCACCAGGCGTCCAACGTGACACTTCACTCCTGTTCCATTTACCTGATATGCTTGTTTTAGTTTTCTGCTTGAGATGTTCTTTGAGAGTTATTATCCACAACTGCTTTATCATCAATGACCCTCATAAGCAGTTCTGTTATATCAGGACTAGAATGTTGAATTATTGCAGATATCATAACAGCTTAAAGGTAACTACTTGGATATTTAGTGAATAAAAACATCTTTGATTCATGAAATTGAAGAGTTTGCCATATTGGACAACCAAAGACACAATTGTTCTGTCAATTGTTCTTGAATCTGTGGACCACATCATTCTATAGAATTAGGTTATTCCATCCCTGTTTGGAATGTTCTGTTGGAAATAACAAATTCCAAGTTTCACCTGATTATAAGGTCAGTAATTTTCTTTGTCCAGCGGTGTGTGTTATTTATGCTCCTATGGACTAAGGGTGCGTAAAGAATTAAAAGGGAGGCTTGGTGACTTGACCATTGGGAGCTCTTTATTAGAGGTGTGCACTGTTCCACAGTCAGATCTCAGACTGTCCAACTAGGTCTCAAGCTGAGTGAGACTAATTGCCCAGGGGTCACCTCAACCACACTCTTAAAGGGACAGTCCGCATCCCACACTCTAACATACAATATATACATTTACCATAGTGTGCCGCGACCAGACATAAAAAAAACCAAAACCTGCCTGGAGGTAGCAAAACATTTCAAGCCAATGGTTACTTTCACTGCTACAATATTGTTCTCCTCATGCAAAAGGGCTGCAAATTTTCGCTCAACAGCTGAAAGTAAGCCCTCAAGAAAGAGAAATTGGAGCCTAATGAGGTATTTATGGGCAAAGGAATGTATAACAGTCTCTAAACCTTATGGAGTGATTATCAAATGTATTGAAATCAATCATCTCTTGTAGCCTTCAATTCATCCTTGTTCCATAATCTCATATTACACAAGAATAGAGAATCATAGAATCCCTACAGTGCAGAAGGAGGCAATTTGGCCCATCGCGCCTGCACCGTAAACAGTCCCACGCAGGCCCTAACCCCATTATCCCACAGATTTATCCTGCTAATCCCTTGACAAGAAGGAACAATCCACCTAACCCGCACATCTTTAGAATGTGGGAGGAAACACATGCAGACACGGAGAGAACGTGCAAACTCCACACAGTGATCCGAGGCTGGAATTGAACCCGGGTCCCTGGCGCTGTGAGGCGGCAGTGCTAACCACTGTGCCACCGTGCCACCCATGAGGTACCCAATTCTTTTTTAAAAATCAATATTCCCAGGGAACTGCCTTAAACCTAACCTAAAAACATTACTTGTCTCTATTTAAGTGCTCTGAAGAAAACTTGCAGACTCGAAACATTAGCTCTGTTTCTCTCAACACAGATTCTTTCAGATCTGCTGAGTTTTTTCAGTATTTTCTGTTTTATTCTGTGTAAGTGCTATTTTGAGCAGTATTTCTCAGGTGGATATGTTATACTTGGGCCATTTTAGTGTTACATTTAAATTTACTTTGCCCCCAAAAACTGTCTGAAGACTTCAGAAAAAAGTTACAGAAAAAGTAAATCCCAGCCCACTCTCAATAGGTCAGGCACTATCTCCACTACTGAGTAGCAAGGAAGATGATTTTGGCTCAAATGTTTGGGGTGGTATTGTGGCAGTTGGCCATAGTAACCATTCTGTTGATTTTTGTGCCCCAAAATCACCCAAAAATGAGTTGGGGAAAGGAAAACCCATCCTCATTTATTTGAGCAGTGTCGATATTTATTTACCTTTGGAATTCTGGCCCAATTGCCATCTGCCACTAAATCAAATAATTCTGATTCTGAACTCTGCCATGTTTTACAGCACGGCTCTCACTTGGCGGATGAAAAAAAGCCAAGAGATTAAAAATCCAGAGGTAGTGGACACCAATCAAGTGAGCCTCACAGCAACATCTGTTGGATAAATGAGACAGCTCAGGGAGCCCTGAAGCAACGGTCCAAAAAGATAAGAGATAAAGATTTTAGTAATGGGAGCAAGGAGGTTCACAGTGCTGAATATTAAGTACATTACATTTCTGGCATATTTGGACATTGTCACTGTTAGATTACAGCAAACTGCATGAAGGAGTTGATGCATGCAAAATTTTAAGATGTTGATATCTTCCTGGTCATCAGACAATTCAAATCCATTGAGATAACATAAAAATCATGAGGCAACGTCTACCACATCAGGGATAGTGATCCACGGTATATTTACATTTCTTGTTTTAAATACAATGAATGTGTTCATTTTGGCATTACTGTGCCATTAAAATGATCATATCAATCAACTATGCCTCACTGATATGAAAGTATGTGTGTGTGTGCTTGTGTGTGCACATATGTGCATGCGTGTGTGTGCATGCATGCGTGCATGTGTGTGTGTGCGCGCATGTGTCTGTGTGTGTGTATGTGGTGTGTGGCATGTGACCCGCATGTTTAGTGATGGGGGGAGGTTGCCCCTCAGGGGTCAAGTGTTGGGGGTGTTCCCCATGTCTGGAGGTGATCACAATGCCTGTGGTCGGGGGAGGGGGGACATTCAACTTAACTTTGAGATTGGGACATCCTTTCAAATGGGTGCCTGGATCTCTGAGGTGGTGGCCTTGCCGGTGTCTTTCCGTCTCGCACATCCCTCTGCCGGTGGTAGTTTTCCCAAAGCTCCAAAAGGATGACTAAGTATGGGTGAATTGTGATCTGGATCAGGCCGACCCACCCAGCGGAATTCTCACCTCTTTTCCCACCGGAGATGACATTGAGGGCTGAATTATTTTTAAAAAAAGACCAAGGGCCTGATTTTACCAAAACTTCGCGCCCGAAATCGCGGTAAAGTTGGACATTGGGCCTATACTGCGATCTGCACCCAATTCCGAGCGGATCGCAGCTTTACCGACACCCGATTCGGGCGCGGGCCAGGCCGGGCGGCCCAACTCTACCGCCAAATCCCACTTTACCGTCTTCTGGCCCGATTCGCGTCTGCTCTGTAATCGACCTGCAAAATAAATATCTGAAGTCGCCACTGCAGCCTCCGAAGAGCGGGGTCAGAGACTGCAACGGCTCTCTGACCCAGGTCATCCTCTGGTCAGGGCAGGAGGGGGTTGGGAGAAGGAAAGGGGGTGTGACGTCTCATCCCCTGGGGGGGGTGGGAGGAGAGGGGGTGTGACCGATCATCCCCTGGGGGAGAGGGGGTGTGACATCTCATCCTCTGGTCGGGGGGGGTTCCGCTGCCTGTCTGCGGCCGGTCCCTCCTGCCAGAGTGGACGTGCGGCCATGCCATCCCACGAAACCTTCAGGATGAAGCGATTCCCCACTAAGAAGATGAAGCAGAACCGGCCGATTCCACAGTGGATCCGCATGAAAACCGGCAACAAGATCAGTACAACCTGGATGAGGAAGTGGAGGGATGGGTTGGTAAGTTTGCCGATGACACGAAGGTTGGTGGCGTTGTGGATAGTTTGGAGGGATGTCAGAAGCTGCAGTGTGACATAAATAGGATGCAAGACTGGGTGGAGAAGTGGCAGATGGACTTCAACCCGGATAAATGTGTAGTGGTACATTTTGGCAGGTCAAATGGGATGAAGGAGTATAATATCAAGGGTAAGACTCTCAGCAGTGTAGAGGATCAGAAGGACCTTGGGGTCTGGGTCCATAGGACTCTTAAATCGGCCTCGCAAGTGGAGGAGGTGATTAAGAAGACGTATGGTATGCTGGCCTTCATCAATCAAAGGATTGAGTTTAGGAGTTGGGAGAAAATGATGCAGTTTTATAGGACCCTCGTCAGACCCCACTTGGAGTACTGTGCTCAGTTCTGGTCGCCTCATTACACGAAGGATGTAGAAATTATTGAAAGGGTGCAGAGAAGATTTACAAGGATGTGGCCTGGATTGGGTGGCATGCCTTATGAGGATAGGCTGAGGGAGCTCGGTCTTTTCTCCTTGGAGAGACGAAGGATGAGAGGTGACCTGATAGAGGTATACAAGATGTTGAGAATTATAGATCGGGTGGATTCTCAGAGGCTTTTTCCCAGGGCTGAAATGGCTGCTACGAGAGGACACAGGTTTAAGGTGCTGGGGAGTAGGTACAGAGGAGATGTCAGGGGTAAGTTTTTCACTCAGAGGGTGGTGGGTGAGTGGAATCGGCTGCCGTCAGTGGTGGTGGAGGCAAACTCGATAGGGTCTTTTAAGAGACTTCTGGATGAGTACATGGGACTTAATAGGATTGAAGGTTATAGGTAAGCCTATATATAGGCCTAGGTAGGTAGGGACATGACCGGCGCAACTTGTGGGCCAAAGGGCCTGTTTGTGCTGTAGTTTTTCTATGTTCTACGTTCTAATTCCAAGGGGAGACACTGGAGAAGGACCAAGCTGGGCCTGTAAAAGGATACACTGGTACACTACCAGCCACAGCCATCTCTCCCGCTCTCCTGCCCCTGCAGGGAAGAGTAATCTGTGGCTGACAGTGAGGTTGGTCGTGCCAGAGAAGTGAGGATATACTGCACCTTCATCCAGATGACCTGTCTCAAGTGAGTTGCCCAGATCCAGAGTCTGAGCCATAGGTGTGCAGTCTGTGGCATAGATCAGTCTCTGAGGACCATCACTGAGGGCATCGAGAGCATGGCCCAGACACAGAGGACCATGGCTGAGGGGCTCCAGAGGTTGGTCCACACACACACAGCGCCATCGCTAGGAGCTTCGACATCATGGCACAGACAATGTAGGGCTTCCAGGACTAGCAGCGCCAGGTGATGCAGAGCCTTCTGGAGCTTACTCCAACCGGAGCTCCTTCCCATTGAGCTGCCCAGGGACCCACGAGCACACCGAGGCAGGAAGGAGTGCTGGAGCCCTTGGCAGGGCCTTCCACCAAGGAGACTCAAGTGGTCTCCAGTCCTTCTGAAACCTCCCTTCCTAATGCCAACGCATCTAAGAGGCAGCAGGCAGAACAGGGTGACACAGAAACACCGGTGACATCCAAAGATCTGCTGGGACCTTCCAGGTGCCGGCCCTCCAGAGGCAACAGGGTATGGAAGGCACGTCCGCATCTGATGTGCATCCTGGGAAACACCTAGATGTAGTGGAAGACCACCGAAGATTAAGAAGTGGTAGGTGCACGGAGTGAACAGGCGGTGATGTTAAAAACCATTAGTAAGGGCGTAGATAATGTAGCATTGTCACAAATCACCGTTTAAAATAATACTGCACCTCAAAGCCTCAACCCCTGTCCTTGACCCCTCTCCTACCACAGGGATAGTTCATCTCCCCATCTAAACTGAGAAACTCCTGCAGGCCCTCCAAGCAATCCCAACAGTTAGACCCCTATGAGACCTGCAACGACAGGCATCCAGGATTGACTGCTCATCACTCACTGAACCCTTAACCTGGCCCTACGTTCCCCCCCTTGCAGTTGTGGGAAAAAGGAATGTGCCCCACATCTTTACTCAGAAGAGAGCCTGGGGAGTCAGTGCAGTCAGTAGACAGACAGGAGTCAGACACGCAGAGGCTGAGCTACATCACAGCTTTCCTCACAGCGAGTCGTCATCAGCCTCCTGCCTTGATGAGCAACTCAACTCACATGGCCAACCCAGACCCATTACCGTGCTGGTGAGACCTGCCGGGGGGCGGGTACGGTGGGGGTACGGTGGTGCAGTGGGATGTGACGGTTCTTTGTGGAGGGCACAGCAAACAGTGACAATGCGAGCCATTCGCTGGGGGCTATACTGAAGTGCACCATCAGAGCAGTCGAGGCAACGGAAACACCTCCCCAGGACACCTTAGCACTATTTGATTACTGTCCAGGTGGCACTGAACCTGATTATAAAGGGACTCTCCCTCGGCCTTGGGCCTCTGCATTGGCATCATCAGCCATGACGTCAACGGGTAGCCCTTTCTCCCACAAGTCAACCCGGCTGACCTGGGGTAGTCCTCAAAGACCGAAAGTATCTGCAATTGCCCCAAAATGAAACCGTCATGCATGCTTTCTGGGAACCTTGCACACACGCACATGATGTTCAGCTAGTGGTCACACATTAGTTGGATAGTCAGGGAGCGGAACTCCTTCTGAATGACGAAGGACACTCCCTGATGCCACACTGCTCTCAAGGCCATATCTGTCCCAATGATGGCCTCCTGGACTTAAGGCATCCCAGTGTTGGCAGCGAGTCCTGCAGTCCAGGCAACCTGGTGGGCTTGGTCAAGGTCAAAGTGGATTGGAGGCCCAGGCATACGGAGCATCTCTGACCTCTCAGATGCACTTGTGAGCTAATGATTGAGAGAACCCACACAAACCGCTGGTCGAGCCCTGAAATGACCCGGGTGCAAAGAGGTTTAGGGCTGTAGTAAGTTTCACAGCGACAGGGAGCAGGTAACCTCCTCCTCCACGTGGCAATAAGTCCGCAAGGCAGTGGTGCCGCATTGTCTCCTCGTTCAGACAGAGTCTTCTGTGGCACATAGTGTCCGGCAGCTCCAGGAAGCACCTGTAAATCCGAGGTCTCCTTCTCCGACGTCTTTGACCCCCCCCCCCCCCCCCCCCAACTCCCTGGCCTGATGTGTGGCCAGGTTTTGATCCTGACCAGTGGTCTCCTGTTCTACTGGCACAGGCTCCACCTTGGGTTGGGCTTCCCAGAGTTGGCATCATCTGACCACCTCCACTGCAGTGCTTAGAATGATCGCCAGCTCCACTGTCTCCATACAGAGACAATATCGGTAATCTGGGAGGAATGGGAGAGAAAGTCAGTCAGGTGATCCATGTCGCGACACTCAATCCTTCTCAATACCCCTTTCCTTCATGATCCTGGAAGCTGACAACCAACCCCATATCCAGCGGCCAGCACTACCTCCCTTCACAACAGCCGTAGTGCAGTCCATCATATGTTGTGACAGATGCATGCCCATGTGAACCTTGAGGGCCCTTGGATCCCCCAGGTGAACGGTGCTGTGAGACGCCACCCTATTCCTCTCAATATCCTGAACCCAACCTTCAACCCCTGAAACCTAAGGATTCAACCCCTCACTTTAACTTGGAGTATGTGGACAGCTGACATTAATGAGGGTTAAATGGAGCAAGACTCACAGGAATGTTAGAGGGTACAAGTACTCTCTGAGGCAGAGAAAGGCACCACTAATAGGCATCGTAAATACTCAGGCCTGATCACCCCATAATCTAATTTCTGTCATACCTTTACCCTTGGGATACCTGGGCAGCCACTGCACTACGGATGACCTATGACTTAAAGAAGTGGGGGACAAGACTGGAAGATCCCACCAGCCTGAGCAGCCAGAGAATTCTGGCCCTATTCAAAACAACCTCTGGGAGCTGAGGTCAATCTGGTTGAAAACCCCTATTCAAAAAAAAGCTCCAAGTGAAGCCAGACCACAGCTGTTTAACCACAGAGCCCATTCAAAGTGAATGGGGTTAAAATGCTCTGTAAACAAACAACTTCAAGAGGATCCATGAAGCTAGACCGCATCTGTGTTACCACAGAGCCTATTCAAATTTCATGGGGTGTGAAATGCTGTTCCAACAGACAAGCTGCAGAATAGCGTTGTCCTGAGTGAAGATTTTAGGACAGACAGGCTGCAGATTTGCTGTGGACTGTTAAGTGGTTTTAAACCGGAAAGACAGCAGGCTTCAAGGCTACACAGAACAATCACACCTCCCATCTCAGGGGAGACCCCCGACTGGGTCCTCTTACCCCCAGCACAACACCCCCCAATCCTAAACTTCCTTTAAAAATCCCTCCATCCAACCTCCCACCTCCCCCCCCCCACCCCCGACCCCCGATGTGGCTAGCAGCTACTTGTGCACCTGGCACTGAGTGGAGAGTAGTACTCACCTCCTTCCTGTCTCTCAGACTCCATGGCGCCTGGTCCGCATTTTTAGAGTGCGGCAGCAGCAATTGTTGTCCATGTGACATCCCGCCGGTGAGCGGAAAAATTCAGTGAGGCCGGAACATCTGTCTTTAACCTTGCTAAGGACACTCAAATGGATTTAAATCAGGTTCTCACCCTCTCTGGGGTGTGATAGCACGAGTGGGGAGGGGCCAGGAAGTTCCCGTTGGCGCAAATCCCATTTCTGGCCTCCCACCCGATTTAACGGCCATAGCAGGATTTACGCCCGTGGCGAACAGGCTTGGGAAATTGAGGCCCGCAACTCCAAATGGTTGCAATGCTCTGAGCAGAATGCAGCATTCTCATATCAGAGATAGCATCAGGAAGTCGAGCAAGAGAGTGCTCCAATTGAGTAAGAGCACTAGAAAGTGTTTCTGTTGCTGGCAATCAAGACCACACTCATCATTACTTCATGTATGTGTGTGTATATTGCTACTACTAAATCTGTAAAGCATTTCATAGGACTGTGATTGGTAATTTAATCTTCTGGTCCAGATTTCAGTTTTTTTCAGCCTGATATCACAGTCTCTGTAATTTGCTGATAAGCGCAATTTATAATTAATATTACAATTATCCAGGCCGCCACTTTTCTACACACACTCAAAGAAGCAAATGAAGTTGATATTAGATCATCCGTATGACGTCTACAGGATGTAAAAATGGGCAGGTAATGGCTAGATTTTCTCTATTACTTTAAGCCTGATATAGTACATGTCCCTGGGGTTAGAATCAGCTCTAGTTTTCATTTGTCTTTCAAAAGAAAGCTGAACGTTACATTTTAGGTTACCTACTTTCATGACTCCATGTGTTGCACAGTCGGTTCTGAAAAATCATCCAGAAGCCATTCATCACAGATTAAATAAAAGGGAGCTGAAGATCAAAGAAATGCTATTCTCCAATGTTAAATTCATAAATTTACCTCCAGTTTCCAAACAGGACCTTTATTGTGCTATTTGAATAGTTCTGCTCTTCCTTTGAGGGAGGCACAGTGGTTAGTACTGCTGCCTCACAGCCCACGGACCAGGGTTCGATTCCTGGGTCACTGTCTTGTGGAGTCTGCACGTTCTCCCCATGTCTGCGTGGGTTTCCTCCGGGTGCTCCGGTTTCCTCCCACACTCCAAAAGACATGCTGGTTAGGCGCATTGGCCATGCTAAATTCTCTCTCAGTGTATCTGAACAGGCGCCAGAGTGTGGTAACAAGGGGATTTTCACAGTAACTTCAGTGTGAATGTAACAATGTACTTGTAACAATAATAAATAAATTTTACAGCTTTAAAAATAACGGGGCAATAGGAATTCACTATCCTTGAACATTGTCAATCAAATAAACAGGACCGGATTTTCGTTACCAAGGTGGGTGCCAAATTGTCAGACCTGCCTCGGTAAAGGCATGATTTTTGCTTGAGGGTGGAAGATCGAGGCGGGGAGGGGTGGTGGGTGGTGGGTAGAGTTTGGCTTCCGAACCCAGAAGCAGATTATAGGTCTTGGTCCGAGTTGTTTTCAAAGCTGTTAAGCTCTCCAGCCGTCACCCCTCACAGCCTATTTCATGGGCGGCTCAGTGGCACAGTGGTTAGCACTGCTGCCTCATAGCGCCAGAGACCCGGGTTCAATTCCCGGCTTGGGTCACAGTCTATGCAGAGTCTGCATGTTCTCCCTGTGTCCTCCGGGTGCTCCAGTAACCTCCCACAGTCTGAAAGGCAGGCTGGGTTAGGTGCATTAGCCACGCAAAATTCTCCCTAAGTGTAACCGAACAGGCGCCGGAGTGTGGCGACCAGGGGATTTTCACAGTAACTTCATTGCAGTGTTAATGTAAGCCTTACTTGTGACATTAATAAATAAACTTCAAACTTCATTCTCTCCACCCAGCCCCATGAACCCCAGTAGCCCCATGTCAAATCAATGCCATCTCATGTCCCACCAACCCAATGTCCCTGTGTAGTCTCCATGCCAACTCCTGCCATTATCCTCTGTCTCTTTAAGGCCCCATGCCTCTTCATGGCCACGTACCCAGTGTCCAACATGGGTAGATCTCAGGCACCAAGTGGAGACGCAAATTAAACTCCAAACAATCTAATACACCTCTCACTCATACATACTTGATAGTGAAATAACTCCCATTCATGAAATCCATTCAAAGCTTTTAAATTGCAAGTGGTTAATCTCTTATAAAAGCAAACTTCTATTCAGACCCCACATCAAAGACACCTAATTCTTAAATAGCCCATTTAAACTACCAATCTAACAGTGGGCCCAGAGAACTCAATTGAAATTGCGTGACAAGATACTATTTATTTTCCTAAACTGCTGCAGTTGTCCTGTCAATGAATGCAGTCCACCAGATATTTAAAAGAAAACTCACAGTGATAGCTATTTCTTTTTTAAGTTTAAAGGCCAGGGTATTTTTTTTAAAACTTCAGATCATGAGAGTTTTGCAGCCCACAAGCCACCCTACAAAAGTGTTTACATCTACTCCATCAATATGTGACTCCCACATTGTGGGTTAAGGTCCTTGCAGCAGCCAAAATAGGGTCGGGTTGACCTCAGCACTCAGTTCAAATGGCCCTGGTGAGTTTGGGCTTCCCGCCAATGCAAATCATGCCCAGCTCTTTTCCCTTTCTGGTAAAAGTTAGATCTGTTGAAAATTGGGGCAGAACTTTCACATTCAAGTCCCGCCCACCATTTTGAAAGTCTGCTAAATCTTCACAACCCCACAAAAGTCCGGCCCACAGCCTCCTCCATGGCGCGTATAGCACATGGTTTTAAATGTGATTAGTGTGTTTTGTTCCTTTCTTCAGCAAATATGTTTAACATGCCTTTATTAGGAAGGTCTTAAGAAAGAGTGTACGAAATAGCCAACACAATGCTTTTTTTTTTGGTTACCTGAATGAAAAGCTTAACTTTTCTTTCATTGACAATGTGCTGTTAACCAGACTGGCATGAGATTAGTTTTCACTGCCCAGAGGCACTGTCACGTTTAGCAATTTCAAATAGAATTGCACTGATGCTTATTTGTTCACTCAAATTCAAACTAGTAAAAGCATTCCAAGGAAAGCGATGAAAAATGAAATTGTATTATGCTGTTTTGCAGTTCGTGTAAGTATTTACATATATAAATAAGTAAACATCTAAATATGCACATAGAAAACACAAAGAATGAAGAACTCAAGTACAAATCATTTTCACTTATCTTGAAAGCAGGTTTGCTAACCCCTATAGAATACCGACTGTAATTTTGCATGTTTTTTCGTACCAAATGAACATTTCCACTTATGTTTCCACATTTTAGTGCAACTCACCTTTGTTTTCTACAGCAGGGTGCCTTGCGCAGCACATGCATGCGGGCATGTCCGGCACATAACCGTCCATTCATTAACTAGTCAAAAAATCCAAGGCAGCACACACTTGAATTTCCCAAATATACTCTGGCAGGTAACGTTCCCAGACAAAGTGTGTAGTCAGAAAATTATCTATATATATTTAATGTTGTTTGATACATTTTAATTAAGCCTGGAAACTGGGGACTAACTGATACAAACGAAAGGACAACCTCCCTCTGGTTTGCTATGTATAAAATCAGCCAATATTGGAAATACATAGTGTTCTATCAACTGTGATTTCACTTTCTATATTTATGGATACTCAAGATAAACTTAAACTGTGAGATTTTCTTTCAAATCTCAGTAATCAAGTTGCAGGACTCAGATTGAAAATCAGACACCTATTTATAAATTAAACCATTTCAGCACCACACTTTTCAGAACATATTGTCTGAAAAGATAAAACAATCAGTAAAGCTTCTAACATTTTCTTTGTATTGGAAACACATTTTTGAAACATAATTTAGCACAAAATGAACAAAACTGGCAATATTAGGTCAATGTTACCAACGTTAATGATTTCTGCATCTAATCGATCTTGGAACAAAATCCAAACTTTCCCGCTGAAGCGAGTAACTGTTTTGTGATTCAAGCTATGTCATTAACCATCCAGAGCTGCCTGAATATTAATCGTCCAAATCAAATAATTCTTGTGAAAAACTTGACTTTTAAAGCCACATTTCTGGCCAATGGCAGCAGCTCAAAGCCTGTAAAAAAAATCAACTTTTTGATGTTTAAGCTTCACTTTTGGTCTGTTTTGCAAAAGATTGCCAAACAATGTAAAGATCAATCAAAATGGTGCATATAAGGTCTGGTGTTTCTCATCAGTTAGCCCACAAATTTGTCCCATTCATGTAAACATTCTGCACATATTGAAAGAAGTAGCAGAGGCATGTACACAGACATACACATAAATAAACAATACATTAGAAAAAGGAATAAAGCTAGATCACTCGCACAGAGCTACCGTGATTCTCCCATTTAAAATGGGAGATTAAGCAAGTCCAGAGAACTATAGAGCTTAACGTCAATAATAGGAAAGGTAATGGAACCTTTATACAAAGATGAAATAAGAAAACATCTAGAAAATGAAGTGTAGTCAGCATGGATCTGAAAAGTAAAAGACTGGCTTGATCAAATTTATTCAATTGTTTTGAAAACGTGAAAGCATAAACAAGGGTAATGAAGTAGACGTAATATATATGGATTTTCAAAATGCTTTTGGGAATTGATTCACGACTAAGATCAGAGCATGTAATGTCAAGTGACAAGTTGTAGAGTGAATAGACAACTAGCTCAAAACATAAAACAGATTATTGTGGGTAGTTACTCAGATTGGCAAAAGTTGGAAAGTAGTATTCCACATGGATCCATGCTGGGACAATTGCTGATTATCATTGACATAAACTATTTAGACTTGAGAATCAGAGATACAGTGTGGAATTTCACGAGATTGATTCTAAGTGTCCAGCTAGCCTGAAAATGGGAGAGTTCCTGATCTGATTTTGGGTGAGCTTTCACGCCCAATCTTATGCACTTAGTCACTGAAAAAATGGTCGAGACTGTTTCTAGATGCTGCAGACAGTGTGTGGGCTGGCTTAATTTGTCAGCCAGCTTGAAGAGGAGATACTGCGCATGTGCAGACCTCTGATTCTGCACATGCTCAGTAAAATCTGCAGGGGTCTGACAGACTATGGGCGGAATTTTATCGGCATGTCCACCCAAGGTTTGTATGATCCCGCCCGAGGCCAACGGCGAATGGCATTCTCTGAGCCCCTCCCGCCCCCAGATTTGGGGCGGGCATGCCGGTACAATTCCGGTCAGAGAGTGAGCTGTCAGGCCCCTGCTACTGCAGGCTCCCCTCCCCTCCCCCATAACTGCGGGGGCCCATGACTGATCACAAGCCCCACAACACATAGGCATCTAGCCCCCACTACCAACCACCCGCCACAGAGACTGATCAGGCCCCCCTTCCCTGATCTGATCCCATTGCAGAGTATGCAGCGGGCCTCCCTCCAACCCACTGATCCGGCTGTCCCTTCATGTCCCGCCCCCATAGGCCATGCTCCCGTAGGCCCCACCTCCATATGTCCTGCCCCTGTAGGCCCCACTCCTGGCAGTGCCAAGGTGCCCACTGGGCATTGCTCACATCATGATGTGGAGATGCCGGCATTGGACTGGGGTAAACACAGTAAGAAGTCTTACAACACCAGGTTAAAGTCCAACAGGTTTATTGGTATTAAAAGCCACTAGCTTTCGGAACAGGCTGTCCCTTCGTCAGGTGGGTGGGAACTCCCACCCACCTGACGAAGGGACAGCCTGTTCCGAAAGCTAGTGGCTTTTGCTACCAAATAAACCTGTTGGACTTTAACCTGGTGTTGTTAGACTTCTTACATTGCTCAGGTGCCAGGCTGGCAATGCCAAGGTGCCAGGATGGCATTGCCAAGGTGTAAAGGCAGGTTGGCTCTCCCCAAGGGGCACTCCCCTTGCCCTCGGCCTCCCCAAGGGGCCTCCAGGGCCTCCAGTTTCACCGTTTTGGCCAACATGACTGTTCCCCACTCATGGGGAGCAGGTGTTTCCCTCACCGGAGAGAATCTCTCTGGCGAGGCCATAAAGGCAAGTGAGCCCGGCGCTCAGCACATGTAAATCCTATTTTAATATTATTCAGCCTCTCGTCCATTTTTGGTGAGGGGCTGACCTCGCCGGAAATCCAACTCTCATAAAATCGCGAGAACCAAGAAATCGGGCGTGATCCTGATTTCTCGGCTCTCGCGCGATTTTACCGATTCGCTCCAGCCATCGATGGGTGAGCGAGCCGGTGAAATTCTGCCAACAATTTCAAAATTAATGGATGACACCAAACAGAGAGGATATTGTTAACACTGAGGAAGGCTGCAACAAAACAAAATAAGACACGAATGAACTTGCCAAATGGGTGCGTTATTGGCAAATGAATGTCAATTTGGAGAGGCAGGAGTAGGACGAATTAGGAGATGACATTCTCCTTGGAAAGTGAGAATCCAAGTGGGATAGAGCAGCAGATGGGGTCAGGGATACAGGTTAAAAAAAAAAATCACTGAAATAGTGGTACAGGTTAACAGGGCCATAAAGAGCAAAGCATTGGGGTTCCTTTCTGGGGAGATGAGTTGAAAAGCAGAGAGGTTATGTCAAACTTGTGTAGAACTTTAGTATCAACTGTTCTGGCTATTATAAGATGGAAATGGAGGAACTGAAATGGGTGTAAAAGGGATTTGCATTGATGTTTACATATCATACTGAGATACCCTGGCCGGAATTCTCCAGCTGTTCACGCCCTGCCCCACTGTCAGTGAGAAGGGAAAATCTGACATTTATCCAAATCTCCATTCTCTACAGTGGGTCCAGAAAATCCCAGCTGCAGTCAAGGTCAAAGAATCTGGTCCTAAATTTCTCATAGACGACTGAATAAGTTCAGACTCTTTTTTTAAATTCTATCATGGTATCCTACTGTCACTGTTAAGGCCAGCATTTGTTGCCCATAATTTCCCTTTAACTGAATAACTTGTTCAGCTATTTCAGGGGGCATTTAAGAGTCAACCACATTGTATGCGTTTGGAGCTACCTGTAGGCCAAGACAGCAGACTTCCTTCCCTAAAGGACCTGAGTGAACCAGATGGAAATTTATAACAATCAGTGATAGCTTCATGGTAGGTAGGCATTACTAAGACCAGCTTTCAATTCCACATTCATTTATTAATTATGTTTAAATTCTACCACCTGCCATGCTGGGATTTGAACCTATGTCACCAGAGCATTAGCCTGGGCCTCTGGATTACTAATCCAGTGGTTATACCAGCATCACCCCATGAAAAAAAGAAGGCTCAAGGATGATTTGATAAGGTCTAATATTATGTAAGGGTCTGATAAGGTAGACATAGAGAAGAAGTGTCCACTTGTGAGAATCACCATAAGCCAGAAATATAAAGAAATAAATTAAATTTGGAATGTGGGGAAAAAAATATTTACTAAGTGCTTAGAACGTGAAAGTTGTTGCTACATCAAAAAGTAAGACAAATACAGATGTATTTAAGGAAAATTAGATAAACACATGAGAGGAGAAGAAGTAGCAAGTTATTTGATTGGGTTAAACAAAATAAGGTTGAAGGAAGCTTGTGTGGAGCATAAGTATGGGCATGGACTAGTTGGGCTGAATGGCCTGCTTCTGTGCTGTAAAATATGTGGAAATCAGAAGCTGACAAGCACAGTAGCAGAAAACCACAGTGAAGATTTTAAGCCCGCTGTTCTAACCTGAAAATAACATTTTAGCTTGCAAGCAACTTTCAACAAGAGAGAACTCACAAATTTGATTAGATAGAAGAGGTTATTATGGTCCATCAATAAAAAGATTTGACAACGATTAAACTTGAAAGATTGAGTTGTAATTTTGAATGGAATATAATTTGGCTATTTACTCAATAAACTAAGAATATCCACACAGCCAATTTAACATGGTTAAATAGTCAACATAAACACAATCTTAAGTTTTTATTTGAGGCTTTACTAAAGATGTCGGTTGGTTTGAGATGAGAGAATATCTAAAGTAATTGGAAAACATATTCGAAGCAACCTGAAGTGGAGATCTCTTGTTATGCTGCTAATGTCAGCATTGGTACCCACATAAACACAGCTAAAATAGTGTTGATTTTAATATTTTGTTCAGCTCAGATTATGAAAGATTCCAAAAGTAACTGCAACAAAGCTTGCTGTGGACAGGAGGGAGTGTGAAAAGGTAGGAACACATTTCATATCTACCAAATTCATCATATCTTTATGTGGAAAAAGATTTGCAGAGCAAGAAAATAAACCTTGGCAGTTAGCAACCTTGACAAGATGCTTCGGAGAAAACAGTTGTGCCAAAAGAGAAAAAAATCGCAAACATATGTTTAGCATTACCACAAGTCTGTCACCTTGAAGTAAATTTAAAAAGTGTTGTCCACAATTAAAACACAGCTATGTTAATAAGGAATGTGACAGATGAAGAAAATTGCCCACAACTTAGCAAGAATCAACTGAATGAATTATTTATTCGGGATCCAACAACAGCATATCTTGATCGCAGTGGCACAACCTTGAGAGTAGAAAGTACAAGAGCACTTCATGGCATTTTATATGATTACATGTCAGTGCCTTTTCCAGATGCTCCAAATACTTACCAATAAAGTGCTATTCTAACAAATGGCATTTGAAGAATGTAAGGCTTTCACTTACTCGAGGACACAGGCTGGCAAAAGGATAACTCTGCCCAATGCATAAAGGTGAATTTGTACTGTGATACTTGTTTTTCAAAATGCTTGTGCAGAATACATACTGTTGAAAGGATCACAATATCCCTACAGTGCAGAAGGAGGCCACTCAGCCCATCGAGCCTGCCAACCACAATCCCACCCAGGCCCTATCCCCGTAACCCCACATATGTACCCTGCTAATCTCCCTGATACTATGGGACAATTTAGCATGGCCATTAACCTATACATCTTTGGACTGTGGGAGGAAACCCGCACAGACACGGGGAGAACATGCAAACTCCACACAGACAGTCACCCAAGGCCAGAATTGAACCCAGGTCCCTGACGCTGTGAGGCAGCAGAGCTAACCACTGTGCCACCGTGCCGTCCCTATCAGCGTGTTATTTAGAAATAATTCTTGTGGCTGCAGAAAATCAAGCTTGGAGCAGTTACTGACTGACTGAGTGAGGGGGTTGAATTTACACATTCAGTTGAAGGCACATCACCTGATATTAATTTAGCTAGCTCACACCATCAAGATCAAAATTGCTCCAAGGTGTTACCCTCAATGAAGTGCATAGTATTTACTATCCAGAACAAATATTTACAACATTAAAGGTTACAAAGACTGGTTGAATGTTGTTTCCCAGCTCCAGTCATTTCACCTCAAGGTTTCTGAGATACTCTGTGTTTTTAATGTGATACATATATTTAAGAGGAAAGCATGGAAATAATCACAAAAGACCTCAAAAAATTGATATTGTTCTTAAAACTGTTTGACCTTAGAAGATGATGATTATGGAAGGAGCTATTTGAAGATTTCTCTCTCACTGTCATTTGACAAACCAAGAAGACAATTGTGAAAGGGTGAAGTGGTGCAGTGGTAATGTCACTGGACCAGAAGCCCAGGCCACTATTCTGGAGACATGGACCGGAATTTTACCAGCACGCCCACCCCGATTCCAGGAACTAGCTGTCAATCCCAGGTTATCTGAATTGAAATTAAATTCCACCAGTTGATCTGGTGGGATCTGTACCCATGGCCAGGATTTTACATCCCCGCTCGGGTGAGGCTCGTAAAATCCTGCCCGAGGCCAATGAAGAATTCCGGAGCAAGGCTCGCAGAACGGAATTCTCCGTTGACCTCGGACAGGATTTTACGAACCTCGCTCGAGAGGAGTCGTAAAATCCAGGCCATGGGTACAAATCCCACCAGATCAACTGGTGGAATTTAATTTCAATTAAAATAACATGGGATTGACAGCTAGCCTCTGTATTGGTGACCATGAAACTGTCATTGATAATTGTAAAAAACTATCTGGTTCACTAACGTCACTTAGGGAAGGAAATCTACTGTCTGTCCTTCCCCAGTCTGGCCTTCATGAGACTCCAGACCCACAGCAATGTGATTGACGCTAACTGCCTCTCTGAAATGGCCGAGCAAGCCACTTGGTTCAAGGGGCATTTGAGGTTGGGGCAACAAATGTTAGCCTTGCCAGTGATGTCCACACCCTGTGAAAGAATATTTTAAAAATATTTTTTTAAGTCTCAGGGTATATTGCTAATTAGCCAGCTTGGTTTAATTATCACTGTGCATATTTGTTTTACTTTTCAATAGTGATTAGTGACTTTAAGGGATTCCCTTTAAGTCATGCTGAATCTGGCATGGCCCTTTAATCTGTAAAAATGAACACCGGCATGTAAAAGTTAGTCTTGGAGATGTAAATTGGAACATATTACGACTAACATGTGGAAATTCGACAATAAACACTAAGAAATGTGACTACATAAACCAACTACTGCAAGACCTGGCACACAAACATGTGAATTTTAGAGCAGTAAGGACTACATATTATGACTACACAATATCCCTCATGCATAAATGTACTAACACATAGTTAACGACAGCATAGTCGTCACATTCATTCATTAAGCACAACCAGAATTCATAGGGCTAACATCCAACATGAAGTCGGTATCACCCAAGTAAGGAGAACATAAACTTCCAGTGCTTTTTTTTTAGAACACAATTGAAAAAATGACCTGGAATATCTATTAAAAGAAAAGAAACACACTGCATGGTGAGAGAGCATGCATTCAATAGTTAAATGATAAACTTGTTTGTTGTATTAGAACGGTTACCTAAATACAGAAGCTCATAGAAACCTTGCACTCCCGTGATTAAAACTGAGAAACTAAGCTTCCAGTCCTCATAACACTGATATATTTTCGGCCAATTATAACCCAAAAATGGGTCACCTGGACAAGGAGATAGGTTTTAGAGAAAATTAATGTGGTATGTGACAAAATACAGCATCAGAACTCCCTCTGAGGTATTAATCCCATTCATTGAGTGCCATGGGTACCCAGTATGATGCTAATGTTAAAACCCGACCAATGGAATGCAGTCCATAGGCTTGCAAAGCCAACCTTAGGTTGACCTAAATGGTTGGCTCTTAAGTGTCTGTGCTCCATTTTGTTACTTGAGGTGACATAATTACTGCACCTTAAAAAGTAGCACAAAAGAACACATTTACAAAAAAAAGGTGAAAATAACATCCGTGAACGAACAATGCAAACTAAAAAAAAGAACCTTGTCCCTAAAGGACGATCATAAATGTAGACGTGAAAGAGGGGAGAGGCAGCTTAAAAAAATACAAGAACCCCCTCCAATAAATTCAATTTGATCACTTAAAAAAATAAAATACCCGAATACAACCTGCCTCTTACCATGGAAGCGACTGCAACGAAACGTCCCTAAAATCCCATCGTTATCCGAATTACACCGCACTGAACTAAATCCATAAAGCAGAATTGCACCAATATTTTTCCCGCCCTTGTCCAATAGTTGGTGACTGTCTCTCTCTCTCTCACCTCACCACCCCCCCCCCCCCCCCCCCCACCTCGCCCAACCTCGCCCACCCCACCACCTATTGCTAATTTCCTCTGGACACTGATGTGCCACATTATGAAATGCTCACCGTCTATTTAGCGCTCCTGAGACACCCACCTGCATAATGATAAACAGCGGATACAAACACACCAGATGCAGTCTTATTCAGCTAACTCATAAACCTCACCAGCCCGCAGCTTGCAACTGTGTGTCTCCCACCCAAAAAAAAGGTATCAAAAACCATGCGTCATTCAGTGTAAAACTTATCAAATCGAAAAGTAACCTTTCTTTAAAACGCTAAAACAGACATTCAGAGAGGGCTATATTTCCCCCCTCACACACACACACACTTTCCAATTCAGGTGAAAAGTCTTTTTTGTTGTTGTTGAGACGGTAAAAGGAGCCAAGGAAATTGTGGCACAAAGTTTTTTTTTCAGATGGTCCTTAAATTGACATGACACCAACACGCAGGAACGATGGCAAAAAAATAATAAAACGCCCACCAACACGAAGCTCCTAAATATTTCAGCCCGAATAGCCCATCTCATCCTGTTATCAATGAAGGTAACCATTTCACCAGAGCTCGGAGGTTCAGTCAACCTGCAATCACTTCGTGTGCGATCAGAACTGTCATAATGCCACACCACACCAAAAAAAACACAATTTCAACACGTATTACCAAAATATGAGAGAGAGAAAAAACTTACCGCAGTCCTCACACAAGATCCTCCCAACATCTTTTTTTAGATTCTTTCCGCCTGTGTCTAGTGGAGCAAATGATGTCTTGAATACTAACGGCTCATCTGTTGGGTCCATGAAAAAGATATATTTCTGGTTCTCCTTTACTTTGATGCATGGTGCTTCTGATCCAAAATCCCCGATGGTGATGAGCTGGTCTCTCTCCAGTCCCCCGCTGTTGACTGGCCACACGTCCAGCACTTTGACATTAACACTGTAGGGCTCGGTGGCGTTGTGTGGCACTGACTGCACCTTGCCTTCGATCACCACCGCTGAACGGTAGGCTTGGTCCTGCAAGGAATTGAAGCTGGGGGGAGAGCAGGCGAACGACACCCCCACGGCGAGGAGCATGGCGAAGCGGACAGCACCAAGCCTCATCGTGGAGATGCACGCCCGCGCCCGGCTGCACTGAGGTGTAGCGGGGCTGAGTCGGGAGGAGGCAGACTTGTGACAAAGTGGACCGCAAATCGCCTCGAGTCGCGCGGCTGGGCGAGAGATCTTGCGTAAGTGTCCATGGCATTTGGGTGTTTGCATGGGGAAACACCGCTCGGAACCGGAAACGGCGTAATACTGTACTGCTGCCTAAACCTGACACTGCATCGACTGGCAAATATCAACAACAAAAAAAATACACTTTTACTTTCATCAATTGTAACACAATCCCACTTACCGTCATTTGTTAGGAACAGCGGTTCCATCGCAGTGCTGTGCGTGTGTCATTTAACAGGCGCAGTTCTCCTGCATCTCCCACTGAGCTCCCCAGCACCTAGCACATCGCCTGATGATTCCCCAGCTCTTATTAACGAAGTTCAAATGATGTTGGAAATGCTGTCGCTATAGTAACTAAACTGGGGGTTTTTTTTCCTCTTAAAAAACAACTATAGTTTCCGAGGACCCGAGCTTGCATTTTCCACAAATCTCATATCTCAAATCAATCGTTTAGATGGGCATTAGGTTCGGGTTTTACAGTCTCTGCAGCTCCCAGGCACATCCTCAGAAGGTAACCAGATCAAAGGGTTTGCATAGAAACAGTTAACTGATCATTTCTCCCTTCCTGCAAGGCAGAGACATGAAAAGATGGTTTTAATGATTATGATCACGGGTCCCACCGTGGACCGGTGCCTCTGCATATTAAAATAGTTATGTGTCCTCGCGTATTATTTTCCTGCCTTTATCTATTCACAACTTGGATGCATTCCGATCACATCCACTTAGTACTACAGACCTCTGGGTATGAGGATCTTCGCTGCTGCCTGCACACCTATTCTGTACAGAAACCGCGATACTAGATGTAGAAAACAACCTGAATAGGAATAGGAATAGGGAGGAGCGATAGAAAATGCAACAGAGCATCTGCAAAACACAGGTACGGAGTATTTTGTCAACCACCACGTGAAAATACTGTACACTTTTTTCTGGTACAGGTGTTTATTGGCTTTACACGTGCAGGGTATGTGTGTTTGCTCAGCCTAAGACTACAATTGTTTTAATGAAAATATATACTATTAAATCTCCCAGGGTAGTATATAGCTGGGGTTTGATAGGTTACACAGCTGATGAATGCGGACCACCAGTGAAGTGTTTTTGGTCATGCACAGCGACTCCCAGCGTCTGAGTTGGAATTGCCGTTTACAAAGCAGTGTTTGTTCCCTTGCAAATTGCAGGAGTCTTAAAAGCCCATGTGCGCCCACTCACCACCAACAGCACCCCCCCCCCCCCCCCCACACACACACATACAAAAAACAACCCTTCTCCAGTGTGGTGGTGATGTGGACAGAATGTTTCATTCATTGGTGTTCTTCTCGAAAAGCACATCCTTGGCTCATTGTCTGCTGATCCTTCATCCTGAGCCATTGCCTACTTTTCAGTGTTGGTTTGCCAATGCCTTCCAGCATCAGGAGCAGAGCGAGGCAGCAGGACCCAGGTCTACCTCAGCTGGAGCAGGAATTAAACGTGTGCTGTTGGCATCACCACATAACACCCTTTTAGCCGACTAGTCGCCGAACCCCCCAGAGTGAGTTTATGGCCACAAGATTATATTGTGTACCGCCCATATTTTTGGCAATACATGTGCAATTTCAGGCCTCTGAGATGGCATCTGCAAAGTGTGCATACCCTTCCGGAGTGGGCTATGTCAGACATCGTTTTGGGTAGATCCTTAACGTAGGCATGGGGAGAATACATTGGAAGTACAAGGAGTAGGTAAATTGTGATAAGTAGGTAAATTGTGATAGTAGTCAGCGGGTAATGTGTAATGCTGCACTTCCCAAGCGCATCACCCCAGCTGACATCCTCTCTTAACCTTGTACAGCTGAACAGTCAACAGCAGTAAGGACCACACCCAACTCCCAACCAACGTTATTTAAAGAGATTATCAATCACTTTCAGGTTAGTTGCTGAGTGATTTCTACTGCCCGTTGCTGATGTGGTAGTCGTTAATCAGAAAATGTGGGAAGTAGAGAGAGAAATTGAGTGAATATTTCAGGCTATTGACTGTTGAGTATTTCCAGCTTTTTCTGGTTTTATTTCAGATTTCCAGCATCCACAGTATTTTGCTTTTGAATTAGGAGAGGTGTTTGGAAGTTACTACTGCTACTTAAAGCTGCTGGCATTTGCAAGGAATGGTGGAAGTTTTGGTCTCACTTGAAGAATTCTCCTCAGACCACTTGTTCCCAGTCATAGGTATTGTAGTTTCTATCATCCTTGGCCTGCAGCATGACAGGAAGATTGAGCAGATGTGACACTCTGGAGGGCAAGTTGCTCGAAGAGGCAAGAGAAGGTCTCACAGCAGGAGGCCTTAGCTGCCAGGGTCTTCCGAGAGTATGTCCTGTTCCAGCTCAGTAAGGAAGTCTATGTAATGTCTCCATTTCACTAAGGAAGTGCTCATTGAATTCTACCATCTGCGACATACAGAACTGCAACCTCAGAGTAAGGAAAGGATGGCATTGCCAGTGTGTGTAAAGGTGACCATGGCCATGAATTTCTTTGTGCCGGGTTCCTTTCAGAGAAGGGCAGGCAGAATGTGCAGATGCTTCACCTGGGTAGCAGTCTTCCTCATGGTGCAGAATGTCAATCATGTTGCAACTTCATCAGAGACGTACCACAGCATCAAGAAGTTTCCACTCCCTCAATATTCATACTTAGCTCATTACACAGGTCAATGCTGGTCAGTTATGAAGCCTTTATTCTTTGGCAGGCCACTGCATCCTCATTACTGGGGCCACTACAAGCAAGATGGCTGCTGGGCTATCCACTGAGCACCGAGCTCATGACTCTGGTGTACAATCTAGAAACACGTTGGTAGCATGCAGATGATGACAGCATCGCGCCATATGAAAAATAAGCAGATCACTGGAGTTCATAAGCAACATCTCTGCTGCTTGAATAGCACTGGAGGAGCTCTGCAAAACTTGTTACCATATCTCAGGAGTCATTGTAGCCTGCTGCATCCTGCACAACCTCACCATCATGAGGGCACAACACTTGATACGAGGCACACAGCAAGCAGCTGAAGAGGAGGAGGAAAAGGGGAAGGAAGAAGAGTGGAAGGAGGGAGGGCCCAACCAGCACAACCTGTTTCCACATGGGCAGTTCAGGATTGGCTGATTCAATGGGATAACCCCAATTCTGTACTCAAAAACAGTCCTTCAACTTCTCTTCCCTCCGTTAGTGACAATCACAATGTCCTCTTGATCACAATGCTGAAACAAAAACTGTCACAAAACAAAGATTCCAAACAAACCTTATTAATCAAATTATCCAATACAATACAAATGTTAGTGTCTGTGTTCCATGTGCTTTTGTTTGTCCGAGTGCTCTCGCTCAACAGCAAGTGCACAAGTGAACGGCAGTGATGAAAGGGTGCATGTGTTATCCTGAGAGTCCACAGAGCCACGACTACTGTCCTGAGAAGAATAGTCATGAGCCAAAGGATTAAGAGTGTTTTAGAAACCAGCAAAGCAAAGCCACCAAAAAGCTGACAAAAAAGGGAAAAATAGAATGAGAGTAAACTAACGGGATTAAAAAAACAGATGTTTTTCATTCATTCGTTCACGGGATGTCGACATTACTGGCTAGGTCGGTATTTACTGCCCATCCCTAATTGCTCTTGAGAAGGTGAACTGCCTTCTTGAACTGCTGCAGTCCATATGGTGTACTGTTAGGGAGGAAGATTGTAAGAGCTTTTACAAGTACATTAAAGTAGGAGAGTTGCTAGAGTTGATATTATTACCTTAGAAGCAGAGGCAGGGGAAATTATAATGACACAGATATAGACACAAAATATTTGTTCAGTCTTCAGCGTAGAAGGCGCAATTTATATACCAGAAATAGATAGTAATCATGAGGAACCTAATATCAGCAGATAAAAACTGTTAGAGAAACTTAACAAACTAGATAAAGGGGAAGCAGTAGATGTGATATAGAACATAGAACATAGAAAAAATACAGCACAAACAGGCCCTTCGGCCCACAAGTTGCGCCGGTCATGTCCCTACCTGCCTAGGCTTATATATAGGCTTACCTATAACCCTCAATCCTATTAAGTTCCATGTACTCATCCAGAAGTCTCTTAAAAGACCCTATCGAGTTTGCCTCCACCACCACTGATGGCAGCCGATTCCACTCACCCACTCCACCCCTGACATCTCTCTGTACCTACTCCCCAGCACCTTAAACCTGTGTCTTCTCGTAGCAGCCATTTCAGCCCTGGGAAAAAGCCTCTGAGAATCCACCCGATCTATACCTCTCAACATCTTGTACACCTCTATCAGGTCACCTCTCATCCTTCGTCTCTCCAAGGAGAAAAGACCGAGCTCCCTCAACCTATCCTCATAAGGCATGCCAACCAATCCAGGCAACATCCTTGTAAATCTTCTCTGCACCCTTTCAATAATTTCCACATCCCTCCTGTAATGAGGCGACCAGAACTGAGCACAGTACTCTAAGTGGGGTCTGACGAGGGTCTTATAAAGCTGCATCATTATCTCCCGACTCCTAAACTCAAATCCAAAATATATTTGGATTTCCAAAGATTTTTAAGGTGGTACCACACAAAAGATAAGGACAGGGTAATAATTTGCAGGGAATATAATTTGCGACTGACAAGAGGACTGTTTGACAGTTAAGAAGCAAAGAGTAGGGATTGACAGGGCATTTTGAAGTTGGCTGCCTGTGACTAGGAAAGTGCTGAAAGAATCAGTGCTGGGGTCTCAGCTACTTTTAATCTATATGAATGACTTAGACAAAGAAACTGAGAGTAATGTAACCAAGTTTGCTGACGATACAAATCTGGGTGAGATGTAAGTTGTGAGGAGAACACAAAGTGGTTGCAAAGGGGTGTAGGCAAATTGTGTGAGTGAGCAACATGGTGATAGGCGGAATCTGTGTAAAGTTTGTAGAAGTTTAATGCTGGAATCCTCCATGTTCCTTGACAGTTACAGTAGACGTTTTGGCCAAGCGTTTCTGTGAACATGCCCATCAGCCGCTTTCCTGTGCTGCCACATTAAGGTCCTCTTGTGACTACTTGACAGTAGAATTAATGTACAACCTCACACTGTGGTAAGCTGGCACATATACTATCCTCCTCCCCATCCCCTGCCTCCAAGCCACTTGTACCTGAGGTCTTACCACTAAGGTAAGCTCTAAAGTACGCACAGTGTCAGTAACTGAGCTGGTGGCTGTGAATTTGAGAGCGGGTAAAGGTGTTTCTTCATTGCCAGCGTTTCTTCTTCTTTTTCCACTTCTTCCTTCTGCAGCACTCCCTGGCCAGGTTGCATTTCAGGGATAACTGAAAGAAGGAAGACTATAAGGATAGGTTGTGGCAAAAGAAGGGGAGTGGGGGATGTAAGAGATGTATGCTTACCACATCTGCAACCTGTAAATCAGAAATAATTGTGGGAAAAGAGGGAAGTGGGATGTGAGAAGGAAGATTAAGAATAAGCATACCAATATCTTCGACTCACAGTCCTGTTGCTGGCTATGGCTTCAGACAAGGCAGTGCCAATGATGGCAAACACTGTCTCCTCCATTGAGATAACAGCATCCAGCTGTGCCTGTCCCCTGAACATAAGAAATTGGAGCAGGTGTAGACCATTTGGCCAATCGAGCCTGCTCCACTATTAAAGAGGATAATAGGTGGCCTGACTGTAGCTTTAATTCTACTTTCCAGCCTGTCCCCATAACCTTTGACTCCCTTGTACATCAAAATTCTGTCTAACTCAGCCTTGAATATATTTAATGACCCAGCCTCCATTGCTTTCTGAGCTCGTCAATTCCAAACATTACTGACCCCCAGGGGATCATTACGCTTTGGAATTGACTCGTTCAATTCCAAACTCACCCCCATTTTAAATGGCAGACGCCTTATTTTGAAACTGTGATCCCGAGATCTTGATTCCCCAACAAGGGGAAATATCCTCTCAGTATCTACCCTGTCAAACCCCCTCAAAATCTTATGTTTCAATATGATCACCTCTCATTCTTCGAAACTTCAATGAGTATAGGCCCAACCTGCTCAACCTTTCCTCATAAGACGGTACCTTAATCCGAAGAATCAACTCAGTAAATCTTCACTGAACTGCTATAAATTCAAGCTTTTAAAAATATATTTGTCATTTTATGTGATATGGGCATCACTGACAAGGCTAGGATTTGTTAACCATCCCTAACTGCTCTTGAATGGCTTGCTGGGCCACTTCGGAGGGCAGTTAAGAGTCAACCACATTGCTGTGTGTCTGGAGTCACATGTAAGCCAAACCAGGTAAGGACGGCATATTTCCTTTCCTAAAGAACGTTAGCGAACCAGATGGGTTTAATTGCCATGCTCACCATTACTGAGACTAGCCTTCAATTCCAGATTTTATTAATAGCCATGGTGTGATTTTAAGCCACATACCCCCAGAACATCAGCCTGAGCATCTGGATTACTCGTCCAGTGACAATACCACCATGCCAGCATCTCCCCCTAAAAAGGTATATCCTATCTTAAATAACAAGCCAAAGGGCTGGATTGTTTAGCCGACAGCACCAGTGGCATCATTGCGGGCAGGATGCGATAATTTGGAGAGCCATTAAAGGTCTGCTACTCTCCAGATATTCCCATCCCACCTGCGATGCTGCCCACTGTAGTGAGACTGGAAAATTCCAGCACAAAACTATATACAGTGCTCCAGGTGTGGTCTCACCTGGAGCCCTGCACAATTATAGCAAGACTTCCCTACGTTTATATTCCATCCTCCTTGCAATAAAGACCAATATCCCATTTGCCTTCCAAATCACTCACTGTAACTGCATGATAACTTTTTGTGATTCATGTGTAAGGACATCCAGAGCTTTTGTTACACTTAAATAATATTCTGCTTTTCTATTCTTCCCACCAAAGTGAATAACCATAAATTTTCCTACATTATACTCCATCTATCAATTCTTTTGCCCGTTCACTTAACCAATCAATATGCTTTTGCAGATACTTTCTGCCTTCCTCATACTTGTTTTCTCACCTGTCTTTGTATTGTCAGCAAATTTGGTCACAATGGGTGGGATTTTCCAGCTCTTCCCACCAGTGGGATTTTCTGGTCTTGCCAATGGCGATACTCTGCTGTGGGTTCCCTGGTAGTGAAGGGTACAACCAATGGGAAACCCCGCTGACAGCGGCAGGACTGGAAGATCCCACCACCGGCCAAAGACAGGCCACCTCCACTGCCACAATACATGCTGTGGAGATTTCAGAAAATCCTGCACAATGCGAGAGGTCCCTTCATTTAGGTCATTAACATAGATTGTTAATAGTTTTGGCCCCTGCACTGACCACTGTGGCACCACAGGAATTACAGTTTTCCAACCTGCAAATGACACATTTATCCTGACTCTTTGTTTCCTGTTCTCTATTCATGCTAAGGTACCACTCCTATACTATGAGCTCTAATCTTATGCAATAAACTTTTATGTAGCAGCTTACGGAATGCCTTTTGGAAATCCTAACACACTACATCTACCTGTTCCCCTTTATCAACCTTGCTTGTTACTTCCTCAAAGAATTCTAATAAATTTTTCAACCACAATGGGCGGGATTTTATGGCCTCACTCATCCCAAAACCACAAAATCCCGCCCAAGGTCAATCGACCCTTCCATGCTCCACCCCTCGCCCACCCCAATTCCTGGGGCGGGCGGGTGGGCGGGGCAGTGAAATTCCAGCCAATTTCTCTGTCAAAAATCAATCTACCTGATTGCATTATGATTTTCTAAATGTCCTGCTAATACCTCCTTAATAATGAATTCCAGCATTTTTGTAACTGCAGATGTTAGACCAACTGCCCTATTGTTTCCTCCTTGCTGTCTCGGCCTCCTTTCTTGAATAGAGGTGTGACAATCCACTGGAGCGTTTCCAGAATCTACGGAATTTTCAAAGATTAGAAGCAATCCATCCACTGATAGCTGCAGCAATTTCATTTAAGACCCTAGTATTTAGGGGATCAGATTTTGTGCCTTATATCATGAAAACAGATGACAAAATATTTATTCAAAGGGCGTGATCTTACCACCCATTCACACCACGCTCCCGTTGCAGCGAAGACAGAGAATTTGCCAACAAATCAAATTTCCGTTCACTGCAGCGGGATGGGAAAATCCCGCTGGAGTGAACAGTCAGAAAATTACGGCCAAAGTCTCCTTTTCCTTGTTCCCCATTATTAATTCCAATTTCACTCACAAAGGGACGAATGGTTACTTTACTATTTCTTTCCTATTTATACACCTGTAGAGGCTCTCACTGCACATTTTTATATTCCTTGCTAATTTATTCCCATATTCTACTTTCTCCCTCTATTTATTTTGTCATTCTTTGCTGGTTTCCATAATCTTCCCAATTTACCACTAATCTTTACAGCTTTATATGCCTTCGCTTGCAATTTGATACCATCCTTAACTTCCTTAGTTATCCATAGATGAAACAACCTTCTCATGGAGCCTTTCTTTTTCGATGGAATAAATCCTAGTTGAGAACTTGGAAGCATCTCTTTAAATGTCTGGCACTGCTAGTTTACTGTCTTACCTTTTAATCTATGGCCCCAGTTCACTATAGCCAACTCTGTCTTCATCCCTTAGTAATTTCCTTTACGTGAGTTTAAAACACTGCTGTTGTGTGCTAATGGCAAAATACAGCGGACGCTGGAATCTGAAACAAAAACAGAAAAATGCTGGAAAATCTCTACAGGTCTGACGGCATTTGTGGAGAGAGAGTAGAGCCAACGTTTCAAGTCAGGATGACCCTCCATCAGAGCTGCCATTGCTGTTTGTGTGTTGCTGCCTCTGGTTATGGGCCATCTTGTCTTGCAAGAGAGAAGGGATCACGTCAGTAATTTTGATCCAATATGTTTCGATGATGTGACTTTCAGGATTGAATAGTTGGCAGTGTGTGGAAGCAGTGAGATGTGGACGTGAGACTTGCAGCAGTGCTAAGTGCTTGAGAGTGAGGTGAAACTATGAATGTGAGGTATGAGAGATGGTTGATAGAGACGGTTGGTTGGTGATTGAAGTTAAGATGGTGAACTGAGCAATCTGTAAGCTTAGCGGTTCAGTTGTGAGGATATGATATTTGAAGATTAAATGGCCTTAATCATTCATATGATGTCATTGAACATCTTGCAGTACAACATCCAAATCCTCAGGGCTACACTGCTAGCTTTAACCGCCAAAGCTATTCACTCAAAGTGTCTTTGCTGTGTCTGTCTGGAAGGTCTCCTCGCCCCCTATGCATTGTCCGTCCCTCTCCTTTGTTTATGAGTAGACAGAACAAAATCTGTGTGCTGCCAGCAGTGGAAGGAATGGATGCAGGTTAATTGCACAGTGTCACCCCAGGTGAGAGGGGAAAATCGATTTCTGGCATTAACTAGGTGAGTGATAGCAATCAACTGAGTTACTTAAAAGTCAAACTACTAAGAAATTAGTGTGGGTACAGTTTTGGATTTGCCTAACATGGAGTGCAAGCTCTCTCTGTAACAACACATTTCTGCTTACGTAACCAGTGAATTATGGCACAGGTAGGCAGAGCCAAGGCTCAAGGGCTCCAAAGTGCTGCAAAAATACTGCCAAAGTTTAATCAGCTAAAACTGTGAGCATTGGTAGGCTTTCAGCTGCTTGCCCAACAAGGATCACCTACCCCATAAGGAATGTGATTTGCTCAGTGCAATGCAGAGCCAATGGGAAATAATTTTAGCTTCCATTGCGAATCATACTAATGAGTCAGGGTTGTTAGGTAGCCAACAATAGTGCCCAGGAGTCTTGCAGGTGTGCTAGGCTGAAGTATATACATACTGTTTCTGTCACTAAGGTGGAACCTAGTCCAATCTTTTACCAACAGAGATGTTCCCTTGGAGTCAATTCAGCCTCAAATTAACATTGCTTCCCTATCACTTCAAGGAGGATTGTAACTGTTAGCTATTAGAAAACTAACAAGTATAAGTCAGAGCCTTCACAAGACAACAGATGAAGCAAACTCTTCAACAGCAAGTCAATGAGCAGCACTGCTTATCATAAAATATCTCAATGACCAAATGTTCACAGCCTTTGCAGTATTCAGTACCTTCAACCATTTCGTAATGTCATGTGGAGTGAATTGAATCTGTGATGCTAGGGATCTCCAGTAGAGGCTGAGATGGATCATCCACTCAGATTGCAGCAAACTGTTCAGCCTTATTTTTTACACTGATGTGCTGGGCTCCCCCATAATTGAGGATGCAGATATTTGTGTAACCTCCTCCTCCAGTGTGCTGTTTAATTGTCCACCATCAGTCACACGGGCTGTAAGAGGACTGCAGAGCTTAGATGTGAGCCATTGGTTGTGGGATTGCTATCTATCATTTGCTGTTTATGTTGTTTGGCATACAAATAGTCCTGTATTATAGCTTCATCAGAATGACACCTCATTTTTAAACATGCCTGATGCTGCACCTGGCATGCCTGCCTGCACCCTTCATTCAATCAGAGTTGATCCCCTGGCTTGGTGGTAATGTTAGAGGAGGGGATATGCTGGACCATGAGGTTACAGATTGTGGTTGAGTACAATTCTGCTGCTGCTGCTGATGATGGCCTCATCGCCCAGTCTTGAGTTCTAGATCCGTCTGAAATCTATCCCATTTAGCATGGTGGTAGTGCCTATGAACCTGATGGAGGGTATCCTCAATGTGAAGTTGGGACATTGGCTCCACAAGAACTGTGCGGTGGTCACTCCTGCCAATACAGTCATGGACAAAGACTGGGCATCCATGAGGCATCTGCAGCAGACAGGTTGGTGAGGATGAGATCAAGTATGTTTTTCCCTCTTGTTAGTTTTCTTACCACCTGCTGCATTCCCAGTCTAGCAGCAATGTCCTTTAGGTCCCGGCTAGCTCAGTCAGTAATCGTGCTACCGAGTCACTCTTGGTGATGGACTTTGAAGTCTCTCACCCGAAGTAAATTCTGCACCCTTGCCACACTCAGTGCTTCCTCCATAGTGAAGTACTGATTCATCAGCGAAGGGTGAGGGGGGAGGGGGATGCAGTACGTGGTAATCAACAGGAGGTTTTCTTGACCTGGTCCCATGAGACTTCCTGGGGTTCAGATGTTGAGGACGCCCAGGGCAACTTCCTCCCGACTGTATACCACTGTGGCGCCACCTCTTCTGGGTCTGTCCTTCTGTTGGGACAAGACATACCCAGGAATGATGGTGTCTGAGACATTATCTGCAGGGTATGATTCCGTGAGTATGACTATGTTGCTTGGCCAGTCTGTGAAACAGCTATCCCAATTTTGGCGCAAGCCCCCAGATATTAATAAGGAGGACTTTACAGGGTCGACAGGGCTGAGTTTGATGTTCTCATTTCTGATGCCTGGTGTTCCATCCAGTTCCATTCATTTGACACTTTTTAGCAGTTTGATATAACTGAGTGGCTTTCTAGACCATTTCAGAGGGCATTTAAGTGTCAACCACATTGCTGAGATCTGGAGGGTCACATGTAGGCCAGGCAGGGTAGGATCAGCAAATTTCCTGGCATTAGTGAACCAGATGGGTTTTTATGACAATTGACAATGGAGGATTTTAACTTTTTTTTAATTGAATTCAAATTCCACATCTGCTGTGGTGTTGTTCAAATCCAGGTCCCCAGGACATCACCCTGGGTCTCTGGATTACTAGGACAGCAATATTACCACTGTGATACCCCCTGGGCCAATGTCTTCAATCGGGTGGAAAGCTATCTGAGCACAGTTTGAGATCTGACAGTGGGCTGCCTGAAGCCTCCCTTGCTGCAGATGGTAGGGTAGGTAGGCAACAGGCATGGTGCTGCCTCCATGGCATGAGATTTTATGCCACACCTGCCAACTGACAATGCAGGTGTAGAATTTCAGTCCAACACTTTCCAGTGATCAAATGCACCAGCCTCCAGTACTTCTAAATTCCAGGTCCCCGATTGCTCAGAGATACCACCTCTCAATCCCTCGACTAGCTGAGTGCTTTCTAGTCTTGCTATTTCCTATTGCTCCAAAGTCCCAGAGGGTGATCTTCCCAAAAACATTCTAAGTGCCGAACAAGCATGAAAGCGTGAGAGAATCACACCAATTTTTTGGGTGAGTTAAAAATCCAATCTTACCACGCTGTGAGCAACAAATGAAGCAAGATGTTTCCTGCCAGCAGGGGAAGTGGAGGGGCCTAAGCTTGCCAAAAGGCCAGCAGATTACACCAGCCTGCGCCATTGCGCATGCACAGATCCCCATCTGTTCTGTGCAATAACACGGAGAGAGATATGTCAGGCAGCCAACCCTGGATAATGCTGGCCTCCCCCCGCCCACCCCGTTATTGCCAGACTCCCATCCCCCCATAATCACACTCCACCCCCGGCCCGGCCAGTTGCCCCCACCTGCACGGGCCAGCCAATCGCCCCCCCCTCCCCCACCCAATCCCAGTCGCAGAGCCTACAGCGTCCCCTCCTCAGGCCCTGCCTCCTTGGAATTGCCCAGTGCCAGGCTGGCACTACCCAAGGGGCACACCCGCCGGTCCCAATCTCCCTGGGGGGGGGCCTCAACGGCCTCTGGTCCTACCGGTGAGGCCATTACGACAGGCCCCTGTTGTGACCATATATGGGAACCCTACATGATCCTCACCGGTGAGGATCTTCACCAGCGTGACCGTTAAGCCAAGTGAGCCCGGATGATACCATCCTGGGCTCACTAATAATATTTAAATTCTATTTAAAATAGAATGTAAATATTGAGTTCAGCCTCGCACCCAGAAAGGGCACAAGGCTGTTCTCACTGGATATCTGATGCCGGGAAGATAGCGATATGTGAGAAATCTGGCGCAAACACAATTTTTCGCCTCTCTCACGATCTTAGCTCGCCCCGCCCATCAACTACAGGACGAGAAAGGAAGATCACCCCTACCCCACAGACTTTCGAAACTACTTTTCTAACTCTTGCTGCATCCCATGAACCAAGCAGGTTTTAGAGAGGTACCAGAGAGATTGGGAGACACGCAGAAGAGAGAAGAAGCAGTAAAGGAAAAATTTAGAAGGAGTCAAATATAATTGGAAAGTGACCTCAGACTTTTGTATCTTTTTCCCGACGGAAGAAGGTGGAAGAGAGAATGTCCGCGGTGCGTGGGGGTTCTTAATTATGCTGGCTGCTTTGCCGAGGCAGCGGGAAGTATAGACAGAGTCAAGGGAAGGGAGGCTGGTTTGCGTGATGAATTGGGCTACATTTCAGTTTCTTGTGGTCTTGGGCAGAGCAGGAGCCATACCAAGCTGTGATACAACCAGAAAGAGTGTTTTTGATGGTGCATCTATAAATTTTACAAGAGTAGCGCAGAAAGGTAGAAAAGTGTGTGAGAACCTTAGAGAGACAGGAAGATTATGTAAGACTGTCAAGGCTCAGAGAATGGAAAAAGAGTGAGATCAGGAGGAAGAAACTTTTATTTTCCTTCATCAGCAACGTCATAGGAATTCAAGGTGTAGATTTTTTAAAGGATGCCAGATTAAATTCCTGATAATATAAATTTCTCTTACAGTTTTTTAATAGATTTTACATGAACCATTATTGGCTTGTAGCCTATTGCAACCCATTTGATTTGATTTATTATTGTCACATGTATTATCCTACAGTGAAAAGTATTGTTTCCTGCACGCTATACAGACAAAGCATACCATTCATAGAGAAAGAAACGAGAGAGTGCAGAATGTAGTGTTACAGTCATAGCTAGGGTGTAGAGAAACATCAAATTAGTGTGAGGTAGGTCCATTCAAAAGCCTGATGGCAGCAGGGAAGAAGCTGTTCTTGAGTTAGTTGGTACGTGACCTCAGACTTGTGTGTCTTTTTTCCAATGGAAGAAGGTGGAAGAGAGAATGTCTGGAGTGCGTGGGGTCCTTAATTATGCTGGCAGCTTTGCCGAGGCAGCGGGAAGTGTAGACAGAGTTAATGGATGGGATGCTGGTTTGCGTGATGGATTGGGCTACATTCATGACCTTTTGTAGTTTCTTGCGGTCTTGGGCAGAGCAGGAGCCATACCAAGCTGTGATACAACCAGAAAGAATGCTTACTATGGTGCATCTGTAAAAGTTGGTGAGAGTCATAGCTGACATGCCAAATTTCCTTAGCCTTCTGAGAAAGTAGAGGCGTTGGTGGGCTTTCTTAAGTATAGTTTCGGCATTGGGGGACCAGGACAGGTTGTTGGTGATCTGGAAACTTAAAACTTGAAGCTCTCGACCATTTCTACTTCGTCCCCATTGATGTAGACAGGGGCATGTTCTCCTTTACGCTTCCTGACGTCGATGACAATCTCCTTCATTTTGTTGACATTGAGGGAGAGATTATTGTTGCCGCACCAGTTCACCAGATTCTCTATCTCATTCCTCTACTCTGTCTTGACATTGTTTGAGATCTGACCCACTATGGTGGTGTCGTCAGCAAATTTGAAAATCAAATGGGAGGGGAATTTGGCCACACAGTCATAGGTGTATCGGGAGTATAATAGGGAGCTGAGAACACAGCCTTGTGAGGCACCAGTGTTGAGGATGATCGTGGAGGAGCTGTTGTTGCCTGTCCTTACTGATTGTGGTCTGTGAGTTAGGAAGTTCAGGATCCAGTCACAGAGGGAGGAGCCAAGGCCCAGGCCACAGAGTTTGGAGATGTGTTCCATGGGAATAATGGTGTTGAAGGCTGAGCTGTAGTCCATAAATAGGAGCCTGACATAGGTGTCTTTGTTATCTAGGTGTTCCAGGGTTGAGCGCAGGGCCAGGGAGATGGCGTCTGCTGTGGACCTGTTGCAGCTGTAGGCAAACTGTAGTGGATCCAGGTAGTCCGGGAGGCTGGAATTGATTCGTGCCATGACTAGCCTTTCGAAGCACTTCATAATGATGGATGTCAGAGCCACCAGCCGATAATCATTAAGGCACGCAGCTTGGTTTTTCTTAGGTACCAGGATGATGGTCGTCTTCTTGAAGCAGATAGGGACCTCAGATTGTTGTAAAGAGAGGTTGAAGATGTTTGTGAATACCCCTGCCAGCTGATCCGTGCAGGATCTGAGTGCTTGTCCGGGTACCTCATCCAGGCCAGTCGCTTTCCGTGGGTTGACCTTCAAGAAAGCTGCTCTGACATCTGCAATGGTGACCCCAGATACAGGTTCATCCAGGGCTTCCAGGGTGGAGGGCATGCTCTTGCTGACCTCTAGCTCAAAACGGGTGTAGAATGCATTGAGCTCATCAGGGAGGGGTGCGTTGGAGCCAGCAATTTTACAAGCCTTCATCTTGTAGCCTATTATGTCTTGCAGACCTTGCCATAGTCAGTGGAGCTCAGTGTGGCTAGCCTGGGACTCTAGCTTGGTCCGGTACTGTCTTTTGGCATCTTTGATGGATCTCCTTAGATCATATCTGGCTTTCTTGTATAGTAAGAGTTTTAACAACACCAGGTTAAATTCCAACAGGTTTATTTGGTAGCAAGTGCCATTAGCTTTCGGAGCGCTGCTCCTTCGTCAGATGGAGTGGAAATCTGCTCTCAAACAAGGCACACAGAGACACAAAATCAAGTTACAGAATACTGATTAGAATGCGAATCTTTACAGCTAATCAAGTCTTAAAGATACAGACAATGTGAGTGGAGGGAGCATTAGGCACAGGTTAAAGAGATGTGTATTGTCTCCAGACAGGACAGCCACTGAGATTCTGCAAGTCCAGGAGGCTAGCTTTTGTGTCTCTGTGTGCCTTGTTTGTGAGCAGATATCCATTCCATCTGACGAAGGAGCAGCGAGCGCTCCGAAAGCTAATGGCATTTGCTACCAAATGAACCTGCTGGACTTTAACCTGGTGTTGTTAAAACTCTTACTGTGTTTACCCCAGTCCAACGCCGGCATCTCCACATCATTTCTTGTATAGGTCAGTGTCGCCTGACTTGAACACCTCAGACCTGGATTCCAGCAAGCAGTGGATATCCCTGTTCATCCATGGTTTCCGGGTGGGGAACACACGGATTTGCTTCTTTGGCACACAGTCTTGCGCGCACTTACTATTGAAGTCTGTTACTGTAGTGGTGTACTCGTTCAGGCTGGCCACAGAGTTTTTAAAGACTGACCAGTCCACTGACCCCAAGCAGTCTCACAGGAGATCATCCGATTCCTCAGACCAACATTGCATGACTTTCGTTGATGTAAGGTCAGGTAATAGTCATTTCTTTTGAAGAAGGGTGTAACTTATTAGAATGTGATTGAAGAGAAAAATTAAAACAAAATGATTCTATAGAATATAAATAACCTTCATAGTTGTTGCAAATAATTTTTGTGTGCAAGTCTTTATAATCTGTTCTGCATTATGATATGTTTATGACCATTATTTATACAGTTCTCCGAGACTTAGCAAAAACAGTACACACAATGAATATAAACAAGCAAAAAAATTATCTTTTAATGCGTTATATAAAAATGAATGTTTTGGGAGATTTGCAAGTTCTGTAGGCCACGATTCATCATGTTTTCAGCTTGGGTGTATTTTGCACTCTAGCACTTATATATGTACTGATCAAAACTAAACTCAACTGACAGACACCAGCAATTATTGAGTTTTTTCAGCTTATTGGTACAGCTGAATTCAAAATATAAATTCAGGGCACAATGTTAAATACTTGCAGAAAGAATATTAACATAGTTCTATAAATAAAAGGTTAAAAAATTCGGATGCTTGAACTCTGAAACAAAAATACTAGAAATCTCACAGCAATCAGTCAATATCTGCAAAGAGAATAGGAAGGTTAATGTTCAGGGAAAATTGTGACATCACTGAAAATTGAAAGATAAACTGATCCAATAGTAGGATTGAGAAAGCAGACAGGAGGAAGGAAAACTGATTGCAGCAATCATAGACAGAACGCTAATGAGAACAAAGGAATTGCTAATCTGCCAATCTGCCGGCTGCTTGACACAACGATAATGGAGTTATTGACAAATCATGGCAATCAGTCTCTATCTCTGCGTCTACTTGAGATCCAGAAATCCAGTGAAGAAACCTCCTGTTGTGGAAGGTTTTGAGAACCATAGACCCAAAGTCACTGGTTTCTCATCACTTATCAAATCCCAAATGCCATTTCACCAAGATGCCAGGAAAATCCAGGCCTTGAACTCTGAATATTCATACAATCTGTGTTTGCTTAAAATAAATAATGGACTTTGTAACCTTAATGAGACATTGCTCCAACTTCTCAGAATATTTGATTGAGTAGTCAATTGTATACTCCTGCCATCCATAAAAAACAGAGACACATCTGACATACTGTGAGCAACACCTTGGGAGACCCACTGGTCCTATGCGAAAAATCAGATGGATGGGATTCTCCAGCCTCCCAGCCGCATGTTGCTTGGCAGTTGGGACATGGCATGCTGTTCGCTGGTGGTGTGAGTCTTTGGTCCCACCACAGTCAATGCAATTTCCCATTAAAGCCACCCTACTCCACTGGGAAACCCAAGGGCAGGGTGGGCTGCCAGCGGGACAGAGAATCCCGCCGCCAGAAAACGGCCGGAAAATCCCACCTGTAATTACAGACACAAAGCAACCTTAAAATGTTGATTGCTGATGCTTGTTTAGGTGAACCTGAGCAATGATTTACAATCTACAAAATTCATTGACCAAACAAAACTCTGACTGACGTCAGATCATGCATTGTGTGCACTCCAGACACCTTTCTCATGCCTAGTGCAAAGGATCACTTCCACATACAAATCCACAACCCCCATGAACTGAAATGTGATCAAACTCATCTGAGAAGTCTTGTGGTCAGAATAAAGGATAAGCCCTTTTGTCCTTACTGATTGTGGTCTGTGAGTTAGGAAGTTCAGGATCCAGTCACAGAGGGAGGAGCCAAGGCCCAGGCCACGGAGTAATAATGGATGGTAAATTCACTGGAGATTTATGTGAGCCATCCCAAACGCTCTTCAACCCTCTGTCAGATGGACAAATAATACTCTGATAGACTATTTCTCAGCAGTGAATCAGGATTATGAAGTTAAAAAATCTAATAGAATTGTAGAACAGGCACAGCAACCACCCCTTACTGTTATAGTAAAAAGGAACATGTTAAATGGGAAAATTGTGCCATACTTATATCCAGCATTTGTGTTCATAAATATACTTAAAAGGTTACAGAACTGTATCACCATGCCTTTCTTCAGTCATTTATTCATTTTCTGGTTCAAGTTACAATGCTAACCCAAACTACCACCCACCCCACCCTTGTTCTGACAGTCATCACAGCTGCTGGCTCTTTGAAAGCTTGGTATATGCAATAGACTGTAGATCTGGGGGGATCAAAGTACTACTCCCCCAACCCCCCAAAAAAACAAAATATTGATCGTGCTGGAAATCCGAATTAAAAAGAGAAAATTTGGAAACATTCACCAAGTCAGCAGGACCTGGGGAGAAAGGTAGCATTAACATTCTTACATTGCAATACTGACTACAGTTAAAAGGTACTTTATTAATTGTAAAGCACTTTGTAAAGGGTATTATATAAGTGAAAGTCTTTTTTTCAAATTTTACTCCATTCCTAAAGGGGATTTTCACAGTAACTTCATTGCAGTGTTAATGTAAGCCTACTCATGACACTAATAAATAAACTTTACTTTTAAAAAACTTTAGTTATGAGGCCAATGTGCAGAATGGGCCGGGCAAACCCGAATCCAACTTCCTGCTTGTTCCAAAAACGAAATTCAAACTGAATCCAATTCATGGTCCCTACAAGAGAGACATACATAGAAACATAGAAACCCTACAGTGCAGAAGGAGGCCATTCGGCCCATCGAGTCTGCACCGACCACAATCCCACCCAGGCCCTATCCCCACATATTTTACCCGCTAATCCCTCTAACCTACGCATCTCAGGACTCTAAGGGGCAATTTTTAACCTGACCAATCAACCTAACCTGCACATCTTTGGACTAGTGGATATGGTTATTTAGACTTTCAGAAGGCTTTCGACAAGATCTCACATAACAGATTATTATGTAAAGTTAAAGCACATGGGATTGCTGGTAGTGTTTTGAGATGGATAGAAAGCTGGTTAGCTGACAGGAAGCAAAGAGTTGGAATAAATGGGTCTTTTTTCTGATTGGCAGGCAGTGACTACTGGGGTGCTGCAGGGATCTGTGCTTGGACCTCAACTGTTCACATTATGTATTAATGATTTGGACGAGGAACTATTATCTCCAAATTTGCAGATGATACAATGTTGGGTGGGAGAATGAGCTGTGAGGATGCAGAGATGCTTCAATGTGATTTAGACAGGCTGTGTGAATGGGCATATGCTTGGCAGATACAGCATAATGTGGATAAATTTGAGGTTATCCACTTTGGTAGCAAAAACAGGAAGGCAGATTATTATTTGATTGGGTGTAAATTGAGAGAGGTGGATACTCAGTGAGACCTTGGTGTCCTCGTGCATCAGTTGCTAAAAGTAAGCGTGCAGGTACAGCAAGCAGTAAAGGCAAATGGTATGTTGGTCTTCATAGCAAGCGTATTTGAGTACAGAAATAGGGATGTTTTACTGCAATTGTATAGGGCATTGGTGAGGACACACCCGACACATTGTGTGCAGTTTTGGTGTCCTTGTCTGAGGAAGGATGTTCTTGCTGCAGAGGGAGTGCAGCAAATGTTTACCACGCTGATTCCTGGGATGGCAGGACTGTCATATGAGGAGAGACTGAGTTGGTTAGAATGATATTCATTGGAGTTTGGAAGAGTTAGAGGGGTTTTCATAGCAACTTATAAAATTCTAACAGGATTAGACAGGGTAGATTCAGAAAGACTGTTCCTGATGGTGGAGGAATCCAGAACTAGGGGTCATAATTCGAGGGTAAGGGGTAAGCCTTTTAAGACTGAGGTGAGGAGAAATTTCTTCACCCAGAGAGTGATGAATGTGTGGAATTCACTACCACTGAATGTCGTTGAGGCCAAAACATTGTGTGATTTCAAGAAGGAATTAGATATAGCACTTGGGGTTAAAAGGGATCAAGGGATAGAACCATAGAAAATTACAGCTCAGAAACAGGCCTTTTGGCCCTTCTTGTCTGTGCCGAACCATTTTATGCCTAGTCCCACTGACCTGCACTTGGACCATATCCCTCCACACCCCTCTCATCCATGAACCCGTCCAAGTTTTTCTTAAATGTTAAAAGTGACCCCGCATTTACCACTTTATCCGGCAGCTCATTCCACACTCCCACCACTCTCTGCGTGAAGAAGCCCCCCCTAATATTCCCTTTAAACTTTTCTCCTTTCACCCTTAGCCCATGCCCTCTGGTTTTTTTCTCCCCTAGCCTCAGCGGAAAAAGCCTGCTTGCGGGGGGAAGTTGGGATACGGGGGCAAGTTGGGATCAGGGTATTGAATTTGATGATCAGCCATGTTCATAATGAATGGTGGACTAGGCTCGAAAAGCCAAATGGCCTACTCCTGCTTCTATTATCTATGTATGTAGGTATGAATCTAATTTTCAGTTCCAATATTCAGATTGTGCTCCCTCCTTCAGAATTCCCTCACTATAGGAACAGTTTCCATATTTGTTTTATTAAGTTCTTTAATCATAACATTTAATTAGATCATCCCTCAACCTTCCTGACAGGAGTGGAAGAAGCAGTTTCAATAGGAACTGGATGGACATAGAAATCATAGAAACCCTACAGTACAGAAAGAGGCCATTTGGCCCATTGAGTCTGCACCGACCACAATCCCACCCAGGCCCTACCCCCATATCCCTACATATTTTACCCGTTAACCCCTCCAATCTACACATCCCAGGACACTAAGGGGCAATTTTAGCATGGCCAATCAACCTAACCCGCACATCTTTGGACTGTGGGAGGAAACCGGAGCACCCGTAGGAAAAGATACAAGATCCAAGCTGACAAGAAAAGGCATTGCGCCCCATCCTGGGCTTGATCTGACGCTTGATCTTAGCCAAAAGGCCAAGCTTTCCTAATCATTGACTCCGCCCTGCCATATAAGTGAAAGTCACCTTTTAATTAGGTTGATGATCTTAGTTAGAGCCTTTAATGCAAGGCTATCAATGCCTGAATACTGAATCTACCTTTCTCTCTCTCTGCAGATGTTACCTATAGTGTTTTGAATATTGCTGGAAGCTGAGCCCTGAAGATTCATATTTCTATCACCCAGGTGAATTATGTGTTTTTTCTCACTTCTTGAATAATAGTGATAAATCTTCCATTCTACCTGTCTGGCTTCTATATTTCCTTGCATGTAATTGATGACATCAGGGGAACTGAAAGACATCTTATTTGCATAGCCATAAAGCAGTGAATTCTGTATTCTGGCTACACATCTTGTGTTCAGTCAGAACATTAACTCAATTTCAGAGTTAGTACAATGTTTCTAAACCATGAAATCTCACAAATTCATATTAGCCCAGATCCTCTGGTCTTCAGATCATCAGAGACCAGACATACAAGCCAAGATGCACATCAGGAGTCCTTGGAAGTCCTGATGTGCTGACTTCCATGGGAATTGCCCAGGAGGTTTGAACTTGCCCAGGATCCTCCACAAATATTTCCTACTCTGAGTTAGAGTAAGAGACTTTGGACAGTTCCTTAGTACTTACCTGAATAATTCCCTAGGAAATGTTAAGCCGACAAATCCTAATCTAATTCTTGGGTAACTACAGTACTGACTCCACCTTCCAATCACACATACTAACCCCCCTGACTCCCCCACATAACCCGACATGACTACCCCCTACCACACAACTAACCAGCAACCCGACCTGACTGGACCCTGAAATAACTACCCCTCCTGGCCCAACCTAACTAACCCTATGACCCTCCTACCCACTCAACCACTTAACACCCTACCCACCTACCACTTCATTTACATTCCACCCTACCTACCTGCCACACGTACTCTGACCAATCTACCCACTTACTCAACTTCCATCCTACCCATCCTACCCATCTACCACCCTATCCATTTACCACTCTACACACCTACCACCCAATTTACTTACCTCACCCACCAATCCACCCTGCCACCTTACCCATTCATTCATTCATCCACTCATCCATTCACACATTCACCACCATCCACATTGTACATTTAAAGTTATCATGTGGAACTAGTATTGTAAAAAGGGGCCATGTCTTGTCTTTGCCCCAGTGCTACAGCGCTGCGAGGGAGCTCTTCAATGGACATCGAGCTCTGCCTTTCCCAAGAAACCAGGCTAGGAAGACCTGTCAAGAAATGCAGAGTGTGGTCTAGATGTAGAAAAGCTCAATTGGAGAGCAATCCAGCAATGATTGCCACATCATGGGAGATATTAGCCAATAAAACAGAGAGACCAATTTACCTCCGACTCAGTATGAGAACTGGTGGGATTGAGTGAAGGTGTCCCTTCATCATCACTGTCTTCTTGCTCTTCCATTTACTGTTCTTTCATCACTGCCTAGTCCGTTAGAGTTCTTGGCTAACTGAAAGAAGCACAAAGATAGCATTCTGGTGAGGGGAGAGGAGACATGAGTAAGTGGTATATACCCATGCCATGTGCTTGTAAATCAGAAGAGATTGTGCAATGAGGGTGAAGTGGGACTTGAGTCAATTCTAGGTATGAGCACACCATCAAAATCAAAGGTTTCAATCTCAGTCCTGGCCACAGCTTCAGTCATGACCACTCCATTAATGGCCAGCATCATTTCCTTCATGGGGATCATAGAATCATACAGTGCAGAAGAGTTTCTTTAGCCCATCAAGTCTGCACCCGATGAGGATATGCAGTCCTGTCCACCCCAGCTGGTTAGGCACTGTTATCTAGATTGGACATCACCTTTTCTTAAAGAGAGACTGAAGTGTGTCAGTGGGTAATGTGACTATCATAGTTGAATCGCTGACAATGTGTGCAAGCCCTGAGGTGTGGATGTGTGGCTTGCAAGAGCCCGAACTGTGTGAGGGTAAAGTGAAACGGTGGGCTGAATGACTGAAACAAAATCCATGTCTGTTTTGGGTTCAGACACCCACTTCTGGAGTTTACTGATTAAAGTTCAGATTTTCATAGGGTGAACCCTTCATTGATATGGAGACAGATTTCCTGTCTACTGAGTGCCGGTGGCATGGAAACAGATGTGGGTCACATGAAGTGTGGGACCTATTTAGGTCATTGAGGCTGCTGGTTGTCCGAAAGTAAAGTTTATTTAAAAGTTTATTTCTTAGTCACAAGTAAGGCTTACATTAACACTGCAATGAAGTTACTGTGAAATTCCCCTAGTCACCACACTCCGGCGCCTGTTCGGGTCACTGCACCTAACCAGCACATTTTTCAGACTGTGGGAGGAAACCGGATCACCCGGAGGAAACCCACACAGACATGGAGAGGACGTGCAAACTCCACACAGACAGTGACTCAAGCCGCGAATTGAACCCGGGTTCAGAGGCAGTAGTGCTAACCACTGTGCCACTGTGCTGCCCCCTGAGAGAGGGATCTGCAGTTTGTGCCAAAACTTTCCACTGAACCAGAGGGAAGCAAGAGGTCAAAGGAGAGTTTCAGTCCTGGTACCTGGCTATGACCCCATTCAATGCCAAGTGCTAAGTGCCATCTCTCCCTGTCACCTACACAATTCCAAGGGCACCTATTTATCAACTGTCATGCTCCCCATTGCCCCACTGATCTTTGTATGGGGTGTGGTCCTGGGCAAACCATGACTGTCTCCTCTCTGTGTTTCCACCTCTCCTCAGCTGTTCTGAAACTGACAGCTTTGGAAGCCAGTTTATCCCTTTATGTATCCTAACCTCTGGCTTCAAAAAGGCTTTAATTAGATTTTTAAGCAGTTTAATTGGCCTCAATGGGAGAGAGCAGGATTCTTGTATCACTCTCCCCACACTCGTGCTAATTGCTGGCACCAGGATCAGCTCCTGGTGGGCTACTCAGTCCTTTATCGGATGGCACGGTGGCACAGTGATTAGCACTGCTGCCTCACAGTGCCAGGGACCCGGGTTCGATTCCAGCTTTGGGTGACTGTTTGTGTGGAGTTTGCACGTTCTCCCCGTGTCTGCGTGGATTTCCTCCGGGTTCTCCGGTTTCCTCCCACATCCAAAGATGTGCGGGTTAGGTGCATTGGCCATGCTAAATTGCCCCTTAGTGTCATGGGGTTTGGCAGGGTAAAGATGTCGAGTTACAGGGATAGGGCCTGAGTGGGATTGTTATCAGTGCAGGCATGATGGGCTGAATGGCCTCCTTCTGCACTGTAGGGATTCTATGATTCTAGTAGTTGCAGGGGTCTCCGCCTTCCATTCCTGGCTTCCAGGGGCTCCAAAATTCAGCCCAATGACTGCAAGGTGTGAGTTGTGGTGGGTTGAGATTGTTGGAAGCTGACTGAAGGGGGAATTGTGCAGCGTGTGAGACGGGTGGTTCATCTACAAGGATATGGCTTTTCAAAATGCATTCTCTCCACTTGAACGCCTTGTAGCACTACATCTAAGCCCACAATGACTGTCTGCCCACACTGCCTCAACAGTGCCTGTATAGAAAGTGTCCTGGTCTGCAGCTGACAGAGAGCTCTCTCTCTCTCCTCTCATTCACCCGTGTGCAAGGCCTCCGGAGCTGTGTTGGAGAATGCTGGAACATGGGCCGCGATTCTCCCAACAGCGCTGAATTGGCAGGAAAACTGTTCTGGATCGCAACTGTTTTGTCAGTTCAACTGCTTACTCGAATCTCTCCACTCTGTGCACTGCAGAGGTCCCAATCATGAATCTCATTAAAAACCCAGGGGACGGGGCCTATTCACGCCGGAGTCTGACAGTGCTGGAACTCTGCGCACCCGCAGTGGCACCGATCTGTCAGTCTCCCCATTTGCTGGCCAGCTCGATCACTGGCCAGCCCAGGACCCCCACAGTGCTGTCCCTCCAATCCCCCACTCCCCCCCATGGCTTGATCATGGCCCCCACAACACTTCCCGGACCAGCCCTGACACACACCTGCCCACACCCTGCCCTGCCCCCCACCTCCGGCAGCGCCCCTATGTCCAGCCCACCGCAGCCAGCAGTGGCGATTCCACCACCCCCCCTCACCATGGCAGACCCCGCCCCCCACTTGACCCCCCCCAGGATGTCAGCCCCCCACCCCCCCCCCCCCACCCCCCCACCCCCCCACCCCCCCAGGAGGCAGGCTCCCCCCAGCAGACCACCCCCTCCCCAAGTCCGCCCCAATCACTGCCCTCCCTCCATCCCAGACCATTCGCCATGCAGAGTGGCAGCAGGATCCCTCACCCCCAATGATCATCCCTAGGCCCTACCCACAATAGGCCCCGCCCCATTGGCACTGCACGATGTCCGGTGGGCAGTGCCAAGGTGCCCCCTGGGCATGGGCATTTTTCCCCTTGGGCAGTGCCAGGGGGCACAGGCTGACACTGCCAGGGTACCTATGGGCACCACCCCCCCCCCCCCCCCCCCGCCGCCCGACCCTTGGGGCCCCCCTTCTTTCCGGCGGGGTCTCCCGCTAGTTCCTCGAACGTGGGGAGCTACTCTAAACCCCCAGAATGAAGTACTCCTGGCGGAGTGGGAGATTCAATCAGGACCAGTAAATTCCCAATAATCACATTGAAAACATATTTAAAATACATTTTAAAAAGATTCAAATTACTTACCTGCCTTCCCACCGGTTTCCAGCGTGGTCTGGCCTGCGACTGTTCTGCGACTCTGGGAGATGTGCATGCGTTCCCGGCGCATGCGCAAATCCCGGAACAAGGCCGGTGACGCGCATCTCCCATCCCGACCCGCCAGAAAAGTTGTGAGTCAGGATGGGAGAATCGCAGCCATGATCTCTGCCATAGGTGGTTCCAAGCAGCGGTGAACTTAATTGGGGCAAAGAGGGGAAGACAAGCTCCCCTCCTACCACCCACCCTCTGGGTTAAATGTTCCCTCATCACCAAAACCACCTCAGGAGAGGTCATTAAATTCCACCCATGGTTTTAATAGACAAATGCCACTTTTTTGTTTCATGGGATTAAGTTAACATTAATAATGTAAAGTGATTGATGCATTTGGATGTACCGAAACAGATAACATATTGTTGGATAAACAACAGTATTTGGATAAGTGTTTGTGCATAGGGAAGCTTTCTGAAGTATTTTTTATTAAGAACAGTGGGGTAGATCTTGAGTTTTTGATATAGTGTAAAATAGGTGATAGCAAGTCAGCAGATGGGGTTGTTCTTTGAGACTTCTTCTCCTACCTTGGAACTGGGTGCAGCTATTGCAAAAAATAAAATTGCTCTTGTACTCAGGAAACATTACCATAAATTCTGCATTATGCAGAAAAGAATTGTATCTTAACATAATATGAAACCCGAGGGTTACAAAATGGGAATCCCATTTGCTGTGATCATTATTCACTGCATGATATGGCACAGAAGGACGCTATTCGGTCCATCTAGCCTGTGCCAGTGCTTTAAAAGAGTTATGCAATTTGTCCTGCTGTTTTCCTACAGCCTTGCAATTTTATTTCAAGTACATACACAATTCCCTTATTGAATCTGCTCCACCTCATTTTCAGATAGTGCATTCCCGATCAAAACAGCTGCTTACACAAAACCAAATCTCCTCATCTCCCCTTTGATTCTTTGCCAATTATCATAAATCGATGTCCTCTGATTACCAACCTTCCTTCCAATGGAAACAGTTACTACTTACTTACTCTATCAAAACCCTTCATAATTGTGAGCACCGTTATTAAATATCCCCTTAACCTCCTCTGCAATCCCAGTTTTTCTTGGTTCTCAAAGTCCTTCATTCTTGGTATCATTCAAGCAAATCTCCTCTGCACCTTATTCAATAAGTTTTTTTAAATTTAAAGTTTATTTATTAGTGTCACAAGTAGGCTTACATTAACACTGCAATGGAGTTACTGTGAAAATCCCCTAATCGCCACACTCCGGTGCCTGTTCGGGTACACTGAGGGAGAATTTAGCATGGCCAATGAACCTAACCAGCAGGTCTTTCAGACTGTGGGAGGAAACCGGAGCATCCAGAGGAATCCCATGCAGACACAGGGAGAACATACAGACTCCGCATAGGCAGCGACCCAAGCCAGGAATTGAACCCGGGTCCCTGGCACTGTGAGGCAGCAGTGCTAAGCACTGTGCCACCATGCCGCCAAAGGGACATGAGTTCAAGTCTAGGGCTGGGAAGATCTTGAGAGACAGTCTGGCCAGGTGGACTAGTGGAATGGAAGAAAGCAGCAGAGACATCTGATTGGATTGTCTCAATCTTAGTGACAAAAAAGCTCCATGAGCTCCTTATACTTGCTGTTGGAGGTGATGATAGAGGAGACAGGGGAGAAGGAGAGCCCTTCAAAAGGATTTACTTTGTGTTAAAGATATTAAAAAGATTCGACAGACTGTTTAATGCAAAGCTTGTTTATTTGGTTTTTGTCCAGAATATTTACCGCCATAACTGGACTGGAGTTTATTAACATCAGAAGAAACAGATCCCATTGAACATGGTTTAGTCCTAATGGAAGAAGAAGGGGAAGAGGAAGACCAGAAGGCTCTAAGGCAAGTCAGATTAATCAGGCAGCACCAAGAGAGTTAGACCACCCCATTACTAACTACCAGCAGCAGGATCTACAGACAACTGCCCACTTTACACATGAAATATTGATGATTGACCTACATGAATAATTGGTGGAGAATTAGATATTTCAAACAATCCACATGCAGTAAGGTGAGGCACTGTGGTAAAACATATTTTCACATCACACAAAGCAGGAAAATCACTGCTTTCCATTCAATGTGAATCTGTGCTGAGAATGACTGGGACTGTGCATAGCAAGGAAGGGGATAGGTAGTTTGAGGGACTATATATGGGAAGGAATGCTTCTTAAAGGGACAACTCAACGTTCATCTTAGTGCACCTTGCCAATGGCTTATGAAACAATCGCAGCACCAGAATGAATAGGCTCAAGGCCCATCTGATATTGTGGTTCAGGCTTTATTTTCATGAGAACTCCTTTCTCCAACAGCCTTTCTAACCTTACATCCCCTACTATCTTTCTAGATTGAAAAGAGCAAGATGTGGCAAAGGAGGTGGAGTAAGATGTAGGAGGCCTCCACAAGCAGGTTGCACGTTCTCCTCGTGTCTGCGTGGGTTTTCTCCGGGTGCTCCGGTTTCCTCCCACAGTGCAAAGATGTGCGGGTTAGGTTGATTGGCCAGGTTAAAAAAAAAAATTGCCCCTTAGAGTCCTGGGATGCGTAGGTTAGAGGGATTAGCGGGTAAAATATGTGGGGGTAGGGCCTGGGTGGGATTGTGGTCGGTGCAGACTCGATGGGCCGAAAGGCCTCCTTCTGCACTGTAGGGTTTCTATGATTCTATGATTCAGGTGAGAATTTTGTCTGAAGTACAAAGCACAAGGCAGCAAGAGGAGGAGACTGTGGCAGAAGTGGAGACTGGCAATGCTGCAGGGTTCAAAATCCATGGGGCAGTGGGCAAATTTACTCTCAAAAACCCCCAAAACATCTGGGAAAATTCAACCACAATGAGAGTAAAGTCTCCCCCATGCATGAAATTAACAGAATCGGTGAGGAGCTGCTCCTCCAGTCACGTGCTAGTACTCTCCAGTGCTTGCAGCTGATAGGCTCACTAGTGGCTACCACCAGTGGAAGGGAAACAGCTTATGACTGGAGGAACAGGTGAGTGGGAGTTTATAAGCTTGAGCACAGAAGTGGCAGCAGCAATGAGAGCCTTCGGGGCAGGTCGGGTGGTGGGGGGAACGATGATGGGGGGAGGCTGCGATGAGCGGGGGGAAGGCTGTGATGAGAGGGACTTGAACCAATACTGAATAACTCCAGAGAGAAGAATGTACCAATGGTAGACACCCATACCATTAATGGTACATGGTCTACCTTCCATTGCAGCATCTGCCGATTGTCTGGCTGAGGTGGCACATCTAGGGCTAGTGATTGTGGTGGGGTATGGGGCTGGAAGCTGCAAACAAAGTGTGGTTATTCTCTTTTGCAAAGGTATCACTTTTTTAAAAATAGTTTTTAATCATGCAGGGAGCTAGTCAGAGGAGCTACACCTACTGCTGGGTCAGTTGGGTCATCCCCGATGGCAAATCTGCACTATCTGTATGCTGGGTCATGATGAAGGCCTCGGTCATAGGGAGTCTAACATTAAGAGAGCTCCTACCCTCAGTTAACCCCACCCTGTAGTCCCCATATAAATACAGTGGCAATATGCCAAATAGCCATGGATTTTCAAGCTCAATATCTTTTGTAAAAGTCTATGTTCCCCATGGTTTGCACAGACTGATCTATCTTGTTAGAACTGCGCCACTGATTTCTAAGCGAACCAGCTTAGAGGACTAACACAATCGAAAGAAAACCTGGCAAAAGTCAGAAATATGAAAGCAGCAACATCACAAATGAAATGAAAGTGTCTGTGCTCCAGGGCCCTCTTACCCTGCCCTTGGGTAACAATTTGATTAAAAAGAAAACATTCTCATCTGCCCTTTTTGCCCATGTGACAAGCACAAAATCACATGGGCAACATAAAATCTCGGTCAATGGGCATGTTAATGGTCTGATAAGGCCCTTTAATTGCCGGTGGGCATGGCTTCGACTCCCATGCGCACCCGCCGATCTCATTATTGCACAATGAATTCAGGGTTCATGCCCGACATCGATTCGCCCAATTTTATGTGCACTTCAGTTGGCTGCGCACCCGTCCTTGAAATGTAAAATCCAGTCCATGAAGTCACTGAGGTAATTAATTCCTTGCAGATGAATGTGGAAACTCTAGCTGAAGGCTGGATAAGTTCAACAGCTACTGTATGGGGTAAATAAAGAACAAAGAACAAAGGACAATACAGCACAGGAACAGGCCCTTTGGCCCTCCAAGCCCGCGCCGCTCCCTGGTCCAAACTAGACCATTCTTTTGTATCCCTCCATTCCCACTCCGTTCATGTGGCTATCTAGATAAGTCTTAAACGTTCCCAGTGTGTCCACCTCCACCACCTTGCCCGGCAGTGCATTCCAGGCCCCCGCCAGCCTCTGCATAAAATATGTCTTCTGATATCCCTGTTAAAACTCCCCGCCCCTCACCTTGAACCTATGACCCCTCGTGAACGTCACCACCGTTCACCCTATCTATGCCTTTCATAATTTTATACACCTCTATTAGGTCACCCCTCATCCTCCGTCTTTCCAGTGAGAACAACCCCAGTTTACCCAATCTCTCCTCATAACTAAGCCCTTCCATACCAGGTAACATCCTGGTAAACCTCCTCTGCACTCTCTCTAAAGCCTCCACGTCCTTCTGGTAGTGTGGCAACCAGAACTGGGCGCAGTATTCCAAATGCGGCCGAACCAACGTTCTATACAACTGCAACATCAGACCCCAACTTTTATACTCTGTGCCCCGTCCTATAACGGCAAACATGCCATATGCCTTATTCACTACCTTCTCCACCTGTGACGTCACCTTCAAGGATCTGTGGACTTGCACACCCAGGTCCCTCTGCATATCTACACCCTTTATGGTTCTGCCATTTATCGTATAGCTCCCCCCTACGTTAGTTCTATCAAAATGCATCACTTCGCATTTATCTGGATTGAACTCCATCTGCCATTTCTTTGCCCAAATTTCCAGCCTATCTATATCCTTCTGTAGCCTCTGACAATGTTCCTCACTATCTGCAAGTCCAGCCATTTTCGTGTCGTCTGCAAACTTACTGATCACCCCAGTTACACCTTCTTCCAGATCGTTTACATAAATCACAAACAGCAGAGGTCCCAATACAGAGCCCTGCGGAACACTACTAGTTTGAATTAAAACTGCCACTAGATGCTGCAATGGAAGGTAGACCATGTACCATTAATGGTATGGGTGTCTACCATTGGTACATTCTTCTCTCTGGAGTTACTCAGTATGGGTTCAAGTCCCTCTCATCACAGCCTTCCCCCCGCTCATCGCAGCCTCCCCCCATCCTCGTTCCCCCCACCACCCGACCTGCCCCGAAGGCTCTCATTGCTGCTGCCACTTCTGTGCTCAAGCTTATAAACTCCCACTCGCCTGTTCCTCCAGTCATAAGCTGTTTCCCTTCCACTGGTGGTAGCCACTAGTGAGCCTATCAGCTGCAAGCTGCAAGCCTCTGTCTTCTGTGACCAAGCCAGTTCTCCACCCATCTAGCCACCTCCCCCTTTATCCCATGAGATCCAACCTTTTGCACCAACCTACCATGAGGGACTTTGTCAAACGCTTTACTAAAGTCCATATAGACGACATCCACGGCCCTTCCCTCGTCAACCATTTTGGTCACTTCTTCAAAAAACTCCACCAGGTTAGTGAACGCTGTGTGAATATTGTACAGTCTTATTTTATAAGGAAGTTTTGCATTCACCTCTCAAAACGTTTCACACAGTGTGAATTACTTGTAGTGCAGTGATTGTGTTAGAGACAAACATGCAACCGTTTTGCGTAGACCAAATCCCAGTTATTGAGACAGAAAAATGAGCCCCTGAAAACCAAATAGTAGCCTCCAAAAATCTCAAAAAGAACCCTCAAAGAAGAAAAATTGTTCTGACCCCTGCTGAGCGGAGGCTTATGAAGTTCAGCTCATTTACTCAGAAGCCTGCTGGATACAGCCTGAATGGTTACAAACTGGGTGTGCGTTAATGGAATAAAAGTCCTTTTAGAAAGGGAATAAAGGTGCGTTATCAATCGCCTTCTGCACTCTTGGAAAATCAGCAGTCTGATGGATTTGGGCACCTATGCTGTGATTGCTGGTAGGCAGGAAGGAAGATAAAGCATGAGTCACCTCTTAGAAACATTTACGGACTGTAAAATGGCTGATATTGCTGATGCCTGTTATGTTAGAGTCGAGGCATACAAATATGTGTTGTGGTTACCTTGGCAGCCATTAGCAATGTCTAAAGATGATCCTGAGTTGCAATTTTGTATGTCCATCATCATTTGCATGTCTTCTGAAATAGGGAGTACAGCTCAATGTAACTGCATTAATGTTAAAGCACGTACTCATAGACAGTGCTCCTTAAACATTGCCAAATAGTTGTCCATGGGCTAGTGGATGTGATGGGTGGTGTAGTGTTATATCTTGACATTTTTGGAGCAACCTAATTTCTCTGGCAGCCCTTCGCTTCACTTATCTTCTTCAGCTACGTTAAGTGCCATGGTAACATTAAATGGAGTCTCCATTGCGGTGAAATTTCTGTCAGTGAGCACTCAATGAAACAGTAACTCTTTCCAGAATCTCAACAAGCTCAGCTGCAACACATGATTCATTTTGTCGATAGATCCTTGTTGCATGTACGTTGCATGAAATCTGGCACTTTCTGCACTATACTTAAGATACAATTATGCCGGCAAGAGCTACCATAACTATTAAATTGCATATCGGGATTAAATTAGTCAAAGTGTAAAAATGAGCATTTCGGAGTGGCAGCCTGTTTTGCCCTGTGGTCAATTTTCTTTTCCATTGTCAGAAAATGGGTGTTAGATGTGTGGAAATCCACATCACTGGGTGCTACTGCCCATTCGCTGCTGGCATTGCTGTAATTGACAATAACATTTTTTAGTCTGTTGCTGTCTATCTCAGGCACATCTACTGAAGTTTGCGCAAATCCTCTGTACAGTATTTATTTCATGTTACTAGCAGGAATTTTTTATATGTTGTATACACAATTCAACAGCACACTTTAAATTTGTCCATCTCCGTTCTTTTTGTATATATATCTTGTTGAAGGGAATCTTAAGGTTATTTGAGAGTTGATGTTAAGATGACATTTAATAATTTAAGAAGTGTTAACTTCCTCGGGGCAATTGCCGTGCGCTGTGAACCATCTGTAAATGTGATTTAAACTTCTGATGATTCTGCTAGAGTTACACCAATAGTAACTATAAAGTTGGAAGAATTGAAACCTCTTCTAAGCTCAGGGTAACTATTGTAAAGACCCAGACCAGCTGCCCCTCTGAACTTCCACCCCGCTGGCCATCCCCGACCAAACGCTCCCTCCCTCCACCCAACAGTATCCCTACTACCTGGTCCTCCCCAAGGATTCCCCCTATTGCAGACCCAAGCTAACATTTCCAGCCCTGACCCATGAACCTGGCCTTACCACCCCCCTGACCTGTGGACCTGACCCAATCTCCCTGACCTGAACCACAGACCTGACCCATGACTTGACCAGAAGACCTCCCCCGGAACCACAGACCCATGCCAATCCAACTGTCCCCCCTCCACCCCCCCCCCTCCCCTCAGGTTCACTGAGCCCTTTAAACTGGCCCTTTACAGCAGCCAGTAGTGTAAAAAAGGAGACTTGGTTGCTTAATGCACTGGAGCTGGACTGCCCTGGAGTGTGCAAGGAGTCTTTCTCTGCAGTTCCGGTGATTGGAAGTTGCAGTGTCGTTTTTCAGAGCAGGTAAGTACACATTAAAGTCTTCTAATTCCTGCAGGCCATTGCTTTCCAACACGAGTCAGAAAATATGGCCCATTATCGATGACACACATATAATATCATGAGGGCACCACTAAACCAGCCAGCAACATTAATAAATAGAAAGGGTTGTCAGCCCATCAATATACAGCTTGATACTGATCACTGAATCTGGAACTTTAACTTTTTTTAATTGTTGAACCTTTTCTCGGAACATAGGAGCAGGAGTAGGCCACAGAGCCAATCTAGTCTGTTTGGCATTTCAATCTGATCATAGCTGACTGATACCTCAAATCTGATTGTCCATTTGGGCTCCATATCCTTTCATCCCAAATTTGGGAGTGGACTTAATACTGACGGAGGCAGCAACAAAATAAAAGGCGCTGATAAACTTATAGAATGAGCATGCAAATGGCAAATAAATTTCAATATGAGGAACTGTAAAGTGACGAACTTGAGCATTTCTGAAAAAAGAGACATGTGCTGAAGCTTTTCTTCCTTCGCTCATCAGGACACATGAGGACGGCCTAAACCAGGATCTTGGGTTCATGTCGCACTATCGGCAACCCCCACAGCTTGCCTCCTGGACTTGTTTGGGAGCAGATATCCACTCCATCTGATGAAGGAGCAGGGCTCCGAAAGCTAATGGCATTTGCTACCAAATAAACCTGTTGGACTTTAACCTGGTGTTGCTAAAACTCTTACTGTGTTTACCCCAGTCCAACGCCGGCATCTCCACATCATGACTACCACCATAGTTGAATACACTCTGCCAGTTTCAAACAGCCAATACTGCTGTTTGATACAATCCACCAGTCATTGACAATAATTGTTGCTCCCTTTGAAATTTGGCATTCTTGCATCTGTCCTGATGAATGGAAAACAAAAAGCTTTAACAGCATGTCTCTTTTTTGGCAGTATTTAAGTGTGAGGTGTTATACATTAACTATTCCATTTGAATGATCTCCCTAATTTTACCCTTCATAAACTTGAGGCCATCCAAAGCTCAGCTGCCTATGTGCTAACTCATATCATGATCTATTCACCCGTTACCCCTGCGCTTGTGACCTACATTGGCTCCTGGTTAGGTAATGCCTCGATTTTAAAATTCTCATCCGCATTTTTAAATCTTTCCATGGCCTCACCGCTCCCTATTCCTGTGATCTCCTCCAGCTCCAACAACTGTCTGAGATACTTGTGTTCCTCAAATTGTGGTCTCTTTAGCATCTCCATTTTAATCTTTCCACCACTGGTGACCAGGCTTTTAGCTGCCATGTCTCTGGAATTCCCTCCTAAATCTCTTCATTTCTCCTTTAAGACAGTCCTTAAACCAAATTATTTGACAAAGCTTTGATCATCTCCCCTAACAGCTCTGCATGCGTTGCATATCTATGACATTTTTTTAATTATCACACTCTTGTAAAGTGTCTTGGGACATTTTTCATAGATTCATAGATATTTACAGCTCAGAAAAAGGCCATTTGGCCCATCATGTCTATGCCAGTCAACAAAGATCTGACTACACTTATCCTATTTTCCAACACTTGGCCCATAGCCCTAGAGACTATGGCAGCACAAGTGAATATCTAAATATTTCTTAAATGTTACAAGAGTTTCTGACTCAACCACCTTTTTAGGCAGTGAGCAATAGAATTCAAAAGCAAATAAGTTACTTTAAACTTATGTAGAGCATTAATTAGACCACATTTAGAGTGCTGTGCACAGCTCTAGTCTCACGACTGCAACAGGGCCAGCAGACAGGGCCCACTGCACACGCGCTGCTCTCGGTGCTGACATACGCAGTAGCGCACTCAGCGCCATGCTGCCGGCTTCTCCAGCAGGAATAGGCCCCACCCCCAGCTTTTTAATGTGAATCACACTAGTGCACTCAGCAGTGCACAGAGTGTGGGAGACTCATTTTTAAACTCCCGCTGAAAAAAACCAGTGTGATTTACTCCAGTTTTTACTCGAATTCGACACTTTGAATTTTTTTGGGAGAATAAGTGCAGTGCCCAGTACTGAACACAGAGCTCCAGATGAGGTCTGACCAATGGTGTGCGACTGAAGCATCATTTCCTCCCCATAGTATTCTAGCTCGCTTGAGATCAAGGCCAACATTTCCTTCACTTTTTTGATTACTTTTAGTATTGATCCATTAGCTTTTAGTGATTTTGGGGTTTATAGACAAGGATAGCCAAATTGATTTGCTTTTTCTTAGTCCTTCACTTCTAACTATTTAGCAAATGCTCTTCTTCATCTTTCTTGTATGCCATGCACAACTCCATATCCAACAGTTTTACCCATTCATCTGTCTTTGACTTTTTGCAATCTTCTACGCCCAACTCTACAAATTACTGAGAAGTTATGATAGTGGAGTGCTACCCAACTTGGTGTCATTTGCAAGCTTGAATGTACAAATCTCTATTCCATCACTTAAGTCATATGATTAAAGAGCTGAGACCCCAGCACACATTCTGTCAATCAGACCAGGCACCCTTTATACCGTCTCCTATCTCCCAGTGAATTTCCAATCTATTCTGTAAGCTTGCCCTAATTTTCATCTGTTTTCATTGTTACTAATTATCTCTTTGTTAATGATCTCCTGAGCTGCTCCGGATGCAACCAAAGCAATGGGACCACCAGAATCATCATTAAACACACCAAAAAGAATGTTGAAGCAAAGGTTTACATGTCACAATAGGTCTGGGGTTCCCATCAATGTGAAGATTGTTAAACAATGGTATTGGTTGCTGAACTTCACAACTTTACCAGTACAGAGAAGCCTCTATATAGAAAGTGGCACAGGAATTGAATGAGCAAGATCTGGGTAAGATGACAAAGCAGCAGAAGAAGGGAGGTCATCTCAACACTGAGAAAGAGGAATCAGCGCATTGCTCAGTGATTCCAGTAATCTATTCATTCCTCTCCATCAGAAATTACACAGAGCCCTTCTGCTTAACATTCATTGTTATATTCTTCATCACACTTAATCCTGCATTAATATTTAAACCATTCAAACAACTTCTATATATATGACACACTGAGAATGCCTACACAGAACCTGCTATGATAGCATACTGTCGATCAAATTGCCAAATGTGAAACAGGTGATAAATTTAATGCCATGCGTAACCTTCAATTCATTTCATACCTCTGTGCTCATTGCATTTTTCTTAAAAGGGAGATTCCTAATTCTGCTGTTCCCCACAAAGTGGTTGTCATTATTATTTATCCCTTAAAATGAGGATGACGTCCGCCAGGCTTCAGAATTTGTGTTCTGAGGTTAGTCAGCAAGCCAATCTGCAGAGGTCTGCAGAGAGGATAGACGTTATCCTGAGAAAAGGAGGGGGGGTGGCGGAGGAGGGATATTCAAACCAGGCTTCTGCTCTTCTTCCTGCTTTTATCCCTTCTCTGCAGCAGAGGTTTTGTGGTCAGTATCTGACTTGTTGCGGCTTGTTGGATGAGGCCTTGTCACATGCTACAGTTCCAAAGAGGGTATAAGTTAACAGTTTAAGGGTGCTCTGAAGGCCTCTTTGAAAAGGACATGAATGTGTGAGGGGAACTCCCTGATGCGCGATTAATTCACTCGGGAGGCTAGGACGTACCCATCAATGTGAAGATAGGACGTACCCGGGAATAAAGGCTTTTATTCACAACAAGAATCGAGCATACTGCTTAACAATACTATCCCAGACTAAGGGCCACTAGGAAGTAGCAGTGACCTTTATACTCCTGTAAGAAGGCGGAGCCAAACGGAGTGTACCACAGAGCAATGCTAACAGGTGGAACACCCCAACCCTAACCCCAACAGTAACAAGAGTAACATATGTACAAGTACCCATAGTGGTAACCATCTATGGTTCACCACACTCCCACACAGTGCACCCATGGTAGACTGAGAAAAGCTGGTGAAAGGCTGTGTCGGTGGTCTCTGCAGCCAGTCTGTTATGGATGCATGAGACTGTGACAACTGGAGCAGTCTGGCCCGGCTACTTTTCTGGCACCAAGACGGATATTGGTTGATGGGGTGATAAAGAGGAAGCCAAGATGGCATCCTGAGAGAGAGCGAGAGAGAGACATGTACTATTCCCACTGCAGTTCCTGTGGCTATCATTTTCAGCGGAATAGACTTCAGGAGATGAGTGACTTCTTCAAAGCTCCGACCTCTTCCTCTGTCTAACAATATATCCAAGATGGGCAATCGAACCAAGATGTGAGAGTATAGTTTCTTGCCCGGTTATAGTATCTTCGAGTTCGACACGCTCTTGTTGACAGGGCGGCACGGTAGCACAGTGGTTAGCACTGCTGCTTCACAGCTCCAGGAACCTGGGTTCGATTCCCGGCTTGAGTCACTGTCTGTGTGGAGTTTGCACATTCTCCTCGTGTCTGTGTGGGTTTCCTCCAGGTGCTCCCTCAGTCCAAAGATGTGCGGGTTAGGTTGATTGGCCATGCTAAAATTGCCCCTTCGTGTCCTGAGTTGCGTAGATTAGAGGGATTAGTGGGGGGGTATGGGGGTAGGGCCTGGGTGGGATTGTGGACGGTGCAGACTCGATGGGCCTAATGGCCTCTTTCTGCACTGTAGGGTTTCTATGATTCTATGATTCTATGACAGACTGAAGAATTCTGAATCCATGTGAGATGGCATTATTTAGGCTGGAAATGCACTCCTTCATTCGCTCAGCCATCGTGATGAAATTCTTTGACCGGCTATCCAATTCATTATGTAACTCCTTCACAGGGCTGCACCCCTGGACTCGAAGATGACCTTGTACTCCAGCTAACGATCTCCTGGGCTGCAACTAAGAGTAGACATTTACCAATGTGCTGGCTCCTCTCTCTGATTATCTCACCCCTGCAGAGTGTCTGTGTCTGACCTGGGAAGGAAATGGCACTTGGTGTTGTATCTTCAGGAAGATGTTCCTTCTACAAGGTTCCTGGTGAAGGTTATGCTACTGTGAAGAAACTAGAGGGAACGAGAAAAAGGACAAGAGGAGATTTTATAGAAGTGTACAAATTCATGAAGTGTTTTGAAACTTTTTCCACTGGCAAGTGGGTGAATAACTTTACAGTCAGATACTATAATTGGCAGAACAACCAGAGGAGAGATAAGGAGAATATATTTTCCATTCAGTGAGTTCCTATGATCTGGAGAGCACTGCTTGAAACGATGGTGGTAGCAGATACTGTAACTTTGAAAAGGGAGTTGGATAAATGAACTGGGACTAATTGAATAGTTCTTTCAATGAGCTGGCACAGTTATGATAGGGAAAATGGCCTTCTTATGTGTGGCATCATGCTGTGATTCTAAGAATTAGGCTAGCAGGCAGAGGTTGGATATTAATAGATGACGATCCTGAGAAAGCAGCTTGAAATCATGGAGCTTGCTCCATCTGTGCTGAGATAAATGAAGAGTTACAATGATTTGTGGGTGACCTATTGTGGAATTCCTCACCTTCACCAATGCTTGGGGCTGTTCCTGCACAACAGATCTCCAGGCTGTTCTCTCTGTCCAGGGTGTGTGAGTAGACTCTCTTTGCCTGGCTACATTGACCGACTCTTAATGACGGACTGCAGAATGCTGAATCCATGTGGGATAGCAGGCTGAGAGCAATGATGTTGTCTCCCACTACCTAAGGGCTGCTTGGTCTTGCAGGAAGGGCGGGTAAGTGAATGCGGAAAAAAAATAGGTGTGACATGTGCAACTTGTGCGATGTGTTGAGAGGTAAAGCAGTAAGATGGAATGAGGATGGGAATGTGATCAATGTAAAAGGAATTGCATTGAATGTGAAGTAAAGAGAGAGGAATTGGTGATTGTACCTGAGAAGAAATGGTGTCAGCATGTGGTGTGCAGGGAGGAAAGGAAAAGTAAGTGTGCTTCGAATGAGATAGAGAGATGTTGCAAGAATATGAATTTGGAGGATGTGATGGCGATTGTTGAGAGTGTGGGGGAGGGGTGGGTAAAATTGTCAATGAGAGTGATGGAACGATAAAAGCTGTATTCATGCTCACTGCTCCTCTGATGTCATTGAATTTCCTTAGGCATTGCAGTCATATCGAGAGCTGATGTGGGTGGCAGCTAACCTTGTCAGCATTCTCTGTCCAAGCCTCATCCACTGTTTCCTTCAAAACTCTCATGTGGGTGGGAAGTTGACTTCCATCAACTCTTCAATTAAAACCTCCAGGACACCATTGAAAAGTCCCAAGCTGCTCTTCTCACCTCGCCCTTAAGAATTAGGCTCGGAGTCCTCCAAACAAGACACAGTGGCTACAGGTGAAACCTGAAGTGCAAACTCGCTATGAGAGGTACATTGCTACTTTAGATACCCTTCGAACATTGGGCCCAGAGATGGCACGAGCCAGTTTGGCAGACTGCCCGAGTCAAGGCTGTATTCTTATTGAAGTGAAGACCAGGAAGTCTTGAGGGATTTGTGCTCCTACTGCAGCCTGCCTCACTGAAGTGCTCAGAGTTAAAATCAGCACTTATAACTTATTTGATGGGAAACAAAATCATAAAGGATACAGAAAGTTGTTTACTGCTTGTGAAACATAAAACACCAAAGTAATATTGTTACAGGAAAGAGCACTGAGAAAGAATTCATCATTCAAAGTCTGAAAATACACACAAAGCAAAGTAAACCGTTCGAATCTGGGTTGTTTCTGAAACTCAAAATGTGGAACAGAAGATGATGGTCTAAACATTTCATGATATAAAAGTCATTTCAGAAAATCTGAATATTAATTAAGTGAGATGTTAACAGCCGTGTTCGAGTCAAATTGTTACATCGCAAGTCGAGAGGCCCAGAAGCAGGAATTCTAGCATTCTGCACTGCCAATTTTGCTGTTGTTACACGAAGAGAACGCAAGTCATAATAAGAATGGAAAATGTCATCAGATTCACCAAAAATGGCGGGATGGTGTAACTAATATTAAAATAAAAGTGTGGGGGCAGTCTTCACCTCCAGTTGGAGAACATCGCAACCTGGAATTTTCATCTGTGAATTTCTATTTTCCATTTACACTTCTGACAGCTTTAAGACACTGGAAAATTGACGTAATTCATTTTATCTGATCTTTATGATTTGCTTTAAACGGTTTCTGTGGGAGAATAAGCTCTGAATTTGGCAGCAGACGGATCCTTTCACAATGTGAATATCCAGCTGATTAGGCGTTTGTCACTAGGATTATGAAATGTACAGGCTCCTGATGGAAAATGCATCAGAAATATTTTGAAAACTATTCCTAAGAATTTCCCAAAATAGGCAAAAAAAAAAAATTGTATACTAATAGAAACACAAATTTGTTTCCCATTAATCCTGGTGTATTTATAATCATGCAACAAAAACGTCCTGTGGTGGAGTGGAACTTTCACCCACTCGTTGCCCAAGTCCCTGGACCTTCCTGAAATCCTGTGTTCAGGCTAATTTCAGAACTTGGGGCAAACACTCGGATAATTAGAGCGCAATTGGGGCAACCATCTATATGTTGCAGGAATTGTCTGCAGCGAACTGAAGCTGACTAAGTTGGTGAAAGTAAAAAGAAAGGTTAGTCGGGAAACCAACATTTAGAGTGGCACAGTGGCACAGTGGTTAGCACTGCTGCCTCATAGTGTCAGGGACCCGGGTTCGATTTCCGTCTTGGGTCATTGTGTGTGCAGAGGCTGCATGTTCTCTCCGTGTCTGCGTGGGTTTCCTCCGGGTGCACCAGTTTCCTCCCACAGTCGAAATACGTGTTGGTCAGGTGCATTGGCCATTGTAAACTCTCCAGCAGTGTACCCGAACAGGCGCTGGAGTGCAGCGACTAGGGGATTTTCACAGTAACTTCATTGCAGCATAAGCCTACTTGTGACACTAAAAATAAACTTTAAATTTAAACTTTAAAAAGTGGCTATAGGCCTCACTTCCAGTACAACCCATGTCTGTATTGTGCATCTGCTTCATGGTTGTACAGCATAATGGAAACAACTAAAGTGAAACTGGTAAGATTTAGGTAGTCATTCTGACAGTCCTGTCTGTTCCCACGATGTCAGAATGAAAGGGGAGGTGGGTGTAAGCAGCACCCACTGCCATTCCCACAGAACCTCACGACCAAATCAGGAGGAGGATGTGAAGGAACTGGATCCTGCCCCAGGTCCTAGACACCATACTTCCCTTGCATCCGCTCTGTACCCTTTTCCTCTCCTCAGCACAATCCCCACCCTCCACCCCACCGTCCCTTTGCCAGACCAGAATCTTGGACCTCATGCATTTATGCTTATTCTTTTCCTTGAGTTAGCTTTAAATTAATTTGAGTTTACAAAATATATAAAGATTCATATAGACATTTGGTGGTACAGAGTTTGAGTAGCGCTGAGAAAAGAGACATTTTTTGTTGAAGTTTTTCATCTTGCACTCATCAGGAGAATTTAAATCCAAGAGAGACAGCAAATTGATACTATATGAAAAGAGAGTGTTGATTCGTTAGCAAGTGGATTGTGATTGGTAGAGGCAATGCCATGGAGAATGCACCATGGTGACTGACAGTTAACTACCAAGGGTCGTTTGATTCTGATTGGTCAAGGCATTGTTCTGAGAAATGAACCAGCAATGGCTGTCACTTACTTTGTATATAGCTGAAACAGGTACGTGCAAATGCTCCACACTGCAAGCCCCTCTGACAATCTTAAATTAGTTGCCAGCATAGTTCTTTGCTCCCTGAGGATTATTTAGCAAATGTCCAATTGCAAAATCACATCTAATGTTGGACATTGTGTTGGGTTCCATGAGAAACGATTTGTCGATGATACCTTTGCTATATTTAAATATGCAGCTACATGAATAATTTCCTTACATGTCTTAATGGGCTCCATCCTGCACTCAAACTCACCTTTGAAATAGATGAATCAAATGAACTCCATTTCCCTGACATACTAATTGAGAAATCAGCCAGGCGGTTCTCTACCATGGTCGACTGCAAGTCCTTCATTGGTCAGTATTGGCATTGGGATTCTTAAAGTTCCACGTGCTATTATTAATAATTATTATATTATTAATATAATAGCATGTGAAACTAATAGCATAGTTCCACGTGCTATTAAATTAATATAATTATTAATATTAATAATTATTAATATTAACCTTGTAAATAGGGCCTGAACCATTTTCTCACCATAATAGTTTGTTGCTGAAATAGGGCGCATCAAAGACATCTTGTGGGATGGCCACCCTGATCGTATCATTTCATACTGTAAATTGTGCAAACTCACAAGTGGGTCTAAGGACATCACTTTTGGCCTAGAAAGTGCCAAGTCTACCTCAGATTACCCTGAAAGGGCAAGGCATCTCAATCATTTGAGCAAGAGGTGAAGCTAGCTGTTCCAGTGGCAGTAATAACATGAATGGTGTTCACCATTAAAAGGATGCTGTCACCAAGCCAAAAAGATGATCTGTCCATCACACGAATAATTAATGTGGTGTATGAATTTCAATGTCTATGTGATGCTAGGTATGTAGGCTATACATCCTAATGACTGGTGGATCATATCAAACAACATGTCCCTTCTGCAGTTTACAACATGCAAGGTACAGAATGTACTCAATCAGCCTGTGCTTGCAAATCTCAAAACACAGTGGGTGGGATTTTCCAGGCCTCCTTCAGTGTACTTCCTGGTAGTGGTGTTGGTTGGCCACCAGCTGGATCTTCCAGTCCCACAAATGTCCAGAGAGTTTTGCGTATTCACTCATTCTGAAACCGGGGAACCTGCCACAGAGCTTCATGTTCGGTGGGACTGGAAAATTCTGCCCACAGGAAGGACCAGAAAATCCTGTCCAGTGTCTAACATTTCATGACTGGACAGCATTTGCTAAATTACACTGGCAACCAATGCAAGATTGTCAGAGGGACTTGCAATATGGTGCATTTAGGTGTACTGAAAGCTACATATATTAATGCGCAGAATTAAGACTAAAAGCAAAGTAAGTCAGAGCCATCTGCTGATTCATTCCTCAGGACAATGACCTGACCAATCAGAACAAAGCTGCCTGGTTTTAAATTTGGCAGTTAACTGTCAGTCACCATCAACTGGTGCATTCTCCATGGCAATGCTTCTGCCAATCAGAGTCTGCTTGCCAGCCAATCATACAGTTTAAATCTGTTGTCTTCCTTAGATTTATATATATATGTGAAATGTCCTGATGAATGCAAACCAAAGATCTTTGGTGAAAATGTCTATTTTTTTCAGCAATACTAAAGATTCATGGTTTTTCAGTCCTGTTTTCCATGGTTGCAAAACTCGTAATGATTGCTAATCCTTGTGAGAGTTTCATAGCGGGATTTTCACTGGGGAGATCGCAGAATGAGATGCCTCCCCTCCCCCCCCCCCACCCCTCCCCCAGTCAGGACGTGAACCTGATTTCCAAAATATGCAGAAATGGATTTACGTAGTGGATTCCGGGTTCTCCATATGGTTTCCCCCTCCGACCCTACCCCCCCCACTGATCTCCAAAAACGGAAACGAGTCATGATGACCACACTGGAGATGAGTATGGTTGTTGAGGGAAATGATTTGGCTCTTCTCCCAAGCACCCTAGCAATGTCAGGGGTAGGTCCAGGGGTGTAGTTAGGGCCTTTGCCAGCAGGAACTTCCACTGGGGGCTTCCCATTATGTGAGGTTGAAGGTGGGGAGAGGGGGCATGCCTGCATTTGGGGGCCTCGGATGCCCCAATGCTGATGATGATGGGGAGAGGGGGGTTTAACTTTAATTTGTGATTATGGGCACCTCGATTCTGTGGAGCCAGTCTTTCTGGCTGTATGATGCCCCACCCACCCATCTGGGGGTATGGCATAAACCATACCCCCAGATTTTCTGTGCGCTAAGTGCCAGAAAATCTGGTCTGAAAACTCAGCTGTGTTTCTGGAGAGACACAGGCGGATTTTCAGTCATCTCCTGACACTTTGCCATTTTTTGGCAAATACTATCCATTGACTTTGGCAGGACCAGGATATCCACCGATGACCAATGGATGCATCCACCACGGGAAATCCTGGCCCGTGACTAGAATATCAAACATTTGTATTACTTACACTGACTAAATTACTTTAAAATATTAAAGGATCATTATTCTAGGCATATCACAATTGGTAGTTCTTAGCACAGCTTCGTACTCATAACAAGAGTTACCACTTTCCAATATATCGGGGGCTCAAGTTGCAATGGAGACATTTTCGCAGCAGATGTGTGTCAGGGCAGATGTTCAGCCCATCCAAACTCATCCTAAACTCTGAGCTTAGGGACCTTACTTTGCCAATTTAACCTCCTCAGAGAAGTTGTGTATAGATGTTTCCTGATCAATTTAAACTACAGAATGCTGATCAAACCTCACATTTCCACAATTCAACCCTAACCTGTGGCCCTCTAGTGACATTTTCCCTCTAGTCCCAACATGAATATAAGGTGATAATTGTTTCCATGGACCTACAAAAGGTCATGAATGTAGCCCAATCCATCACGCAAACCAGCCTCCTATCCATTGACTTTGTCTACACTTCCCGCTGCCTCAGCACAGCAGCCAGCATAATTAAGGACCCTAAGCATCCCAGACATACTCTCTTCCATCTTCTTCCATGGGGAAAAAGGTACAAAAGTCTGAGGTCACATACCAAACGACTCAAGAACAGCTTCTTCCCTGCTGCCATCAGACTTTTGAATGGACGTATCTCGCATTAACTTGATCTTTCTCTACACCCAAGCTATGACTGTAGCACTACATTCTGCATTCTCTCCTTTCCTTCTCTATGAACGGTATGCTTTGTCTGTATAGCGCACGAGAAACAATACTTTTCACTGTATGCTAATACATGTGACAATAATAAATCAAATCAAATCAAAGTATTTGGTCTCACATTCTATCCATATCACCTGCAAGACATTCCCAGATATTTAACCAGCTACGTACGTAGAATGGAAAGAACACAGCTTTCAAGACTTTGCTAGGAATATGCTCCACATACCCACTATGGAGTGAGTGTGGGGAGGTGGAGATTTTTAAAAATAGCGATTAAGGCATCTTCGTTTCAGGCTTCTGTCCACTGGTTCTGTCCCTTCATTTGGCCTAATTTCCTCCTCACCACTTTTAAGACCCTGGACCATACCTTGCCCCTGTTTCTTTTCTCTGAAGAAGACAAGTTGAGCTTTCTGAATACTTGCTGATAATCTGAGGCCCTATGTCCCAGAATCAATTGGTTAGACAATGAATTAATATTAATTGATAAGAGCACAACACAAGATCGCACAAGTGAGTAACATTTGAGGCTATACAATGTAACCCCAGGAGAAATGTGACACCACTTTTCACACAAATGCTTGCAATTATCACTTCTCTGATTGTCACACTGCTCCTATCACATTTCTTCCCTGGAATTTCACCAAAAAAAAGCCAAACAAAAAAGGAAAAATAGCACGACATGGAATTTTTTAAGACTGCTCTTGCTTTGTTGTTCCAATTTTGGCAGAAGGCTGGCAGGAACCCAATGTACAAGCATAATGTGGGTCTTCCGCCAATGTAATGCTGGCAAAGGAAGACAAGCTCCAAGGAAATTTCTGAACTTCGGAAAGAAATATCCAGCTTTGAGAACTTACAGTATAAAAACTTTCAATATAATAAAGACCAACTGACTATATTATGATAGAGCCACGTTATATAAGAATTAGTCTTGTCTGATTTATAACATTACCCTCCATGACAATATTCACTCTGATTACAGGCCACTCCAGGCTGTAATATTTTTTATTGATGTTTTTCAAGTACCAGTTCTGGTAGCTTTTCCTCTCATCAGATCCAATTAATTGTGTATATTTTCCTATAGGAACAATGGGGGGAATTTCTCCAAAATTTGTCACAGAGTGTTAGGCTCTAACTGAAAACTGGTGTGTTTCTCTCCAGACGAAATTCCGGGATGGAATTGTCCCAAAAAATGAAGAAGGCCAGAATTCTCTGTCCTTGCTTGCAGCTGTAATTCTCCAGTCCCCCTTCAGTGAATGGAGTTTTGGCTGATCTTGAAATTCTCCATTCTCGCTGGCGGCAGTGGCGGAGGACGCCCACCGAGGGTATCTCAGGAAACAGGGTATGGAAGGCAGCAGACCACCTCCATTTATGATGTACATCCTGGGAATACACCCAGATATAATGGGAGGGTCCGCAAGAGTAAGGAATTGTAGGGGCACCGGTTGAGCACGGGTGAAGAAAGGAACAGATAGTTGGAGGTCATAATCAAATGTAGCAATTACACATGGCACCTTATTAAAACCTCTTGTTATTCACAACCTTAGGGCCTCACTCTCATTGACTCTCCTTCCACTGGGATGGTACTTCACCCCACCTGGACACAGCAGCCCCTCAGTGTAAGGGAAACGGTTAGGCCCACTCAAACCAAGAATAACATACATCCTGGAAGAACTTGGGCAATAATCAGTGAATCCCAGTCCCTCAGCCTTAATCCCATTTTAGTGGTACAGGAACAAGTTTGTAGGTCCAAACTTCACTCACACATGAGGCGGGGAGTCAGCGGAGAGACAGCAGACAGACAAGAGTCAGACATAAGCAAAAGCTGAGGAGCATCAGAGCTTTCCTTACTGTGGGTCATCATTACCCTCCTGCATTGACAGGCTAAGCAAGCACAAGGACTCCCCAGGCCCAGCACCTGATGAGTTGGTTTTCATGCGGACTTCCTCCTTTGGTCACAGCAGGGTCATGAAGATCTTGTGGGGATTGTTGTAGAGCTGTCGGACAACATGATGCTTCTAATGTGTGAAGCGCGAAACAATGAGGGCATCCCTGGTTCTCCTGCCCATGCAAACCATCACTCCCATCTGGCCTCCATCCTCCAGCTCTTCTTCAGCCTCTCCCTCCACTCCCTCCTGGACTTCCTCCTCATTAGAGAAGACGTTCCGCTCCTCCTGGTCGCCATCATCAAGCACGTTGCCCCACCGCTGTGCCAAATTGTGTAGGACACAGCAGACTACCACGATGCTGGAGACCCTCTGGAAACTGTACTGGAGGGCCCCACCAAACCTGCTGAGGCAGCAGAAGTGCAGCTTAAGGAGTCCAATGAACCATTCAATCATAGACCAGGTGGCACCGTGAGTCTTGTTGTAGTGTCCCTCTGCTTTGGTCTCAGGCCTCCGCACTGGCATCATCAGCCATGACATCAGCAGGTATCCCTTGTCCCCAACCAGCCAGACCTGCAGCCTGGGTGACCTTCGAATATTGCAGGGATTTGAGATTGTCCAAGGTTGAAGCTATCATGCATGCTTCCTGGAAAACATACACACATGTGCATTATTCTCATCTGGTGGTCATAGATCATCTGGGCATTAAAGTAGTGGAACCCCTTCCTGTTTATAAATGGGACTCTCTGATGCCACGGGGTGCGTAGAGCCCCATGAGTGTAATTGATGACCCCCTGCACCTGTGGCAGACCAGCGATGGTGCCAAATCCCCCGCAGCCCTCTTGACCAGCTGGGCCTGCTCCAGGTTGAAATCTGTGAAGTCCGATGCCCTCACATCCGCGCTTGAAATGTTGTTTCCCTGACCACTTCATGGATCACAGACATGGAAGACCACACCCATAAGCATTGCCCCCACCCCCTCCCCCACCACGTAAGTATCGGGGGGGCCGCTCTCCCTCTTCAAAGCCATGGCCCCCACCATGCTGTTATTGAGGCTCTTCCCTCTTCCCCTCTGCTGTCATTGGGGCGCTTCTCTCCATCCCCGGCAACACACATAAGCGGAACCTTCCCCCCAATGAATGAGGGTTTATCCTCCTGCCAGACCCCCTTGGCACTGCCCCCTTCATGTGCCCATTTATCACTGCCCACTTGCCACTGCCCCCAGCATTGCCAGGGTTCCAGGGGCAATACCCAGTCTTGGCCCTCAATCCCTGGGGCCTCCAGGCACCCCCGCACCCCTAGCATAGTCATCATGACTGGTTTTCGCTTTTGAAAACCGGTACAGATTTGCACCAACATGATGTCATGTGACCAGGGAGTGAACACTCCGGCGTAAATCAGTTTAATTATATTTGAATGAATTCCAATTCATGGAAATCAGGTGTGAACCTGATCACGTCACCAGAGAGGGGCGGGGAAGATCTGAAACCGAGAGCTCACTGGTGCCAATCCCATTTTGACCCTCTCGGGAGACTTCGAGGTCATCAAGGGATTTGCGCCCATGGTGAACAGGGCCATTAGATCTCGCTCAATATGTCCCATTTCAGGCCTTCAAACTCACTGTCATGTCATGGATGTCATACATATTTTCAAATGGTCATCCATATACCGTCGTCTTTCACCCACATGATTCGATACCTTGGAAACCATTGCATTCACAATGAACACTTTCCAGCTTTTCCAGCCAATAAAGAGCTGGTATAAAACAGTTAAATCCTCCACCAGCAAGTAAGTCTCACAAACACTGGCCAAGGTAGTTCAGGTTTCCAGTGAAAGTTTTACAGCCTGAATTTTCTTCCTCTTGTTCGGTAGATAGCAGAGGAGGCTGAAAGCACACCAACGTGAAGCCACTACTAACACCACTACAATTTTCTCCCAGAAACTCTTTAGCCTGCAGAACACTTTGGAGGGCAGAAAATTGCCTATCTGTGACTTACCACTATTGAGAGAAAGGAAAAGACTGTACTGGTGCAACATTGAAATAGCTGAAGCCAGCCAACGAACAATGGCACTTTCCAGCACAATGGCAGAAGTGATATTCTCATGGGTGTTATCACCTGGGAGGACTCTGATATGTCTGTGGGTGCGGAGAAGAGATAAACTGAAGCCAGGACACTCCATGAGAGTAAGGTACAGGCTGTCTTGAGGGAAATGGCACAGGAAATGACAGAAATCTTCACCACCCCAAAATAATGCAGAAAAGGGTTCAATAGCCTCCGATGGTGTCCTGTATGAGTCACAGACAGTTTCACTCACCTCATTACTTATCATCGCCTTTCTCCCTTAACATTTACATATCTACTCTACTCAAAACCATCCTCTTAATTCACTTTACATGCTTGGGCCATTGCTTATAATCTTCCAGGACACTGCTTTTAAAAGGACAAGCCTCCTTCATCTATCACCATTATAGCATGCATTAACTTACATCCATTACACTAACAGCACAGGCTGCAAGGAGAGAGCCTCAGCAGAAGGGCTCCAGTGTGTGTGAAGAGAATGGAACGTTGCACATAAACACCATGAAGTGCAGGGGGCTGGGCGAGGGGGGTATGCCGGGGAGAAGGAAGCGTCCATGCAACTGGGGAAATCGTTCAAAAATGAGGATGTGTCTGTGACTGGATAGCATCAGCTGTTCCCTTCAGGACCACACTTTCACCTGTCAGGAATGCTGATGGGATGGGGAGGATCCCCACCTCTGGGTGCACTCAGAGAACAGTGAGGCACACTGTGACGCTTAGGTACGAGATTCCTGCAGCAAACACAAGCCACATTGAGGTGTAGGCAGCTCTGATTTGGAGAGTGACTTCGAAGGCGGACAATTACTGTGCTCAGAACTGCAACACTTGCCCCCATTTTGTGCATGAACCAAGGTTTTACATATGATTGACACAAGCACAGCTCATCATGACGAGGAGCCAGAGATAAGGAGACATGATTGGGAGTACTTACAATCATCAGCATTCTATACAAGTGGTTAACACTCGGGCACACATTGTGCAACTTCATCTTTTTAATGTTTCTAACTCTGCCGCTATGTCTTGATGCTCCCCTGACATCCACAGCGGAGGTGGAGGTGGCCTGCTGACTGCTACCCTGTTGTCTGTAATGCATGTGGGCATCCTCTGGCGGACTAAGACTTAGAAGGCCCTTTTCAGTGCTTTTGGGGTCCTGCTGTGCAGCAGTTGCAGAGCCTATGGAGCTGGAATGACTGAGTGCACAGGAAGAGGGGAATTGGATTCTGGGGACACTCCTGGAGTCTACTGGGTGGAAAGCCTCAGGGCATGCACCTGCTGATCCTCCTCCTTATGGGTGCCTGTGGGTCCCTGGCTGACTCCTTGAGAAGAAGGGGCAGTTGGAATGAGATCAAAATGCCCATCCTGGTGTTAACACTGATGGACATCAGCAAGTGCCTCAGCCATTGAGTGCAGCTTCTGCAGTAGCGCAGGACTAATGTCCTAGACAAGATATTCACAGCGGTCACCATCCTACCAGTGTTGATCTTGGTGCAATGGCAGACTGGAACTATCACCTCAGACTGGAGGCAGACAGACTCCATCATGCCTTGCAAACTGAAGAGTTCCTTCCCGGTGTTCTTGAGCATTTCTTTGCAGCTCCAGAAACTGAGGTTGAGCTGAGTCCAGAGGCTCCTCATCCGACTCAAACTCTGCAGATTCTTGGCTTCCAGCAATCCCTGAGTGCCAGCATCCTGGGATGTCTCTGCCTCCTTCCACTGTGATTCAGACAGTGTGCGGTGCTCATTAAATTATGACCCTGAGGCTACTCTGCAGCAAGGTCCAGCTCAGGTGTGTGTCCCTGCACCGGTGGAGGGTGTGAGTGAGCGCTGTGATGGGCCTTCAATTAACATGTCATCAGATTCATCTTCTGAAGTGGCTTGAGTCGAGGGCTTCGCTTGTGGATGCCCTCGGCTACTTCCCAGGTGTGCCTTGGAGGCCTGTGAAAGAAATGAGAGATAACTAGTGCATGGCTTGTACTGCAGAACAGGAGACATTACTCACAGCATCGTTGTCAAATGGATGCTGTAGTGCTGAACCCTCATTTGGTTTAGCACCGCAGACCACAGCATCAGCACAGGAATGGTCCACATCCTCACTGGCAAATTGGATGGTTCCATTTTCAAAGGCAGGTCAGGACTTTGCATTTGAGCTCCACTCACCAGTCTGGGATCTCTTTCTTTTGATATGAGCCAGGTCATCCTGCATGAAGGCAAATGGAGAGAGTATAAGCAAGAAGGAGGCCTGGCATGTATGAGTGATGAGTGGTGCCAAAGACAGATGATCACATGATCCAGAGAAGCTAAAGGTGTGTGTGAGAGAATGAATTATGATATCCTTTGAGCTGGCAGTGAGTGAGATGTGCAGACATGATGGGCCGAATGGCCTCCTTCTGCCCTGTAGGGTTCTATGATTCTATGAATGGCCTCCTTCTGCCCTGTAGGGTTCTATGATTCTATGAATGGCCTCCTTCTGCAATATAACAACTTTGTGATTCCGTGAGATCCTTGTGGATGTGTGAGTGAGCGTGATAAGGGTGACTTACCTTAGTGGAATGGAGGAGATCATTCATCCTCTTCCTCCACTGGGCGGCTGTCCTCTTTTGTGGGGCTTTGGCAACACCACCGCTGCCATTGCCTTTCATGCTGAATTTGTCACCTTGGATGATGTTCTTTTCCAAGAGCAGGGGTAAAGGTCTTCACAGCGGGGCTCCTCTGTGTTCAGGAGGCGCTCAAGAGAGGCATCACTGAATTTTGGGTCAACATATTTCCTCCCTTTGGAAGCTAGGACTTTCCACCAGCTTTTGACCCTCCAGAGACTGTGCAGCAGCGCCCTTGAAATATCCCGCCTGGATTTCAGAGGTCCCGGTAGGACAGACAAACCAAAGGCCACCCTGCCAGCGATTCAATGTGATACCCGTGCCTCAAAAACCTTTCCACCAAGTTGCGCACTATAACGGGTGAAAAGCCACCATTGCCGTTGGCAGGTCAAATGTCGATTTCCCCGTCTGCTTTCAGTTAGTCGATTTAACAGAAAATCCAATCAGTACCACAAAAATACAAATATTACCAAGGAACTTGAGATTGCTAGAGGATGAGTCATCAGATAGTAGGCAGATGGGCTGCCAATAGCCAGCAGATAGGCCACATTTGGAGGCCTAACTGCCAAGAGAAGGTCGGAAAAGGCTAAACGGGATCATCATATGTAGTGTTAATGTTTTGTTCTTCCTCAAAAGTGCTGCAATGACCTTACACTTAGCTGTTATTTCTTCAAGGGTAAATCTGACTGTACACCACTGAATGAGCTTTTCTGTCTTTGACGTCATAGGAGAACTCTCAAGGATGAAGCTAGTCACTCTGAGGACCGCTTCGAGATCAACAGCTGCTGCCACCAACTCTGCTCCAGAGTATTGTCGGTGCAGACACCAATAGGGAGATACCCACCTGAGAGAAATTAGTCTAACATTCAGAAGGTAAGCATACAACAAAGTAAGCCGATCACAGAGTATGAATTTTCCTTCACCACTCTGTTCAGAGAACCGAATTTATTAATTCATCTGCAGTTCCTCTTTTTAAGGCAATATTAGAATATATATTCCAAACTTTGCCTTGCTAGTAAAAAGCATTAATTCAATTAAATGAACCATTTGCCACTTATTATTTGTTGCTATTGCTAATCACAGCAGCATGCTTGGTTATCAATGTGTGCTACAATTTGGTCCCAATACTGGTTGCAGGTAACAAATGGCAAGCAAAGCATTCCAGAATCGAAGTAATTCTTTTTATTTCTTTAAATTCAATTTGACTTTTTTTTTAAAATCACAGGACAAATACATTACACCAGTGATGTGCTTTAGGGTTTAAACACTTAATGGGCCAACTACCGTGACAGATTCGCAATTGATACTTTTCATTTCACACAGTTGCAGCATTTGCCTTCACAGAAATGAAGAAAATCTCAGATCTGATAAACTGAATAAAAGATTTTCAAATGTTTCATTCTCTAAAAGAAACCAGAAATAAAACCTATTTCCTGGAATGTCCAAAGAAAAATGCTTGCAAAAAACTACTTGTGGAGTTAATGGCACCAATTTGAAAAGGGGGACGCGAACTGCGCATGTGACTTGAAGCAGGTGGCACAACCGTTTGGGGATGTGGACGGCTTGCCTATTTTAATGGCCAGTACTCATTAAGATAAAAGTTTAAGTTTAAGGCGGGCACGGTGACACAGTGGTTAGCACTGATGGCTCTCAGTGCCAGGGACCTGAGTTCAATTCCAACCTTGGGTCACTGTCTGTGTGGAGTTTGCACGTCCTCCCCGTGTCTGCGTGTGTTTCCTCCGGGTGTTCTGGTTTCCTCCCACAGTCCAAAGATGTGCAGGTTAGCTGGATTGGCCATGCTAAATTGCCCCTTAGTGTCAGGGGACTAGCAGGGAAAAATACATGAGGTTACATACGTGGATGGGGCCTGGGTGGGATTGTTGTCGGTGCAGGCTCAATGGGCTGAATGGCCTCATTCTGCACTGTAGTGTTTCTATGATTCTATGAAACACATCCAACATCCATCTAGACCCACTTGCTGCAGACAGAGCAGAATTTGGCAGTAGGAGGCTGCAACAGTGGAGTGTGGCCTTGACAATCAGTGAGTGCAGAGATCTGAAGGCGATTAGCAAGTACTCCTTGCAGAGTCTAAGTTTTCACTCTAAGTGCTAGGCGGACTTGAAACTGGGAGTGTTTCAGATCGGACTTTTAGACCCATTCTCAGGCATCCCCATACGCACTCTGCCTGCAAAAAATAGCAGCGATTCTGAATCGTGCTGCAGAAGCCTGTGGGCGGGACTTAACATGCCCGAAACCCAGCAGCTCGATCGGTACCATCAACTGCACATGCACAGTAAAAAAAATCAAAAAAAGCTCCTCTGCCACATCACTCCTGGGCTGGATAATGCCTCCCCCTGGCCCTCACAGACATTACCCCACCCCCACAACATTAATGACCCCCTTATCCCCCCCCCCCCACCCCCCGCAACCCAGACTGATCACAGCCCCCTGCTCCGCTTCCCCCCTCCAGCAATCACACGCAGAGTGGCAGAGGACCCCCCTTCCCCCTCACTGAGCAGAAGTAGGGTGGCAGCGGACCCCCCTACCCCCCCGCCTGCCCACCCCCCCTACCACCCCCCCCCACTGATCTGAGTGGAGCCATCTGACCCATCTCCCCCCCCCCCCCCCCCCACCGATCTGAGTGGAGCCTCTGACCCACCTCCCTCCCCCCGCCCCCCACTGACCTGACACAGAGAGCCGCCGGACGCTCTGAGCTTACCTCCTCAGGAGTTGGAGCGCCCGAATCGGACTTTTGCGGACCATGTCTGATTCGCGCTGAATCTGGACAGGTGAATGCGATGGTAAAGGGGGAAATGCCAATAAGTTTGGGCGTACAGCCCATTAAGTCAATTTAAATGCATGCAGATGCATTTAAATTGATATCACGCCTGTTTCGGGCGTGGTCCCGATGGCAGCCATTTTTGGGCCTTGGTAAAGGGGGAAAGAGCATAGAGGTGGGCATGGATCTCGCTCCTCACCTCATGCCCGCCTTTATCAAGTTTTCGCACCCGGAAATGGACGCAACCTGATGGTAAAATCGGGCCCATAGCGTCATTGAAGTATACAGCCCAGAAAAAGGCCCTTGAGCCCATCACATCTGCACACTTACTATGTGCACACTGCACATCAAATCTCCTACATTCAAGTCTAAATCATTTATATAAACCACAAACAACAACACTGATCCTTGTAGAATACCACTGGACACGGGCTTCCAGTTAGAAAAACAGCCCTCAACCATCACCCTCTGCTTCAAGCCACTCAGCCAACTCTAGATCCAATTTGTTAAATTTCCTTGGATCCCATTGGCTTTTATCTTTGCTGTCAGTCTCCCATATGGGACCTTATCAAAAACCTTGTTGAAGTCCAAGTAGACTTCGATAAACGCATTGGCCTCATCTACACACCTGGCCACTACTTGGAAAAATTCAATCAAGTTGGTCAGACATGACCTCTCCTTAACAAAACCATGCTGACTGTTCTTGATTAATCCTTGCCTCTCCAAATGCAGATTCATTCTGTTTCTCAGAATTGCTTCCAATAGTTTCCCCACCACTGAGGTTAGACCGACTGGCCTATAGTTTCCTGGCTTATCCATTCCTCCTTTCTTGAATGATGGTACCACATTAGCTGCTCGCCAGTCCTCTGGCACCTCTCTTGTGTGGAGATGCCGGCGTTGGACTGGGGTAAGCACAGTAAGAAGTTTAACAACACCAGGTTAAAGTCCAACAGGTTTATTTGGTAGCAAAAGCCACACAAGCTTTCGAGGCTCTACACAATACACATGACAATACACATCTTTTTAGCCTGTCTTGATGCTCTCTCCACTCCCATTGTTTTGTTTCTTAAAGACTGGATTAGTTGTAAGTATTCGCATTCCAACCATTATTCATGTAAATTGAGTCTGTGTCTTTATAAGTTCTGTTTGTGAACAGAATTCCCACTCACCTGAAGAAGGGGCTTAGAGTCTCGAAAGCTTGTGTGGCTTTTGCTACCAAATAAACCTGTTGGACTTTAACCTGGTGTTGTTAAACTTCTTACCTCTCTTGTGACCAGTGAAGAATTGAAAATTATTGCCAGCGTCCCTGCTATTTCCTCCCTTTCCTCACTCAACAACCTGGGATACATTTCGTCCAGCGCTGGAGATTTATCTACTCTTAAGCCTGCCAGACCATTCAGAACCTCCTCTCTGTCTATTTAATTTCATTAATTGTATCACAGTCCTTCTCCCTGATTTCTATATCCACATCATCTCTCTCACTCGTGAACCCCAAAACATTCATTTAGAACCCGACTTGTGTCCCCTGGCTCCACACACAAATTGCTACTGTGATCCTTAATGGGCTTTATTCTTTCCCTAGTAATCCCTTTACCCTTAATGTACTTTTAAAACAACTTAGAATTTTCCTTTATTTTCCTGCCAGTGTCCTTTTATATCCCCTTTTTGCTCGACTAATTTTTTTTTTAAGTTCCCTCTTGCACATTCTAGACTCCTCTCGGGCTTCTGTTCTTTTGAGCCATTGATATCTGCCATAAGCCTCCCTTTTCCTCTTTATCCAATACTTCATATCTCTCCATGTCAGCGTTCACTAGATTTGTTGGTCCCACCCTTTTTTTTTATTGGAACACGTTGGCCCTGTACACTCCCTGTTTCCTTCTTGAATGAGTCTCACTGTTCTGTCACAAATTTACCTCTAAGTGTCTGTTCCGAGTCCACTCTGGCCACTGCAGAGGCCAAAAGGAAACCAAGCCATATCTTGCCATAAGTAATTAATTATGCATCCGGGGTTTCTCGCCAAGGCAGGGTGGACCTGATGGCACACATCCCACCACCACATTGGGGCATCATATTTAAAAAGCGCCCAGACATCCGGGACCAAAGAGAGATGTCTGCAGGATCACCTGCCAGCCCTGCTGTGAAATTGAGGGACACCTCCCTGGGTGTCCTCCTGAACACATCCAGGAGCTCAGGAATGTGCTCTACCCACCTGATAGGAGGGGTAGGCTAAACAGGAATACTAATGCTGCATGGGCACCCGTGGCCGATGCCATCAGTGCCAAGGGTGTGCACAAGAGGCTGGCCATATAGTGACAGAAGGGGATGAACGACCTTATTTACTCTGCCAGGGTAAGTCTCATTAATGGCTGCAGAAACCACAAAGTCTCCCATATATCAAGATCCAAGGCCCAGAGCAATGGTATGTCCTGCCAAACAGTCCCACTCCAGTGCATCCACACTACGGTGTATGTAGCCACTCTTTCACCCTTCAGCAGACATAGAACATTGCACCGAATGGGAAATGGGGCCAGTGGGGAACATGGGGGAGACCAGTGTAGGCACAGAGAGAACCAGAAACCTCTGGAAACGATATGCCTGTCTCAGCCTACCCCTTGCATGTGGATGTGGAGGGAGCTGGTCCACAACACTTCTGCCCAATTTACACCAGCGATGATCTGCTTTCCAGAAGTGAGCAATTTTGTAAGGGAAGGAATAATCAATGAACCAATTTCCCATGCTCAAATCAATGCAAAATGCAAATCCTCTTAAATATGTTCTCTTTTTTGAGCAGGAGAAGCTCTGTCACAATCGTACACAACGTGAGAAGACATGAGGGCAAACCATTGTTCAGATCTTTGATGGAATTTGAGGAGAGGGCATCTGAGCTCACAGGAGTGGAATGGGATTGAGGGACTGAGCCATTGGTAATGGGGAGCTTGGCCTTGTGTGTCCGCCTAGTAAGTATTCATCCATTCAATGCAAACCTGAAGGTTGAATGTGCCTTTATGTCGGAGGCAACTGATGCTGTCACTAGCACTCTCCTATCTCACTTACAGGTGCCTCCAGGAAGAGACCAAAGCCTGAGGAAGGGTGAGGACTCTTTACCAATCCTCAACTCCAGCCCAGAGATGAGTCAGAAGGGAGTAGAAGAGGAGAACTCCATGCCTGTTGAGGCATCACAGCGCTCACTTGAACCCTCCACGGCACAGGACGCGGGTTCAACCAAGCTTCCCAGATCTCAGAGGACTGCTGGGGAAGAGGCATCTATGAGGTCCCATTCAGATGACAAGCTTCTGGAATCAACCTTCCAACTCATGGTGGAGAGTCAGCAAAAGGTTGAGCTGTTGGAAGCCCTCAACAAGGGGCACCTGAGTCAGAAGAGACTGCTCCCAGTGAAGTTGTGTCCACTTGTGCCCGCATGGAGGTCCCCGTGGGGAGGATGGCAGTTGCCATGGAGACCCTGGTCCAGCAGAACACCAACTTTCTGTTGGAGATGCATGCAGACCCACACTTCATTCCCATTGCAACAGCTGAGTTCATGCAGTGGAGGTGCCCCTTTCCCTCAGGGAGTCAGGCTGGGGCCCTCGGGGAACCAGGGGGAGGAGGAGCAGCAGCCGGACATCCCTGGCTCATCCAGTCAGGACTCTCAGGGCTTGTCCACTCTCTCCAAATCCCCTCGGCTTGTGACCCCTTCAACCTTGTCCTGCAGTGCAGAGGGAGCAGCTGACCCACAGGGGGACAGCCAAAGTAAGCCAGGGCCCTCCAAGCCTTGGCTCTCCAGGGGACAGTCACCAAAGTCATCAAATGTAACAGTGCCGACAACTCTACAGGCTGCCTGCACACCAGCTGTGGATGTCAGGGCAGCACACAGACATGTAAAATCATCGGTAATTGCACGGGTGAACACTGTCACTGCGTTAGCTGTGAATATATTCACTGTCGTTAAGAATGTCTCGTGTTGTCTTTCAATGTCATTATATAGGTTTTGTGAGCACCCCACCACCACCTCCCCCCCCCTCCCTACCACCCCACAACACTCACAGTTTAGCCACTCACAGCTGCCCCACGAGTGATTATGGCCTTTCCGAGCCTCGTGAAAACACTCCCCCGTGCACATGGAGCCTTCCTCCATCACACTCATCTCACTGCCCCAAACTTTCCAATGCTGCCTGTTAGGGTTCCCTTTCAGTTGTCCAGCTGAGCTGACCCGCATCCCCGTCCATCCACTGACTACACTCCCATGCAGCATCTGTGCCTGTTCAACACCAGGCTATGCTCACTTTCGGTTTTGGAAAAAATGGTAGTGGTCAAGTTCTCACTCAGCTCCACCCTCATTTCCCCTTTCCCAGTAACTCATGTCCTTTCCCCCATCATTGTTGACCCCCATTGGCATCACCTTCGACCTCCCAACCATTACCCTACAGCCCATACACTTCTGCTTCACAAATCTCCAGATGAACGTGCACGCTCTGTAGCTTCATGGCAACCCCACCCCCATCCACGTGATTACCTCCATGCCCCGATCAACCACAATCAACCATTCCTGCTACATCTTCACCTTTCTAACCTACTGGCTCCCTCTGCCCCCTCTCACACTCACCATCCCATCCCACCACGCTCACCCTGACTTCACTCATCAGGAGGTAGTCAATTACTCCACAAACCCCTCCCTTGCACATTCACCTGGACATTCTACCTTCCCTCCCCCCAACACACACCTTACACCTTCCTCTCCCTACTCCTTCCCCCCCTACACCTACCCTCTTCCAAATTCCCACCTCCCCCCAGACACCTTACCCCCTCTGAATGCCCTCCCTTACACCTCTCCACTCTCTCCCTGTACACCTAACTCCCCACTTGCATCACTTGATCCTGCCAGCGGGGACATGAGAAAATTCGGCCCAGAGACACCTTAAGCAGCAAAGGTCACTCACTCTTATTTTAACTCCTCCCATGTACCATTCTGACTGTGCGAGATGGGTTAAAATCCGGGCCAATGAGATTAGTTAACAAAAAAAAATAGTAAGCACACAGTATCTGAACCAGATGGTACAGATTTCAAGTCCCAGAACCGTAGTCTCATGAATCCATCTGTCACAGTTGGAATGTGTTTCCTCAGTTCATGGCCAAGCTATTATTTGGAGAGCTTTGCAACAGCAAAGCTTTCTATCCTGAGAGGGAGGAAGATCTCTGCATTATCTGTCTCATCCCGATATGAGGAATTCTCTGAGCAACACCGTGTTTTCTTCAGATAAAAGATTATGCAAAGTTAGGAGGTCGTGTTCGGAAGCAGGGAACATGAAAAATATCAAGCATCTTTACA